>NC_134095.1:40653205-41314555 GCF_000715075.1 Nicotiana tabacum
GTTTTTTTTATTTATTTTGAAAGAAACGAAAGGATAAGCCTAATTCGATCAGTAAACATTGAAGAATTTGAGTCCTAAACTAAGATGGATTTGAAGAAAATAGTTATTACATTTACAATTATATCCAACATATAATACACTTACGAAGGGTAAAAAAGGTGAACGACATTTCGATAGGGCCTTCGTGCTTTTAATATATATATATATATATATATATATATATATATATATTTGATTCAAATCAATTGGCACGGCAACACCCTTCGTGCATTAAAGAATATATCGAGTCAATCCGGTGAATATAAGCAACAACAAAAATCATGAGTGCTTGTACACTGAAGAGATTAGGCATGAATAAATAATTTCTAATTCTAGTTAGAGTCAAAGATTCATGACCAAGTTGTGTTCAATCAACTAAAATAAATGGACTCCTAGAGTTCAAATTAGCTAGAATATAATCAATTAATCATTATTCATTAATGTGATCAGAGAAATCTAATCGGCAAAGATTTGGGGATAGATACGAACTGCGCGGGTATCAAAGAAGAGAATAATTTATGCATTAGCCATTGAAATCATTATTATCAATATATAGGTGCAAGAAAAAACAATAGTGAAAAACCCGACCAACTGGAGAGATTCTCTAATTACTAATGTGTCCATTAACTAATTGACAAAGATATACGTACTATAGTGTAGATGAGATAAGAGTTAGGTTCCTAATTATTTTCTGATGTTTTTTTATTTCTTGATTTGAGTTTTTTAAAAAGCAAAACATCAAAGATTGTCATGATGTGCACAACTTGCTAGATTCACAATTTGTAACTCTTATCATTCTTTAATTTAATTTTAAATCTAGTCTTTTTCCCTTTCTAAGATTTTTGGAATGTTTATCGTGGGGTATTTTTATATATATTCGTTTTTGGGCCCATCATTGAAGTTATATCCGTATTATAATTTTTTTTTGCAAAGTGTACTCCCTTGAATCTGAAGTAGTTCAATCTCTTCAATACAACTTCAGAAATTAAATATGAACTTCTTCTATCTTTCAAATGCAACTTCAGAAATTCGAATATGAAGCAGTTCAATTCTTTCAATTCAACTTCAAAAATCAAATTTGAAGTTGTTCTACCTTTCAAATCCAACTTTAGAAATTCGAATCTTAAGTAGTTCAATCTATTGAATGCAACTTCAGATTTTGAATCGTAAATTCTGAAACTTAAACTTGTTATTCGAATTTCAATAATCTAATACACGATTTAATGCCAAAATCTATTTCAAATGAGCTCAAATTTGAAACGTAACTTTCAAATATCAGAAAGAATAAATCTCAATCATCAAAATTCCAAAACAATAACAAATTTAACAAATCCATTTTGCAACTAAGAAGAAGAAGAAGGAAGATGAAAACAATAGTAAAGAAGAAGAGGAAAGTGTATCGATCTGAAGTTATCTAAATATTGGGTAATAGTTAAATATTTTTTTTTAAAAAAGTGGGTACACATTCAATGGGTGATGCAAAATTGGGTGACACATAAAAATTTGTAAAAATTGCACGTCCATTTAACCTATACCTATTTTTAATAAAGTTTTAACTTGTACCCATTTTTTAAACAACTTCAGCCCTCTTTCTCCTCCTCCTCCTCCTCCTCCTCCTCCTCCTTCGTTTTCTTCTTCTCCTCCTACTCCTCCTCCTTCTTCTTTCTTTTGCTGCTGTTGGTGCTGCTATGAAACTTCAGTTCATAGGGATAAACTTTTTGCTGCTGTTGGTGCTGCTATGTCCCGTAATTACAATACTGTCAATGTTCAACAATACTACTGTTTATGAATTTTTAACTCAAAAATTCTCCTCTTTACCTACCTATAATACAACCCACAGGCATAATACCATTGAAATGGCTTGCTCTCAAATAGTGACCAAATATTGGAATCTTTGGGTGGAAAATATTAGTGTTTATTGTCTTCATCTATAACATGTTATCATTCTTTATAATCTGCCCCCTTTTTTTTTTTGCATATTGAACTAAACTATTGATATTCTTGTGGATGCATAACCTTATTATAAGAGCTCCTGGAATGCTGAAGTTCAGCAAATATAAACAAAAATTTCAGCTCCTGGAATGCTGAAGTTTAGCAAATACAAAAGAAACTTCAGCTCCTAGAATGCTGAAGTTCAGCAATTACAAAACAAAAACTTCATCCAAAATATGCTGTAATTTTATTGAACTGAAGTTTGCCATTGCACTATAAAATAAAGTTTGCGTGATTGCCTTTGCAAGTCAGACCAAACTTCAGCAAAAAATATCTGAAATTTTGCTTTGATAAAGCTACACTTCAGGCAAAACATTCTGAAGTTCAAACTTCAGGCCCGTATGTCTGAAATTGCCCGAAAAGTGGTTACGCTTGCAATTTTTTTTACAAAACAAATATAAGTTAAAAGGTGACCCAAAAACTGGGTATAAATGCAAATCCCCTGAAAATTTCCGGTTTATTGTAAACACAAAGGCCATCAGGCCCATCACCTGGCAAGTGAGTATGGGCTTTGATAACAAAAGGCCAAATACTAATGGGCTGGACCTCTGCTCAAGATAAGTTTTTCCCGTGCGCGAAAAAAATAATATCTGTTGACCGTTGGTGTGATACAAACCGGTTTGGTCACTGGATCCCTGTTCGGTTCGCCAGACCTTTCGATCCACAGGAGCTTTATATATACAAAAATCGGGTGGAAGTCGGCCAGTTCAAAAGCTACAGTACTGCTTCGAGGTTTCTTTTCGCTGTCAAAGCTTATCGCGTAAGATCTCTTGAATGAATTTTCTCTTTTGCCTCCATTGGTTTTGTTTATTTTCAGCTTTTCGGCTTCAATCCCTTTTTTTTATCGCTTTGAAATAAATCTTAGGGTTTCTGTTCGACTGTTCCTGCATTGGTATGACTTCTTTTTCTTTCTGGTAAATAAAAGAATTTTATTACCATTTGCAATCTGTACATGTAAAACTAAAACAACATTTGCATTGGTATGATTTTTATGGCTTGTAATATCAATAAAGCTCTGATCTTGGTATTGGGCTTAATAGATAGTAGTAAAGTTTATTGTGCTCGAAAAAAAATTGAATTTATGTTTTTTATGCTGAATTTTGCTGTATCTTTCTGCTGAAATTCTGTAGCCTGCTGGGCTTTTCATGTGCTATTTACTGGAAATTACACTATCTTGCTTTGTTGAAGTGGTTGTTCACTCGATTAGTGTGATGTAAACTTGATATCTTGAGTGCTACATTTTACTTTAGTTTGGTGCCCCTGTTGAAGTCCCCTGCCTTTGAACACCGAATGCTGATATCTAAGCACCAACTGCCCACAGTTTCTTCCTTCCCCATCTGTAAAGGGGGTTTAGTAAGTGAAGTTAACCCATCTTAGGAGGTCTAGTCCAACGTCAATACACCATTAACCTCTACCAAGGTAAAAGGTAAAAGGTAAAAATCGTTGTCATTCATGTCTCTTATTGTGTTAAATTCAACCTGCAGTTGATGACTGTAACCAATGTTCACCTATAGGTATATTTATTTTGAAGTGGCTGAATTGTGATGTTTGTCTTACTGGGAAAATCTTTGTTTGTATTTAGTTGTTTTTTGTTTTTAACCACTTAACTTGCTATGATCTTATTCTATATTCCTGTCATATCAAGTTTGGTGTGTGAAGTCCCTTAAAATATTCCGAAAGGGATTTATCATTATGAAAATAGTGCAGTTTAGGTTGTTTATGTTATTCATGCCTTAACGAATTGCCTGAGACTATCAGTATTTCCCACTGGGAATTTGGTTTTACTTTTTTCGGTGAAGATATACTCTTTTTTACTTGAACATGTGTTTTCTCCTATTACACTTCTCTCCCCCTTCCTCTTTCCATTTCAATTTTTGCCGTGAAAGGTAATTTGATGCTGTTCTTATGGTTTATGAATTGATTGAACAGGTTAAGCAATATGGCTGAATTGACTGCGGAAGCCCAGCTTGTTCAAAGTAAAATTCTTTTATTTAATGTACCTGTCCTTTCCCTCTTGTCAATTCTATCAATTATTCTCTAACAAGGACATAACCTTTGGCATTTCCTCTTTAGAATTTACATAATTCTCGAGTTTCATTTCTTGTCTATCTCCTCTGCTAGCATTTCATTATTTTATTTGAAATGCTAAACTGCATATGCAATTGGTCAATTGAATTTGGTTGTTTTAATGGTCTCACATTGAAAACAAGCTGACCTGCTTTTGCATAAGATGTTAAGGCTTATGTTGATTCTTGTGAAATTATGCTCTTATCATGTCTTAACTTAAAATTAAATCTTTGCAAAAAGATGAAATTTGGAGATTTTGTTGTTGGCATTGGGAATGGGAGGAAGCTTCAGACAATCGGTGTGGATATATGTAGCTAAATCCTAAACGTACTGTTCTGAAGATATTCTTTCCGTGTAATCTGTTTAGTCCTGGTGTCTAACCTAATCAGCCCTCTACTATTTCAGATGCCCAGTGCAGCATTTGTGTATGGTCCAATGGGACTTTAAAGTCAAAGATGGCTTATGTTTGTTTGTCAGGCGCTTAACCTCTTGACAAAGTAAAAAGATATTAATGGAAATATAACAGTTATGTTCATAAGTCTATGTCGTGTCATCCATTTTATTTTTTATTGTTTCCTACTGTTCTGAAAAACTCGTTTGTTCTTTTGGGTCGAATCTTAATCAGAGGAGCAGGTTAATGTTACTATCTGCTGTAAGTAATGCAGTATGTAGCAGCTAGTCTGTGTGATCATCATATCTTCTTGAAGCAAACTAAAGAAAGAAGAAATTTATAAAATCTAAGTGGTCATCTGTCTTGTTGAAGCAAAAAGGAAAAATAAACTTGAAATGAGTACAATTACAGTACACTTAATGTAGGTTGAATGTTCCATGAATAGGATAAGCATGTGTTGTTAACCAAGAACAGTTATCACTATTTCATGTCATGATAACCATAATCCATACTTCCTCATTGCTGTAATACTGCCCTCTTACCCCAGTTACATCCATAGGACTGTAATGGATTTTGCCTATAAATCATAAGGATTTTGTCTTACTTTTTGAGGAAGTTTTATCACCTAGTACAGGATTAACACCTAGTCTTTGCCTTTCATCGACAAAATTGTCAATAGAGCATGCCACATGTTTTTCAAGTTTCCCAGGGGGAACTGACTGTGGAGCTATGGTAGACTCAACTTTGATATGGGCGAAATAAGCTTCTCATTCATTAAACTGTTAATAACAGAAAACACCAGTCTGTAGGTCTTATTAAGTAATTAAAAAAATGGGCCAGAAAGGATATTAACAGTAAATAGTGAGAAATGACATTTCAGTTTGTCTTGTTTAAATCATGTGGCATGGTTTCATAATCTTGTAATAGAATGAACAAGTTATTGAGATAACTGCATCCACCATTCTTGGTGATTAATCAACAGGCATCCCGCAGAGATGCTGTGTCAACTAATTAATATCAGACAAAACATAAAAAAGAACTGGAATGGGGAAGAGGAAATTATGAATAAGCAGATTCGCATGGTTTAGTGTTAGTCTACTTTAAGTAAATTGATTGTTTTAGCTCCTTTATTCTCTAATCTAACCACTTTTTTTTCTGTTCATTACCACAAGAATTAGTTTTACATGGAAAATTCTAGATGAACATGCAGTAATATTATTAGAAATGATACCCATACATGTATATATAAAGCAATAACCTTTTTCTTATTAGTATGTGCGCGTGCTTATCCACATCCGTGCATAAGCTTGTTGCGTGAAATTCGCTTTGGTTGTTTTGATTCACCTCCAATCCTTGGTGTGGGCAAGGAAGACCATATGCCATCCTGTGAAGTCTCCTTCTCTCCTGGAATAACAACTTTAACCTTGTCCTTTTTCCACAAAGTGAAATGCGAAATTGTAAAAAAGGACATTAATGGAAAAGTCTCCTGCATATGTAATGTCATGGGCTGCTTTCCAGACACGCCCCATGACCCCTTGGCCGCGCCCCATGGCGGCTTAGCAAGCCTCACAATGCCTAGCGCTATGGTCGGCCCCGTGGTCTTGGCTGCGGCAAGTGACAAGCGCGCATGCGCCTCTGTCGCCCCACCGATGCCTCTCGCCGGCGCCCAAGGGCTGGCCAATGACAACAGCGCCGCGCGCCCTGACAATGTCGCGCGCGCAGATCCTGATGCCTCGCCAGCACCCGGCTGCAGGCCCATTCCAGCAGCGCCTCGCGCACAGACCCTGATGCCAAGCACCAACGCCCAGCCTCAGGCCAACACAGCAAGTGTCGCGAGCGCCCACGGCAACGCGCGCGCAGACCCTGACCCGCAAGACAAAGTTGCTGCCATCGGACTTAGTTCTACATTGTAATAAACTAAGTCCTTTTCATTGTAATTATAGGCTAGTTTGCATCATTTTCATTGAGCGTGCTTCTACAGCTTTATTAGGACTAGTCATGTAATGTTGGTTTATTTTTTTTAAGCATTATTAAGGGGGACCAAACAATCAAACATTTCCAAGCAAGCAATTTTATGTACTGGTGTCTCTCCCCCTCGACACCGCATCTTTTGTAATCAACATTTCAGTCATCAATAAAATCATCATCATCATTCAAAACCCAATTCTCTCTCAGCTTCCGCAATTGCTCGTGACATTGGTTTTCCCGCACGACACTGACAATCTAGTCTAGCGTGCGGAGGGGACCTCATTGGCGGACAGCAACCGCACTAACATCGGTTGCTTAGCCTTACGTTGCCTTTCCAAAGAACATCAGGAAGGCGTTGCGTAACAGTTGGTATCAGAGCCTAGGCTCGACATCGGACGAGGGAACACATTTGCCATCATCACCATTTCTGACCATGGTGAATCATGGGGAGCGTCTAGCATCCCTAGAAGAGACGGTTGACCGATTACGACCCATCGTGAATACGGTGCCTGATCTAAACAACAACCTAGTGCAAAGATTGGATGACCTAGACCGCCGAATGCGGCAGGCAGAAAATGACATTGCAAACATCAGTCGTGACTCTGACGATGACCGACAAACGGCAGCCATCGAAACTGCCAATATTCATGGCAAATTTGAGGACCTCCAACAGGAGCGTGCCGACGAGTTAGCCCATCGGCAACAAGAGGCAGACAGACTAACTGCCATGCAGCAAACCATAGACGACTTGACAGGCAAGCTCAATGTTGTCAATGCTGCCCTACAGAGCCTACTTCGAGGAGGTGACAACCACATCAGGGGTGCAGCAAACCTCACCCCCATTCCACAAAAGCTTAAGATACCGGAGCCAAAGCCATACGACGGATCCCGGGATGCTAAAGAAGTGGAAAACTTCATCTTCGACATCGAACAATACTTCGATGCCGTGGGCCATTTGGAAGAATCCAAAAAGGTAGCGACTGCTGCCATATATGTTCAGGGCGATGCCAAACTTTGGTGGCGGGTCAAATACGAAGCCATCAAGGCCGGTGAAGATACTCTCCAGACATGGGATGAATTGAAGGTAGCCATACCCCTGCAGTTCTTCCCCGAAAATGTGGAATACAATGCAAGGAGAAAGCTACGGGAACTCCGCCGCACCAAATCAGTGCGGGAGTACGTGCGCGAAATTCTCCGCACTCATGCTAAACATACGCGACATGGGGGACAAAGACAAACTCTTCGCATTCATAGAAGGTTTGAAACCTCATTCCCGTATGGAACTACAGAGACAACGGGTAGACACCCTGCCCAAGGCCATTCAAGCTGCAGAATGCCTTGGCGATTATCATTTGGGAACTCAGAACGACAGGCCCCAGCCGAGGGGGATTCAACGGGAACCATCCCAGCAATGGTGGCCCAAGCAAAAGTGGGGGAGATCGGAGTGCATCCAAAACTAAGACTCCTCCCTCCAGCAGCAACAGTGCTGCATCCATCAACAACAATCAGGGGAGAAAGCCTCCCTCAGAATGGCGTCATTGCGGTGGGGCACATTGGAACAATGAATGCCCAAACATAAAGGTCAATGCTCATCAGACTGTCAAGGATGAGTCAGACGCATCAGACACATCAGAAGAAGACCAGGTAGGCATGCCTTAGCGACCAGTGCATGTCCTCCTAAGAAAATCTCAGTCCCAATCACCAAGAAAGGGAAGGAAAAGATGGACGAGAGACCTCCTAAACAAGCGAGGACCCTAATGTTCGTCGAATTGAAAGTGAACGGCAAGCCCCTTCACGCATTGATAGACACGGGTGCCACCCACAACTACTTGTCGTCAACTCAAGTAGAGCGCCTGGGTTTTGTGGTGCAAAAGAGCAAAGGCCGCGTCAAGGCTATCAACTCACCATCCCAGACATTGGGTGGAACAACTACAAATGTCCCAGTGAAACTTGGCCCATACAAAGGAAGCATCGACCTGCGCATCGCAATCATAGATGACTTCGACATCATAGTGGGTTTGGAGTTCATGAGGCAAACCAACACCATACCGGTACCATATGCCAACATGCTCCTGATGATGGGAGGAAATGGGGCCAAGCCCTGCACCATACCATGCTTTCCCATAAAGATGGCCGCTGAAAACATCTCGGCCATGCAGTTGGAGAAGGTAGTCAACAGACATGAACCCCTGGTTCCGGCTACCCTTCGCAGCAACAATCAGACATCATGTCATCGGCCTCAAGAGATTGGTGACGCTCCTCAGCGTGTGAAGACTTGTCAGCCATGCCACAAGGACAAGTCGGATCACTCATCACAGAAAGGACCCTCGCAGCCATTACATGTCCCACAGAGACCATGGGAAAGTGTTTCCCTCATATTCATCACGGGATTGCCCCAAGTCGGTAATCTTGCATCCATCATGGTTGTCATAGATCAATTTTCAAACTATGCAACCTTCATAGCAGCCCCGCAAAACGTATCAGCAGAAGATACAACTCGACTCTTCTTCTCGCACATTGTCAAACATTGGGGCCTGCCCAAAGACATTTGGACTAGCAACTTTTGGACCCATCTCTTCAGGTGCTTTGGGTCAACATTGAGTCACAACTCAGACATCCATCCACCATCGGATGGCCAGACAGACCGGTTCGATGACATGCTGGAGGAATATCTCCGCAACTTTGCAACCGGATCACAAAAGCATTGGGTGAAGCTCCTGGATGCTGCTCAACTGTGTTTCAATTCTCAAAAGAGCCATCATACAAACAAAAGCCCTTTTGAAATTGTTACCGGACAGCAATCGCTTCTCCCGCAAACGGTGAATGCATCAACCATGCCGAAATCTCCTCGAGCTGCCAACTTCTCGAGCGAATGGGAGCGCAACATGGGGATAGTGCGGAGCTATCTCGTCAAAGCCCAAGAGCGGGCAAAAAGATTCACTGAACAAAATCTTTGCTTTGCCCAACATCAAACAGGGGACAAAGTAATGCTATGCATCCCAAAGCGGTACTTGTTTGCAGAGAGGACCCATGACCCTCGCCTGCAACAAAAATACATCGGGCCCCTGCCCATTGAAAAACGCATTGGGAAGTCCACATACCAGGTGAAAACTCCATCCTGGTGGAAGATCCATCCAGTCTTCCATGTCAGCCGCATGAAATCATTGCGTCGCTACAACAGCAAGCTCACAGAACAGAGTGGCGCAGACCTCCCATCCAACAACCACCAGAAGCATCATCATCATCATCATAAGGCTCCGAGGACGGCGCCAACTCAGGTGGGGGAGAATGTCATGGGCCGCTTTCCAGACACGCCCCATGACCCCTGGCCGCGCCCCATGGCGGCCTAGCAAGCCTCACAATGCCTAGCGCCATGGTCGGCCCCGTAGTCTTGGCTGCGCCAAGTGACAAGCGCGTATGCGCCTCTGTCGCCCCACCGATGCCTCTCGCCGGCGCCCAAGGGCTGGCCAATGACAACAGCGCCGCGCGCCCTGACAATGCCGCGTGCGCAGATCCTGATGCCTCGCCAGCGCCCAACTGCAGGCCCATTCCAGCAGCGCCTCGCGCACAGACCCCGATGCCAAGCACCAGCGCCCAGCCTCAGGCCAACACAGCAAGTGTCACGCGCGCCCACAGCAACGCGCACGCAGACCCTGACCCGCAAGACAAAGTTGTTGCCATCGGACTTAGTTCTACCTTGTAATAAACTAAGTCCTTTTCATTGTAATTATAGGCTAGTTTGCATCATTTTCATTGAGCGTGCTTCTACAGCTTTGTTAGGACTAGTCATGTAATGTTGGTTTATTTTTTTTTAAGCATTATTAAGGGGGACCAAACAATCAAACATTTCCAAGCAAGCAATTTTCTGTACTGGTGTCTCTCCCCCTCGACACCGCATCTTTTGTAATCAGCATTTCAGTCATCAATAAAATCATCATCATCATTCAAAACCCAATTCTCTCTCAGCTTCCGCAATTGCTCGTGACATTGGTTTTCCCGCACGGCACTGACAATCTAGTCTAGCGTGCGGAGGGGACCTCATTGGCGGACAACAACCGCACTGACATCGATTGCTTAGCCTTACGTTGCCTTTCCAAAGAACATCAGGAAGGCGTTGCGTAACAGTAATTATGCATCTATCCCCCTTAACACTTAAATGAAGTTTCTATCTTGTTCCCCACTCTCCTAGCACCTTTCTATGTCTGTTCTCCAACTCTTTTCTGGCTGATTCTGCATTAGGTTTTATTTACATGTTGCTTCTAATTATAATGCAAGCATTACTGTGTCTCTTGATACTATACTTGTTATTAGATATTGAAGTCACTGATTATGCCCTAGGTCGAGCTCTCTCGTTCTTTCTGCTGACATCTGGAGAAAATGTCTTTGCTTCATGACTCAGATAATTTAGAGAATGTTGATGGGTTCCAAACCATGTCCAAACAAGATGCTGCATGTGTTCCTAACATGCAAATGCAGCCCGAAGAAATCGGTAGGAGACGTCGATGCTCCTGTCATTCATGATATTATCCCCCAATTATTTTCATTATGGTTTAGCCAAGAGACCAAGATCACAAGAACAATGTTTTCACCATTATGCTTTTATTTCAGAAAGGAAAGCTCGGGTGGATGCTGTTTGGCAGCAAATGAATAAAGGAGTGTCTGCGAGGACCCTGTACTCCATAATAAACAAGCCTACTTCAGCATCAAATAGAACTTCCTCAAAGAAATCATCAAAATCGTCGTCTTCTGTGAGTATAAGACCTCTACTTTACAATTGTATGAGATATGCCCACGTTTTTATTTCGGACTTGTGGTGTAACAATCTCAGCAGAATTGGATGACAGTACTGGGATTGTCCCAAAAGCAGACATCAGAGCCTGAAAGAAGCACGCCTGAGAAGTGTCCTAGGCCTACTCAAAATGAAACTAGCGAGGAGGCAAAGAAGATTGCTGCTGCTGCTCTCTCTGCAGTAAAGGAAGCTGCCACTGCTGCTGCCTCTTCAGGCCGGGGTAAAGTGGTAGGTCTAGCTTGCTTGCTCATGATATTATTGCGCACTACTAGCTTTTCATTTTTGTAGCTGAAGACTTGGTTCCAAATGTGGTGATACACTCTTAGAGCGCCAGGTGCTAGAGCTTTTTTTGGCTGTACATGGATACGGATTTACTTTCTTTCTACATGACATAACCTGTGGAGAATGCAAAACTTGCTTATGGACCTCTTCTTCTTTTCTCAAAGAGCAAGAATGCTTGATACCGTTGTTATTTAAGTAACTTATCCCACTCCCCAACCCCAAAGAAAAATTGAAAGAAAGAAACTGTTGTCATTTTTGTTTGTTTAATCTTTAAGTTTGATAGTTATCATCAATACAATGCCAGGCACCAGAAGAGAAGGAAAGGGTTGAGGAAATTTTTGAGAATGGTTGCGAGCAGTTGGTCGTCTGAACCACTTGATGGAGAACCTTAGATTAATATTTATCACTCTTAAGATGTGCATATGCTTCTCAGATTTGTTGTTGCTGCGTTTTCCTTGCACATTCTTTATACCTAGTCTAATTTTACAGATCACTGAAGTACTGGATTTTGCTGGTGAAAAAGTTGAAGTGAAAAAATATGTCGATGCCAACTCTGCAGAAGCATCTGATAAAGGCAAAGGCCCTGTAGCGTCTGCTTCTCCTGTTGATATTATCCTTGAACAAATAAAAAAGAAGCAGAAACTCAGTGTACTTGATAAGACAAAGAAAGACTGGGAGGGGTTCAAAGAAGAAAATAAAGGCATGGAAGATGAGCTGGATGCTTACAAGAAGAGTTCCAATCAGTATCTAGACAGGGTATCTTTCTTAGAGCGTGCTGATTATCGAGAATATGAGCGGGAGAGAGATGCTCGTCTTGCAATGCAAGCAAAGAGAAAACCAGATAGTATGAAAGAATACTGAGAGCATACCGTCCAGGAGATACTGGCAGTTGGGATGTGGAAAAGAGGCTGTGGCATTCTTGTCAAAAGAAGTGTGTATCTGTGGCCTAAGTTTCCTCTATTTAGATTTTATGTTTGTCCTTACCCTGGGTGGATGCCATTAGGGAATATTATCATCAGCAAATGTTGCTGCAGGGTTTAAGGGGTGTTATACAAACCCATAAACACCCGTTTTGGATGTTTATTGGCTACATGGTCATGAAAGTGATACTCAGGGTGGGCATATTGATGGGGTTAATTTCTTCTCTAGTGACCTGAGACTCGAGTTAGGAAATCTGTTCTTGTAATTTATTGTCGTTTTTCTTTTTACTAATTTTAGTCCACTAACATTCTTTTACTCAATCCAACTAGGTCACTGATGACTCTGATTCTCCACTGTCTAGTTAAAAAGTATTGCAGGATAGTTCTCCGGAAAGGGGGAAAAAACTGAGAGTAGACTTAGTAGTTAGTTTAAAGTCTCCTGTGTTGTTGCTGGTTGCATGGTATCTTAAATTGGTATCAGCCATTTGTTTTCGCTTTCAATTTGATTCTACAAAAATTCTATTGATTCGTAATGAATGAGTCTTCGTTTCTTCGATTCCAAGGACAGCTTCACTGGACGAGTCTTGTAATCAAAGTGTTAATCAACCATTCCCTGAAGAATTATCTCAAAGTCTAATGTTTCCTCTGACCATCAACTTAGGAGATTAGAACGTAAAATACTGCAGAACGTCAACCAAATTTCATTATCCGACCCATTATGCATTGAATTTACCTGTTCTTGATCAGCAAAGTGCTTATTCATGTCCTTCCAGATACTAATTATTGTGGTATTAAATACTGCACACCATCTTGGGAGGCAGAACCTTTTTTCCGGAATTAACTAGTGAATAAAAATTTGTTTATATGCAGTTACAGTGAGCGCAAACCAATTCGTAAATGGTTCTCATCAGAACCATTAATCTGATGTTATTCACAGTTTAGGATCTTAAATCCCAATAAGAAAAGAACAACAATGTGCCTTCAACTTCCACAGTATCCTAGCTAATGTTGTATGAAAAAAACTAAAGGTGTTTCACAATGGAAGTACTGAACTGGAGCTACGATAATGTCTTGAGAAGAAAGACCTACCACCATATGAAAATGATCTCTTAATCATAAAAGGCTCTTTATGTAGAGACAACGCCATTGAACTTGAATTTTCACCAACAGCTTCAACACAACCCATTTCACGTGTACTAATTCTTGATAACATAGCCATATCAAGTCCTATACTTGAACTAATTGAAGAATCTACTGAAACAGACCTCCTCATTGCTTGTACCTCTCCATTTACACTATCCCATTTGGTATTAACTTCTTTTGCTGAAGTTCCTAGGCTCTCAATCTGCAAAACCTCTTCTTGATCACCAGCAGCCCCTGTCTCATTTTCGTAAATCTCGCGATCTGTGGCCTCATTGTTACTAGTCACTTCTCCAATATCATCTCTCTGTTCATAAATTTCCAACATCCTTTCTTCATTGATACTGATACTAGTACCTAAACTCGGCTCGATAGCAGCACGACACAAGGGACAATTTGTATGTGATCTAAGCCATGTGTCAATACAATGGATGTGAAATGCATGTTTACAATTTGGGAGTAACCTAAGAGACTCATCATATTGAAATTCATTCAAACAAACAGAGCAGTTTGTTCCTTCAATCAGACCATCCCCTTTTTTGAACTTGAAAATAGTGATCTTATCAATAACAGAAGGCTGAAGACCCACAGTGTTGATGTACCAAATTGGATGATCAATTATAGGAGCTCGATTTTCGTCGAAAAATTCTTCATTGGAGCCTTGTGCTGAGGTACTTCTTCTCCTGTTCCAATTCAGGCAATTCTTGACAATGATCAAATAGTAGCTAAGAAGAAGAAACAAGCTAGCAAATAAGGCAACAGAGATGATAATATAAGGTGATATATTCTGATGATGTTTGCTACTTAATTGTGGCGGCGGCAACGGCGGAGGTGGTGGTGGTGGTGTGTAATAGTCCAAGTCTACATATGGATAACAACCATAAGGACATGTTGAGTGACAAAAATACAAACAATCTTTGGATTGGTTTGTAGTTTGAAGTAGTTTTCTCGTGTTCATGGCCATTAATAGAAAATGTTTCTTGATCTTAGAAAAACAACAATGGAGTTAGTTTCATTTTGGGTAGAAGAAGATTTAGGTAAGTAGTCATTTGAGATTCTTGATTTATTTTCAAGGTTCTTTAATTCTTTCTCTCAATGAGTAGTTGTCAACGAGGTGGAGGGATGATAAGCCTGTTATTTTCCAAGGTTTGAATAAAGACTTTTAGAGGGTCTTTTGCTTTCATTCAATTGAATATGTGAGGTTGATGGCTCCTTGGAATATTTTTAAATTTTCCATGAATAGTTAAGATATATTGATTTCCTGAGCCGAGGGCCTATCGAAA
Source organism: Nicotiana tabacum (assembly GCF_000715075.1). Taxonomy (NCBI): domain Eukaryota; kingdom Viridiplantae; phylum Streptophyta; class Magnoliopsida; order Solanales; family Solanaceae; genus Nicotiana; species Nicotiana tabacum. The sequence continues at coordinate 40,668,077 of NC_134095.1, forward strand.
ATAGGCTCTCTACCTTCTCAGGGTAGGGGTAAATCTGCGTACATAGTACCCTCCTCCGGCCCCACTTGTAAAATTTCACTGGATTTATTATTATTTTTTGTTAAGAAACATTGATTTGAAGCAAACTAGAGTGAATTATAATCATTTTACTTGTCAAACAAAATGATAAATTCCGTGCTAAATTACTATACTTGAGCTGAATTCCACGAGATCATTTGACCTTGGACCTAATTAGTAGTCACATACATAGCCATATTTTAGTCTGCTTGTTTTTATCCTATGGTAAGTATGACATTGTTGCTAGTCAATTTTCTGGAAAAGTAAAAGTTAATCAGCATTTTCTGTCAAAGCTTTTGTTAGCTACTCTTTAGAGATTAGGTGGGCGGCTATTTGAGTTAATTTTTTTTTTTTTTAATCCTATGGTAAGTGTGACATTGTTGTTGCTAGTCAATTTTCTGGAAAAGTAAAAGTTAATCAGCATTTTCTGTCAAAGCTTTTGTTAGTTACTCGTTCGTGTCTGCATACGATGGTTCATGTATGGTATGCATTACTGTTTATTCAAAATATTTAAGAAATGCTTGAGGAAAAAATGTCTTCGAAGAAATAATTGTTTGACCTTCCAAATTGTAATAGTGCCACATAAAATATTTTATGTGATGGAGTACATGTTTAGAAAGTCATGGAAAATATTACTCAAAAGTTTTATAATTAGTTAAAGTATTTTATAATATATAAAGGTCACTCTCCCTATACGGCAAAAGTTAGTTTTTTTTTTTATTTAAAAAAATCTCCCTCATTCTTTCACCGCCTACGGGATATGGTTAATTTGAATTTAAATAGAAATTTTACATATTACTATTTTCAATTTTGATATGGATAGTTCGGTTAAGTCAAATTGATGATGATTTACAAATTTCAACACTAAAGAAAAATATAGCATATACCTTTTCACAGGAACCAGTAGGTTAAACTCAACCACATAATGTCGTAATCGTAAATATATACACATAGAAACCCTCTCAATCGCCCCAATATTATATTTTGTATTTAAAGGGCCAAAAAGAGACTACTAGGAGTGAGCGACTACGAATATAGATGCGATAATTTCTTCCTAATTGAGAAATTAATATTCCAAACATTTCTTTCACTAATATTTTTTTACTTCATTTGTCTTTTGATAGATCTTTTTCATCAGATTAAACAAGTGTACAGTGGTAAGTCATAATGTTGAGTGGTACATATGAAGCACGACTTTGGCGGTTTAGGTGATAAATCAATATCTAGAGATGTATAATTAGAAAAATAGTTTGGTAGGTTTTTTGGCCTAACGAATAATTAATTTTCATATCTAATCTTAAGAAAACTCCCATCCCTTGTGATTACATTCAGGGTAGTCGGTATCTGTCGACTAATTAATGCCCATAGTGGTTGTTGGATGTCAGTACTATTTTTGTTATATCCAATCAACTTCTCTCTGCTTTTCCTTCTTTTTATTTGTTTCCATTTTGATTTTCTATGTTTTTGTTAAAACCAATCTTTACAGGGAGTTAATCTACGTAACAAACGACAAACCAGATTACATGCAGAACCTAAATAAAGTAAAATTATTTAGTGCCTTAAAATAATCAAAACAAACTAAATGCAGAATCTGGAAGAACATAAAATCATTTTGTACTTTCGTGTGTAATCTGCCAGATAAGTAACTAAGTTCAGTCAGGGGTGGCCGCACGAGTTCTGTGGCCTTAACCCAAACTTTACGGGGACCTTAATTTTTTTAAAAAAAATTTATTTATTTATTTGAAGTCTATTTTTCTAGCGTTTATTAAATACAAAGTTATTAATAATTTTTCTTATAATTAATAACTCCTAATAAGTCTTTCTTAATTGACAATATAGCTAATCCATTTAACCTTTCTTGAGATATTGTTGATCTTAGGCAAGATTTTATCAATTTAATTTTGAAATTTTCTTTCCGCTGAAGCGACAGTAACAAGAGTTATTAATATTATTCCATAAATAATAGAGGCATTGAAAAAAGAATCAAATCTTTTATATGACCAGGTATCAATTAATTTGTTATCTTCTATGTCACGACCCAAAATTCCCACTGCCGGGACCGTGATGGCGCATAACATTCCACTTGCTAGGCTCCTTAAGCCAATTCCCTTTCAGTGATTAACAATAATTAAGCCATAACCAGTTAAAAAGAGTGCGGAAATTCATAATAATCTTAATGTTTATACACGACTACCCGGATCTGGAGTCACAATTCACGAACTTCTAAGATTTAACTACAAGTAAATATCTGAAAGAAATGCAACTGTCTTCGAAACAAAAGAAACAGTAAAGAGAATGTATAGAAGGGGACGCCAAGTGTGATGACCCAAAGGATCATCTTATGTATTATAACCCCATTTCGATACTCTGAGGCCTTTAAAACCTCATTTTATTCTTCCTCGATTTACGTGAGCAGTTCGAGCGTGTTTTCGGAAAGCTTTTATATATGTTGAAAGTTGATGAAAATAATAATTTTTGCCTTTAAAAAGTTGATTTAGTTGACTTCGGTCAACGTTTTGAGTAAATGGATCCGAACTCGTGTTTTTGACAGTCCCGGTGGGTCCGTATAGAAATATGAGACCTGGGCGTATGCCCGAAATTGGATTCGGAGATCCCTAGCGTGAGTTATGAATTTTTGTTAAAAATTGTAAGTCCGAAAATTTAATGGTTTTTAAGAAATTATTAATATTTGATCTTATTGGTATCGAGTTTGTATTTTGGTTTTGGAGCTCGGTACAGGTTCAATATAATATTTAAGTCATGTCTGTGAAATTTGGTGAGAAACGGAGTGGGTTTGACGTGATTCGGACGTCCGGCTGTGAAAATAGGAATTTTGAAGTGTTCTTGGAAAATTCATGTGATTTGGTGCTAAATTCGTAGTTTTAGGTGTTATTTCGGCGATTTGATCACACAAGCAAGTTCACATGATGTTTTTAGACTTGTGTGCATGTTTGGTTTGCAGCCACGAGGGCTCCAGTGAGTTTCGGATAGGCTACGGGGTGATTTGAAACTTAGAAAAATTGCTGGTGTTCTTCAGTCTTGTAGCAGGCCTCCGACCTCGCAAATGCGAGGACAAGCTTCACATTTGCGACCACTGTTTGGTTCGCATTTGAGAGCTTCTCATCGCAAATGCGAAGAGAAGCTGGGCCACCCTATGTTCGCAAATGCGAACAATCCTTCGCATTTGCGATAGGGACAGGGGGAAAGCAGACATCGCATTTGCGACCAACAGATCACATTTGCGATCAGCTCAGCTCGCAATTGCGAGCATTTCTTCGCTTTTGCGAAGGAAGCAGAAGTGTGAGAGACCTCGCAAATGCGATGGTTTTCTTGCATTTGCAAGCTTTGTAATTGCGAAGCTCAGGTCGCAATTGCGACATCTGCAGCTGTGTAAAACCTAACTTAGACAGGATTTTTGCTCATTTCTCAAAATTTTCAAAATAAGAAACCCTCTAGGCGATTTTCCAAAGACCTTTTCTTCCCCAAATCATAGGTAAGTGATTCTTAATTCATTTCTTTCAACCTTTCACTTCATTTTACAAGATTTTAACCTAGAATCTAAGATTTTCATGGTGGAATTGGGGATTTTTGGGTAGAAACTAAGGATTTCGAATTTTGGGAATTTAGACCTCAAATTGAGGTCGGATTCCAAAATCAATTATATATCGGAGCTCGGGGGTAAATGGGTAATCAGATTTTGGTCTGAATTTCGAGGTTTGAACCAAGCAAGCCCGGGTGTTGACTTTTTAAAAAATGGCCTAAATTAAATTCCTTGCAATCATGGGTAGTTCCTAAGGCTTAAATTGAATTGTTTGGTTGATAAATTGCTAGATTATATTGGTCTGGAGGCTTGTGTGAAGGGGAAAGCGGTGATTGAGCTTTAAGTTTGGCCGTTGGAGTGAGGTAAGTGTCGTGGTTAACCTTGGCTTGAGAGATTAGGTATTATTTGCCTATTTGCTACGTGTTTGGATGATGATTACAACATATAGGTGAGGTGACGAGTACCTATGCGTTGTTGTCGAGTCATAGTATGTGAATGAGTCTTATTCTTGTAAATGTTGTATTTGTTGATCACATTGTTCATGTTTAGACTAGCTATTCGATGTGTTGAGCAATTTCTTATCATGTTTTACTGAATTTGGTATTGATTGAGTATTGGCTCAAAGTTGAGGTTGGTATTGTGGAAATAAGTGTTGAAGTAAGATTTGTTTTTGATATTCCTATCTCATCGTTGTCATTGTTCATTGTTTTGGTGAGAGAGAGTGTTAAAGCATGAAGGGTGATGCCGTGCACGTTTCTATTATTTATTATGGTGAGGTTGAGTGTTAAAGCATGAAGGTGATGTCGTGCATGTTTCTATTATCTTATCTGGTGAGGTTGAGAGTAAAAGCACGAAGGGTGATGCCGTGCACTTTCTTTTACTGTGTTAATCCATTTCTATCTATTTAAGGTATATTGATTGTTCATGTTCTTAGTTCCGTTGTAATTCTTTGTCTTGAAATCCCCTCAACATGCCCCCTTACCTATACTTCTTGCCTTGTTTCTTTAATTGCTGTTATTATTGTATATGTATTGATAAACTGCACAAGTTTATGTATGTGTCTTGTCCTAGCCTCTTCACAACTTCACCGAGGTTAGGCTCGCACTTACCAGTACATGGAGTCGGTTGTACTAATGCTACACTCTGCACTTTCTGTGAAGATTTCGGTACTGGACCGTGTTAACCAGAGTTAGGATGCTGCCTTCAATCCTACAGGAGACCCAAGGTAGATCTGCCGGCGTTCGCAGACCCTGGAGTCCCCTTCCAGTTATTTCAATTTACTGTTTCTTTTAATTCGAAAACAATTGTACTTTCTTTTAGCGAGTATTTGTAGTGATTCTTAGAAATTCGTGAATGGTGACACCAGATTCTGGGTAGTTGTGTATAATCTCTTGGGTTATTATGAAATTCTGCACTTAATCTGTTATGGTTTAATTGTTGTTATCTACTGAAATGTTTAAGAGTTAGCGTATTAATTTCTAATTGTTGGCTTTCCTAGCAACTGAAGATTTAGGCGCCATCACGGTCCCGACGGTGGAAAATCCGGGCCGTGACAAGTTGGTATCAGAGCACTAGATTGCCTAGGTCTTGCAATTCACAAAAAAACTTAGTAGAGTCTGAGGGATCGGTACAGAGACGTCTGTGCTTATTCCCAGAGGCTATACAGTTTAGGAACAATTTCACTTCTATTCTTCTCTATCGTGGAGTTTTTTCTCTCAATGCTAATTGAACTCTCTACTCTTGTTCTTGCATAGATGGCAAGAACACGTATCACTTTTTCAGTTGAGCAGCAGCCAGAGCCCCTAGTGGCAGCTCCTATGAGGGGTAGAGGATTAGGTCGTGCCAGAGGCCGAGGCAGGGGCAGGGCTCAGCCCAGAGCTCGAGCAACAACACCAGCAACAGAGCCTCAGTTAGAGTTTGATGAGGAGGCTCCAGCCCAGACCGTTTCAGTAGGGCCAGTGATCTCTTCAAACTCCACACTACTAAAAAGTAAGAAGAGAGGGCCGCAATAGCTTTTACCCGATATGAGGGTCGGGATCGATTTCCACAGGGAGCTAGGAATGGAGTTGAGTATCTATCTAGACTAGAAGTGTGTATTTGTTCCAAATGTCACTTCCATATATTTTTGGGTTTTTAGATTATAAACTACTATTACCAAGCTATTAATTGAAACTAGATTATGCTACGAGATAATTGTTAAGTTGTATCTAATGGGAAGAAGGGCACTAGGGTCGTGACATTGCCTAGGTGGCTAAATGACGGGTAGAAGTTATTAAAGTTCGATTGACATAATTGGGTCTTATGCTATAACCGTTGCACAATTTTACCCACTCTCACACCTCTCGGTAGAGAGAGTGATTTTGCCCAATTGACTCTCTCTCGAGACCAAATGGGTAGGCAAATTAGATCAAGCAACTAGGGTTCAAGTAGGGTGATTACTCTCTCGAGGTTTAACCCGTTAACTGGGACTATCAATTCTCTTGAGTCCATCCCAATTCCTTGTTGGGTCAATTTTGGAGACTTAGGCTCTCTTTCTCAAGAAGAACCAAGTCAACTTAGCACAAACCAGTGTTTGCAACCACCAATTCATAGATTAAACCATAAAATTGACCCAAATAACAAACACCCATAGTCAATCTAACAATAAATGGAAACACCCATCAATTACCCACACTAGGGTTAAGCCAAACCCTAGCTAATGGGTTTAGCTACTCATGCTTGAAGAAGAAAATAAAGAAAAGATGAAGAACAAGGCATATTAATTAAATGCTAATGTAAATACAGATAATCTATCGTTAATTTGAAGCTAAGATGCCAAAAATGGCTACAAATGAGGTTCCCACGAGCGCAGCTCAGCTCTGATATATCTGATAACCTAAAAAAATGGTAAAATATTCTATTTATACTAGGCTAGAAAAATTGGACAAAAATACCCCTGCGGGGTCAGTGCGGGCCGCATAAAATGGACCGCGACCGCACTAGGCTCTTGGACTTCAGTTCTGGGCTCTCTAAACTTAGGCTCCGCGGACCGCGCAGAATGGACCGCGACCGCGGAGGCAGCTGTCGCGATTCGCACAACCATGACTGCGGACCGCATTGGCATTTTCCATCTCTCTGAACATCTCTTCCACGGACCGCACAAAAAGATAGTGCGGTCGCGGAAGTTTCACCGCGGATCGCAGAATGTGTACCGCGGCCGCGTTACCTGAAGCCCATTTTTGCGAACTCTCTGAATCTCCCTTCCGCGGACCGCACAAAAAGGTAGCGCGTCCGCAGTGAACAAAATGTGTACCGCGGCCGCGTTGCCTGAGGCCTAGTTTTGCCTTCTCTCTAAATCACCTAATGCGGCCGCATTCCATTTTGTGCGGTCCGCACTAGGCTTGTTTGCCCTCAGTTTACTTTGTCTTTGATACTTGAGTAGGTTTCACTCCGTTTGAGCTGATCTTCGACATTTCGTCACTTTGTCGATCAAACCTGCAATCAAGCACAACTTATGAGCCTTTTGGGACTATTTTGTAATGATTTATAATCAAAGCATAAGCAAGAAGGAGCATAAAACTCGTTAAAATCTCTACTTATCAACCTCCTCAAACTTAAGCCTTTGCTTGTCCTCAAGCAAACAAAATAAGATCCACCCCCTAAAGGAAAATCCAAGTATTTCCAACTATCCTTAAGTAACTTCAACAAGCATAAATTGGGACTAACAACTGCCCTCAATACGAATGAATCATTAACAACATTTAAACTTTGAAAAACTATGGATCAAGTGTGACACAAAAGCATCAAGAGTTGACTTATTACATCAAAGAACTCTCTCCATTTACTTTGGCCATTGTGGAACCCAAACTCACACATCCTCAACTCTATCTAAGTACCATATGCTTGCCCCTCATGTAAGTATCCACTAATATAAGCCTCCTTCAACTCAAGATCATATAGGGCTTTTGAGGAGTCAATGTGAAGGCTTTTGGTTTAGGGTAGGAAAAGTTTGGTCTAAATGGGTTCCATCTTCCCTTAAGCACTTCTTTTGATTCATTTGGCACAATTCTCTTGACTCTTTGAGTATCTCACTTCTTTTGAAGGGGTTAGAGAGACGTAATGTCACTCTTTTTATTACACTTCAAAGCGTTTCTCCTTTTTTAACTTTTTCCACACCTTTTTCTCTTTTGTTTTTTTTATTGAATCCCTTTTTATTCTTTTTCACATTGGGCTTTCTTTTTGTCTTTTTCTTTTTCATTGCCTTCCTTTTATTCGCTTTAGTACCTTTTACCACTTGTTCCTTCTCTCGTCTCTCCCCCCAAACTTAGACTTTGCCATTGCTCAAGGGAAGATTGGGTGCCGAAAAAGGGTATATTTTAGAATGGATATAGGCTGATAGTATTGGTTCTTGAAAGAAAAAGGTTTAAGGCTCAAAAGGGTTAACTAGGGAGTATATCATTGGTGGGCTATGGAATTATTCAACTATCATTTGGATCAAGGAGAGCCTATAATCACTCCTCAAGCCAAATTTCACTTAAGATTTCGCCTCAACAGACATTCAGGGCAAGTTCTAAACCATTGGCTCGGAACTTGGACTCACAATTCAATTTCTCACCACACAAGCTCAAGGATTGTTAAAGACATAGAGTCGGGGACCCACAACAACCTTAGACACGATTTGAGCACACAATGTTCCCGAAAGACCACATGATGATTGTTTGGTCAATACAAGAGTCTCAAGGTCACGACTTTCACCATCCTAAACACAACGATTTGTCTTTGACCATGGGATCAAAGGCAACTGTGTTAGGCCCAAGTGAAGCTTTGCTTGAGGAAACCTTAACTACAAGCTACCAAAAATAGAAACAAAAACGGACTCAAACCCTTAAGAAGGTTGTCACGCCATCCATTATCGGGAAGAGCCACCCGGTTCACACAATACTCCACCTTTGGAAAGAACCGTGGCATTAAGAAAATCAAAGGCTTATTGAAAGAGCCAAAAACAAAACAAAAAGCTACGAGCCTATCTAAGAAACTAAAAACCAATTTTTTTTTTTACGAAAATAGAAAATAGAATGAATGTGTACAATAGGGGATTTAACTATACAACGGGGATGAATATATACAATAATGTAACTTTATATACAAACCAAATGAAAGATAAAAAGTGCGATAAAAGTAACTAAACGTAAAATTATATACAGACCAAAGATGAAAATCAAAAAGACATAAAATGTAACAATCTATACAGTCATCCAAAAATGTAGGGAGCACCCCCTCAAATAAAAGCTGGCATTGTCCCCAATGCTAACTAAACAAATAAGCACCAAAAAGTATAAGGAAAGGATATGGGAACTCCCTAAGCTGTGTCCGTCTACATGGGATCATCAGTGGTCCCTGGGTCCTCTGTATGCGCGGGAACCTCAGACTGGTTCCCGGTCTCCTACTGCTCAGCTACTGGGACTGGGGCCTGGACCTGGACGGGCTGAATATCAGGAACATCCTGTGGCTGACTGGAGGGAGCCTCCGATGGGTCCGCCAACTGGATGATCGCCTCATCTGCACTAGGGAGCTTCCTCTTCTTCTTTGGAAGCCTGTGTCTGCTCTTGCCGTGGCTCTACTGCTGGTACTACTGCTGGAGCTGGATCCTCAAATAACAAGTCTAAAGGCAACTGGTCTGCCTTCAGTTTGTCCACATCCGCTCTAAGCTCCTTCATAGACTCTTTGGAAGCCCGTGTTTTCCGTAGCTTCTTGTGCTCCCTGGCAAGCTCCTTTAGGGCCTTGCCATGTGAATCTACTGCCTTAGCCAAGGCACCCTGAGTACTAATGATCTTTTCCTGGTTCTCCAGGATCTTCTTCAATGTATCCTCAATGGCTTGCGGAAGCTATTCTGGCTACGGTGCCGACTGAGCCGCAATGGTAGAAGTCAAGGTGGACATAACTGACGGGTAGAAGTTATTAAAGTTCTATTGACATAAATGAGGCTTATGCTATATCCGTTGCACAATTTTACCCACTCTCACACCTCTCGGTAGAGAGAGTGATTTTGCCCAATTGACTCTCTCGAAACCAAATGGGTAGGCAAATTAGATCAAGTAACTAAGGTTCAAGTAGGGTGATTGTCACACCTCCTTTTTCCGTCCCCACGAGGGGTGAAGGAGTTTTTTCCAATTAAAGGACAATCGAAAAGGGATTTGTTTATTTATTTCAGAGTCGCCACTTGGGAGATTTAGGGTGTCCCAAGTCACCAATTTTAATCCCGAATCGAGGAAAAGAATGACTCTGTATTACAGTCCGCGAACCAGAAATCCGGATAAGAAATTCTGTTAACCCGGGAGAAGGTGTTAGGCATTCCCGAGTTCCGTGGTTCTAGCACGGTCGCTCAACTGTTATATTCGGCTTGATTATCTGATATAATACATATTATAAACTTATGTGCAAATTTTATCCTTTAGCCGCTTTTATTATTTCTATTTATTGTTATTATTTTACGGAAAATTGCAACATTGTGAAAACGTATTTCAAACCACGTCGCAATCAATGCACCCGTGGTTATCGAAATATTTCGACTCCGTTGAGATTTGGATTTGGGTTACATAAATGCACACCCATATTTAAGAAAATAATTTGTTAAAGACGCGACTAGCGTATTGTTGTTTTGGGAAAGGCCGTAAAATTTCACTAGACGTCCAACTCCAATGTTCTAAATAATTAATGCATACATTTGTGAGGGCCCCGCAACCTATACATTTTACTAGGCGAGGCTCATCTCATTTCATTTATTTTAAATGGACAAATCTTAAAGCGACTACATTTTTCTATTAAAATTAGTCTCTAAAATAAAGAAAGAAATCCTAATTAATTGCGAGCTTTTTTATTTATTTATTTTTATTTAAGAAAGCATGACATACTAATTGCTAGATTAATACAAATATTGATGAAAAGGAATTTCACTTAAAATTTTTGAAATTATAAATAAAAATAAAAATTCGACAACTAATATTCAAAAGAATAAAATATAGTTAGATTAAAACTCGCATTGTTATAAAAAAAAAACTATTGAGATTAATTATTCACAACTATTTGAAACTAGATTTAACCATAATTACTAAAGCTTATTAGAAAGTTTATTAAACTTAAACGTTCTTCTAATCTTGTTTGAACTCAAATCATGCCTTAATGCCTAATTCACGAAATTTAGTTTAAATTCATGCCTTAGCTAAATTTAGCTACTTGTTCACGATTAACCTACTGTTGATAATCTTAAAACCTTCATAACTAGTGAATTAACTCGTTTTGCCAAACTGATTCATTAAAGACTAACTTATGTTATTTTTTCTTATTCCAATTATTATTTAGTAATACATGAAATAGCCTAAATACAATCAATAAAAGGAACGAAGAAAAAGCGAAATTAACACTTCAAAATTCCATTCTTCATATGTATTCATGCTTCCACATTATTAGCTTGCAATAGCTAGTATTACAGTCGTGTACCTAATATTGGAAGCAAAAGAAAAGGGAGATCAGTAGAAATTCAGTAGCATACAACAACAGCAACACCCAACAGCCAGTAACAACCAGCAACGAGAAACCAGAGACAGATTTTGAAATCAAGATAAAAATCCAGAAACACCGACAACAATCAACGGACAAAAGCCAAGGGAATCTTTTCAGATTTGAAAGACTAATTAATGTTCAACCCTTAATTTTTGAATCCGTATATCAGAATATTTAAATTGTATATCAGGTGTATACTACTATCTCTTTTAATTTCCAGAATATTTTTATTTGTATGTTTGGAAGTCTTAATATTTTCGGAAATTTTTCTCTCTTCAATCTTCAGCTCCTTTTTTTTTCCTCTCTATCTTCTTTCTGTCCTCTTTAAATCTGTCCAAGTCCCCCTATTTATTACCATCTTCCAGCAATTTTTTTAAAAAATTAAAACCCACTATCTTCTACTCATCCCTCTTTTAATCCCATTACCTAATGTTTTGTCCCCCATTATATTAAACAAATACATTGTTATCCCCCCATTATATTTTGTTCCCCATGCCTATATTAAACAATTGCATTATTCCCCACCATTATGTCTTGTCCCCATGATATACTATTTTAATATAAAAAAATATTTAATCTTAATGGACAGAGCACTCAAAAATAAATAATTGTTCAGATTTTTAATTCCAAAAATACCCCTCCGCCCTTACTGAAATTACCACTTTACCCCTGAACGTACTGCAATTTACCAATCTACCCCGTCAACTATAAACAATTCAGCTAATCAATTCTAACCAAAATATAGCAGCTATAACCAATTCCTAATCAAATTTTATGAACAAATTCAAACTAAATGATGAACAACAAAGAAACAACTTGAATTATTTTGACTGAACAATTATTTTTAAATAATAAACATGTTTTCAGATTCATCAACAATAACAAACAAATATATTCAAAGCATGAGCTCAAATTCAAATTAAACTTAAACAAAATAAATAAACAAATTCAAATCACTAAACTCAAATAATCAATTGATCTTTAAATTAAATCCAACAAAATTATAACAAAGATACATGATTCAAACTAAATCAAAAAATTAAAAAACCAAAAAATAAACTCAGATTAAATCACTAGATTAAAAACGAACTTCAAACAAAAAATGAACATGAATTAAATCTATATTAAACAACAAACATGGATGATTCAAGCGATTAAACTGACATATTTCTATATTACAACTAAATTCTTTTAAACGAATAAAAACAACCGAAGAAGAAATAATTAATTGAATTTCAACTTGAATCTAACAACATTAAAAATTTCTAAAAAAAAATACATAAAAATAAATGAAACAAACTAAAGAAATAATTAATTAAATTTCAATTTGAATCTAATAACATTAAAATTAAACTAACAATTTCTTTTAATAAATAAAACACATGAACAAACTGAAAAACTAATTAATTAAATTTCAATTTGAATCTACTAACATTAAAATTAAACTAACAATTTCTTTTAATAAATAAAACACATGAACAAACTGAAAAACTAATTAATTAAATTTCAATTTGAATCTAATAACATTAAAATTAAACTAACGATTTCTTTTAATAAAAATACATGAACAAACTGAAAAACTAATTAATTAAACGATGAACACGAATAAAACAAGAATCAAACATTCACCGATTTTAGATTCGAGAATAACAAAACGAAATACGGACAAAATGAAACTCAAACCCACTAACCGGATCGAAATGACGAAGAACTTGAATGAAAGCAAATCTGTCCGGAGACAATTATTGCACCAAAATCACTCGAATCTGCCTGAAAACTTAAACAATAGACGAAGCTCGATGGAGGGGTGTTTGGCGACGACGAGAACTGAAGAAGCAACAACAAAGTAGCCATGGTCGCGCGAAGCTGGAGAAGAAGAAGCATCGAGCAGCAGCAACAAAGCAGCCATGGCTGCGCGAAGCTGGAGAAGAAGAAGCATCGAGCAGCAGCAGTGACGGAGCAACAGCCATGGTGCGACGAGATCTCGAGCTTGAAGACGCAGCCATGGCAGTGAGGATCTCGTCCATGGCTGGACGTAGCAGGAGCAGCAGCGACAATGACGAAGAAGAAGAAGCATCAACGCAGCCGTGAAAGAGGAGAAGCAGCAGCGTGAGACGGGGTGGAGAAGAAGACGCAGCAGCAACCATGAGTGTCGAGCTCAAGCTCGAGCTTGACGAAGAAGATGAAGCAGTGGCAGCGGGGTCTTGTTTGGACGAAGAACGAAGGAGGAAGCAGCAACCATGAACGTTGGTTGTTCATGGTGGAGCTGATTTTGCACTGTGTATGTGTGTATATGTGTTGATGTATGTGTGTGTGAGTGTGACGGGGTGAAGGGAAAGGAGACGGAAGGGCAAAGGCATCCATGGGAGAGGCTTTGGTGAAGCTTGGGGAGGAAGAAGGAAAAGAGAGGGGGGGGGGGGGCGGATGGTTAGGTCTTGTTTTTTAGGGTTTTTGCAATTGTTTTTGTTCAAGAATGAAAATAGAAAGGGTGGGGTGAGGTTTTGGGTTATGGACTGGGTCGACCCGGTTTGAAATGGACCGGGTCGTAGAGGAAGGTTGGGTATATTTGGGCCTGTGGTTCAAAATTGAAGAAGAGGCCTAATTCCGATTTTCTTTATATTCTTGCTCTCTTTTCTTTTACTTCCTAATTAATAAAACTAAAATTCTAAATTAACTTATAAACTAAATTAACTTATAAAAAATACTAATTAATTCCAAATAACTATTATCGCACATTTAAATAGCAATTAACGATAAAATCGCACAATTTAGACGTTAAATACTAAAAATGCAACGTACATTATTTTTTTATGATTTTCTCATTTTTGTAAAACAAACTTAAATAAATACTAAATGAAAATGCGACATATTTTATATTTTTATTAATTTAAACAAATAAACATGCACAGACAAAAATACAAATAATTATACAAAAATACCACAAAAATACAAACATTGCACACAAAGGAAAATTATTTTATTTTGAATTTTGGGGAGTGATTCTCATATAGGGCGAAAATCACGTGCTCACAGTTGCCCCTCTTTGTCCGAAAACACGAAGGGTTTTCGTGCAAAGATAAAGTGAGCGGATACGAGCGATTTTTGCCCGTTCGGGTACTCCGTGAGAAGCATATTTTGAAATATTTGACCGAACCTTTGCTTCAGAGGTTTCTTACATATCCTGGGCTAAACAGGAATCAGGTCAATGTAGTTCGGGAAGTTTTGGTAGCTGGGACTACCATGGGACTGCAATGTTACTGCTGTTGCATGCTGTTATCACTGCTTACCGATCTCCTTGTTACACCGTGCTTAAAAGAAAATAAGAAGCTAGGCTAGACTACGGATCATAAGATCTCATCTATCTTCAACTTGTTCTTGTTGCCTTGCTTTCTTGTCGGCTTGTGTTTCTTTCGGTGCTTTTTCTTCCGAGAACTTGGGGATGACACTGGCCTTTTGCTTTTCTGAATACCAGTTTTCATCATTTTGTTCGGTCCGCTGGGGATATGGCTTCCTTCATTAAGCTTTTCGGTGGTTCCTCTGGGGATACGACTCTCTTCATCAAAATTTGTTATGCTGGGGATTTTTGTTGTAACCTTCTGCCTTCCGGTGGGTTACTGATTTCCAGACCTGAAGTATAAGATTGAAAAGTATTCCTCTCGTTATACAGGTGGGCGCCTGAATGCAAAAATATGAAATGTATTCCCTCGTTATACTGGTGGGCGACCTAGGACATGAAATGAAAAACAGAAATGTATGCCCGTATTATACTGACCTAGAAATAAAAAAACAGAAATGTATTTCCGCATTATACTGGTGGGCGCCTAGGACATGAAATGAAAAACAGAAATGTATTCCCGCATTATACTGGTGGGCGACCTAGAAATGAAAAACAGAAATGTATGCCCGCATTATACTAGTGGGCGCCTAGGACATGAAATGAAAACAGAAATGTATACCCGCATTATACTGGTGGGCGACCTAGGACATGAAATGAAAAACAGAAATGTATTCCCGCATTATACTGGTGGGCGCCTAGGACATGAAATGAAAACAGAAATGTATACCCGCATTATACTAGTGGACGACCTAGGACATGAAATGAAAAACAGAAATGTATTCCCGTATTATACTGGTGGGCGCCTAGGACATGAAATGAAAACAGAAATGTATACCCGCATTATACTGGTGGGCGACCTAGAAATGAAAAACTGAAATGTATACCCGCATTATACTGGTGGGCGACCTAGGACATGAAATGAAAAACAGAAATGTATTCCCGCATTATACTGGTGGGCGCCTAGGACATGAGATGAAAAACGGAAATGTATTCCCGCATTATACTGGTGGGCGCCTAGGACATGAAATGAAAAACAGAAATGTATACCCGCATTATACTGGTGGGCGACCTAGGACATGAAATGAAAAACAGAAATGTATTCCCGCATTATACTGGTGGGCGCCTAGGACATGAAATGAAAAACAGAAATGTATACCCGCATTATACTGGTGGGCGACCTAGGACATGAAATGAAAAACAGAAATGTATTCCCGCATTATACTGGTGGGCGCCTAGGACATGAAATGAAAAACAGAAATGTATTCCCGCATTATACTGGTGGGCGCCTAGGACATGAAATGAAAAACAGAAATGTATACCCGCATTATACTGGTGGGCGACCTAGGACATGAAATGAAAAACAGAAATGTATTCCCGCATTATACTGGTGGGCGCCTAGGACATGAAATGAAAAACAGAAATGTATACCCGCATTATACTGGTGGGCGACCTAGGACATGAAATGAAAAACAGAAATGTATTCCCGCATTATACTGGTGGGCGCCTAGGACATGAAATGAAAAACAGAAATGTATGCCCGCATTATACTGGTGGGCGACTTAGGACATGAAATGAAAAAACAGAAATGTATTCCCTTGTTATACAGATGGGCGCCTAATTTGTAAAGACATGAAATGTATTCCCTTGTTATACAGGTGGGCGCCTAATTTGTAATGATTTATGAAAATATATATTTTGGCAATGTTTATACTAGCAGGATCACTCGGGTCGAAATAAATTAAATGTCCTTGGGAGGAAGGATTAAATTCAATATCCTATTCGAGGGCGGATGAACCCAAAAATATCCTATTCGAGGGTGGATGAACCCAAAATATCCTATTCGAGGGCGGATGAACCCAAAATATCCTATTCGAGGGCGGATGAACCCAAAATATCCTATTCGAGGGCGGATGAACCCAAAATATCCTATTCGAGGGCGGATGAACCCAAAAATATCCTATTCGAGGGCGGATGAACCCAAAAAATCCTCAAAACTTGAAATTGACTTACCTCCAGCTGTTTTTTTCAAAAATCGTGCTGTCTTGCTATCCCTTAAAACTTGAATTGATTTTCTCGTTCCTCCGAGAAAATTTTCGACAATGGCAGAAACTTTCTGCCCCAGTTTTGATGCTTTTACTTGTGGCATGTTTTTCTCCATTAATAAGTTTTCCTTTTCCTGCTTCAAATCAAAGGAAATTTGTTAGTTTTTAAAACATGGTGAGTGGTCGTGCCACTCCTGCTGGGGATGGTTTTTCCCTTTCTCCCTTCCCCGCTCTGTGTTTCATTATGCTATCAAAACTTGCTAGGGATTATTTTGCTGGGGATGAATTTTTCTTTTCTTCCTTCCCCACTCTGTGTTGTCCGACCCTCTTGGAACTTGGTCGAAAATCTGTCGAGGATGCTTCTTCATCTCGATGATCTGCTGGGGATAACACTGCAAACCGCTGAGTACCATTGCTGGGGATAACACTGCTGAGGATAACTCTGCTGAGTAAAATATGTTATCTTACTCTTTCCAAAACTACTTCCTTTAAACAGGATGTTTCATTCCTCTGCAAACTGTTTCCTTTTGCAGAACTGGTTGTTTTTTTTTAATTATTTTGTTAGCTTCTTCCTTCGAAGACTACCTCTCTTAAAACTCGTTTTTCCTTTCCCCGAAAAACTGATGGGGATACCACTTTTCACCAAACTTGTGTTATACTTTCCCGAAAATTCTCGAAATGAACGAAAATTTCCTGCCCCAGTTTGCCAATCTTTCTTGTGGCGCATCTTTTTGTCATCGGTAGCATTCCCTGTCCCTGCTTCAAATCAAAGAAAATTTGGTCAGTTTAAATGTGATGGTTGGTTGCGATACTCCTTCTGGGGATGCCATCAACCATTCTCCATCTATGCGTTGTCTATCCATCTTGAAGCTTGGGCTGATACCTTCCGCCCTTCTTGACGATTCATCATTCCCAAACCTCTTAACCATTTTTCCGGTCTCCTTATCTGACCTCACGCATTTCATGACAGCCGATGTAATCTTGAAGATCGTGCATGTTCATTGAGATGATCTGCTGGGGATAACACTCCAAATCTCTGTTTATTCGTGTCACTGAAAGCGACCTTTTCTGTTGGTGATATCCCTCTTCTTTTGCGGCATAGCAAGTGGAACTGGCATTTCCCCCGACCTTTTAGTCTCATATGAATTTCCCAAATCATGCCCACTGCTCTCCGCGTTGTTCCTTCTTGATTTAGACCATTTGGATGTTCTAATCGGATCTGATCTTGCATAATTGGAAAGCTGATGGCAGATTCTGAAGTCAGTTCTCACTTGTTCTGACCAAATAGACTCTACTGGGGAATTTTTCTACGAAAGGAGAAAGATAAACAAAAAGGGAACCGAATAAAAGACAAAGGAAAAAGATGACTCTTTAACAAGAGAAACTATAAATAAAAGCCTATCAAATGCAGATACCGACTCTAATAATCATGACATGCACATGTGGCCTATCCTCTGTCGTCAATCGTCTTTCAAGATCTTCCCTTGGCGATTCCCCATCTGATTCTTAATCTTATTCGACTTGTAGTGTCCGAAGGGTTTTCACTATCAAGCCTCTCTCATTTTGGTTTTCTCTCAGCTTTCATCGCCTTATGGTGTCCGTAAAGATTTTCACCGATAAGACTCTCTCATTTGTATCACTTTCCAGCTGGGGATTTGGAGTGTTGCCGATATGACTCTTTCTGCTAGGGATTCTTTTCGGCTATCAATTCATGTCCAATCCATTATCCTTTTCTCTGTTGGGGATCAGGGTGTTATCCCCGACTTCCGTTTGTATGACTTGGCATCTTTCGGAGATTGGTCAAAAGGTCTTTCTTTGGACCGTAATGTGGGGTTTTGGATAGGGCTAGAAAGAAAAGGTATTAAAGGCTCAAAAATAAAATAAATTTGGGGTTCAAAATTACAACCTTCGGAACCATATTTGCTTACAACAAGCGCAACTCTTGCCCCAGTTTCTAGCTTGGGGATTTTTATTTTTGTTATACTATGCACACTATGACCATTATGGCCATTATGCATCCTATGACCGAGCCGTGAAGCGCCTACGTATCCTCTTTGAGGAATCAGGTCAAACGTAGTTCCCAATTCCTCCATTTTCTTCTGACTTCTTTTTGTTTTTTGTTATCATTTTTCTTTTCTTTTCTTTTTTTTTTCTTTTCCTTTTGTTTACCTGCCATGCTTGTGTTTTCTAGTCGTTGCTACTGATTCCAAACGAGGGGTACGAAAGAAAAATAAATAAGGCTCAAAAGGGGTAACGAAGGATAAAGTGTTTAGGTAGCAGAACAAAATGCCTTCGTCATTTCAATCTCCAAAACACGCCAAGTGCAAACCACACAATTACACAAAGATTTGTAGCCTCTTCTGATGGTGCTGGACTTGACAATTATATTCACATATTTGCTTTTTCATTTGTCATTTCTAAAGCACCGTTTGGGCGACACTCTCACTCTCATTATCATAAAAGGCGAATCTTGCTTCTAGCGGTTTTCTTTCTGTTTTACTTGCCCTAGTTCCGTATGACTCGAGCTCCGAATAATCTCAAACCATCCTTATTTCCTTTAAATGTTCTGATCACCTTTTCGGGGTTTTATGATTAACTTTTAAGATTAGGCCCAAACTGTGTGCGCATGTCATGTCACTAGAATCGGCGCTGAACAAAAATGATAAAAGGACTAAACAAAAAGATGACTGGAAATAATAAAAGACCGGATTTTGCATTAGACTACCGGTGAAATGGTTTGAATAACAAAACAAACAAAAACAAACCAGAATAAAATCCTAAAACAACCTAGACAAAACTACACAAACTGCTATGAAAAAACATGGAAAGATAAGGGGATTTGACACAAGACAATGTCCGGACTACCACCCTACAAATAACCTGGACAACAGAAATGATAACAAAATGAACCACCAAAAACTCCACTCCGGCGGACCAAGGAATGGAGCGTCTTTCCAATTGCCAAGCGCGACATCTTAGCCACTAAATTCGGCATCAACCTTGCTGGGATCTCCACCAACTTTCGTCTCACCGTTCTTAACAAATTGCTTTTGGGTTCCCTTTGCGGGTTCATTCTTAAGAACAACCCTTGATAGCACTGAAAACTTTCCCATGCGCGGACTTCCAAGGATCTCAGAAGAATTCTCATACCCCTTTTCAAAACAAATCATATTTGACCTATGCATCTCACTTTGAATAGACGATGGACTTTGGCTGGTATCTGTTGCATCCAGATTTTGCACGACAATATCACCTGCATCAATAAGCTTCTGAATTGCTTCCTTCAGCCTCCAACACTTCTCTGTGTCATGCCCCGCTGCATCTGAGCAGTATGCACACCTTATAGAAAAATCAAGTTTCTTTGACAGAGGGTTTGGCATGTTTACATGAATCGGCTTCAACATGTCCAATTGCTTCAACTTTTGGAACAAACCGACATAGGATCCTCCAATAGGGGTGAAAGCCTTTCCTCGCTTCAGCAACCTCTTGTTCCTAAATGCTTGATTGGGCCGGAAACCTGATCCAGGGGGCTTCCGGTAGGCTTGTGAGGGTGGATAGGCCTTTTGTGGGGCTGGGTATTTGGAAAGTGAAACATGTCTTTGGGAGTCTCGTGGAGAGAAATAGTGTTGGGGAGGGGAGTAGCGTTGGCGAGTGATGGAGCTACTCGGGTAGCTGGGAAAGCTACTATAAGTGGGTTGGGATGGTGAGTATGGGGGATCATCCGTTATGGTGTTGGGTGCTTGGGTAAGGACAGAGTTCAAGAAGCTTGGCGGTGGCAGGGGTGGTGATTTCCCAGTCATCCATGCCTGATACATGTCTGCCACATGCTGTCTCAACATTTTCACTTCTTCTACCAACCCGTTGTTCCGTTCAACCAGTTGTTGTCGGCCATTGGTACCGACCCACTCGGTTTTGAAGTTCTGTGTCATTGTCCTTTGACTTTGCTTTGCAGGGAGGAGTTACCACAACCAACCACTTTTCTATATATGAACACAACAAAGTGAAGCCATCGCGTTAATGTTATGGCATTTGACAGATAATCATATATCAGAGATGCAGTGCACCTAAGCAGTTAAACCATTCTATCACGCATTCACTTCAGTTACGCGCGTCATTCCGGCTTCTTGTAATTGTGCCCCTTTGAAAATCTCCCGCACTTTCCTTTATTTCTTATTTTCTTTTTTTATTTATTTATTTATTATTATTCCCTTTTTCAGTGGTGGTCGAATCTTATGGCGATTGCCTACGTATCATGACCCCGCATGAATCAGACCTTGCGTAGTTCGGACAAAATGAAAGGTAACAATAATGAAACATTTTTTTTATCAATTTTCATAATAAAACAAACTGGGTTTCAAAGGTTTAAAGATGACCTACAAACTCGAAAATCAAACAACCCACATATCCTAATCAAAAGATTTACAAACAACAACAACAAAAGGCCAGCTCCCTTTCTCCGTTTGACAAATGCAACCAAATGGTTATTTTTGCAAATGTGGCCCCTTCCAAATTTCACATGAATTTTGAGGCCGGGGGAGGATTATTTTATGACACTTTACAAACTTGTCCGTTCTTTTACGAAAATAGCCTTTCGACAACTGAAAGATACTCTAAGGCTATTTCGGCAAGAACGGTTTAAGACGCGGCCGAAGCTGGCTCGGCTTATTTTTGACTAAAATCCAAACGGTATTCACCTGACCGCTGACTCTTTGTTTTTTTTTAAATTACAATAAAAACCTGGTGTTGCATAACACGGCCCTTCAACGCTTGGGGACGAAGATTTTTAAGGCTGTGGGGGTTAACTGGACCAAATCTTAAACATGACCCAAAAGTAGCCGTTTATGCAAAGTCAGCCTTCCGGCGTCCCTTTCGGGAACATTCAGCTATGTCTTGACAAATCAGCGTCATCCAACTTCTTTATGATGAATTTAAAATTTGACATATATATATATATATATATTTTAAACATGACCCAAAAATATATTTTTTTTGCTATATTTTTTTTTTGTAAAAGGAGAGGTTAGACATCGCCCGACTTATTTATGACAAAAATTAAAATTTTAACATGTTTTTATTTATTTATTTATTTTTGGCTATTTTAGCATAAGAGGAGGTTGGCCCGGTGAGGGTTGCCTACATATCTCACATCTGGTGAGAATCAAACCCGCGTAGTTCGGGAAGATCATGAATAAAGTAAATGAACTAACTTTTTATTTTATTTTATTTTATTTTTTATTTTTGAAGGAAAGACTTATAAATAAGAAAGGGAGCATTTTTGCAAAGAACGATTTCTAAAAAAAAAGATTTTTAATTTTTTTTTGAATTTCGAAAAAAAGACTTCTAAGGAAGAAAGAAAATATGTTTTGGAATTTTACTTTCAATTTATGAAGGAAATGCTTCTAAAAATATTTTTGAATTTTGAATTTTCTTTTCAATTTTGAAAGAAGAATGAAAATATTTTTTGGATTTTTTTTTGGAAGAAATTAAAGAAAATATGTTTATTTTTATTTTTATTTTTATTTTATTTTATTTTATTTTATTAAAAAAAACAATTAAAAAAACTTTCTAAAGAAATCAATAGTGAAAAAAAAATTTTGGATTTTTTTTTTGAAAATTGGGGGTCTAAAAAAAACTTTTCTAGAAAGGGAATAAAGAAAAATACTTTTTGGATTTATATATATACATATTTTTTGCAACAAATAATAAAACCACGTTCAACGCACGACTCTTTTTATTTTCATTTTTGGCATTTTCATAAACAAATAAATAAATAAAAAAATATTTTAAAAACAAGACTCTTTTTCATTTTCATTTTTTATGGCAAGACAAACTATTTTTTTTTCTTTTTTTTTCTTTATTTTGAAAACAAGACAAAGTGAAGATTTTTTTTTCACCAAAATAATCAACCTATTCTTCCAAACTTAAAATAAAAGACACTTTTTTTTATTATTATTTTTTGAGTGAAATAAAATAAAACATTTTTCTTTTCTTTATTTTTTTTTCCAAGATTTTCGGCAGAATTTCGACAGTATTTGGGCATTGGGTTTTTCCAAAATAAACAATTAATTCCCTAACCGCTATTTCTTTTTTCTCAACTGCACAATATTCCTGATATTCAAAAGACGGTCAACCTACAAGTCCGAATCAAATAAATGCACAAGTAGTAGCAAGTAAGATGCATTAGGATGGTCATTTTTATTTTTTGGTACACCTGTCCTAGACAGACCCAACCCCTGTGTTGAGCCTCCAAAGTCAGATGCACGTGATGCAAACAAACGTTCCTACTAGGCGGCATGAAGCTGAGTTATTCTAGGTTCATAACCTGGGCATTTGTTCTAGACTGTGTACCCGAGCGGACAACTTGAGTCAAGGAGGGGGGCTACGTACCGGGGACCCGCGGGATCGTCCGGCTTTGTTACTTATCCGGCCTCTTTCTTATTTCAGGTATTGACACTAACAGAATAAGGAGTCTCGACCAGCGAGCTTCTCCCCGGAGGTAAGAAGAGAAGGGTTTCGGCACAGTTTATATACAATTCACATAATATCAAAGCGGTAAAAGCATCATTTAGCACATTGAGCCTAAACATGTAACAAAATCAGATAAAACCAAATATAACAATTTATCTAAGCTCGAATTTCTAACCCTGAACCAGTGGTTCTGGGTTTTCGTCCCCAGCAGAGTCGCCAGAGCTGTCACACCTCCTTTTTCCGTCCCCGCGAGGGGTGAAGGAGTTTTTTCCAATTAAAGGAAAATCGAAAAGGGATTTGTTTATTTATTTTAGAGTCGCCACTTGGGAGATTTAGGGTGTCCCAAGTCACCAATTATAATCCCGAATCGAGGAAAAGAATGACTCTGTATTACAGTCCGCGAACCAGAAATCCGGATAAGGAATTCTGTTAACCCGGGAGAAGGTGTTAGGCATTCCCGAGTTCCGTGGTTCTAGCACGGTCGCTCAACTGTTATATTCGGCTTGATTATCTGATATAATACATATTATAAACTTATGTGCAAATTTTATCCTTTAGCCGCTTTTATTATTTTTATTTATTGTTATTATTTTACGGAGAATTGCAACATTGTGAAAACGTATTTCAAACCACGTCGCAATCAATGCACCCGTGGTTATCGAAACATTTCGACTCCGTTAAGATTTGGATTTGGGTTACATAAATGCACACCCATATTTAAGAAAATAATTTGTTAAAGACGCGACTAGCGTATTGTTGTTTTGGGAAAGGCCGTAAAATTTCACTAGACGGCCAACTCCGATGTTCTAAATAATTAATGCATACATTTGTGAGGGCCCCGCAGTCTATACATTTTATTAGGCGAGTCTCATCTCATTTATTTTAAATGGACAAATCTTAAAGCGACTACATTTTTCTATTAAAATTAGTCTCTAAAATAAAGAAAGAAATCCTAATTAATTACTTTTTTTTATTTATTTATTTAAGAAAGCATGACATACTAATTTCTAGATTAATACAAATATTGATGAAAAGGAATTTCACTTAAAAATTTCGAAATTATAAATAAAAATAAAAATTCGACAACTAATATTCAAAAGAATCAAATATAGTTAGATTAAAACTCGCATTGTTATAAAAAAAACTATTGAAATTAATTATTCACAACTATTTGAAACTAGATTTAACCATAATTACTAAAGCTTATTAGAAAGTTTATTAAACTTAAACGTTCTTCTAATCTTGTTTGAACTCAAATCATGCCTTAATGCCTAATTCACAAAATTTAGTTTAAATTCATGCCTTAGCTAAATTTAGCTACTTGTTCACAATTAACCTACTGTGGATAATCTTAAAACCTTCATAACTAGTGAATTAACCCGTTTTGCCAAACCGATTCATTAAAGACTAACTTATGTTATTTTTTCTTATTCCAATTATTATTCAGTAATACATGAAATAGCCTAAATACAATCAATAAAAGGAACGAAGAAAAAGCGAAATTAACACTTCAAAATTCCATTCTTCATATGTATTCATGCTTCCACATTATTAGCTTGCAATAGCTAGTATTACAGTCGTGTACCTGATATTGGAAGCAAAAGAAAAGGGAGATCAGCAGAAATTCAGTAGCATACAACAACAGCAACACCCAGCAGCCAGTAACAACCAGCAACGAGAAACCAGTGACAGATTTTGAAATCAAGATAAAAATCCAGAAACACCGACAACAATCAACGGACAGAAGCCAAGGGAATCTTTTCAGATTTGAAAAACTAATTAATGTTCAACCCTTAATTTCTGAATCCGTATATCAGAATATTTAAATTGTATATCAGGTGTATACTACTATCTCTTTTAATTTCCAGAATGTTTTTATTTGTATGTTTGGAAGTCTTAATATTTTCGGAAATTTTTCTCTCTTCAATCTTCAGCTCCTTTTTTTCCCTCTCTATCTTCTTTCTGTCCTCTTTAAATCTGTCCAAGTCCCCCTATTTATTACCATCTTCCAGCAAATTTTTTTAAAAATTAAAACCCACTATCTTCCACTCATCCCCCTTTTAATCCCACTACCTAATGTTTTGTCCCCCATTATATTAAACAAATACATTGTTATCCCCCGTTATATTTTGTTCCTCATGCCTATATTAAACAATTGCATTATTCTCCACCATTATGTCTTGTCCCCCACCATATACTATTTTAATATAAAAAAAATAATTAATCTTAATGGACAGAGCACTCAAAAATAAATAATTGTTCAGATTTTTAATTCCAAAAATACCCCTCCGCCCTTACTGAAATTACCACTTTACCCCTGAACGTACTGTAATTTACCAATCTACCCCGTCAGCTATAAACAATTCAGCTAATCAATTCTAACCAAAATATAACAGCTATAACCAATTCCTAATCAAATTTTATGAACAAATTCAAACTAAATGATGAACAACAAAGAAACAACTTAAATTATCTTGACTGAACAATTTTTTTAAAATAACAAACCTATTTTCAGATTCATCAACAATAACAAACAAATATATTCAAAGCATGAGCTCAAATTCAAATTAAACTTAAACAAAATAAATAAACAGATTCAAATCACTAAACTCAAATAATCAATTGATCTTCAAATTAAATCCAACAAAATTATAACAAAGATACATGATTCAAACTAAACCAAATAATTAAAAAACCAAAACATAAACTCACATTAAATCACTAGATTAAAAACGAACTTCAAACAAAAAATGAACATGAATTAAATCTATATTAAACAACAAACATGGATGATTCAAGATTAAACTGACATATTTCTATATTACAACTAAATTCTTTTAAACGAATAAAAACAACCGAAGAAGAAATAATTAATTGAATTTCAACTTGAATCTAACAACATTAAAAATTTCTAAAAAATAAATACATAAAAATACATGAAACAAACTAAAGAAATAATTAATTAAATTTTAATTTGAATCTAATAACATTAAAATTAAACTAACAATTTCTTTTAATAAATAAAACACATGAACAAACTGAAAAACTAATTAATTAAATTTCAATTTGAATCTAATAACATTAAAATTAAACTAACAATTTCTTTTAATAAATAAAACACATGAACAAACTGAAAAACTAATTAATCAAATTTCAATTTGAATCTAATAACATTAAAATTAAACTAACGATTTCTTTTAATAAAAATACATGAACAAACTGAAAAACTAATTAATTAAACGATGAACACGAACAAAACAAGAATCAAACATTCACCGATTTTAGATCCGAGAATAACAAAACAAAATACGGACAAAATGAAACTCAAACCCACTAACCGGATCGAAATGACGAAGAACTTGAATGAAAGAAAATCTGTCCGGAGACAATTATTGCACCAAAATCACTCGAATCTGCCCGGAAACTTAAACAATAGACGAAGCTCGATGGAGGGGTGTTTGGCGATGACGAGAACTGAAGCAGCAGCAACAAAGAAGCCATGGCCGCGCGAAGCTGGAGAAGAAGAAGCATCGAGCAGCAGCAACAAAGCAGCCATGGCTGCGCGAAGCTGGAGAAGAAGAAGCATCGAGCAGCAGCAGTGACGGAGCA
The DNA here is from genome assembly GCF_000715075.1 of Nicotiana tabacum. Classification (NCBI taxonomy): domain Eukaryota; kingdom Viridiplantae; phylum Streptophyta; class Magnoliopsida; order Solanales; family Solanaceae; genus Nicotiana; species Nicotiana tabacum. The sequence goes on from NC_134095.1 coordinate 40,694,670, forward strand.
ACAGCCATGGTGCGACGAGATCTCGAGCTTGAAGACGCAGCCATGGCAGTGAGGATCTCGTCCATGGCTGGACATAGCAGGAGCAGCAACGACAATGACGAAGAAGAAGAAGCATCAACGCAGCCGTGAAGGAGGAGAAGCAGCAGCGTGCGACGGGGTGGAGAAGAAGACGCAGCAGCAGCCATGAGTGTCGAGCTCAAGCTCGAGCTTGACGAAGAAGATGAAGCAGTGGCAGCGGGGTCTTGTTTGGACGAAGAACGAAGGAGGAAGCAGCAGCCATGAACGTTGGTTGTTCATGGTGGAGCTGGTTTTGCGCTGTGTATGTGTGTGTATGTGTTGATGTGTGTGTGTGTGAGTGTGACGGGGTGAAGGGGAAGGAGACGGAAGGGCAAAGGCATCCATGGTAGAGGCTTTGGTGAAGCTTGGGGAGGAAGAAGGAAAAGAGAGGGGGGGGGGGGGAGATGGTTAGGTCTTGTTTTTTAGGGTTTTTGCAATTTTTTTTGTTCAAGAATGAAAATAGAAAGGGTGGGGTGAGGTTTTGGGTTATGGACTAGGTCGACCCGGTTTGAAATGGACCGGGTCGTAGAGGAAGGTTGGGTATATTTGGGCCTGTGGTTCAAAATTGAAGAAGATGCCTAATTCCGATTTTCTTTATATTCTTGCTCTCTTTTCTTTTACTTCCTAATTAATAAAACTAAAATTCTAAATTAACTTATAAACTAAATTAACTTATAAAAAATACTAATTAATTCCAAATAACTATTATCGCACATTTAAATAGCAATTAACGATAAAATCGCACAATTTAGACGTTAAATGCTAAAAATGCAACGTACATTATTTTTTTATGATTTTCTCATTTTTGTAAAACAAACTTAAATAGATACTAAATGAAAATGCGATATATTTTATATTTTTATTAATTTAAACAAATAAACATGCACAGACAAAAATACAAATAATTATACAAAAATACCACAAAAATACAAATATTGCACACAAAGGAAAATTGTTTTATTTTGAATTTTTGGAAGTGATTCTCATATAGGGCGAAAATCACGTGCTCACAGTGATTACTCTCTCGAGGTTTAGCCCGTTAACTGGGACTATTAATTCTCTTGAGTCCATCCCAATTCCTTGTTGGGTCAATTTTGGAGACTTAGGCTCTCTTTCTCAAGAAGAGTCAAGTCAACTTAGCACAAACCAGTGTTTGCAACCACCAATTTATAGATTAAACCATAAAATTGACCCAAATAACAAACACCCATAGTCAATCTAACAATAGATGGAAACACCCATCAATTACCCACACTAGGGTTGAGCCACAACCCTAGCTAATGGGTTTAGCTACTCATGCTTGAAGAAGAAAATAAAGAAAAGATGAAGAACAAGGCATATTAATTAAATGCTAATGTAAATACAGATAATCTATCGTTAATTTGAAGCTAAGATGCCAAAAATGGCTACAAATGAGGTTCCCACGAGCGCAACTCAGCTCTGATATATCAGATAACCAAAAAAATAGTAAAATATTCTATTTATACTAGGCTGGAAAAACTGGACAAAAATACCCCTATGGGGTCAGTGCGGGCCGCATAAAATGGACCGCGGCCGCACTAGGCTCTTGAACTTCAGTTCTGGGCTCTCTGAACTTGGGCTCCGCGGACCGCGTAGAATGGACCGCAGCCGCGGAGGTAGCTGCCGCGGTCCGCAGAACCATGATCGTGGACCACATTGGCATTTTGCATCTCTCTGAACATCTATTCCGTGGATCGTATAAAAAGATAGTGCGACCGCGGAAGCTTCACCGTGGACCGCGGAATGTGTACCACGGCCGCGTTACCTGAAGCCCATTTTTGCCAACTCTCTAAATCTCCCTTCCGCGGACCACACAAAAGGGTAGCGCGGCCGCAGAGCCTTCACCTTGGACCGTGAAATGTGTACCGCGGCCGCGTTGCCTGAGGCTTGGTTTTGCCTTCTCTCTGAATCACCTAGTGCGGCCGCATTCCATTTTGTGCGGTCCGCACTAGGCTTGTTTGCCCTCAATTTACTTTGTCTTTGATACTTGAGTAGGTTTCACTCCGTTTGAGCCGATCTTTGACATTTCGTCACTTTGTCGATCAAACCTACAATCAAGCACAACTTATGAGCCTTTTGGGACTATTTTGTAATGATTTATAATCAAAGCATAAGCAAGAAGGAGCATAAAACTCGTTGAAATCTCTACTTATCAGCCAGCTCAGGTCCAGGAGGGGTTCATAGCCACCCAGTGCTTCAGGATGCTTTGGTCCGTCTAGTGGGCCTCATGGACAATGTTGCTCAGATCAACACATTTCTTGTGGCACTAGCCGTCTCTCGGGCTGGAGGACGAGTCCAGACTCCCGCTACCCACACTCCGGAGCAGATGACTCCTCAGTTTCAGACTCCAGCAACTCAGCTAGTTAGGGTAGTTCCGCGGGGTGTTACAGCACAGACCGGTGACAGATCAGCTATGTCTTCTGAGGCTTTATGGATATTGGATAGGTTTACCAAGCTTTTCCCAGTTCACTATGGCAGTACATCTTCAGAGGATCCCCAGGACTATCTAGACAGTTGTCATGAGGTGTTACAGAACATGGGGATAGTGGAGACCAATGGGGTCGACTTTGCTGCATTTCATCTATTGGGTTCTGCCAAGAAATGGTGGAGGGATTATATGTTAGCCAGACCAGTTGGGTCGCCGGCTCTTACTTGGGACCAATTCTCTTAGCTATTGCTTGATAAGTATCTTCCAGTCACTCAGAGTTCGAGCGTCTCTAATAGGGCAGTATGACCGTCACTCAGTACGAGACTTAATTTGTTGATTTGGACCGAAATGGTATTCTTATACTTCCCACCGAGAGAGAGAGAGAGGGTGAGGAGGTTTATTGAGGCACTTGCTCAGCCTATCAGATTGCAGATGGCTAAGGAGACTGGAGTGAAATTTCTTTCCAGGATGCAACCAATGGTTCCAGGCGAGTTGAGATGATTTTAGCTCAAGGGAGTGGTCAGGGGTCTGACAAGAGGCCTCGTCGCTCCGGTGGATTTAGTGAGGCCTCATCTGGAGGTCGGGGTACTTTTGGCAGAGGCCATCCTCCCGGGCCATTTTATTTAGCACTTCAGGCTTTTCACGGTGCTTTAGGTGGTCGTGGCCCTCATATGCAGTATTCCGATCAGCTAGCCTACAGTGCACCACTAGCTCCTATTAGTGTACCTCCGCTCCAGAGTTTTCAAGATGGTTACTCAGGCTGCTAGGGTCAGTTTCAGGGTCATCAACCGCATCAGCCGAAATGTTGTTATACTTGTGGCGATCCGCTGAGAGACAACCACTTGTATGGTAAGTTCTTAAAATGCGAGTTTTGGTTGGACTAAGTCGCTTTCTTGGGGGACGTTGTATCAGTAGAGGGTATTCAGGTGGATCCTAAGAAGATTGGGGCCATTCAGAATTGGCCTAGGCCCACATCAACTACATAGATCCGTAGTTTCTTGGGATTGGCAGGTTATTACCGTCGGTTTGTGGAGGGTTTTCATCTATAGCAGTGATAGCATCAAGAACAAGGATATAGTTAAGGACAATGATAGAGATGATAGAGTTTTGGAAGCTCCAAGGCCATTTACAAGATCTCAAGCTAAAGAGTTGCAAGCTAAGGTTGCTAGACTTCAATGGCAAATAAAGAAGCTTTTAATTGTAGAGGAAGAGCTCAAGCCCAAAGGAGATGAATTGTCCAAGTTTTACAATTATTTGGTAGTCCAAATTGAAGTCCAAGAGGAGGAAGATTGGGTTACCAAATCAGCCCTTGAAGTCCACCAATAGGGCTCAAAATGACCTTAAAAGAGGTCCAAAAGGGGGTGTTTCAAAAGGAGCCCAATTGGAGTCCAAACCAATGGCCCAAACTAATAGTTTTAAGGCCCAAATCTGCCCCAAAAGGATTTGGCCGCCCCCACTTAATTTTGATGGCTTTTGTTACCCCTTAGGAGCCACCTACCTAAGTTTGATGGCTATTGTGACCCCTAGCAGCCCCCTACCTAATTTAGATGACTTTTTAGCAACCCCCTACATTATTTTAAGTTCTTTTAACTCCTATAAATAAGGAGTTCTTCTCATTCATAAGACACAACATTTATTGATTAAGTATATCATACTTTGAGAGTTCTTTTGAACCTTTGTTACTTGTGCTTTGAGATTTATCTTTCAACCTTTACTAGTTCTTAGTTCAAGGTAGTAAGATTACTTCTCTTTTATGATATCTTTGATTCCTTTGTGGTATTCTTAGAAGGCGATTAATACTAGTTATTAATTATTGTCTCAAGTTACTCGTAAAGTGGTCAAGATCCGAATCTATTGTTTTGATTTGCTTTTTAAGTAAAGGCGTTTGTTTTGTTCCATAAATCAAGACGTTGTTACTTTGATCTTGTCAAGGCTATAGAACTTACGTTCTTGGAAGTTCTTGGAAGTTCTTGGAATTCTTTCCTTGAATTCTTCCCATATCCTTTATTTTCATCTCTTTAATTCTAGTTGTTTAATTCCTTGTTGTTATTGCTTCCGCATTTACTTCTCAAATTCTTACTCTAATTTGGATTTCCGACCTAGTTGTTATCAAGCAGCCCCGTTGACCCGGTTGAACAAGAAGGGTGCCCCGTTCAGATGGTTAGACGAGTGTAAGGCGAGCTTTCAGAAGCTCAAGACAGCTTTGACTATGGCACCGGTATTGGTGTTGCCCACAGGTTCAGGGGCTTATACAGTATACTGTGATGCATCTCGTATTGGACTTGGTGCAGTATTAATGTAGAGTGGGAAGGTTATTTCATATGCTTCACGACAACTAAAGGTTTACGAGAAGAATTATCCAGTTCACGACTTGGAGTTGGCAGCAATTGTTCACGCGCTGAAGATTTGGAGGCACTATCTATATGGTATGTCGTGTGAGGTGTTCACGGATCATGAGAGTTTGCAATATTTGTTCAAACAAAAGGAGCTCAATCTGATGCAGATGAGGTGGTTGGTGCTATTGAAGGACTATGATATCACCATCTTGTATAATCCCGGGAAGGCTAATGTGGTGGCCGATACTTTGAGTAGGAAGTCAGCTAGTATGGGCAGCCTTGCATACATTCCAGTCGGTGAGAGACCGCTTGCATTAGATGTTCAGGACTTAGCCAATAAGTTCGTGAGGTTGAATGTTTCTGAGCCCGGTCATGTTTTAGCTTGCACAGTCGCTCGGTCTTCTTTGCTTGAGCGCATCAGGGAGCGACATTATGATGACCCTCATTTGCTTATCCTTAGGGACACAGTGCAACACAGTGATACCAAGTAGGTTACGGTTGGAGATGATGGAGTTTTGAGGATACAAGGTTGTGTTTGTTTGCCTAATGTGGATGGGCTTCATGAGTTTATTCTAGAAGAGGCCCACAGTTCCTGGTATTCTATTCATCCGGGCACCGCCAAGATGTACCAGGACTTGCGGTAGAATTATTGGCGGAGGAGAATGAAGAAGGATATAGTTGCATATGTAGCTCGGTGTCTAAATTGCCAGCAAGTAAAGTACGAGCTTTAGAGACCTGGTGGTTTGTTTTAGAAGATAGAGATTCCTGAGTGGAAGTGGGAGCGGGTATCACTATGAATTTTGTTGTTGGACTCTCATGGACTCAGAGGAAGTTTGATGCAGTTTGAGTTATTGTGGATGGACTGACCAAGTCAGCGCATTTCATTTCTGTGGCAGTTACCTAATCTCTAGAGCAGTTGGTAGAGATTTATATCCGTGAGATCGTCCGCCTTCATGGTGCGCCTGTGTCTATCATTTCGGATCTAGGTACACAGTTCACCTTGCATTTCTGGAGGGCAGTGCTGCGTGAGTTGGGCATGCGGGTTGAGCTGAGCACAACATTCCATCCTCAAACGGACGGACAATCCGAGCATACTATTCAGATCTTAGAGAATATGCTCCACGCCTATGTTATTGACTTCGGAGGTAGTTTGGATCAATTCTTGCCATTAGCGGAGTTTGCCTACAACAAGAACTATCAGTCGAGCATCTAAATGGCTCCCTATGAGGCATTATATGGTAGACGGTGTCGATCTCCGGTTGGATGGTTTGAGCCGGGGAGGCTCGGTTATTGGGTATAGATTTGGTACAGGATGTCTTGGATAAGGTTAAGATCATTAAGGATAGACTTCGCACAGCTCAGTCCAGGCAGAAGAGTTATGTCGACCGTAGGGTTTGTGATGTGGCATTCATGGTCGGAGAGAGAATGTTGCTTCGGGTGTCACCCTGAAGGGTGTAATGAGGTTTGGAAAGAAGGGCAAGTTAAGCCCTAGGTATATCGTGCATTTTGAGATCCTTGAACGAGTGGGAGAGGTGGCCTACAGACTTGCGTTGCCACCAGACTTATCATCGGTGCATCCAGTGTTTCGTGTGTCCATGCTTCGGATGTATCACGACGATCCGTCCCACATGTTAGATTTTAGCACTGTCCAGTTGGACAAGGATTTGACCTACGAGGAGGAGCCAGTAGCTATTCTAGAAAGGCAGGTTCGTCAGTTGAGATCGAAGAGTTATCCTTCAATTCGAGTGCAATGGAGAGGTCAGTCTATTTAGGAAGCTACCCGTGAGTCCGAGTCTGATATACAGAGCAAATATCCCCACCTTTTCACCAACTCAAGTAAATTTCTATGTCCGTTCAAGGACGAATGGTTATTTTAGAGGTGGAGAATGTGATGACCCAAAGGGTCATCTTATGTTTTAGAACCCCATTTCGAGAGGCCTTTAATATCTCATTTCATTCCTCCTCGATTTGCGTGCACAGTCCGAGTGTATTTTCGAAAAGCTTTTATGTTGAAAGTTGATGAAAATGATAATTTTTGCCTTTAAAAGTTAATTTAGTTGACTTCGGTCAACATTTTGAGTAAACGGATCCGGACTCCTATTTTGACAGTCCCGGTAGGTCCGTATAGAAATATGGGACCTGGGCGTATTCCCGGAATCGGATTCGGAGGTCCTTAGGCTGAGTTATGAATTTTTGTTAAAAATTATAAGTTTGAAAATTTAATGGTTTTTAGGAAAATGTTAATGTTTGATCTTATTGGTATCAGATTCGTATTTTGGTTCCGGAGCTCGGTATAGGTTAATATATTAATTAAGTCATGTCTGTGAAATTTGGTGAGAAATGGAGTGGTTTTGACGTGATTCAGACATCCGGTTGTGAAATTAGGAATTTTGAAGTGTTCTTGGGAAATTCATGTGATTTGGTGCTAAATTCGGAGTTCTAGGTGTTATTTTGGCAATTTGATCACACGAGCATGTTTATATGATATTTTTAGACTTGTGTGTATGTTTAGTTTGGAGCCCCGAGGGCTCGAGTGAGTTTCAGATAGGCCACAGGGTGATTTGAAACTTAGAAAAATTGTTGGTGTTCTTTAGTCTTGTAGCAGGCCTCAGACCTCGCAAATGTGAGGTCAAGCTTCGCATTTGCAACCACTATTTGGAAGCTCGCAAATGCAAAGGGAAGCTGGGCCAGCCTATGTTCGGAAATGCGAACAATCCTTCGCATTTGCGATGGGGAAAGGGGGGAGGTAGACTTCTCATTTGCGACCATTAGATCACATTTGCGATCAGCTCAGCTCGCAATTGCGAGCATTTCTTCTCTTTTGTGAAGGAAGCACGAGTGTGAGAGACCTCGCAAATGCGATGGTTTTCTCGCATTTTCGAGCTTCGCAATCGCGAAGCTCAGGTCGCAATTGCGACATCTGCAGCAGTGTGAAACCTAACTTAGACGGGATTTTTGCTCATTTCCCAAAATTTTCAAAACAAGAAACCCTCTAGGCGATTTTCCAAAGACCATTTATTCCCCAAATCATAGATAAGTGATTCACAACTCATTTCTTTTAATCTTTCACTTCATTTTACAAGATTTCAACCTAGAATATAAGATTTTCATGGTGGAATTGGGGATTTTTGGGTAGAAACTAGGTATTTCGAAATTTGGGGATTTAGACCTCAAATTGAGGTCGGATTCCAAAATTAATTTTATATCCGGGTTTGGGGGTGAATGGGTAATCAAATTTTGGTCCGAATTTTAGGTTTGGACCAAGCGGACCCGGGTGTTGACTTTTTCAAAAATGGCCTAAATTGAATTCCTTGCATTCGTGGGTAGTTCCTAAGGCTTAAATTGAATTGTTTGGTTGGTAAATTGCTAGATTCTATTGGTTCCGAGGCTTGTGTGAAGGAAAAAGTGGTGATTGAGCTTTGAGTTTGGCCGGTGGAGCGAGGTAAGTGTCGTGGTTAACCTTGGCTTGAGGGATTAGGTATTATTTGCCTATTTGCTATGTGTTTGGATGTTGAGTACAACGTATAGGTGTGGTGACGAGTACCTATGCGTTGTTGTCGAGTCATAGTATGTGAGTGAGTCTTATTATTGTAAATGTTGTATTCTTTGATCACATTGTTCATATTTAGACTAGCTATTCGATGTGTTGAGCAATTTCTTATCATGTTTTACTGAATTTGGTATTGATTGAGTATTGGCTCAAAGTTGAAGTTGGTATTGTGGAAATAAGTGTTGAAGTAAGACTTGTTCTTGATAATCATATTTCCCCGTTGTCATTGTTCATTGTTTTGGTGAGGGAGAGCATTAAAGCACGAAGGGTGATGTCGTGCATGTTTCTATTATTTTGTTATGGTGAGGTTGAGTGTTAAACCACGAAGGGTGATGCTGTACATGATTCTATTATTTATTATGGTGCGGTTGAGTGTTAAAGCATGAAGGGTGATGTCGTGCACGTTTCTATTATTTATTATGGTGAGGTTGAGTGTTAAAGCACGAAGGGTGATGTCATGCATGTTTCTATTATCTTATCTGGTGAGGTTGAGAGTAAAAGCACAAAGGGTGATGCCGTGCACTTTCTTTTACTGTGTTTATCCATTTCTATCTGTTTAAGGTACATTGATTGTTCATGTTCTCAGTTTCGTTGTAATTCTTTGTCTTGAAATCCCCTCAGCGTGCCCCCTTCCCAATACTTCTTGCCTTGTTTCTTTAATTGCTGTTATTATTGTATATGTATTGATAAACTGCACAGGTTTATGTATGTGTCTTGTCCTAGCCTCGTTACTACTTTGCCGAGGTTAGGCTCGACACTTACCAGTACATGAGGTCGGTTGTACTAATGCTGCACCCTGCACTTTCTATGCAGATTTCAGTATTGGACCGTGTTCACCCGAGTTGCGCTGCTGCCTTCAATCCTACAAGAGACCCAAGGTAGATCTGCCGGCGTTTGCAGACCCTGGAGTCCCCTTCCAGTTATTTCAGTTTACTATTTCTTTTAATTCGAAAACAGTTGTACTTTCTTTCAGCGAATATTTGTAGTGATTCTTAGAAATTCGTGAATGGTGACACCAAATTATGGGTAGTTGTGTGTAATCTCTTGGGTTATTATAAAATTATGCACTCCTTTAATCTGTTATGGTTTAATTGTTGTTATCTACTGAAATGTTTAAGAGTTAGCGTATTAATTTCTAATTGTTGGCTTGCCTAACAACTGAAATGTTAAGCGCCATTACGGTCCCGATGATGAAAAATTCGGGTCGTGATACTAGGGCCTGCGGACGCTAATAGGTCTACCTTGGGTCTCCGATCAAATTAAGCCAACAACTAACCTCAGGATCAGCTCGGACCAGTACCAAAATCTGCACAAAAAGTGTAGATTACAGTATCAGTACAACCGACTCCATGTACTGGTAATTGTCGAGTCTAATCTTGACGAAGTAGTGACGAGGCTAGGACAAGACACCTACAAAAAAACCTGTGCAGTATAAAAATATATATACCAATAACAACAATAAAAGAAATAAGACTAATAATATTGGGATGGGGACATGCTGGGGGAATCACAGGATAAAGGATCACAGCAGTAGATAAGCACTTTGATCAACTAATATATTTGAACAAATAGGAACAAGTAACCATATAAAAAGAAAGTGCACGACATCACCCTTCGTGCTTTTACTCTTAACCTCACCATATGAATCAAATTGAAACGATACGGCATCACACTTCATGCATTAACTCTCTCATAACATGGCACGACATCACCCTTCATGCATTAACACTCACAACATGGCACGACATCACCCTTCGTGCATTAACACTCACTAAACATAGTACGACATCACCCTTCGTGCATTAATGCTCTCCCTCACCAAAACAATAAACAACAACAACAAGGAGATAGAAACATCAAGAACAAGCCTTACTTCAACATTTAATTTGGTTCCACAATACCAACCTCAACTTTGAATCAATAATCAATCAATACCAAAATCCGTAAATATGATAAGAATGATCAACAAAGCAATTAACTAGTTTAAGCATGGGTAATATGATCACGGAAATCTACAATTACATGAATAAGACTCACTAGCATGCTATGACTCGACAACAACGCATAAGTACTCGTTACCTCACCTATACGTTGTACTCAACATTCAAACACGTAGCAAATAGGCAAATAAGACCTAATTCCTCAAGCCAAGGTTAACCACGACACTTACCTCGCTCCACGGTCAATTCAAAGCTCTACCGGGCCTTCCCCCTAGAATTCGCCTCCAAACTACTCGTATCTAGCACCAATTAACTCAATAACATCAAATATTTCTAAAGGAATCAACTACAATGCATAAATTTAGATTTTCCAAACTTTCCCCAAAAAAGTCAAAAATTGACCTCGGGCCCGCTTGGTCAAAACTCGAGCTTCGGATAAAAATCCATTTACCCATTTACTCACGAGCCGGATATATAATTAGTTTGGAATCCGACCTCAATTTGAGGTCTAAATCCCCAATTTTTTAAATCCCTAGTTTCTACCCAAAAACCCCCCATTTCTACCAAACTCTAGATTTTCGATTGAAAATTCATGAAATGTAATGGGTAATTGAAAGAAAGTAGATTAGAATTACTTACCAACACTTTGGGGAAGAAAATATCTTGGGAGAATCGTCTCTAGGCTTTCTAGCTTTTGAAAATGTGAAAGAATGGCTTAAGTCCCGTAATGAGTGTCGCGCCCCCTTTTTTCCCTCCTCACAGAGAGAGGTCCGGGTTTCGACATTCCATAGGAGTAATGACTCATTTTCTTTTGGGAATTGGGTATTTGAAGAGTCGCCACCTAACGGATTATGGTGCGTTAGGGCACCTAGAGTGATTAACTCTTGGATTGGTTTGCATTACCAGAGATTAGGGTAAGGGCTCGAAGTAACCTTGAGGGGAAGGTGTTAGGCACCCCTCTTGGTCCACAATGTGGGTCCCAGCCAAACTTATATTCACAAATTAGTCCATTACAACTAAACAGTTGGATCAAATAGGTTGCAAGTAAAGCACGTTGGATAATAAGATAAAAAGTTGGACAAGTTGTAAAACAAAAGTTTAAATAAAAGAGAGTTTTGGTAAAGGAGGGGTCCTAGGTTGGTTATCCTATAGGACCACCCCACACAATGTCCGGTAAACGCTTTTCGATGAGGGGCTATGACATTAGTGCGTAGTCATCATATCTCATATCTACCCTTCCCATCCCCTTAGTGGTCATGCAAATCGAGTGTTTGGTCAACAATTTCTATTGCGTGCTGCTACCCGTCCCTTCTTAATGGTCCTGGAGGGAGTTAGGACCTCTACCTATAGGTGGTTCTAGACGGACCCCTAAGGTTTTAAAGGTGAAAATTCTAAGGCGCCAAGCAAAACACTTAGGACTTTCGGCACATAAAAGGGAGCAATTAGAGGCTCAAAGTTTCCTCCTCAAACAAGCACATAAACATCACAACTCAAGCACAATTAAAGGCTTTTATTAGACAGTATCTTAAGGCAGGATGTCTAGGTGAATATGCAGAAGATAAGCACTTTATTTTATACCTAGAAGTAAAGACCCTAACAGTTGCCTATTAGTCTTTAAAAGCATGTTAAGATCAGAAAGACATTAAGCAATAGAAACAGTTTCAAGATCACAGTTTTGAAAACGCCCTACAAGCTTGCCTATACGCGGAATACTGATGACTGCATTGTATAGTAAGACAGGGCAGATTTAAAACAGACTTTTGAAAATCCTATGGGCATGATGTCTAATAACAGATTAAGGCAGTTTTAAAAGACGTGTTTTAGAAATATAAACTACTTAATTGAACCAATTCCGAAGTGAACTCGGTTGAATCATTTAGACTAGTTGAAATTGACAGGTAGAATTTCGAATATGGTTCCCTATAGGCATGATATCTAACTTTGTTAATCTGATTTTAAGACATGCAGACATGAAAACATACATGAACACTTTCCATAACATTATCTGGATTAAGTCATATAGGCATGATATCTATTAATTAAGCTAATTTAAAACATTGAAGGCATACATAAACACTCATCATAACATCATCTGGATTAAGTTCTATAGGCATGTCATCTATTAGTTAATATGATTTTAAGACATTGAAGGCATGATTATTTGGAACCTATAGGCATGGTTTCTAGCATGGTGAGATGACAAAATGCAAAGCCCTATAAGCATGATATCTATTTGATAAAGCAATCAGATTAAATGTAAAGTCCTATGAATATGATTTCTACCCGTATTACCCCCATAGACATGTATCTACCCATCCTTTTCACTAAATATCCTAATATTTGTTTACAAGTTATTACAGATCAATGAATGAATTACATAAGTAAATAAGAAAATAAGAAGCTATTCTATAGGGAGCCTTCGATTAGGCCCAGATGCCCAAAGCCTCCAATGGCCTCAAATGCCTCAATTCCATAGATAATGTCAGAGTCTAGGTACATCAAAGTTCCCTAATGATCTCAAGGATCCCGGGCAGTGCTTACACTTAGACTTAGTAACCAAAGATTGAACAAGTGCAGTATAGAAGACTAGCCTCAGTATGTCAGAATTCAGAGGGTTCTCAAGAGGATCCCAAGGCAGTACACATACTGGAGGGGGCAGAACTTATTGACTAGGAGTAGAGTGAAAGTGATTGACACAAGTTGAAGGTTTTAGTGAAAAACTGTATTAAAAGGGAAGTCTGTTTGAAAGTAATTTAGTAAAACACAGAGATTGTTTGAGAAGAGATTGAAGAAATGAACAGAAGTCCAAACACAACACCTTAGGACAGGTTCATACACATCCGGAGTCACAACACCAAAACAGGTTCAGTAGCCACAAACAGGGGTCAAGGGGTTTAGGGATACATATGACACATAATTAAGCAAAGATCTAGGAATTGGTGTAGTCATGCTCAGAAGCAGCTGACCAGACATGGTCACAAAATCAGACATAAAGAACAAACTCACATGTAGGGGTGATAGGGATTTTGGGATTCATGGTGGTAGACACATAACAAGTAAGAGATGATTGGTGTAGACATGCTCAGAAACAAACAGAGGGGTAATGCACTGATTTTTAAGGGAGGGGAGTACATATTATGTAAACATCAACTACAAATTTCACAACAAACTCATAAATAGAAGCAAACTAGAAACATGATGAACTGAAACAATAAGAGAATCGTATTGTTGTTGGAACTTTGAATTGAAACTAGAACATACCAGTAAAGAGGACAATAAGCAAAGTTAAAGAACAGGAGAACACAATGGTTAGCCTTGGCTTGCAGCCGACTAACTTAGAGCAGTAGCAAGTAGCACAAAAGAGAGCAGAAAATTTTAAGTGTCAGAGATAGCTTTTGAACCAAGAGTGTTCATGTGTTGTGTTAATGAAAGACTAAGGTATTTATAGTCTGAAAGCAGGTAGCAAATAAGGTAAAAAATTAAAGTCTATCAGTAATTAAGGAACTCAGAATCATTCAGTCAGGAAATCAAGGCAAGTACTCCCCTTAAGTCAAGAGAATTAACTCAAACGGTAAGAACAAGTGATAAATAAGGAAAGAAATCAGTATACAACTAATAAAGAAAGATTCAAATTCAGTAAGTATAGGGTAGACAATTAGGGCTAAATTCAGAAAGCTCCTATTAAGGAAATAATTCAGTAAGAATAAAGTACCATAGCAAATAAGGTAGGAGAATTAGTTAATTTAAACAGACAAGGTAGAAATTTTAGGATTTAAAAGAAGATCTTTCAATCAAACCATAAAATAAGGAAATCAGAATCAATCAAGAGGAAGTTATGATTCTATACTCAACATATAAATAGAGTAGGAACAAATATGCGTAGCAAACATGCACGGTCAACAATATCGATAGAAAGAGGCAAGTCTTGAACAACCAAGATGAACATAATCACACAGAGGTGGTATAAGTTAGGCTAAGAACTCAGTAAGAACATATTCGAAGCAAGGCAACCACAAAAACTTAACAAGAATCGAGTAGTCATGCTAACACACAGAACCAAACAAAGAAGATCTAGAAAAATTAGGGATTTTAACATAGGCGAGTTGAAAAAACAGTAAAAATACAGAATCAATCGAGATATGCAAATGATAGAAGTTTAAACATAAAAATCGGTTTAAACAAAGTGTAGAAGAAGTTATGAAAAATCCTAACTTTAGAAGAAAGTGAAAACAACTTGAAATCGACGATTTTCGCAAAAGAGGTTCAAGAACAGTGTAAAACATAAAAGGAACGGACTCGAATCGTTTAAAAATAGCACAGATCTAGGAGATGTAAACAAAAATTAGGGTTTCAGAAGAAACCCATGTAGAGATGGAGGAACCTGTTTAGGAACTCAAAGATCGTAACAAACACAATATGATCTTGCTCGAAATCACACCGGAGTAGCCATGAACAGCCAAAACAGCAAACCCTAGATACAAGTCGGCGTGGCCCAGGGCCCTTGAAGGCCTCAGAGAAGATGAGCATGGCAATGGAGGAGCTATTGGAGGCTTAGGGGTCGAAGGGTGGTCACCGGAGAAGACCGGAGAAGGGAGGCGGTTGAAAGGAGGCTAGGGTTAGGTTGAGAGAAGAGAGGAGATGAGAGGATTTGAGGGTGGCGGTGTGTAGAGAATGATTAGGGTTAGGGGGCGTTTATGATTAAAAAGGGAAAGAAACAATACGGGCCGTTGATCTTTCAGATCAACAGCCATGATCTAATGGATTTTGGGTTGGGTAAGTGTATATAGGGTCTGGGTCGGGTAATTTAGTAGGAAATTGGGCTAGGGTTGGGTCCAATTTAGGCTATAATCGAAATGTTAATCTGGCTATAATGTAAATAGCCAATTTTCCCCTATTTAATTTATAATAAATAATAAACAATTTTTGGAAAATAGTTTTGTGTACCAAAATGATTTAACATATAAAATGGGCTAATATTACAATTATAAAAATGCATAAAAAATATATTAACCATATTTTGGCATAAGTATAGAAATTAAATGACTAAATTACCATAACAATAATTTGGGGAATAATTATCAGGGATTATATGAATAAAAGGGGAGGAAATAAATCAATTTAAATCCTTCAAATTATGAAACAATTATAAAAACTTTGTGCATGCTTATATATGTATATATATGCTATTTTAAGGTATTTATGCATATTTAAAATATGTAGAGAAAAATTGAGTATCAACAATGAGATTGTTTAATAGCTGGGCGACAGTGTTCATCGCGCTCGTGAGGACACTGTCGTGTTCGCGGAGAGTAGAGCTTGCCAAGCTTACGCGATTGCGAGTACCTCATCGTGTTCGTGAAGGCTACTCCCCTGGCCTTCGCAGCCCTTGCTCGCGTTCGCGATTATGAGATGACTGACCCCTCCCCCAGGTCCCAAATGCTTCGCGTTCGCGTTGAGCTGGTTGCAGTTGTGAAGGGTAAAGCCCCCATCGCTCCGCGTTCGCGACCCAGACTTCGCGTTTGCGAAGAAGAAAACTCCACCCCGACCAGTTCACTCTTCGTGTTCACTGGAGTACCTTCGCGAACGGAAAGAAGAACACACCAGAACACCAACTACAACAATATACCATATTTTTCTAAGTTCAAAACATCCCGTAGCATATCCGAAACTCACCCGAGCTCTCGGGGCTTCAAACCAAACATGCACAGAAGTCTTAAAACCTTATACGAACTTGCTCGCGCGATCAAATTGCCAAAATAACATCTAGAACTACGAATTAAACACCAAATCAGATGAAATTTTAAAGAAAGCTCTAAAACTTCTATTTTCACAACCGGACGTCCGAATCACGTCAAACCAACTCCGTTTCTCACCAAATTCTACAGACAAGTCTTAAATATTATAATGGACCTGTACCGGGCTCCGAAACTAAAATACGGACCCAATAACAATGAGACCAAACATTAGCCAAATTCTTAAAACCATTAAATTTTCAGTCTTTTAATTTTCAACAAAAATTCATAGCTCGAGCTAGAGACCTCGAAATTTGATTCCGGGCATACACTCAAGTCCCATATTTCAATACGGACCCACCGGAATCGTCAAAATACGGGTCTGAGTCTGTTTACTCAAAACGTTGACCGAAATCAACTAAAATCAACTTTTAAGGCAAAAATTCTCATTTTTATCAATTTTTAGCATATACGCCTTCCGGAAAAATATCCGGACTGCGCACGCAAATTGAGAAAGGCTAAACTAAGATACTTAAGTCTTCGAAACACAGAATTTAGTTCTTAAATATGAGATGACCTATCGGGTCATCACATTCTAATTGTACTATTTTTTAAAAAAATATTTTTAATTTCGAAAATAAATCTAAACCATCAATATCGAATTGATTATTATTCTTTAAGGAACATTCAAGATTAAGGCAATATCTTTTTAAATTTTCATCATCTACCGATCTTAATTTTTATTGCTATATAGAAAATCAAAAATATTTTCATATGCTTCGAATTGTTCAAATCTATTTTGAATTGAAAAAAATAGCCTTGTCTACTATGTATAAATTAATCAACTCCAAAAGATTATTCGAAAGATTTTGAGATTTTATTATCAACATTCTTATCAAATTGTTACTTCTTGTATATCATACATTTCTTATGAATTCAGGTTCAATATTTATTTCAAGTGCAATTTTCGTATCAGAAATCATAGCAGTTGCAAATCGTTCTTCTCTATACTCGTTAAAGAAAGAAAATCAAACTTTTTCACTTCACAGAATTATTTTTTAAACTTATAGGTGTAACAAAAAATGGGGCTCCCACAAATGTAGGGCCTAAAGCAATTGCTTTACTTGCTTTATGGATGAGCCTCTCCTGAGTTCCGTGAAGCAAATACACAAACTTCCAAACAACGAAGAACTAACTCATTTTTCATGTAAACATAGACAAACAAAATGAAATAAATTAGAAGCAGATTAGAATTGTGGCTCAAATACAAGAAGTTCAGATGCTCATCCCTTCTGAAATCCCCAAATTTAAAAGATGACCAAACCTTCAAATACAAAAAAAGATGGAAAATTATCGGATAATTGACAGAAACCCTAGTTTCTTTCAGTTCTCTTTGAGTTTCACAAACAACGAAAATTCGAACAACAAACCAACAAGAACCCTGAAACAAAATAATCAGGGTCACCCATATGAAGGAGAAGAAATAGAGCAGTAAAACTGACCTTTCAACCATGTGATTATCTTAGTGGAGCAAATGTGAAATTGCAAAAAACTCAGCAAAATCCTCAATTTTCTGTCAAAATATCACTTTATATCCAAAAATTGGTATTCAATTTATGAAAACAAAAAGTACTGTAAAAATCGCAAGGGTTAAGCGGTGAAGAAGGAGAAGATGGGTGAATTTTGCAGAAGCAAAATTATGGTATTACGGTAAAGTAGAGCAAAATTAAGTGGTGGCAGTGAAGTGCAAAAATTACCTAAAAAGTCTTTTTCTGAATAACACAAATCAGCTAGTGCAAGGTCACAATAGAAATTTTACCTAATATAGAAGCACGACAAATACTAAATTGCTCTCCGTCGGCAAGTAGGGATGTCGACGGAGAGCCGCTTCTGCGTCTTTCTATATAAGTACTAGTGAAGGTTGGCCCGTGCTTAGCACATGCCCAATACGTTAAATATTGATCCAATTTAAAGATTTATTAGTATGTTTTATAATTTAATATATGTTCGAGAGATATTAATATATACAAGTAGTCTTTTATCAAGGTAGGACTTTCTGTTCTAGTATCAAAACACCCTAATAATCATAAAATCAAAAGCTTAATATAAATCATGGGGGCATTTGAATTTTTAATTAAAGTTGTGTAAAAGCATCTGCTATATTATGATTGACCATCCTTTTGTATCTTATGTCAATTATTTTGAGATGTTTATACATATAAGTGAAAGATGTTAAAAAAGTAGAACGGATATATAAATTTGTTGTTCCGTTGCATGGTCAAGGTTATAATGAAAAGTATTAGAGTAAAAATAATTAATAAAAATATTAAAAAGTGATGCATAATTTTTTAAAAAAATTAAATTGAAAAGTTAATCACATAGAAACTTCCAAATTGCATAACAACATTAGTGTTTTTTTAGGTTCAATCTAAATCCTCTCTCTTAATTTCTTATGTGATTTTTTTTTCTTCTAAATTTTGCCTTACAATTATATGGACTTGTTTATTTAAATGTCCTAAAAATGTTGTGTAGTCGTCTCTCATCTTCTATAGTATTAGGAAATTCATCTACCACAAATTAAATGCTTTATCCTAATACAAAATCTCTCATTTATTTTAAAAATTAATCTAGTTAACCTTAAGTTAAATTTTGATAATCAATCATTTGAAGTTAATAAATGAATAAGCGAATCCTTGTCAGCACTTTCTTAGTCTTATTTTACATGATCGAGATATTGGACAACCATAAATTAATATATTTAAGTCCAATAGAATTTTCTTCAAATCTATTTGTAAAATTTTTATGCAACTTGTAGTTATTTTGCAAAAGCCCGTTTTGAAATTTTTGTTTAAAAGTGCACGGTTTCCAAAAGTATTTGTCATGTAATTAACGTATCCTTATCAAAAACATTATTATTATTATTCTGAATAATATTTGTTTGAGGGTTAACTTTAACCCTTTCAATCGGCTAACCAAATGAATAGAGAGGAGATTACATGTTAAGAATATAGTTGGCAAATACAGAGGTGAGAAACAGTTTAGGTGGGGCTGGGCTTTGGGGTCCAATAGTATGGGAAAATGTGTAGTGATGGATGACGACATAAGTAAAGGGGCAATTTAATCAAGACATTTAGAGATTTAAACATGTGCTACAGTAAAATGCTATTTTGACCAATCATTATGTTGCATTTTAACTGAAATTATGATTTTACCCTTTGAATTCCAAGTAGGCTGTCACCACCTAAATTCCCCTCCGTTAAGCCTAACATATACTGAACAACAATAAATAAATAACGTCTACAACTTAAAATTGAATTCTCTAAATACTTACAATTCCCAAAACCGATAATACAAGTCATAAGCCTTTATAGGAATAGTTATAAATCATAAATACATCACTGTTCCGGAAATAAATGAAACAATGGAATTAGATACATCAGAAAGTGACTTCAGAGCCTGCGAACGTGCAGCAGGTACACCTTGAAGTCTTCAGCCACACCGAGCATAGATATCAAACCCGACCCGATCCGAAGTACCTGGTTCTGCACAAAAAGATGTGCAGAAGTGTAGTATGAGTACGCAATGGTGGTACTCAGTAAGTATCAAGCCTAACCTCGATAGAATAGTGACGAGGTCAGGTCGAGACACTACCGAATATATATATAACCTGCAGGATATGACTCCAATCTAACAAGAAAGGACTATCAAAGTAATACCGATAACAGAAGGATATCAAGTTGCAAACAGTAGTAACGATAAGAGGAAAAGGAAACACGCAGGGCAACGAGAATCCACTAAGTAAATCAAACAACAGCATATTTGGGATACGGCTAAGTGAAATCGTGCTCAAGTAGGGAAAAACAATATCAGATCAACCGAACAAGTGTCTCTAGAAGACGATTCCAATAATTCCAAAAACTCTTCTATACACACGGCACCTTGTGCCCATATCTTTCCATCTCACTTCGCACATCGACACCCACATGACATTCGGTACATAATATCCGTGCCAATTACTACTTAAGATGTTCAATGGATTTCATCTATCTATCTATATATATACCATGAAGTAAATCTATAGTTTTTGGACCAAATAGGAAATCAGTGGGAAAGACGAGATTTGGTTTTAGAAATCAATTGAGTGAGAAAAATACATTTTTTCGAATAAAATTCAACATCGAATAACTATTGCGTTTAATATAGAATTTATTAGTTTAAAACGTGATAACAATTCCTTTGTAAGTTAAACAAAACCTCAGACAGGTTGAGAAGATTAAGTTGAGAAAGCAGTTGAAGTAAAATATGACAACTAGTAGAAATGGTATGTATAGAAATAATCGGCGGGTTCTGACTTAAAGTCACACAAGGTAACATGATGTTATTTCTTTCAGTCTTTTAAAATACTATCTTACTAACGGCTTAGCAGGGCAGGAGGTAATAACTCAACATAATAAATTCACTTTAAAAATCGGTAATTTGCAGAAATAAATATATAACTCAAGGGTCTTATCAGTATCCAGCTATAACCAATCCCTAAGTGAAATGTAAAACTATCGAATAACTTGCACAGTCAGAGAGGAATACATAAGCACATATATTGATGCGGCGCACATCCCGATCCTATCAATCCTTCCTTATTCCTCCGTAAAAATTACAATAAGAGTAAATAGTATATATATGTTGCGGCGTGCAACCTGATCCTACCAATCCTCCCTTATTCCTCCGTAATAATTATAATAAAAGTAAATAATATATATATATTGCGGCGCACAACCCGATTCCACCAGTATTAATATCACTATGAATATTCACCCTTATTACTCCATATCAATCCACCCTTATTCCTCCTGTTGCGGTGTGCAACCCGACCCACCGAATAATCATATTCACCGTTATTCCTCCTCATCAATCCTCCCTTATTCCTCCTGTTGCAGTGTGCAACCCGATCCCACCATATAAATGATATATATCAATCAACCACAATTCAACAACTCAATTACAAGGAATTCTACAATGAAAAAGTATGTGTACACAACAACAAGGGAACCACGTAACAATAAAAGGAACACAACAACCTTTACAAGGAAACAAGACATGTAAAGCACGTGCTAACTACACAAGTATTCACAACAACTTGGAGTCGTTACAGATGAGCATGTAATCGTAGAATAACTCCACCGTTAAGAGGTAACAAGATAATAATGAAGGCAATGACAACAACCAAGGTATATAGAGGCCAAACAACAAATAGGAGGCAAATAAGGACTAACAACATCATTTAGAGCATGTGAGAGTAGTCTACAAAAGGATACCACATTTTATGGAAATTCACTTAAAAGTATGGAAAGAGACTAGGCAATCTAACTGGTCAATACCACATATAAACTGTGTACCCACTCGTCACCTTGCATACACGGCTTCACATACCAACATAGCACAAATGACTCAATTCCTAAGGGGTGGCTTTCCCACAAAAAGTTAGACAAGATACTTACCTCAATTCGGCCAATTCAATATACAATTTAGCTTTTCCTTTACCAATCCACCAACGCTCAGCTCAATCTAGCCAAAAATGACTTAATTGCATCAAACAATGCAAGGGAAAATAATTTCAATTAACAAAACTATGATACTTATGCAATTTGTAAAAAGTCAACTCCCTGGGTCCGCACCCCGAAACCCTATAAAATTTACAAAAATCGAATACCCATTCCGATACGAGTTCACCCATATAAAAATTATCAAATTCCGATACCATTTGGTCCTTTAAATCATCATTTTACATTTTTGAAAGATTTTACAATTTTTCCCAAATTTTTCCTGTAGATTCACATGAATTTGATGTTAAACCTAAGATATAATCACAAAATATAGTTGAAAATTGATTAAAGATACTTACCCAATGATTTGGTATGAAAATCTTCTCTCAAAATCGCCTACTCTAGGACCTAGGGTTCAAAATATGATAAAATGAATCTAAGTCCCGAAATGGGAGTCTTAATACCAGCCTCAGATGTCGCATTTGCGACATCCAGATCGCAAAAGCGACATAAGCATCGCAAATGTGAAGGCTAGCCAGCTCTAATCAGGTCGCAAATGCGACAAAAGACTCGCAAATGCGAGACTGAGATGTTCGCAAAAGTGACAGTTTCGTCGCAAATGCGGAGCTGCCTAGTCGCAAATGCGATGTAGTTGTTCGCAACTGCAAACTTCCCTGCCTCAGCCCAGCGTCGCAAATGCGAGAATGATCTTGCAAATGCGGTCATCGCATTTGCAATGAAATCCTCGCAAATGCGAGAAAAGAGACACCAACATAGCTGAACCTTCTTCCAACACTCCGAAACGCGTACGAATCTCACCCGAGCCCTCGGGGCTCCAAACCAAACATCCACACAAGTCTGAACACATAACACAAACTCGCTCGCATGATCGGAACACCAAAATAACTTCTAGAATCATGAATCAGATCCCAAAACACATGAAAAATCACCAAGAACTTCAAGAACTTCTAGAATCGCAGCCAAGCCTCTTAACCATATCAAATCGACTCCGAATGACACCAAATTTTGCAGGAAAGTCCCACATGACAAGACGAGCTGTTCCAACTCTCGGAATTGCATTCCGACCCCGATATCACAAAAGTCAACTATGGGTCAAACTTCTCCATTTCTCAAACTTCAACTTTTTCAACTTTCGTCAAAATGCCCCGAATTACCCTGCGGGCCTCCAAATTTGAATCCGAATGCACGCCTAAGTACAAAATCGCCATATGAATCTGCTGACATCATCCAAAACTCATTCCGGAGCCGTTTACTCAAAAGTCAAATTCCGGTCAAATTCTCATCGCTTAAGCTTCCAAATTCCTTCTCCCAATTTAACTCTGAATCATCCGGAAACTAAATTCAACCATGCACGCAAGTCGATACACATAATATGAAGCTACTCGCGACCTGAAACAACCGAACCGGACGTAATTGCTCAAAACGACCAATTGGGTCGTTACACAGGCATGTTGACCTGCTGCTAGCTTATTCCCTTCATCTACCTAAACTATTGAAAAAGGTTTAAAAATACCTTTCATCCACCTATTGAGCTAATAATACCCCTCCATCCACCTTTTTAGTTTACTTATGCCCTTTGACCGTTAGGTCAATGCTAAATTAAAAATAATTACTTAAAAAAAATATATTACAAAATATTTTCGTTTTTTAAACTAATGCATCAATAGTCCACTAATTTAGTAAAGTCTTCTTCTTCTTCTTCTTCTTCTTTTTTCCAGTTTTTACAAAAAACAATTCAGTTTTTACAAAAAAATATTTTTTTAAAAAGTTTTTTAAAGCATTTTTTTGATAAAAACTGAAATTGTTTTTTTAAAAACAGAAAAAATTGTTTTTAATAAAATATTTTAATTTTAAAAACTGAAAAAAAAATTTCAACAAAATATTTTCGTTTTTGAAAAATATTTTTTTCAGTTTTTTTAAAGCATTATTTTTGTAAAAACTGGAAAAACAAATTTGTAAAAACTGAAAAAAAAATTAAAAACTTAAAAAAAAATATTTTCGTTTTTTAACAAAATTTTTTTGTTTTTTAAAAACTGATTTTTTAAAAAAAAAACTGAAAAAAAATATTTTTTCAAAAACGAAAATATTTTGTTGAGAATATTTTTTTAGTTTTTAAAATGAAAATATTTTTGTTATTTTTTTTTCTTCAATTTTTTACAAAAATATGCTTTAAAAAACTGAAAATGATTTTATTTGTAAAAACAGAAAAAAAGAAGCAGAAAAAGACTTTACTAAATTAGTGGACTAATGGTGCATTAGTTTAAAACAAAAATATTTTGCAAAATAGTTTTTTTTTAAGTAATTATTTTTAATTCAACATTGACCTAACGGTCAAAGGGCATAAGTGAACCAAAAATGTGGATGGAGGGTTATTTTAGCCCAATAGGTGAATGAAAGGGTATTTAAATCCTTTTCCAATAGTTTAGAAGCATGTTGAACCCTTTTCCATTAATAGTTAGAATAAGTAGAATCCAATCAACTTCTCTCTGCTTTTCCTTCTTTTTATTTGTTTCCATTTTGATTTTCTATGTTTTTGTTAAAGCTAATCTTGCCTGTCACGACCCAATTTCATTATAGGTTGTGATAGTGCCCAACACCATTGTCAGGCAAGCCAACGCGGAAATATTAATAAGTTCTCATTTTTACTTTACCAAAACAAGTACATCAATTTCTTAAGTTGAAGTTAAAACAAGTGATAATCAGTAACGTACCCAAAATAATTATACAATCCCCAAAAGAATAGTCGACTAATGTGTGTGCATCTGGTGTCACAAGTTGTGGGCAACTATTAGAATATACAAAAGAATAAATCTATACTACTGTCTGAAATAGAATAGACAACCAAAAATAAAGAGAGACTCCATCAAGCTGCTGAACGACATAGGAAGGGAGCAACTCACCGTGGAAGTCTCGAACTATGATCAGGGACGCGCACCAGACTGATAGCCAGATGTACTTGCCTCAGATCCTGTACAATTAAGTACAGGAGCGTAGTATGATTACATAAACAATATGTACCTAGTAAGTATCCCGTCTAATCTCGAAGAAGTAGAGACGAGAGGTCGACTTGATACTTACTAGGGTCAAATAATATAATAAGGTGTTATGCCAAGCATGGAAGTCACAAGTAAATAACAATTTATAGCAAAAAGTGATAAGTCATGTCCTAGATAATATCACAGTTAGCCACTTACATTTCAAAGTATTTAACAGGGTAAGTCATGAATAAGATTTCATATAGATATCATGCGCACATTACGCCGAGGTCGTACGGCGATCCAACAGAAAAAAACTGTGCACTGCCAGATGGTCGAATGGCGCGAACCATAGATGCATCTATTTCTACCGAGGCGATCGGTCCGATCCACAAATATCAATTATCATCAAGAAGGTACATAAAAGCGCATTTATATTCAAATAGATTCATACAAGTGTCCAACAAGTACATACGTTCACATATGTTCGTTTCCAAATCTCTAGCATATCCTAAGTGATCACATTAGCAAGAAAGTATATAAACATTAGCAAATATGACATGATACAGGCCCTAAACTACCCGAACAATTAACGTAATAGTAGCTATACACGGACTCTTGTCACCTAGTGCGTACGTAGCCCCCGCATTTAGTGGCAAATTATTCAATTATTTCACCTATGGGAACAATTCCCTCTTACAAGGTTAGAAATGAGACTTACCTCACTCCAAAGCGTACTTTCAACACCAAGAATATGCTTAAACCCTTAATTTGGAGCCGAACAATCTAAAACTAATTAAACGAAGTAGGAACTAGTCAATACAAGCTCAAGAGTTTACATTTTAATTACTAAAGTAATTTCCCAACCTTAAACACAAGTTTTCTAAAATCCGACCCCGGCCCCACGTGCCCGGATTCCGAAACTTTTCGAAGAAAGTTGTTCTTTATAACCTAAGGATCAATAATATATGATTTCTACTTCAATTCATAACAAATTTCGTGGTTAAATCTAACTTTTATCAAAACCCTAGGTTTTGCTCTAACCCCATAATTTTTCCTTAATCTTTGTGTGTTAATCTACCCGAGGTTCAAGTATTAAACTAGAAACAATTAGGATGAACTTAGCTCAAGATGCTAGGTGAAAGTCCTTTCTCAAGAGCTCCAAAATCGCCCAATGAATGAGTGAAAAATGAGCAAAAATGGCCTAGATCCCGTAATAAATGAAGCTCACTACTTCAGTGATTTCTGCATCTGCGGTCCTGGGCCGTACCTGCGCCCACCGCTTTTGCGGAAAAGTATCCGCTTCTGCGGAAATTCAGCTGGGCTCCTGGGCCGCTTCTGCAGGGAAACAACCGCTTCTGCGGTTCCGCTTCCGTGGCTTCTGGCTTGGCCGCTTCTGCGAGAGAACAACCGCTTCTGTGGTCTTGCACCTGCGGCTGACCAACCGCATGTGCGGTTATGACAGATAGCTGGAGCTTTCAGCTCCTTGCCAATTTTTCCAACATCACTCGAGCCTCGTCCGATTGATGTTCGGGGCCCTGGGGCCCATCCCGAACATACCGACTAGTTTGAAATCATATTATGGACTTGCTCGAACCTTGTGACGACCCGACTAGTCGTCTCATGAGTTACCGCTCCATTTTCCCTATTTCTGCTTCTTTATGCTTTATTATCCGTGTTATGTGGTATCGGGTTGGTCGAATCGAATCCGAAATGATTTTGGTAAGGTTTGAGACAGCCTCTTTTAAGGAAGTTTAAGTTGGAAAAGTCAACTGGATGTTGACTTATGTGTTAGAGGGCTCGGATGTGAGTTCCGATGGTTCGGTTAGCTTCGGGAGGCAATTTATGACTTAGAAGTGTGATCGGAATGAGTTTTGGAGGTTCGGAGTAGATTTAGGCTTGAATTGGCGAAGTTGATATTTTGGCGATTTCCGGTTGGTAGGTGAGATTTTGATATAGGGAGTTGCAGTAGCTCCGTTGTGTCATTTGGGAGGTGTGTGCAAAATTTTAGGTCATTCAGACGTGGTTTGGTTGGATTTTTTTATCAAAAGCGGAATTCGGAAGATATTGGAAACTTAGGCTTGAATCCGATGTGTTTTGGTTGATTTAATATTGTTTGAGGTATTTTGAAGATTGGTACAAATTTGAATAAGGTTTTGGGTTATGTTGGTTGATCACAGCGGATTCAACCTAAGGAAGAGTGGGCGCTAATACTTTTACCCAATAGCGGTATCGGGGTCAATTTTCCACAGGGACCTTCAATTTAGAGTTGAGTGTTTGTATGGTCTAGGACTATGTTTTAGCTCCTAATTGATCTTCTAATCATTTTTGGTTTTCTTTTGATTATCAACTCAATATATCAACTACAAATTTAAAGCTAAGTTATGCTAAGATATTAATTCTAAGTTGTATGCAATATAGAGAAAGGCACTAGGGTCGTGGCATGTACCTAGGTGGTCAACTAACGGGTAAAGATACCTAATGCAAGAATGATGAATATGAGACTTATGCTATAACCGTTGCACTTTTGCACCCACTCTCACACCTCTCGGTAGAGAGAGTGATTTTGCCCAATTGACTCTCTCGAGACCAATTGGGTAGGCCAATTTGCCCAAGCAACTTATGGTTCAAATTGGGTAATTACTCTCTCGAGGTTTAACCCGTTAATTGGGACTACCATTCTCATGGGTCCATCCCAATTCCTTGTTGGAATTAATCTTGGGGTCATAGACTCTCTTTCTCAAGAGGAGTCTTGACTCACTAATCTAGACTTAGTGTTTGCAACCACCAAATCTTAATGAAAACATAAGATTAATCCAAATAACAAATACCCAACATCATTCATACACTAAACAATCACACCCATTAATTACCCACACTAGGGTTGAGCCACAACCCTAGCTAATGGGTTTAGCTAGCCATAATAGAAATAGAAATTGAAGAAATAGAAGATGAAACAACCATATTAATTAATTGCTAATGTTAAACTACAATAATCTATGATGAAACTAAGCTAAAAATGCCCAAGATAGTCCAAAATATAAGTCTCACGAGATCAGCTACTATCCGCCCAAAAACAGAACTAAAAAAAAACTCTGCTAAAAAGTAAAATGTTCTATTTATACTACACAGGAAAAACTGGACAAAAATACCCCTGAGGGTCTGGCGCGGACCGCGTACAAATGTCACGTGGCCGCGGAGGGCAATAAGTCTTCAAGTCTGGCTTCTGGAACTGAGGGATGCAGACCGCACAGATATGTCACGCGGCCGCATAGGCTAAGACGCGCGGACCGCGTAGAAATGGGATGCGGCCGCGTGGGCTTTTGCCTTGATTTTCTGGGTCTCAGACTTCCATCAGTGCGGACCGCATGGAATTGATTGCGGACCACGTGGCTTGACTTCAACTTGCAAGGTCTCTGAACTCTCCTGCACGATCGCACACCAAATTAGTGCGGTCCGCGCAGGTCATCTTGTTCTGTTCCAGCCTCTGAACTCTCCTGCGCGGCCGCGCACCAAATCAGTGCGGTCCGCGCAGGTCATCTTGTTCCCCACTTCAGTTGTCTTTTGACACTTGGCAGATTTCACTCCTTTTTGAGCCGATCTTTGATATTTATCATCTTGTCGCTCAAACCTGCAATCAAGTGTAATTTGTAAGCATTTTGGGACTAATATATGGCAATCAATGCACAAAGCTCAGGTAAGAATGGGTATAAAACATATAGAAATCACAGTTATCAACTCCCCCAAACTTAAACCTTTGGTTGTCCTCAAGCAAATAAAATGAGACCTATCTCTCAATGGAAAACACCCAAGTAATACTTGTTTATCCTAAAGTAACCTTAACAAGCATCAATTGGGACTAACAATTGCCCTCGATGCGAATGCATCATTAACATATTTAAACTTTGAAAACTTGTGGATCAAGTGCGACACAAGAGCATCAAGAGTTGACACATTTCATCAAGGAACCTTTCTCAATTTCTTTGGTCATTGTGGAACCCAAACTCACACATCCTCGACTTTCCCTGAGTGAACCTCACCTTTTAGAGTATTTGCACACAAATTGAGGTGAATGGACTTCTCTCTCATCTCTCACAAAGAAAAGGCCCTAAGTCCGGCTCTAAGTACCATATGCTTTCCCCTTATGTAAGTATCCACTAATGTAGGCTTCCCTCAACTCAAGATCATACAGGGCTTTTGAGGAGTCATTGTGAAGGCTTTGGGTAAAGGTAGGACGTGTTTTTGTTCAAATGGGTTCAATCTTCCCTCAAACACTTCTTTTGATTTATTTTGGCACACTTTCTTGACTCAATTGAGTAATTCACTTCTTTCAAGGGGTTAGAGAGACACATTGTCACTCTTTCTTTTGCAATTCAAACCCTTTCTCCTTTTTGTCACTTTTCCACACCTTTTTCACTTTTTTGTTGTCCTTGGATTCCCTTTTTGGTTCTTATTCATTTCTGTCTTTCTTTTTGTCTTTTTCTCTTTCTCATTGCCTTCCTTTTCTTTTTCTTTTGCGCCTTTTTACCACGTTGATGCCTTTCTTGTCTCTCCCCCCCAACTTAGACATTTGCCATTTACTCAAGGGAAGATTTGGGTGTCAAGAGAGGGTTTCGTTAAGAACGGGTATAGGCTTGTAGCTTGGTTCATGAACGAAAAAAGTTTAAGGCTCAAAAGGGTTGAACTAGGGATTATTTCATTGGTAGGTCATGGAAATTGTTCAAATTTTGCATTTTGGATCAAGGAGAGCCTATAATCACGTCTCAAGTCAAGTTCCACCTATGATTTTGCCTCAACAAACATTCAGGGCAAGTTCTAGACCATCGGCTCGGCACTTGGGCTCACAATTCGAATTCTCACAACACACACTCAAGGATTGCCTAAGACGGAGTCGAGGGCCTACAACGACCTTAGGTATGATTCAAGCGCACAATGGCCCAAAATGACCACATGATGATTGTTTGGTCAACACAAGAGTATCAAGGCCACAACTTTCACCATCCTAAATACAACATAATATCTTTGACCATAGGATCAAAGGCAAATGTGCTAGGCCCAAGTGAAGCTTTGCCTGAGGTACCCTTAACTACAAAAACTTGAAAATCAAAAAAAGAAAAATCAAAAACGGACTCAAACCCTTAAGAAGGTTGTCACGCCATCTATCATTGGGAAGATCCACCCGGTTCACACAACACTCTACCCTTGGAAAGAACCGTGGCATTAAGAAAACCAAGGGCTTATTGCAAACGCCAAAACAAAACAAAAAGGCTACGAGCCTGACTTTGCAACTAAAACGATTTTTTTTTTACGAAAAATAGAAAACCAAAATGAAAACTGAATGAAGATGTACAAAAAGGGAGTAGAATATACAACCAGGGGGAATGAATATATACATAGAGCATCTGGAATGAACAGTTATATACAAGCCATCTATAACTACGAATGTGTAGAAAGTAAAAGAAAGTAAAAGAATATATACAGTAATCCAACAGTCAATCCAAATAGTAGGGCCACATCCCCCACGAATAAAAGCTAGCATTGTCCCCAATGCTAGCTATCAAGATAAGCACAAAATGAAAGAAAGGATATATAAAGGCCCCTCAAGCCTCATCCGTCACCCTATGCTGGTCAGTGGCTCCTAAGTCCTCTGTACTGGCGGGGACCTCAGACTGGTCTCCGGCCTGCTGCTGCTGTGCTGCTGGGACAGATGCCTGCTCAAGAACTGACTCATCAACTAGTGGGGCAATGGAGGACTCTCCTGAACTGGTGCTACCTCAATCACAACTCCCTTAGTGCTAGGGAGTTTCCTCTTCTTCCTCGGCCTCTACTCCTCCTCCTGTACCTGTGAATCTGCTGGCTCTACAGCCGGGTCCCCAAATAGTAAATCAAGTGACAACTGATCCGCCATGAGCTTGTCCACATCCACTCTCAACTGTGTCACTTACTCCTTGGAAGCCTTCTGCTTCCTCAGCTTCTTGTGCTCCCGAGCCAATTTCTCCGATGCTTTGCCATGTGCCCCAACCGCCTTAGTCAAGGCATCCTGCGTCGCCATCATCTTTTCCTGGTTGGCCAGGATCTTCTTCAATGCATCCTCAATGGAGGAAGGAATCTCAACAGTAGCTGGCGCTCCCTGTGCCTGTACAACAGTGGTCAATGTAGACAACTTGGATGTCGCAACTGACATCCAGTTGTTCAAACTGGCAAGGGAATGGGTGAGCTGGTTTGCGGTGAACCGGTGAGTCTTTGATGAAGGAACTACCGGGTCAGCTGCAATAGAAGGACCAGCTGCTGACGATGGACCTGGAGGCAATGCCTCATCCGTAGCAGGAATGGTGGAAGGCTCACTAGGCTGCTCAATGACCGCTGGCTCCTCAGACTGGCCAGGTGCGGTGGAAGTGGATGCCACATTTTTCTTGCCCCTCTTCGGGTTGTCCGGACCCAACTGACTATACCATGAGTACGGGGCCACCAGAGGTACCGTGACATCATATTTCTTTTTCTTCACCTTCAATTCTCTGAAGTACAAAGAGAGTGTATTCGGGAAGGGGTAGTTTGTTTGGGTCTCATTACCCACTGTAGAAATCACTCTCGACATAATATTACCCACATTCAGAGGGAAGCCTGCCATGATAGATGCTACCAAGACAGCACGAGGGAGGGTAATGGAGTGATCATATGTAGACGGGTCAAGTCGACTACACACGAAAGTCAACCACCCTTTGGCTTCAAAGTTCAGGGTGTTCCGAAAGATCTTTTCTTGTGCTTTCAACCAGACTGGGACTGTACCCGGGGCTGCCAAGTGCTCGGCCAACCAAGGACGAACCTCCTCTTTCATTTCTAGCTTTTCTAAATATTGCGATTCATCCTCTTCTCCAAACCCCAGGAATTCATTCAACGATTTGCCATCAAACATCACTATCTTGTCCCTCACTTTAGTTACTTTTGAGTCCCGAACTATATGGTGAACATTGCTATAGAACTCTTTCACCATATGTTCATTCGCCATTTCAACACGTTCTTTGAAGAATCCCCAACCCTCTCTAGTGCGAAATTGTGCTTGCACATGAGGGTTGAGTGGGACAAGATCGACATCTACGAACCTCCTCTCCGGAATCAGTTTCCTTTTTGGCCACCACTCCCGGAATCTGTGGAAAACAACCTCACTAACAAACCTGTCTGCCCATGCCTCCGGTTTTCTAGTACGCTCAATCCCCCGACCTGTGGCTCACCTCCCTCAGCATATCCTCCACTCTCCCCTGATATTGAAGCTGTGGGAGATGTGGAATATTGCTTTCTCCTCTTGCTACGGATTCATCAGACGAGTTCGAGATGACATTAACTGGCTTCTTGGAGGAGGCTACATTATCATGATCCGGGGAAGGAGAATCACGGAGCTGAAATGAAGTGGACATGTGGGTGGGGGCAGACTCCGAGGTAATGCTCCGTGAAGGTGCATGCTCACTCCCTGTGGAATGAGATGCAGCTCTATCAGCTTCCCAGATTATCTTCCGGGTTTTCTTTATCAGTTCCCTGGTTTGAGGAGTGAGTTGTACAATCCGCCTGCTTTTCCCTCCTCGGGAGGAACCACCTCTCCCCGGTTGTATTTCTTTGCCCACTTGTTTTTTAGCCACTCGTTTTTGAACCATTGTCTGCAAGCAATACATGTCTAACATTGTTAGTAGAAGCACATAAGGTGAAGTAGACAGTTCAGTTAAATGAAAAGAGTGCAGACATAGTTACAGAGGCAGAGGGGAGCGGACCGCACCAAAAGGCACGCGGTCCGCGCAGTATACTGGCACCAACACATACCTATCTGAATAAACTGACGCGGTCCGCACAGAAATGGTACGCGGTCGCGTTGGTTCAGCGCGGACCGCATAAAAATGGTACGCGGTCCGCGCAGGTGAAATACCAAAATGTTGACCTCTCTGAACTATTCACACGCAGTCCGCACTGTTTTGGATAGCGGCCGCGCTGGGATCACGCGGACCGCACAGAAATGGAATGCGTACCGTGCCGAGAAGGTTCGCCATTGCACCCAAGGGGCCACGCGGACCGCGCAAAAATGTTGCGCGGCCGCGTAGGGCAAATATAACTGAGCCGGGATATTTTTCCATTAAGTCCCATTTTTGTTCACAATTTGAGTCCTAAGTGTCCCTACTCAATTAATTAACACGCATTTATGCCCCATGATTCAACCAAAACAACAAAAATGTAAGCAAACAGTTAACTAAGAAGAAAAAAAGATGAAAGTAAGAAGTTATACTAGTAGAGAGTGATTAAAAGAAACAAAAATTAGGCTATGAATGAAATAAACAAGAGTTGTAACCAGGGATTAATGAGAAATCAACTAAATGAGCAGGAGATGCGGATGTACAGTGAAAATTAAAACTCCAGATGAAAATTTGCGAAAAGGTTCAAATGAGGCCCAAGGCTTCTATTTATAGAAAAGCCCTGGGGACTCACAACTTACCTACCAGCGCGGCCGCACGAAAATGACCGCGGTCCGCGCTGGTTTTCCTTCCTTCACATTTGACTGCTCAGCCCACGCAGACCACACTGTTTTGGACCGCGGCCGCGTGGAAGTTATCAGAGACTTGGTGATTTCAGCTTTTCCCACGCGGACCGCACTGCTTTGGACCGCGGCCGCGTAGGAATTTTATCAGAGAGCATGCCATTTTGAGTTTTCACACGCGGACCGCACAGAAAGGGACGCGGACCGCGTTGAATCTTCTGAGAATGAACTCTCAGCTGCTCAAACCCACGCGGACCGCACTGTTTTGGTATGCGGGCAAGTCAACGAATACATGAATTTAGAATATGTGCAGATATGAGGTAAAAGGGGGCGGGCATGAGTGAGGCAGGATACCTGAGCAGCAAGAGCGGCCTTCTCTTGAAGCGCCGCTTCCAAGGCAGTCCGAAGTTCTCCCAACTATTTGTCTCTCTAGACACGACAAGCCTCCGAGTCCTGCAACTTCGAAGCAACGTTATTACGCTCCTTCTCGTGGCAAAGAAGTTCCCCTCAGAGCCGAAGAATGGCATGATCATACATCTCCTTACACTACGGCACAATGAGAAAGTTAAGAAGGATGGCGAATAATGCCCGAGCACGAAAAGGAATGCGCAAGGGAAAACTATCACCTGTTGCATGGACTTCTCCGCTGCCTTAACGGCACCGAAAATATCGAGATCGGCCCTGTCGATTACACCATCAAAAATGTTAGCGATAAAATCTCCCCCTTTTGAAGGAGTCCCGGTTATGACGCTGACCATCCTTTCAGCATCCCTCAGCTCTCCCGACGAGACCGAAAAGCTTGAAATAAAGTGGTTCGATTCGCCAATTTCTCCAAATAGCGACCCACGCTCCTGGAAGGCCCCAGGCTTCGGACCATTACGATCAATGCCAATGTCCCTCCTAGCAGAAGCTACATCAACATCCTCTTCAAGTTCCCTCTGCTCACCAGCCCAGTCGGAGCCAGCCGTCCCGAATTTAGCAGCCTCCAGTCGGGGTGCCTGTAAATCTCTCGCGCTGGACCTTGTTCTCCTCCTCAACAGACTTCCATCATCATCCTCCCCCTCGACGTCAAGATTCGATTCGGAGGTCATGGCGGCAGTCCTATCAGATCGGGCAACGGCTGCCCTGCTCTTCCTTTTCTTGTTCGTATCAGGCCCCGAGGACTCTACTTCACCAAATGGGGGGCGGCCTCATCTACATATTCTCACCAAGGCCTACACCAACACAATAAACATGGTACATTTTTGCTAAGGGCTTGGAAAGAAACACAAACTGCGAAGCACAGGAGGTAAAGGAACCTCATCGTGATTCTTGGCCACCCAACGCTCATTCGCCATGACTGTCCAAGACCGAATACGGTACGAGAACTTTTCATCCAAATGCCTGATCCATCTCGATAAATCTGGGACCACCTATGGATGCCAAGCAGCGACTGGAGAGAGAGTACAAAGAGGTTATCATGACAAATGAAAGAGTAATTGAGAAGTGGCTAAAGGGAAGTTCACTTACGTCGATCGTTCCACTGCTCTGGAAAGGGCATCCTCCGGACTGGGAGGATGTCCGATGTCCTCACTCGGATGAACCTGCTCATCTATCCTTGATCCTTCCCCTCATCAACGCTCGTGAAGAAAGACTTTTTGGACCGATGTCGAAGCTTGATTAAGCCTCGATACAACCGAGGGCGGTACAGTCTAATCAAATGGCTAAGGGTGAAAACTTTGCCTCTAACTCCTTCGGTGAAATACCTGAGCATTAACACTATCCTCCAAAATGACTGATAGATCTGACCGAAGGTCACCTGATATCGGGCATAAAAGTCAAGAATAACCGGGTCGACTTCCAAGGGGGAGGTTCGGCGGACTTATCAGGTTCTGGGGTGAATGGGTAAGTATATATGTGAAGGAAGCCAGCCTTGAAGTCGGTAATGTTATCATTGGGTCCGGGGATCTCTATCTCCACAGCCTCGCTCCATCGGCAGTCCTTACTCACTTTGCTATCTTCGACCACGACGTTAACGTATCGAGACACGTGCTTGCACCGACCCGACGTAGATGAGGGAGTCTCGATGTCGAAATCCTGCGATGTATCGAGATCAGGAAAGTGGGAACCGATTTGTTCTCCCCCTCAGGTAATCGGGACGGCGACGCAGCATCGTTCCGTCGGGGGACCGTCCTGGAAGTCCTAGCCATGAAAAATGATAAAAACCCTTCTGTGAAAAGAGGAGAGGATATCAAGTACTAAAATTCTGGTTTGCAGGTTTACGAGAAAGGTGAAGATAGGAAGTATCTGGCAACCTGTGCATTTGTAGGAAGCACTGGGGAAGCAGAAGTGACTAACCTGCGGCAGTTCGTGGGTTTCTCGATTACCGCATCTGACAGCGGCCCTGTGTGGTTCTCTGGGGCATGGCATTTAATGCTCTTAGATGGTTGACGTCATGGCAACACTGACCTTGAGACGACGATTCAATACCGTTTCCTATTACTTCGTTCTAGGAAACGCGGAGACTATCTGTATGCGGTGAAATCAGGGGAATCTATTTCCCGCCATTAAGGTATATTCAGAATTCATGTCAGCACCTCAAGGCTATGGGATTATGATTGAGCTCCCTATCTCGAGGATCATCCGCAGCCCTGCAGAGGCTCCGAGGTTAAGGGATCTTTCCGCGATCCAGCAAAGGTTACGAAGACGGGGGACTCCCGAGGCAAGTGGCTAGAGTCAATAGGCACTAGTAACATGTCTAGCTTCCCATCCCTGCATCTTTACATTTAATACACCCTGTGCTATATGGTATTCCCCCTCCTATATAAGGGGAATCCATGCCACTTTGTAAGGGACGAATGTTGCTCCATTTTTTCCACAAGTGCAATAATCTCTCTCTCTCTCTCTCTCTCTCTCTCTCTCTCTCTCTTTTCTTTCTAGCTTGCTCGTTCTCACTGGCCCGAGGCCGCTTTAATATCTATCGTCCTCTTACTTGTTCTTCACTATATTGCTTAATATTGGTCGCAAAGAGTCTTGCTTAATCGTATCCTCAATTGTTATCCCATTCCCGGCTGACCACAACAGCTCGAGCTCGACCTGAACCTAGACCCCGAGGTCCCCATCGATCAGCCCTGCATCCGGGCAATAGGCCCCTCGATTTGACTACTACCTCATTTTAGCCTACAGTTCATCGTTAAACTTAAAATTATTAGGATCAACTGCTCTAACAAACTAGCTCGGGAATAGATCACGTATTTTTAGACTCCCATTTACAAATTTAATTGCTGTTACCATTTTCACGATAAACACACATTCCGGACGCGCTCCTATGTCCAAAATCACCTAACGGAGCTAACGGAACCATCAAAATTCAAATCCGAGGTCGTTTACACATAAGTCAACTTCCGGTCAACTTTCCCAACTTAAGCTTTTAATTAAGAGACTATGTGTTTCAATTCACTCCGAAACCACTCCGAACCCGAACCAACTAACCCGGTAGATCATAATATAGTTGAAGAATACAAAAGAATCAGGAAATGGGGGAACGAGGCTATAACTGTCGAAACGACCGGCGGAGTCGTTACATCGAGATATGTAAATAAGGGTAAATGAAAAAATAAAGTTAATTCCTTCTCGATTATATAAAAGGATACTTATTTTGGACCAAAATAAAAGCCAAAAAAGTCACTTATTATGGATCGGAGAGCATAGTAGATAAGGTTATTTTTTCACTTTAAAATAGATTTGAACAATTAGAGGCATATGAAAATATTTTTAATTTCTATTTAGCGATAAAAACTGAAATCACTAGATGATGGAAATTTGAAAAAATATTGTCTTCATCTTGAATACTCCTTAAATCATAATAATCAACCCAATATTGATATTTTAGATTTATTTACAAATTAAATATATTTTAAAAAAAGTACAATTAGAAGATAGCAATTTAATTGGTATACTCAATCAAATAAAAAAAATTGATTATTTTTCAAATACCTATATTACTTATTGAATAATGTTAATAACTCTTATTACCGTTGCTTCAGCGGAAAAAAGTGTTTCAAAATTAAAATTGATAAAACCTTATCTAAGATCAACAATGTCTCAAAGATATTAAATGAATTAGCTATATTGTCAATTGAGAAAGATTTATTAGGAGAAATTGATTATAAAAAATTATTAATAACTTTGCATCTAAAAAAAGTTAGAAAAATAAACTTCAAATAAAAATAAAATATTTTTTATTAATAAAAGAATTAAGGCCCCTCATAAAGTTTTGCTTAATTAGGCCACGAAATTGGTCGCCCCGCCTGTGACATCCAATATCTAGACAATTTTCTGTGGTTTTGAACTTTCAAACTTCCTCCCGATCGCCTATGTCTCTAGTCATCCATCACGAAAGTGCATTGAATTATGGAATACACTAGTCCAATTTGCACCAAACATGATACAATCAGCTTTGGTTACAATCGTGTACTCTCTATATTTAACTAGAAAAAAACTTGAAGTGGTTTGCTTTTCTTTTTCTCCTCCTTTCCCTATTGCCTCACGTCTATACTCAATTCTATTAAATATCCTTAACTACATTTTCCGTTGAATAATTCTTTCCTCCACTGTAACAAAAATTTTACTATACTTCTATACATAGATTATACTTGTCTACTTGAGTACTTGTAGATTATAAAATATGCAACTATTTGCGAAGACTTGAACCCCAACGTATATGCCAAATATTCTATATACTACCAAACTTTCCGCTCTCTATATAAAAAACCCAAATGCAAAACTCTAATAAAGAGAAGAAGACGATGGCTTCTTCATAGCCATTTTTACCAAAGTTTCACGCAGAAAAGAGAAGGAAGAAGAAGAGACTTTTCAGACACACACCTAAGTTTTTGAACTCATCTATGTTGTGTTGTCTAAATGGTTTTAATCAACTGAAGCTGAGCCTTACACGTGGAAGAATCATGGATGGTCATGATCCTTCATTCTCAACCATCTGATCATTATTTTAATAGCTGTAGATAAGGATGCTTCCAGAAGAAATATCTCACGTGCTTCTCACATGAGCACATGGGAAAGAATAATTTATGGTTTTTCTGTTAGATTGTAGACAAATAGGAGTAGTACAAGTGTATAGAAATATTCTTTATTTGTTA
Source organism: Nicotiana tabacum (assembly GCF_000715075.1). Lineage (NCBI taxonomy): Eukaryota > Viridiplantae > Streptophyta > Magnoliopsida > Solanales > Solanaceae > Nicotiana > Nicotiana tabacum. The sequence continues at coordinate 40,732,923 of NC_134095.1, forward strand.
TTCTACAGTAGGATAAAATCTGTATATATAGGATTTTACATTATCAATACAATACAGAGAAAATTTCCATAATTCCTTTTATCTTCTTTCATGATATCAGAGCAACAATAGCTCGATCCAAATATCCTTTCTTTCAGAACATAGTGTTCGTCAATGGCAGGAGAGGAAACTCTTCCTACTTCTTCTACTCCCATCTCCTCTGGTTCAACCAGTCAAACAATTTCACATGATGTGAATCATCCTTATTTCCTTCACTCATCTGATGCTCCTAGTTTAAGTCTGGTAACCACGTCTTTTGATGATAGAGGCTTTGCAGGATGGATGAGATCAATCCTTATAGCTCTTTCAGCCAAAAATAAGATAGGGTTCATAAATGGTGTTTGCATGGAGCCAAAACCTGATGCTCAAGATCACCCACAATGAAGTAGATGCAACTTCATGGTGACTCATTGGCTCCTGAACTCTTTATCTAAGGAGATAGGTGAAAGTGTCATCTACTCTAAATTTGCAAGGGATCTGTGGAACAACCTTGAACACAGATTTTGGCAAACTAATGGAGCCAAACTGTACCAACAGGAGAAAGAAATATCAATGTTAGTTCAAGGTAACAACAACATTGCTAGATATTTTACCACACTAAAGAAACTGTGATGAACTTGATTCTCTCAACTCTCATCTGGTCTGTTCTTGTGACTATGTTTGTGATGGAAAAAGGAAAGTCATAAAGTTCTTAGAAGACCAAAGGATTATTCAATTTCTAATGGGACTAAATGATGTCTACTCCCAAGCAAGAGGAAATATTCTTATGATGAATCCACTACTTGGAATATATTTTGCCTATTCACTTCTTCTTCAAGATGAAAATTAAAGGGAGATATATGCAAGACCACAGTTCAATGGTGATGCTACCTCATTCATGGTAGGAGTATAAGGTAGGACACCACAAAGAAACAACAATCAGTCACAACAAAGGACATGGACTAACTCACAAAAGGTTAATAGCATACAACAGAAATCTAAGGGAAGAAAATCAAAGTTTAATCCTAATGTGAGCTCCACACATTGCATGAGGACTAGGCATGTCAGGGCAGATTGTTACAGGCTAAATGGATTTCCAGATGATTTCCAATTCACTAAATCAACACAAGTCAAGGATAATGCTATAATTGAAGGACAGGAGAATGAAAATAGGAGCACTCAAAGCAATGAATCAATACCTCAAACCTAGTTTTTCAGTAAGGAACAGGTGTCTGAGCTGATGAACCTTCTCAAGCAGGCACAACTTGGAAATACAACAACACCAGGAACTGTAATCAATGCAAATGCAGTAGCTGGTACCATTCTTAAATATACTGGAACTTGTTTGGCAGCTTTTAACACAAAAACCTGGATCATTGATTCAGGGGCTTCTGAACATATGTGTTTTGATTCAAGTTGTTTTTTATCTTTAGATCCACTTTCTGTTCCTATACATATTAGCTTTCCTAACTCATTTCAATTATATGTCACACACATAGGTAGAGTTCCTATTCAATCTGATATGATTCTTGAAAGGGTCCTTTATGTTCCTTCTTTCTAATATAATTTACTCTCAGTCCATAAGTTCTGTTTCCAGTTTCATTGCTCACTCAATCTAACTTCTAGTGGGCGCATCATGCATGAGGAGGGGACAAGTTTTTCGTGAATTAAGAGGAGGATTTTACCTGCTGGAGCCTAACCCTACTAAGATAGATTCTAGTTTTAGTTTAAATAACAATGTATTTTCTATTCCAAAAGGAAGTGATTCCATTCTTGTTCCTAGTGAAGTTTCTTGTTCTGTTTCTAATTCCTATACAGAGAACTCTAATGTACTCCAATGGCATGTTAGATTGGGACATCTACCATTCTCAGTAATGAAAAATCTTCAGTTCAATCATTTTCCTTCCAATTTCAATTGTGTGTGTGATATTTGTCCAAAATCTAGACAAACTAGATTACCTTTTCCCTTAAGTCAAATCAGAACTCATGGGATTTTTGATCTTATTCATATTGATGTATGGGGACCATTCAAAAATACCACTTACAATGGATACAAATATTTTTTGACAGTGGTTAATGATTTCAGTAGGGGAACTTGGACTTTTCTTTTAAGTTCCAAGAGCAATGCTTTTACTATCTTACAGTCTTTCTTAGTTATGGTAGAGAGACAATTTGGAAAGAAAGTTAAGAGAATCAGATCTGATAATGCAATGGAACTAGGTAAGGGATCTTTTCAATCTGATTTTTTTCAGTCTCAAGGCATCCTACATGAAACTTCATGTATGGCAACACCCCAGCAGAATGGTGTTGTTGAACAAAAGTATAGGCACCTTTTGGAAGTGGCAAGGAGTTTGTATTTTCACTCACAAGTTCCCATTCAATATTGGGGAGAATGTATTTTAACTGCTACATATCTAATCAATAGGTTTCCTTCTAGTGTTCTAAAAGGAAAAACACCCTATGAAATTTTGTTTAAGAGGAGTCCACAATATGAACAACTCAAGTCATTTGGATGCCTATGCTATGCATCTACTTTGTCACAACACAGAAGCAAATTTGATCCCAGGGCCCAAGCTTGTGTGTTTCTAGGATATGCACAGCAACAAAAGGGATACAAATTGCTAGATTTGCATTCCAAGAAGGTTTTTACCTCAAGAGATGTTAAATTCCATGAAACAATTTTTCCATTTTCTTCTGATCCTGTGACCTCACCCTCATTTTTCCCTTCTTATCCTTTCTTTCCTCACTTGTCTCCCACTACTGAAACTACCTCTCAGGATCTCCTATCTCCCACCTCAACTATTAATTATCAGTCACACTCACATGACCCTCTTCATCTGATAACAGCCCCTCTATTTCTATCAATGCTCCTGATACTCCTCTATCTGTTCCTAGCCTTCCACATTCTGCCCCATCTCCTACTGATTGCCCTAGTCCACAACCTACAATCCCAATTCCACCACCCCTTATTAGAAAATCTGAGAGGATTTCCTAGAAACCTACCTACCTTAATGATTATGTCTGCAATAGCATTGTTTTCTCTGATCTTACTTACCTCATCCTGTCTTCATCATGTTTTTCATCCTCATGTGTTTTCCTTTGGAGCTCTTTCTCCTAACAATCAAGCCATTTTCAAATCCATCTCCATAGTTTCTGAACCCACCAGTTATACTCAGGCTTCCAAAGATCTTGGATGGAGAAAAGCTATGGAAGCTGAAATCCAAGCTCTTCAACTCAATCACACCTCGAATGTAGTCCCCTTACCCCCCAGGCAAGAAGGCATTGCCTTGTAAATGGGTTTATAAGGTCAAGCACAAATCAGATGGGTCACTTGAAAGGTTGAAAGCCAGGTTGATTGTCAGGGGGGATATACAAAGGGAAGGTGTTGATTATTTTGAGACTTTCAATCCAGTGGTCAAAATGACCACCATCAGGTGCTTACTGACTGTAGCTATAAAGAAGGGTTGAGAGGTCTCACAATTAGATGTTAACAATGCATTTCTGCATGGAGATCTGCAGGAAGAGGTGTATATGAAGTTTCCAGCTGGTCTCACTCCCTCCCATCCTAATCAGGTGTGCTTACTGAAGAAATCACTCTATAGACTAAAACACGCCTCAAGGCAATGGTATGCTCGTTTAGCAGGTGCTCTAAGCTACAAAGGTTATTCTAGTTCTTTGAATGCCTATTCTCTATTCTACAAACACACAGAAAAGCGAACTTCCATCATTGCAGTATACGTTGATGATATTCTTATCACAGGAAATGATGACACAGAAATACAACATATTACTAAGTTTTTGGATTCTGAATTCAAAGTTAAGAACTTGGGGAATATTCACTATTTCTTGGGGATGGAAATACTCAAAGAACAACAAGGATACATAGTCAGTCAAAGGAAATTTACCTTGGAACTGTTGGCTAAGTTTGACTGTAAAGGGCCTACTGTTTCATCTCCTCTTGATCCATACTGCAAATTGCACGCTGACTTAGAACCACCCATGGAGGATCCCACTCTTTATCGACGATTGGTGGGTAAACTTAACTATCTCACCAACACTCGCCCAAATATTTGTTTTGCTGTTCTTTACCTCAGTCAATTTATGCAAAGACCCTTCCTTTCACATTTTTCTGCTGGTCTCAGAGTCCTTCGCTATCTTAGATCCGACCCAGGTCAAGGTATTCTCCTTTCTTCTGCTCCTTCTTTTGATCTCGTCACCTTTTGCGACGCTGACTGGGCTGCTTGTAAGGATTCTCGTCGATCCATCAGTGGCTTCTTCATTACCCTTGGAGGTGTGCCCATTTCATGGAAATCGAAAAAGCAGATTTCAATTTCTTTGTCATCCGCTGAATCTGAGTATTGATCTATGCGACAGGTGACTGCTGAAATCACTTGGCTTGTTCGTCTTCTTGATGATTTATCTGCTCCTCCAACTTTGCCGGTCCCTTTACACTCTGACAGTCAGGCGGCAATTCATATCGCTCGCAATCCCGTTTTCCACGAACGGACCAAAGATGTGGAGTTGGATTGTCACTTCGTAAGATAACAATTTCTTGCTGGTTTGATATCTCTTTCTTTCGTTCCTTCCAAAGCTCAACTCACAGATTTTTTTATCAAACCCTTATCTGGGGTTTCTCACACCAACATCATGAGCAAGCTGAGGGTTTTGTCTCTACCCACCAGCTTGAGGGGGGATGATGAAGAGAAGAAGACGATGGCTTCTTCACAGCCATTTTTACCCAAAGTTTCACACAGAAAAGAGAAGGAAGAAGAAGAGACTATTCAGACACACACCTAAGTTTTCGGACGCATCTATGTTGTGTTGTCTAAATGGTTTAATCAAATAAAGCTGAGCCTTACATGTGGAAGAATCATGGATGGTCATGATCCTTCATTCTCAACCATCTGATTATTATTTTAATAGCTGTAGATAAGGATGCTTCCAGAAGCAATATCTCACGTGCTTCTCACATGAGCACATGGGAAAGAATAATTTATGGTTTTTCTGTTAGATTGTAGACAAATAGGAGTAGTACAAGTGTATAGGAATATTCTTTATTTGTTATTCTACAGTAGGATAAAATCTATATATTTAGGATTTTACATTGTCAATTCAATACAGAGAAAATTTCCACAATCCCTTCTGTCTTCTTTCAAACTCTTGGCAACTTATTCCATTCTTCCATTAAATCTGTTATCCTCTTTCGCCATCTCCAAAGTTAGCAAGGAAAATCTGCATAAGTTTTCATCGATATATGACAACATCCATTCTTTTGCAAAGTTCAACAAGTATAAGCCATGCCTGCTGGTCCCGTTACAGGTATCATAGTATCTCTTTATACCCTATTTTTAGCTTTAAAATCTTGAAAAATAAGGATGTTAGCAGCTTTGGAGATCATCATAATAGCTTGTCATTTCTTGGATCCAGAAAAGGACTTTTAACAAGTGACAAAATTAAAAGGTAAACTTCTTGGTTTTTGGTGGAACTAGTAATTACTATTTGTGAACATGTTTATCTTAGATAACATGATCGACTTTATGTCCTCATTTTCTTCTTCATTTTCGATATAGGAAGTTTGTGGTGAGCAGCAATGGTCAACCAGGAGGTCCCTTACCTTCTCCACCCTCTTCAAATCCCTTGTAAGTTATTTGACATTTATCGACGGACGAATTGATCATTACCTAGAGTCAGTCAATTCAAAATGAATGTAATATTGTACGTACAATCTACATTTTAATTTGTTTTACATATGTATACATAGTTTGATTTGGAAATTTGAACTCATAAAACCCGAGCTAAATCTGTCTCTTCACTTGATCAGATCCTCTACAAAATTAATAAAAAAGAATGTATACATTCAACTGCTCTAACTTAATGCTTCTTATAATCACTATACAGTAATGGCTGGCTGATAGGAATTCTGCTATCAATAATTTTACCCTTCTTCCGCAACAAATGGGGGTCATTATTGCAACTTAAAAGTAAGATTTCATGAGTTACTTTCACATACTGCTAGTTTCAATTGCATTTCCTTAAGAAGATAGAAATTAATTAGGGGCTTTTCATGTATATTAAAAGGTTTAATTTGCTAATTATACAGATACGGTGGAAGATGTAATAGAAACAGTAGAAGAAGTAGAAGAAGTAGTAGAGGATGTGGAGAATGTGGCTGAGAAAGTAGACAAAGTGGCTGAAGAAATTGGGAAAGATTTGCCAGAAGGCCAACTCAAAGATACTCTCAAAGCTGTAGAAAATTTCTCAGAAGAAACAGCCAAGTTTGCTCTTGCAGCTGGAGATATTATTGATAAGGTTTATCTAATTAACTCATTTTATAGTTTATTTCTTATTTAATTATTCCCAACTAGTACGTAATTTATTATTCTTATGTTTTTCTTTTAAATTTCAAGTATGGTTACTTGTTCAAATTAAAATGGAATTCTTTAAAATCTGGCAACTGACTTGACTACATTAAAAAAATTAAAACAAGCTACTACTCCACGTACTTTGAAAATTTGCCTCAAAATACTTTAATAACTCAGTCACAAGATTAATATTGTTGACTTTTAAGAATTGAAAGATACTAAACCTTCTGCAAAGTCGGATTGATATTTTTTCATTGAATTCTCTTTAATCTCTTTCCATCCAAAAAAATAAAACTTATAAAGCATATGCAGTCTGACTATAAAATACAGCTTTAAAGTTCATATATAATTGTTAGCCTCATCTTCGCTATAAAAAAAACACCGATTTCATCAACTATGACTTGAATAAGATTATTATACTAATTTTTCTTGTTCCTTATTGATGTGAAGACTAACATTCTCGTCTCCTTGTCCAGCAAGAGAAAAGGAACATAACCAAGAAAATATGTTTTCTTTTGAAATTTCCTTTTCCAACTCTAGCTGCTTCACAAAAATTAATCCTCTATCAAATAAAGTTAGTTTTAATTTCGTCCATGCGAGGATTTAAATTATATACACATACGCTGTAACGAAATTTTGCACTATCACTATATCTTAACATATCTTATGGGAGTTTAATTATTGCTCAGTTTTCAGATTGGTGCAAAATGCAAATAACAAAAAAGTTTTTTTCTTAAGCTCTTTTCAATATAAGATTAATCAAACTAATTATACAAGCTATGGTAGTCTGACTAGACAATTACTTTAATAAAGTTCATAATTTTGTTAGTCTCGTCTTCGCATTCAACAAATGGCAATTGTTTATCAACTATGACTTGTTCCTTACTATAGAAGAGTACCGCAACATCCTCTCCAGCTTGTCCAGCAAGAGATGAGGAAATAATCAAGAAAATATGTTTTCTTTTTAAAAATTCCTTTTTTAACGCTACCTACGTTAATAAAATTTCGTATAAAATAAAGCCAATTTCGTGTACAGGAGGAAGAATACAGTATAATACATTTTATTTATATGCAGGTACAAGACGTGGAGCTTATAGCTGAGAATAGAGTGAAGTCGTTGGTCGAATCCGTCACAGATGAAGTCAATAAGTCTACAATATCTAAAATAGAAAATATTCTAGATATAAACTCAAAGAAATAACTCAATTAATATATAGGATAATCTGCGACCAAATTCTTGTGTAAGTAACTCCATATATTCTCATGTACTTCTTGATCACATTAAGATTTATTTTGCTTTCTTTATGTTCCATCAATCTTTTTCTTTTCTTATTTATTTTCTTTCCTTGGTTTCTTATTGGTTTTCCTCAATTTCAATTTATTTCCTCAAGTCCGATTTATAATTATCATTGATGTAGTCATTTTGCTTTTCCAAAGAAACAATTTCCATCATGGCCCTTGAGACACTCTAATTTTGTTGTAATCATTTCATAGCTAAAATATGAAGAAGCTTCGCTAATTTTGTATTCCCGTCGTTCACTTTTACTTGTCGCGTTTCGCTTTTCGATAGTCAAATTACATAAACTTTGACCAACCTTTTAACATGTATATCTTTACCATATTGATATGAGAAAAATTATAAATTATAGTATTTTTCATATAGTTTCGGAATATCTAAAACTTTAATTTTAAAATACTAAGAAAATATAATACAATTTAGCTTCAAAAATTAGTCAAATTGATTCTCGAAAAGCGAAACATAACAAGTAAAAGTGAACGGAGGGAGTATTAGGTTGCCGCCACGAAGAGTGTATAGTGTAAAGATGTTACACCCCATGTTTTCCTACGTAAGAGTATGTCGTAAGTCAATTGATGTAAGCTCATAAATGAAATCATTTTTGAAAATTTTACAAAGTTATCATGTTAACATGGAGGTTAGAAATATTTATGATCATGAATACCCGGTACCAAGAGGGTTTGAAGGCTTAGAAGCTAAATGAATTGAAGAAAATAAGTTTCGTCGTAAGTCGACAAGTTAGGAATGTCATAACATGTACTTTTGTGGTGAGACTAGGGTGATTAACTTGATAAGGAGGTTATGCCATGAGTTATTTTGGTCATATCATAGGCGTGTGTTATGTTTTGAAGTCAAGCGAGTTGTGGAACAAAAGTTAAAAAAGGTCATCACAAGTTACATTCATAAATGCGCTAAAACTTAGGTCAAATGTAGCTGAGTTTTACTCCCAATATACTTGAAATTACAGGGTGATCTACCTACCAAATTGAAGATCTACAAGTTTAATTTCTAATGCATTTAACCGTTTATTAATACGACATCGGAGTAGAGAGATATTCACGTTTTTGTGAGACTGCACAAGCAGCTCCCATGGGACCCACAAAGTCGATGTAAAACTCCAGCTTGTATTTAATTTCATTCCAAATCATTTTCACTCATTTTTCTCGTCCACAACAGTTTCTAAACCCTCCTAGATGCTCTCCAAGGGTTCCTCCATGATTCTAGTGTGAATACCTAAGATAAAAACATGAATCCGACGCAAGAAATCCCATGGTGCTTGCTAGATCGTAGTTCTTTATCTTGTGGTTGTTTTGGAGAGTTCTTCAAAGTGAAGTAACCTCAGGTCTCGTGTGGTTCTTGATGATTAAGGTAATAATCAGTCCCTCCTTCATATATATTAGATTTCAAGGCGAACTACAAGTGTTTACACACCAACTTGAACACCTAAAGTTGATTCAAGAAGAGAATACAATACCTATAGTATTGTGGTATCATTGAGGATAATTGTGGATTGTGTTGGGCTGAAATTTTAAGTTTTTGCTACTGTCTAAGGTGAGTATAATAGCCTACTAATTGTGCTTAAGCTTTCTTATATGTTGGTTAAGTTGTTAGGATGATAAACTACAAGATAATACTTGGATCAGCTTGAGATGTTGTTGTTCTTGATGGATTAATTTGAAGGTTGCTCTTATGAACTTTAAGTGGCTGGAAATTATGGAAACTAAGTTGTCTATGATATTGTTAGTATGATTATATTGGTTTACATGTCAATCTTATTGAGAAAATTGGTAACTAGAAAAGGAAATGGCTATAAAACACTTGAAAGTTGTCGACAGTGATATTATCTTGTGTTGGGCTATTTCAAGTAACTTTAAAGTTGAGTACAAGATTGGAAATCCTTTAAAAGGTATTGGTTATTATACTGAATATATTACTAAGTTCAAGAATGAATGATAATAGGGTTGAAGGGTGCTGAAGGGATTCAATCTGAGCTTGCCACTCGTCGTGATATGTTGACGACTTGTTAATGAAACATTTTGTACACTATTATTGATGTTGTTCTTATGGTATTGCTATGGTTACTGTTGTTGGTATATTGTATTGGAGTAGGCCCTTGTTACAAGGGAGATGCTGCCCAAATTTATATAAAACAAGCTACTAGCTTAAGTTACAGACTTAGCCTTTACTCAACACTGATTTTGAATCTCCTTATGCTATGGTAGACTGAGTTGAGTTGTTTGAAGAGTTGCTTGGAAGCTATTAAGGACTCAATAAGATTAAGGTATGTTAAGGCTAAGTCTTTTATTCATTTTTTCATGATCTAGTAACTACATGTGTTTGATAACGAGACATAAAGAGAAGTTCATATTCATGAATTTATATACATATTTCTAGTCTCATACGTTACAACATTCTCCCTTATCAGGACTTTATATTCAGTTTAATTTTGTCTTCTTTCAGTAAAGAGCGCAGAGAGTCTATATATATACAGTATTATAGTATTTTTACCATCATCGAGCTATAATCGATAGGCAGGCCCCTATTGGGAAACCTCTTATCGGATGGTAAGTTATATATCGAGCCTACTGTGGACGAGCGCCTATGAGCGAACCCAGAATGGTCGAGATACATAGCCTAGTATGGCCGAGTGCCTATGAGTGAGCCTACTACAGCAAAACAGTTACACATACCGAGCCTTATAAGGCCGGATAGCTATTTTACTTACTATATTGAGAGAGTTGAGTCAGTATCAGCAGGTAAGCATATCTTCAGATTATCTTTGACTCCCAGTTATTATATTATCAGTTTAGTTTCAGCTTTCAATTATTCTGTTGCCTTACATACTTGGTACATTATTCCGTAGTGACATTCCTTTTGCCGGGGACGCTGCATTTCATGCCTGCAGGTCCTGATTGACAATTGGATAGACCCTCCCAGCAGACAAAGTCAAACATCAGCTTGGTAAGCTCTACTTCCTTGGAGTTACCAAGTCTAGACCTTGGAGTCCATTTTATATATACAGGTTTGATGGGTAGGTCGAGGCCCTGTCCCGACCATGGTACAGTTCAGTTATCTCTAAAGGCTTGTAGATGAGTCCTGCACATTTTGTATAGCAGTAGATGTTCATGGCGGCTTCGTCGACCTACACAATTATATATATCAGCATTTGGGTATGCTTACCCCTTAGATGAGAGAGACGTTATCTTCAGATGATTCAGAATATGGCCTCATCGACCTAAGTTGAGGGTTACCCCTCCATAGTTCATAGTTACAGAGTGGTACTCTTGAGCCGAGTATGGCATCGGGTGCCGACCACGCCTCTTCAGGTTTAGGGCGTGACAAACTTGATATTAGAGCAATTCTGTTCGAGGGAGTCTATAAGCCGTCTCTGGTAGAGCCTTGTTTATAGATGTGTTTTGTACCACATTATATAAAAAGAAGGCATTTAGAAGTCTGTTATACTTCTTTCAAATCCACATCGTGCTATAGATCTAACTCATAAGAGTTCGAGCCAAGACTTATATTTGCTAATTATAGAGATGCTTGTAATTAAAAAAATTACAGCTAGCTAGAGGACTAATACAACAGCAGGTAAAGGCATTAGTAGAGAGAGAATTCTTGACGATGTGGCCCTATTTGAGGACCTATCAAATCGTGCATACCAGATGTGCGAATTTCCCACTTAAGACCCTAAAACGGGAATATCTAACATACCCCATGAATAGTAGGCCATGGGAGTATCACAAGGTAAAAGTGTAAGTTTCAACAGGTAACAGACGCAAAGTGAAGAAGGGTACGAGATACCCAGTTAATAAAGATTATCCGAATTTTCAATTCAGGCAGAGAAATATAAGGATTCTAAGTTACCTTCAACAGTAATAGAGGTATGGCCACATACCCATCTCAGTTATTCCATATGGGAGCTAACATAAATAGTTTAAGAGAAGGATGAGATATCAGGATCCAGTTTGGTTAGAGTAACCCAAAATGGTGGATTGAGCCAGGAGAGCTAAAAGTGAAACAAGGTTTTGTTGAATTTTTCAGAATAATGTGATAGACAGACATATTAGTAGGAGAATAAGAAGAGAGTAAATGAAGCATTATGAGTAAGGCATAATAAATGGTTGAAAACGGTAAATTAAAATATGACAAGATGACAGAGTCTATATTCAAATGAAGGAAAAGACAAAAGGTGACAAGCCTTGAGACAATAAGAGAGTATAAGTTGGTGACTCCAACGTGATTACCAACAAGCTAAGTTAGACCCCGGGAATAATAAAAATTAGTATGGGCTAGTAAACAAGATAAAATCAAACATGATTTAGGGATAGAAAAATTTGATAATAGTCATCATCATGAGAATTTCAGAGATCACGTTTCAGCAATTGATAGAATGGTTAACGGAAGAATAATATTTAAAGGTCATTCAGGAAGACACTTTCCTAAAGCAAGCATTGTGAGCATAGTTAAGCTTAAGGAACTAAGTGTGCCAATTATACTAGGTGTCACCCTCGCGCGTAAGAAATTTAGTTATCCCTAGTAGATACGGATTACCGCAAGGCGAGTAAGGATCAGTGAAGACATGAAAAGACACCAAAGATGAAGAGGTATACACTACAAAAAAACAGGTAAATTGCGAACAATTATTTGCGGAGGGTATAAGTAATCTCCGCAATTTGCATACTTTTGCGACAATTTATTAGCCCCCACAAAATTATACAATTTATAGGGTTCTAAAACTTTCGCAACCCTAAAATAATAGCGGGTAATTTATTTTGCACTCCCTCCTTTTTTTCCCAATCTTTTCAGAAACTTCCGTCTTTCCCAATTTTTACTCTCTTCTTTCTCTGATTTTCACTCTTAATTAAAAAGAAACTTCAGCCTTATATGCTCTCTTCTTTCTGCTTGCCTTCTTCTTCCATGAATCTCGTTTGGGATTCATGAAGTAATTTCTTTTTACCTTAATGTGATTTTAGTGTTAATATTTGTAATTGGGGTTTTAAGAATATAATTTGCCCAAACAACTAAAAGGCACTGCTCATATAGATCTGTGGATTTTGTTCTGGTCTTGGAATATTTTTGGACTACAAGAGGAAAGAAGCACTGTGGGTGGCAAAAAAGTTGCAAAGAAATTGCATATTGAGAGGTAATGGATATACATCCAACTTTCTTCTTCCCTACATCTTTTATCTCTCATATCTATGGAAAACAAGCATCGTTCATACAAAATCAGGGATTCTTATAATAACAGATCTAGCAGATTTTTGAAATCTCACTAGCATACAAACATTGGTTTGCATTTGAATTTTCAGATACTTGGATGTCTGAAATTTACATTTGAATTACACTAGCTTCTTTCCTTTCTGAAGTCTCACATTCCCTATGAAATAAAATCCAACTAATTCATACAAAGTCTAGCAGATTCTTATAAGAACAGATTAATACAAAAAAGATTCATAAGCAATTTTGGTTCATATGGATTGTCATGAAAAAGAAAATTATGGATTTTCAATTTTAGATGCTTGTTAATTGAAGTATTCTAGCATATGGCGCTCTCAGATTTTGTACCAGATTTTTCCTACATTTGCACCTTAATTTCATATATTTGTACCAGATTTTCCTTTCTTCATTGTTAATTGAAGTATTCTTTTAATAGTTGTGAATAATTTTAAAAATTTATATGCAATTTTATGCATGCACTTATCATATTTAAGTAACTTTTTGTTCTTTTAAGTTGTTTAGTAATGTGTACATCTTTGGTCCTCAAATAACTTACATGTCTCTTGAATTTATTTTCTATCATGATGCTTATAATTTGTTGACTTACTTGTCTTTGAATTTACTTATTATTGTTGGAAGATATGACTATGACTATGCAAATGCATTCTTTATTTTGGGATTTTCAAGTTTGGCAGTGCTTATGATTATAGATGGCGTTTGTTGTATGTATTATTGCTTCATAATTATTATTATGTATGCTAATAATAGAGAACTGATATTTTCTCTTTATATTCTGAAAGGTTCATCAGCTGCACTTGAAAGATAACACTTTCCTATGGATAAATCTTGGATTACAAAGCCAAGGAACACCACTGAGTATTTGATTGGGTTAAATCAGTTTTTAGATTTTGCATTTGCTAATGCTGTTGTGGGAGATAGAATAAAATGTCCTTGTCCTAAATGTGGATTCGCAAAGTGGCAGACTAGAGATGTAGCATTTGATCATTTGGTATGCAAACCATTCCATCAAAATTATGTCACTTGGAGTATTCATGGTGAAAGAAATATACTCCCTAATTCTATAAATATTGAGGTTATATAAGATACATTACCTTCTGAAAATCCTGTAGAATTATTGATCAATGAAGCATTTGGGGGCCTAAGGCACGATGGGGTTGATGTAGGTCCGTCACAAGTAGCAGGTGGTGAAGAAAGGTTAAATAATGAGCCTGCTTCAAATGACAAAGACTTTTTCGAGTTGCTTAGAGATGGAAGTCAAGAATTGTATGAAGAGTCCAAGTACTCAAAATTAGAATTTTTATTAAAATTGTATCATATAAAGTGTTTGTCCGAGATAAGTGACAAGGGAATGTCCATGGCACTAGATTTGTTGAGGGACGCATTTACATTTGCACGAATCCCTAATTCTTCTTATAAGGCTAAAAAAACTATCAGTAAGCTTTGTCTTGATTATATCAAGATAGATGCTTGTCCAAATAATTGTATGTTATTTTGGGGAAATTATGCTAATGAGGAAACATGTAAGTATTGTCACACTTCTAGGTGGAAGCCTAATAAGAAAAGAAATGAAGATCTTGTGTCTACTACAGGTAATAAGAAAACAAGAAGAAAACTAAGAAGCCTGCAAATATTTTGCGTTACTTTCCATTAAAACTAAGGTTGCAGAGATTGTTCATGTGCTCTAAAATAGCAAAATATATGAGATGGCATGCTGAGGATAGTAACGAAGATGGAATCATGAGGCATCCTAGAGATGGTGAGGCATGGAAGAGGTTTACAACTTTTCCTGAATTTACTTTTGATCCTCGGAATGTTCGGCTAGGCCTAGCTAGTGATGGCTTTAATTCTTTTGGTACGATGAGTACTAATTATAGCATTTGGCAGTCATTTTAGTTCCATACAACCTTTCTCCTTGGTTGTGCATGAAGTAATCCAATTTTATTCTTTCAGTGATCATTCCTGGTCCATGTACGGTGGGAAATAATATAGATGTTTACCTACAACCCCATATTAAGGAGTTGAATGAGTTACAGAGTGAAGGTGTCGAAACTTTTGATTCATAAAGAAAGAGATGTTTAGATTGCGAGTTGCTCTTATGTGGACAATTAGTGACTTTTGTGGACCCGATATCTTATCTGGTTGGAACTCACATACTGGTTTAGCATGTCCCACTTGTAATTTTGATGCAGAACCTTGCCGGCATCGCTTTGATGGAAATGTGGAGGAAAGAAACCCACCAAGAAAGTTATCCGGATTTGATATTTTGCAATAAGTGAAAGATATTGATGTTACATTTGGAAAACTGGCTGAGTTGAATGAGAGAAGAAAAAGATCTAGACAAAAAAATATTGGGCAAGGTGCAGCGCAACAATGGAGGAAAAAAAGCATATTCTTTAATCTTCCATATTGGGAGTTTAACTCATTGCGCCACAATTTAGACGTCATGCACATCAAAAAGAATGTGTTTGACAATATTATATATTCTTTGCTTAATGATAAAGACAAGTCAAAAGATAATATTAAGGCACAAAAAGATTTGCAAGATATGGGTATAAGGCGTGATCTTTGGCCTGATGAGAATGATGAGTGTCGTCTTGTTGTGTTTACCATTCCAAAGGAAAAGAAAGTGGCCTTCCTCACAAATTTAAAGAATATTTCAGTGTCGGATGGTCACTCGAGTAATATGTCTGGTTGCATTGATCCGAACCAAAGGAGAATCTTTGGATTAAAGAGTCATGATTGTCACATTATTATGGAACAATTGCTACCAATAGCAATTCGCAATGTGCTTCCAAAGGAGGTTGTTGCAGTCTTAGTAGAGCTTTCTTCTTTTTTCAGAGAACTTTGTCTTAAAAGTTTGAGTTTGGCGGATCTAGAAAAGTTACAAAATTGCATTGTTCTCACACTTTGCCACTTGAAGATATTATTCCCGCCAACATTCTTTACTGTAATGGTCCATTTAACTGTCCATCTGGTAGATGAAGCAATACAAGGTGGTTCTGTACATTACAGGTGGATGTATTTTGTTGAAAGGTAAAGTATTTCTTAACCGGAATTTTGATATTTATAATATTAATTCAAGTTAAGCGCTTATTCTAAACCTGTTACATGTTATGTTACAGATTGTTAGGCCATTTTAAGTCCCTCATAGGGAATAAGGCAAAACCAGAAGGTTCCATAGTGTCACGACCCAAACTGATGGGTCGTGACGAGCAATCGGTACCTTACTCAACCACTACACTTGCTGACAATTTAGACACCGAGCTACATATGCAACTATATCCTTCTTCATCCCTCTCTACCAATAATACTGCCTCAAGTTCTGATAAATCTGGGTGGCACCCGGATGAATAAGATACCGGGAACTGTGAGCCTCTTCAAGAATCAACTCACGAAGTCCATCTATATTAGGCACACAAATACGACCCTACATCCTCAAAACTCCATCATCTCCAACACTAACCTGCTTGGCACCACAGTGTCATAAGGACAAGAAAATGAGGTCATCATATTGCCGCTCCTTGATGCGCTCAAACAAGGAAAACCGAGTGACTGTACAAGTTAGAACATGACTGGGCTCTGAAATATCCAACTTCACGAACTGATTGGCCAAAGCCTGAACATCTGAAGCAAGCGGTCTCTCACCGACTGGAATGTACGCAAGACTACCCATACTTACTGCCTTTCTACTCAAGGCATTGTCCACCACATTGGCCTTCCCGGGATGATACAAGATGGTGATATCACAGTCTTTCAATATCTCCAACCACCTTCTCTGCTTTAATATCATGCCCCGAACCGGGGGGGGGGGAGGGGGCGAGACCAGCACCCGATGCCTCACCTATTCTTGCGTACCAACTTGCAACTAAGGGACTTTGAACATACAATGTCAAACTTTGGACATGGGCCACATTGCAAGACAATTGCGAATGCTGACTAAATATCAATATAAAGTTGGGTCGACAAGGCCGTCATAACTACTACAGCTGACAAACCAAAAAAATATACATAAAAGGCCTACAAGCCCAACATACTGCATTAACTGACAGGATATGTACTACAAGCCTCTACTAATGGATATACTGTGATCGGAACAGGGCCCCGACCTACTCATAACATATATACATATATACACAAGATGAACATAAAGCTCTAGACCCGGCAACTCCGAAAGGCATGGAGCTTACCAATCAAGCTGAACTCGGGCAACACCTAATGAGGAGGTTTACCCGTCTGTCTGAGCCTGCACGTATGAAATGCAGTGCCCCCAAGAAAGGGGACATCAGTACGAAATAATGTATCGAGTATGTAAGGCAATATACTGAAAGCTGTAACTAAACTGATAATATAATAACTGAAAGTAACTGGGAGTAAGGCTGTATTGTGGTCCGGGCCTGGCCCAGGACAGGTCCAGGACCGCGGGCCTAACGGGACTAACGGGCCGGTTCAAGCGAGCCTGGGCTCTAGTGGTGCAAAAGCCCGTGGTGGGCCGATTCAACACAAATAGCCCGTGAGCCTGGGACCGTTAAGCCTGGGATCGGCAGGCGGGCCTAAGTCGGTTCAACCGGGCCCAACGGGCCCCAATGGCTATTTTTTAATTTTTTTTTTAAATGCCGAACGGCTAGATTTTAAAATCTGACCGTTGGGCTTCAAAATTGGTCCGTTATGAACTTTAAAAAATAGTCATTTGGCTCCCAAACTTTGCTTTAACCCCAAACTTTTTATAATTACACTTTTTCCCAATTATCAACTATAAATACCCCCCATTCTTTCATTTTTACTCACAAATTCATCAATCTCTCTCTAATTTTCTTCTATAATTGCTTACTTTATTATTGCAATTTCGTGAAAAATTGTGAAGTTGGTGAATTGAAGTATTCAAGTCTTCAACGATATTCAATTTTCAAGAAGTTGTTCGTCAATTCGGTAAACTCGTTCCAACTCTTAAGTTTTAATATTATAGTTTTGTTAGTTTTATTTAGTATAATTATGATTAATATGGCATTTTCTTTGAAAAATATTTTTGGTGGTAAGGGTAAGAGAAAATCTAAAATTGGTGAATCTAGTAGCCAAGCTACTACTCTTCCCCCGGCTCTCCGACCCAGACCTGTTACCCGTCCTCCTCCACCTATTATTCTTGATAGTGATAACCTTTGTTTTCAATTTTTTGATAGTCAATTTTTCCATGATGTTGCACCGGGTCAACAATTAAATGAAGAAGTTATGAATGCTCTTTATCCTAATGAAACTATCTTTGAAAATGATGAGGAAAATGATGATTTAGATGAAACGCAACCGGATTTAGATGATACACCTACTAGTCCTGTTAATAACCCAACTGGTGCCCCGCCTGACCCTCCTGTAGTAACCCCTACTTTTAATAGACAACCTTCTAAACGGCCCGAAACATCTCTTGTTTGGCATTTTTTTACTCAACTAAGAGAACAAAATAAGGCTAAGTGTAAAACTTGTGGGTCTCAACTAGTTCATAAATTTACTGGAGACCTTAGCGGTACGGGTAGTTTGACTAGACACATATTGAAATACCCTAGAGATAAAGCTAGATTTTTACAAATGAAAGCTGCGCAAGAGGGGACAAGTGTAGATAGTACGGTTAACCCTAGTACAGGTTCAAATCTAGTTCAACCGGGAATTAACACTGTTACCGGTGGCATTTTATATTATGATCCAAATAAAGATCGTGAAGAATTGGCAAAAATGGTTACTGTTATGTGCTTACCCTATAGTTTTCCTTCTAACCCTCATTTTGTGCATTATATTAGAAGAGTTTTTAATCCTACTTATAAAGGATGGCCTCGCGCAACCGTAAAGAGCGATATTTATAAATATAAACATGAATATGAACAATATTTGCACTATTTATTTACTCATATAGATTGTCGCATTGCTATTACTACTGATATTGGTAGAAGTGGTAATGACTGTGATTATCTTACTGTTACAAGTTATTGGATAGATGAGGAGTGGATAATGCAAAACCGCATTATTGCTTATAGAATAATTAATTCACGCCACACAAGTAAGTTTATTGCTAACACAGTTGCAGATATTTGTAGATATTTTTGCATTAGAGATAAAATTATGTCGGTTTCAATGGATAATGCTTCTAGTAACACTAACGCTATAGGCTTGCTTACAACTACACTAAATCCTGCATTTAGTAATATTTTTCATGTTAGATGTATTTGTCGTATTTACCATTTAATCGTCGGTACTGGTATGAAAGTTTTAAATGTAGAAATTAAAAAGGTTAAAATGGCTCTTAATTGGATTTTTTATTCAAACCATAGAAGTAGACTTAGAGACTATTTTAAAAAAATATGATGAATTTGGCCTTAGAGAAAGAAAGGTTCCTAAAGCTTGTCCAACTAGATGGAATTACATGCATGATAGTTTAGTTGTTGCATATGAATATAGGAACCCAATAAGCGCAATGTATAATGCTCGTGTAGGTGATGGTGATGATGATGATGATGAGCACCTTACAAATCAAGATTGGAGTAATGTTAAAATTCTTGTAGACTCTTTAGAACAATTTCATATTTTTACAAATAAATTATCTGGCCAATATTATCCTACTATTTCTAACTATTTAGTTTATATTGCAGCACTTGTAGATTTATTTACTCAATTTTCAGAGGGTAGAGTAATTTATCAAGAAGCTATTAATTCTATGAAAGCTAAGTTTAAAAAATATTTTTTTCCCTATCCTCCCCTATTTTTGGTGTTGCTGCATTGTTAAATCCTACAATGAAATTAGGAGGTCCTCACTTTTGGTATTCAAATATTTATAACGCTTTATCACTTTCAGCTGAGGAATTTGCTACACTTGGAGATGCAAAAGCTTCAATTAAAATAAATGCTCAAACAATTTATAATGCTTATCAACTTGCCTTAGATCAAGCTAGACTGTTCCAACTCCTACTTCGTCTAGTTCGCAAGCATCTAAAAGAACTGCGGGCCTAAAATCCCTTAGTTCTTGGACAGAGTTCAGGGGTTCTCAAGGTGATAATTTTGGTGATAGTTCACAACTAAATGAGCTTCAAGTTTATTTGTCGCAGGGACTTGAGTCAGAGAATCCCGACGGCTCCTTCGATGTTTTGGAATGGTGGAAGGACAAACAAAAATACTACTCGGTTCTTTCAAGGATGGCTCGAGATATTTTAAGTGTTCAAGCTTCAAAAATGGTATCAGAGAGCGCATTCAGTCAAGCGAAACTTCAAATCGGTGATCATAGAGCGTCTATGAGGGAGAGCTTGGAAAAATCAGTACTCTTCAGAGATTGGACCATTCGGAAAGAAGAAATTTTGGACTTGCAGAATCACAACCGGAGATAGATGAAGCTTATGGAGAAATGCTAGCGGAACTTGCGTAGGATGCTGCTTCGCCCAGAAGCGGTGATGAACAAGCTTCTTTTCCACCACCACCAACGGAAATTCCTCCGGACCTTGAAGGATTTATGAGATTTGTTAGAGATAATATATAGACTAACATGTAACTTGTATTTTGGCACATCTTCCTTAGATTTTTTCCTTTTAATGGTGGTATTAGTACCTTGTTGTGCTCATTCCATTGGGGGGAGGAAGATTAAGAAAGATATTGTCATTCTTTATTAATGTCGTAATAGTAAAATATATAAGACATTCCCTTGAATATTTCTTTGCAATTTATGTTGTGTTTAAATTATATATACACATAATACACCCTTATATATACATACTATACATACTATATATACTATATATATTTATATAGCTATATATAAGCAATTTATACTAGTATATACATATATAGTTTACAAGAAAGTGCCTTAGATAAAAAAAATAAAAAACATAGCCTATATATATATATATATGTGTGTGTGTGTGTGTGTGTGTGTGTGTGTGTGTGTGTGTGTGTGTATATATATACATACATACACACATATATAAGGCACTATATATATCTCTAATACATATAAACTATATATATATATATATACATACATATATATAAGGCAATATATATTACATCTACACCAGGATCAGGGTAGGCGGGCGGTAGTCCGCACGGCCATCCAGATCTAGCTGTTTCAGTACTGATACCATCTTCGTCAGGATCAGGGTAGGCGGGCGGTAGTGCGCACGGCCATCCAGATCTAGCTGTTTCAGTACCTTTGAAGGTTGGCGGTAGTCCGCGCGACCAGTAAAGATTCGAAATATACGGGAATTTTATTATAGTTTTAATGACTGTATGGAAGGATCTATCCTTTTACCCAAGCAAGGGGCCTGTCTAGGTCCGATACATACTCTTATTGAGCCCATGTGTCTAGCAGTTCTAACTGTGAAAGGGATAGCCCTTTTGACAACTTCAGCGGGCTTTAATGTCACAGCTGGCTAGACGTAGCCACTAAGGCAAAGCCAATAAGAGTAGTACCAGAGTCGACTGTACCACCATCTTGGAACCAAGCCAAGAAACTATATTAAAATTCCTTTATATTTTGAAAGAGTATGGATTCTTCATGGTTAATATACAAGAGAAATTAGTTTTCAACATAGATATGAATCCGTTTAGCCGGACATAGTCACGTCTGGGGAGAGAAACTAAGTATATAAAATACTATATAATAAAATAAAATAAATACCTTTAAGGCCGAGAAGCAAGGCCCTGAAGATGAGCTGAACTTCAAAACTTTTATTAATTTTCAACTGATTTACAAAACTAATAAGCTAAAAGCTTTACAAGAAGGAGAGAGCTTAGAGAGAGAGATTAGTGAGAGAGGGGGTTCTCACGACTTGCCTCTTCAAATGAAGAGGTCCTCTATTTAAAGAAGGAAAAAAAACATAAAGAATCTTTAAATAGTAGATTGGGTCCCACATCTGGGTCCCTATACAGTTTTTCTACTGTTGGGAATAGCGTATCTGGGTCCCTTATACAGTGTTTCTACTGTTGGGAACAGTGTATCTACTGTTGTGTGGGGTCTTCGACGGCTTTAGTCAAAGTCTTCTTTTGTCTAAATCGTTCATTTTTTGGAGGAAATTTTCCACCTTTTCTCTCTCTTTGTCAGATAATATTATTTATGGCTGCATCGGCTGTGAATCTTCTTCTGCGATATCATCGCCACTTGTTTCACTATGCATTGATGTGTCTTGATCTTTCACATTGATTCAAAGTTTGAAGTAAATTTCTGTTTACTTCTTCCAGATATTTATTTACTAATTCGATTTTATCTCCGTCTTGAACAGAGATTCTTCGAGCAATATGTTTGACGGAGCTGTCATCAAATATTTTCTTCTGTGGAGTGGACGAGTATACTTGGATTTGTGTTTTAATAGAATCCAATAATTCTTGTCCATATAACATTTTTGTTTTGGGATCATTCTTCATCAATTTGTCCCAAAAATTGTTGTAAAATATCCCGTATAAGCAAGGGATTTGTTCCTCCGTAAAACCTAATTCAGGAGTCCATTTATGAATCCATGGGATAGAGAATTCAATAAAGAAAAAAATTTGATCAATTTTTTCTAGGAAACAGATATGATCTGCGTAATATAACTCGGTTAGGAATGGTGAAACTTTTGCCCATTCTTTGTATAACTTAAGGAATGGCTCAGGCAGGATTTTCGTTGTGGGACCGTGGTATGACCACCAATTTAAGAACCAGTTGGGGATAGGTCATGTAAATATATATAAGGCAATATATATTACATAAGGCAATATATAATTATATATACACATAATACACCCTTATATATACATACTATACATACTATATATACTATATATATTTATATAGCTATATATAAGCAATTTATACTAGTATATACATATATAGTTTACAAGAAAGTGCCTTAGATAAAAAAAATAGCCCGAAACGAAAAAAGCCCGTTAGGCCCGCGGGCCTGGCCCATTTAGCCCGGGATCATGTGGGCTTAGGACCACCATAGGCCGGTTCCACACATTGGGACCGTTTGGCCCGGGATCGCCTCAGCCCAGCCCGCCTCAAGCCCAGACCCGTTTGGCCCGGCCTGTTTAGGCCCGTTTGGCCCAAGCCCGGACCACAATACAGCCTTAACTCGGAGTCAAAGATAATATGAAGATATGCTCACCTGTTGATACTCTCTCAACTCTCTCAATATAGTAAGTAAAATAGTTGTCCGGCCTTATAAGGCTCAGTATATATAACTGCTCTGTCGTATTAGGCTTGCTCATAGGCGCTTGGCCATACTAGACTCTGTATCTCGGCCAACTGGGCTCAAAGGCGCTCGGCCACAGTAGGCTCGGTATATAACTTACTATCTGATCAAAGGTTGCCCAATAGGGGTCTGCCCACTGATTATAGCTCGATGGTGGTGAAAATACTGTATTACTGTATATATAGACCCTTTGCTCTCTTGACTAGAAGAAGACAATACTCAATTGAATATAAAGTCCCGATAAGGGAGAATACTGTAACTTATGAGACTAGGAAAATGTACATAAATTTGGGAGTATGAACTTTTCTTGTTGCCTCATTATCAAATAAATGTAATTGCGAGATCATGCCAAAATGAAGAAAGTGCTTAGCCTTAACATACCTGAGTTGATTCTCTTGACAATCCTTCCAACACACGTCTTTTATGACAACTCACGTAACGAGTAATCAAAGTAGGGGAAAATTCATATGATATTCTTGAGAAAGATTGCACCGCACTCCCTTAGAATCGCAAAATCCCGTTGCTATTACCTTATGAAATCTCGTATGAATTTGTTGTAAATTCATTCATAGCTTAGTAAATATAAGCATTCCTCTTTGAAGCTTATAAACAATATTATGAATTTTAAGTGGAACGTTTGCTTACTACAAGAAAGGAAATGATTAGTGGCCGTAACATTTCTTGGCTTTCTTGATAACTCTTTTTAACCAAATGAGGTGAAGTGCCTATCTCTTGAAAGTTTGCCATCTTGCACATTTAATTAAGAGTCACCTAATATCTCTTATATGGCTGCCACGTTGGGGGATATTTCCCATTTAACAATTATCCACCTAATTGATTTGTTAATCATCCATTAACCAATAATTATCCGATTATTCATATAATTAGGAAATATCTCAAATTACTTTAAATACTACTTATTTTTAACACACTCCATACATCTTACTATCATGTTCATGTGGTACTTTGTATAGCACTAGTCCATAAATATCGGGTATTATAGCTCAGACCGTATTTTATCCCAAATCAACAAACTTCGACAAAACTCACTTTCTTCGATTTGCTTACTCTCTCCCCTGCACGAATTTACTTATCACTTGTTTGAAATAACATAATAATTATAATCCCAAAATAATCTCATTCCCGAACTTGCGTCGATTTACTTACGACGAAATTTTAACGTACGAAAATGCGGGATGTAACATCTTATTTTTGAGCGTATATCAATTTACTTATGGCTCCAACCACCTCCTATGCCTCAAAT
Source organism: Nicotiana tabacum (assembly GCF_000715075.1). Classification (NCBI taxonomy): domain Eukaryota; kingdom Viridiplantae; phylum Streptophyta; class Magnoliopsida; order Solanales; family Solanaceae; genus Nicotiana; species Nicotiana tabacum. Next base: position 40,757,301 of record NC_134095.1, read on the forward strand.
TGAGCTCCTTTTGTTTGAAAAAGTATTGCAAACTCCGATGATTCGTGAATACCTCACACAACACACCATAAAGATAGTGCCTCCAAATCTTCAACGCATGAACAGTGGCTGCCAACTCTAAGTCATGAACAGGGTAATTCTTCTCATGAACCTTTAGCTGTCGTGATACATATGCAATCACCCTACCATCCTGCATTAATACCGCGCCAAGCCCAGTACGAGATGCATCACAATACACCAGATAAGATCCTGAATCTGTGGGCAACACCAACACTGGCACCATAGTCAAAGCAATCTTGAGCTTCTCAAAGCTCGTCTCACACTCGTCTGACCATCTGAATGGAGCACCCTTCTGGGTCAACCTGGTCAATGGGGCTGCTATAGATAAAAAAACCCTCCATGAACTAACGGTAATAACCCGCCAAACCCAAGAAACTCCGGATCTCTGTAGCTGAAGTGGGCCTAAGCCAGTTCTGAACTACCTCAATCTTCTTAGGATCCACCTGAATACCCTCTAGTGATACAATGTGCCCTAAGAAAGTGACTGAGTCCAACCAAAACTCGCATTTTGAAAACTTGGCATATCATGATCCTCTCGGCTACGGGAGTAGATCAAGATATCATCAATAAATACAATCACAAAGGAATCCAGATAAGTCTTGAATACCCGATTTATCAAATCCATAAATGTTGATGGGGCATTAGTCAGCCTAAATGACATCACTAGAAGCTCATAATGCCCATACCGAGTCCAAAAAGCTATCTTAGGGATATCGGATGCCCTAATCCTCAACTGATTGTATCCAGACCGCAAATCAATCTTTGAAAACACCTTGGCATCCTGAAGCTAATCAAATAAGTCATCAATCCTCGACAAAGGATATGTGTTCTTGATGGTGACTTTGTTCAACTGTCGGTAATTTATGCACATCCTCATCGATCCATCTTTCTTCTTTACAAACAATACGGGCGCACCTCAGGGTAAGACACTAGGTCAATACAGAAGTCAATATCCTTGCCAGGTGGCATCCCCGGCAGGTCTGCAGGAAATACCTTTGGAAACTCACGATCAACTGGTATTAAATCCATGGAAGGAACGTCCGCACTAAAATCACGGACATAAGCCAACTAAGCTAGATATCCCTTCTCGACCATATGTCGAGCCTTCATATAAGAGATAAACATGCTGGTAGAATGGCCAGGAGTCCCTCTCTACTCTAATCAAGGCAACCCCGACAAGGCTAAGGTCACTGTCTTGGTGTGACAATCCAATATAGCGTGATAAGGTGACAACCAATCCATACCTAAGATAACATCAAAATCTACAATATCAAGAAGTAGAAGATCTACGCTAGTCTCAAGACTCCCAATGGTAACCACACAAACGATAAGCACAATCTACAATAATAAAATCTCCCATATGTGTGGACACATACATAGGAGCACTCAAAGAATCACGAGGCACAACTAAATATGAAGCAAAATAGGATGAGACGTAGGAATAACTAGAGCTCGAATCAAATAGGACTGAATCATCTCTACGGAAAACTGAAATAGTACATGTGATAACAACGTCATATGACTCAGCCTCAAGCTTGGCTGGGAAAGCATAACATCAGGGTTGGGCCCCACCACTCTAAATTACATCTCTAGGACGGGACCAAGCTAGCTGGCCTCCACCTTTAGCAGCCTGACCTCCACCTCTAGCTGGCTGAGCGGGCGATAAAGCAACCGGTGCCGAGACCATGGCATGAGAACCTTGATGTTGTGAGTTGTTCGATGCCCGAGGGCAAAATCTAGCAATGTGCCTCGGATCACCACAAGTATAACAGGACCTCGACTGTTGTGACTGCTGACCCTGAAATTGATCCTATCGACCTGAGTAACCACCCTGAATGCTCTGGAGCGGTGGTGCATTAATGGGAGCTAGTGGTGCATTGTAGGCTAGCTGCTGGTCGGAATAAGACATATGAGGGTCGCGACCACCTGAAGCACTGTGGGATTCTTGGTGCGCTAAATAAACTAGCCTGGGAGGATGGCCTCTACCAAAAGCACCCCTACCTCCAGACGAGTCACCATAGAACCCACCGAAATGATGAGGCCTCTAGTCAGACCCCTGACCTCCTCCCTGTGCAAGAATTATCTCGACTCGCCTGGCGATATTAGCAGCTGTCTAAAAAGAAATCTCACCCCCGGTCTCCTTGGCCATCTATAGCTTGATAGGTTGAGCGAACCCCTTAATAAACCTCCTCACACCCTCTCTCTCGGTAGGAAGCATAAGAATAGCATGACGAGCTAGATCCATAAAATGGGTCTCATACTGAGTGACTGACATACTGCCCTATTAGAGACGCTCAAACCGCCTGCGTTAATCCTCTCTTAGTATGATAGGAAGAAACTTCTCAAGAAATAACGGAGAGAACTAGTCCGAAGTAAGAGAAAGAGACCCGACTGGTCTAGTAGACACATAATCTTTCCTCCATCTCTTGGCGGAACCTATCATCTGAAACACAACCAAATTGACCATATTGGTCTCAACTATTCCCACATTCTGCAGCACCTTATGGCAGCGGTCAAGATAATCCTGTGGGTTTCAGAAGGTGCAACACTGAACTGAACTGGAAAGAGCTTGGTAAATTTTGTCCAATCTTAATAAGCCCTCAGAAGACATGGCTGGACCATCACCGGCCTATGCCACAACAACCGACTGAACTACCCCAATTGGACTGGCTGCTAGAGTCTGATACTGGGGATCCATATGCTCCGGAGTGTGAGTAGCGGGAGTCTGTGCTCTTCCCTTAGCCTGAGAGACGGCTGGTGCCATAAGGAATGTACCAGCCTGGGCCACACTCTCCATAAAGCATACAAAACATACTAGAGTGTCCTGAAGCACTACAGTGGCAATGAACCCTGCGGGACCTCAACTGGTCCATTAGGTATAGTCAGGGCTAGAACCTCTTCATCAAACTCCACCTAAGGCTCCACTGCTGGTGCTGCTGCTCGAGCTCTGCCCCTGCCTCGGCCTATGACATGACCTCGGCCTCGACCTCTGCCTCTCATAGGAGCTGCCACTGGGGGCTCTAGCTGTTATTTAGCTAAAGATGCAATACGTGTTATCGCTATCCGCGAGAGTACAAGAGTAGAAGAGTTCAATTAGCAATGAGGGAATAAAATCGCACGACAAAGAAGAATAGAAGTGAAATTTGTTCCTAAACTATATAGCCTCTAGAAGATAAGTACAGACATCTCCGTACCGATCCTCCAGACTCTACTAAGCCTGCTCGTGACTTGTGAGATTTACACAACCTAGTGCTTTGATACCAACTTGTCATGACACAAAATTTCCACCTTCGGTACCGTGATGGTGCCTAACAGTTCACTTGCTAGGCAAGCCAACGTTAGAGGATGTTTAAGCCAATTTTAATCAATTTCAATAAGTAAAGTCAATTACACCAAATTAAAACTAAAACAGAGTGCGGAATAGCATAAATAACAATAATATTTAGTACAACCCGGATTTGGAGTCACAATTCACGAGCTTCTAGAATTTCTACAAATAGAGTTTCAAAATAAGTACAACTGTCTCAAACAAAAAGAGCAATAAATAAGGGGAGATGGAAGGGGATTTCAAGATCTGCAGACGCTAGCAGATCTACCTCGAGTCTCCAAGTCAGCTGATCCGAGATAATGCACCTCACAGGCAACTCGACCAATACCAAAATCTGCACAACAAGTGCAGAGTGTAGTATGAAAACAACTGACCCAATGTGCTCCGTAAGTGTCGAGCCTAACCTCGACGAGGTAGTGACGAGGTTGTGACAGGACACCCATGTAAATAACCTGTGCAGATAACAATATACGTACAAGATAAAAACAAATAAAGGCCAAACATATTTATTAGGAGGGGACATACAAAAGGGGTACACGATACGATAATTACAGCAGGAAATGATATTCAGAACAGTCAATATGCCTTCAACCATTAAAACGAAAAACACAATGAACAAAATGCACGGTGTCACCCTTCGTGCTTTTACTCTCAACCTGACTATGAAACAATAATAACGACACGATATCACTCTTCGTGCTTTTACTCTCACTTTCATCATAAAGCAGTAGATACGACACGACATCACCCTGCGTGGATTAACTCTCAAAATATGGCACGACATCACCCTTCATGCATTAACTCTCATAATATGGCACAGCATCACCCTTCGTGCATTAACACTTTCCCTTACCATATATCAATGAACATATAATATCAGGGAGATATAATGAACAAGAACAAGCCTTACATCAAAATGGTTCCACAATACCAACCTCCAAACTTCAGAAAACAATACTCAATTATCACAGATAGTCCATAAACGCGGAAAGAATGATTAATCTAGTAATTAACTAGTCTAATCATGGATATCATGATCACATAAAACAATATTTTACAAGAAACAAGTTCCACCCATATGCTTTAACCCAATAACAACGCATAAATACTCGTCACCTCATATATATGTTGAACCCAACATCTAAACATGTAGCAAATAGGAAAACAATTCCTAATCCATCAAGGCAGGTTAACCACGACACTTACCTCGCTCCAAAGATCATCTCAACGCTCAACCACAGCCTTTTCTTTCAGACAAGCCTCTGAACGAACAAAATCTAGCAAATTACCAATCAATTGATTCAAAATAAGCCTTAAGAACTACCCGCGATTGCAAAAGATTTAATTTAGGTCATTATTGAAAAAGTCAACAAAAGTCAACTCCTGGGTCCACTTGGTCCAAACCCAAAATTCGAATTAAAATTCGATTACCCATTCACCCCGAGCCCGATTATGTAATTTGTTTTTAAATCCGACCTCAATTTGAGGTCTAAACCCAATTTTACAAAATCCCTAATTCTACCCAAACCCCCAATTTCCACGATAAAAATATTAGATTTTAGGTTGAAATCTTATGAAATGTAATGGAAGATTGAAAAAAAATAGGTTAAAATCACTTACCAATAGATTGGGGTAGAAGAGCTCTTGGAAAAATTGCCTCTAGGGTTTTCTTGGTTTGATAATTTGAAGAATGAGAGGAAATCACGTCTAACTCATATTTGATCAGTTGCAGATCACAATTGCGAAGTCCCAACATCTCCGCTATCAAAATGTGAACCCCGCAAATGCGAGAAAATCCTTCGCAATTGCAAAGTCCCAGCATCTTTGCTATCATCACATTTGCGATGATCTGTTTGCAAATGTGAACAGTGATCTTCCGCAATTGCGACCCAAATGATCTCAAGTGCGAACAAGTCCCCCCTCCCCCCCAGTTCCACTTTGCAAAAGCGAAGTCTTGTTCGCAAATGCTAACCTAAGGTGCCCCAGCTACTCTTGCAAATGGGATGGAGTAGCTCACTAATGTGAACCTGACAGAGATTCTGCCATACCGCAAATGCGAAGCCAAACCTCGCAAGGCGTGCACCAGAAACTGAAGAACACCAGTTGAGTTTTCTAAGTTCAACCCACTCTGTAGCCTATCTGAAACTCACTCGAGCCATCGGGGCTCCAAACCAAACATGCACACCAGTACAAAAATATCATATGAACTTGCTCGCATCAAATCGCTAAAATAACACCTAGAACTACGAATCGGACACCAAATCAAATGAAATTTTCAATTAAACTCATGAACTTCTATTTTAACAACCGGACGTCCGAATCACATCAAACCAACTCTGTTTCTCACCAAATTTGACAAATAAGTCATAAATATAGCAATGGACCTATATCGGGTTCCGGAACCAAAATATGGACTCAATATCAATAAAGTCAAGCATTGGTCAAACTTCTAGATTCATTAAACCTTCGAACCTCAATTTTTCAACAAAATACGATAACTCGAGCTAGGGACCTCCGAATTCAACACAAGTCCCAAATCATGATACGGACCTATCAAGACCGTCAAAACACGGATCCAAGTTCATTTGCTCAAAATGTTGACTGAAGCTAACCCAAATAGATTTTTAAGGTAAAATTTCATATTTTATCTATTTTTAACATAAAATCTTTTCCAAAAAACACATAGACTATGCACGCAAATCAAGGAAGGCTAAAATGAGGTGTTTGAGGCTTTGTAACTTAGAATTAGGTTCTAAAACTCTAGATAACCTATCGGGTCATCACATTCTCCACCTATAAAATAACCGCTCATCCTCGAACGGACATAGAAAAGTACCTAGACTAGTGAAAAGGTGTGGATATATACTCTGTCTGTCTGGCTCAGACTCCCATGTAGTTGCCTCAACGGGCTGACCTCTCCACTGCACTCAAACTGAAGGATAACTCTTAGATCTAAACTGACGAACCTGTCAGGCTAGAATAGCCACCAGCTCCTCCTCATTAGTCAAATCCTTGTCCAACTGGACTGATCTAGAGCCTCTAACTCTACAATACGAGAATTTTCACCTTGTTGAAGATCTAGTGGTGCTACCCGAAAACTTAAATGAATAGCCATCGCTGTTAAGAACAACCGAGATCCAATGAGAATTTGTGCGTAGCTTCTAGTCTTTGACATAAAAAAAGAAGGTTGTAATAACGAAAGGGACATGTGAGAATTTGGTCTTAGCTAGTGGAACAAGAAAGACATGGATCTATATTCAATATGCAATCAAAGGATTTCTCCCCAAAAAAGAGAAAAATTCCCATTGCTTTCTTTTTGCTTCGCTCGCGCGTGTCACTCCTTGCTCGTGGAGTGGCATACCGAAAAAGGAAGCGACTACCTTGCCGAGCATTTTCTTCATCAGTGATCCCTTCTTGAATAGCTAATCATAATTAAGGTATTTGACGCTCAAGTGGCAAAACGGCTTCGGCTCCATAGACAAGTAAATAAGGGGTCACTTGGGTTGGTGTCCGTTAGTTGTCCTGTATGCCCACAGAGCTTCTTCCATACAGTCATGCCAATCTCATTTGGATTTGGAGATGACTTTCATTAACAAGTTGCATAGAGTCTTGTTGAATGCCTCAGCTAGACCATTGGTGACAACATTGTACATTGAAGAGTTACGTTGCTTGAAACCAAAGAGATCACAAATCTTGTTCATCAACTGGTTATTGAATGGCTTACCATTATCCAATACTATGTAAAGAGGGATGCCAAAGCGATAGATGATATTTACTTGGATAAAACTTGTAATATTTTCCTTCTTTACTTCCTTAAGAGCAACAATTTCAGCCCATTTCGAGAAGTAGTCAGTTGCGCCAAGATGTATAGGTGCCTACAGAGGACTTTGGTAGTGGTCCAACAACATCCAATCCCCAAATGTCAAATGGCCAGGATGCAATAGTCGGTGCAACACTTCGGGAGGCTGATGAATAAAATTTGCATGAAATTGGCAAGCCTTGCATCTTCGAGTGTAGTCCAAGCAATCTTTTACCATTGTCGACCAATAATATCCCATCCTTTGTCTATGGAAGTGGAGCTTTGATCTAGGCTGATGTGATCCATATGCCCCAGAATGTGCTTCTTGCAAAGCTTGGAGTGCTTCCTCTTCCCCTTGGCATCACAAGAGTACCCTCTAGAATGATCTTCTGTATATGGTATCTTTGTAATAAAGGAAGCGAGGTGCACGACGACATATTTCAGTTCTTATCCTCGGAAAGCACAAGTAATCGATAATTAGTTGTCGCTATTCTTCCTTCTCAGCAGTGACAAGATACTCGAGTTCATTTACTTCACTTTCACCCTCATTTAGTGGATGTACTACCCATTTTTGGCAAATAGTAACTTGCGCTTGATCAGGCAGGGTTAACGATAAAGCTAGGGCAGCTAAAACATCAACCTTTTTGTTTTCTTTCTTAGGTACATGTTGAATAGTCACATTACCAACCCATCCCATCAATTGTTTAAAATAACTATATTAAGGGCATAGTTCAGGTTTCTTCACCTTGCAACTACCTAAAAGCTAATTGACTACTAACTAGAAGTCACCAAAGACTTGCAATTGCAAATGCTTCACATCGACAGTCATTTCAAGCCCAAGTATTAGTGCTTGATATCCAACAACATTGTTGGAGCAGAGTTGTGTCAATGTAAAGGAGCAGGGCAGAACCTCCCCTTGAGAAATAACAAATACTACGCTAGTACCAGCTCCTCCGTGATGTGAAGCACCATCAAAGTACATCTTCCATGGAGGTTGTACTTCAATGACCATTATGTCTTCATCGAGTAATTCATGTGTTAGTTCTCAATCATCAGGTATCAGATGATCTGCCATGAATTCTGCCAATGTTTGTCCTTTTGTATCCTTTTGAGGGACGTACACAATCTCAAAATGTTGAAATTGGAAGTACGAACTCGCTAGTCGATCGCTAAGAAAATGTTTTGACATCACAAACTTGATGGGATTTGCCTTAGAAACAAGACGAACAACATGAGCTTGAAAGTAGTGCTTCAACTTTTGAATTGAGAAGACTCGCGCCAAACACAACTTTTCAATTGGCGAATAATTCAGGTCATTTGGTGTCATCATCCTGCTTAAGTAGTAAAGAGATTTTCCCTCACTATTTTCTTGGGCCGGCCAATAACACTCCAACATTTATGTGTCGAAATGTATAGTATCAATGGCTTTCCAGGTATAGGGGTTGCCAAAACTGGAGGCTTCATCAAATAAGGTTTAATACTTTCAAAGGCATTGCTACAGGCTTGGTCCCATTTGAAAGGAATGCCTTTCTTCATGAGCCGATTGAATGGTTGGTATCTCCCATATAGATTCGAGATGAATCTCCTAAGATAAGCTAGCTTTTCTTGCAGACTTTTCAATTCATGAATGTTCCGAGGCTCCGGCATTTTCAAAATTGCACCTACTTTGGATCGATCAATTTTAGTCCCTCGATGCCAGACAATGAAACCAACGAACTTTTCGGAAGTAACTCCAAAGGTGCATTTCAATGGATTCATCCTAAGTTGGTACCTACAGAGCAACTCAAACACCATTCTCAAGTCTTTCAAGTGGTCGCCCCTCTTTCTTGATTTTACCACCAAGTCGTCAACATAGTATTCAACATTCTTGTGGAGAAGGTCATCAAAAATATTCTTCATAGACCTTTGGTAAGTAGCACCAGTGTTTTTCAAGCCAAAAGGCATTACCTTGAATAAATACCCTTTGGGGTGCAGAATGCAGCAAGCTCTTCATCTTTTGGTGCCATGTGAATTTGGTTATAGCATGATGAGCCATCCATGAATGACATTGCCTTATACCCAATAGTAGTGTCAATCATAAGCTCTGGAATAGGAAGCGGGAATTCATCCTTAGGGCATGAATTATTGAGATCCCTAAAGTCAACACACACTCAAATTTGGTCATTCTTCTTTCTCACGGAAACAGTACTTGAAACTCATGTTGGGTATTTAACTTCACGAATAAATACAGTTTCAATGCGTTAGTTAACTTCATTTTCGATCAAGGGAACCAAGTCCGGCCTAAAGCGCCTTTGGGGTTGCTTAACAAAACAAGTACCATTCTTGACTGCAAGGTGTTAGACTGCTACTTTAGGGTTCAAGCCAGGCATCTCTTTGTAACTCCAAGCAAAGACATCCTTGAACTCTTTGAGTAACTCGATATAAGTGCTTTCTTCATCGATTTCTAGTAAAGCACTTAGGTAAGTGGGCCTTGATTCTTCATCTATGCCAAGGTTAACTTCTTTTAAGGCATCAACCGTTGCCTTCACCCCTTCTTCAAGTTCGGGTGGAGCATCTTTCACATACTCATCTTTTTGAGGGTCTCTACCATTGAAAGATATATGGTGACACCAAGAAATATCCTCAAGTGTCTCGTCAGAATTCATTGGAGATGAAACACATTGCTCGCCTTCCACAGTGACATGATATAATAGACCATGCTCTCTTCATCTTTATCATGTTTCTTGGTATAGACCACATTATATGGATTTATCTTCAGTACCTCATCACACAAAACCACGAATTTCGTTTGTCGCTTCATTCTAGAAGGAACCAGACTTTGGAAATCCTTATAGATCTTCTGAGTTTTGGGCGAAGCGGGTGTTCTTGTATTTCGATAATTTTCCTAGAACTTGTTCCCCTTTTTTAATGGACTCAATCTCTCAAATACGAAAGTCCTCACAGTTGGTTTTCCAAGTCGATTAAAGACTGAAGGTCTGTTAGAAGTGGCAGACTCATTTTCTGCTTGCCCTTATTATGGAGATGTGAACTGGTGATAGTCGCTTGTACCCCAGACCTTCACGTGGTTGCCTTGTAACAGCTTCTGGCGGGAGCTTCCCTAATTTTGGTGGCTCATTTGGATTATATATAGATTTTGCAAATAGCCTGTAAGCATTGGGATCAAAGCCTTCATCTGTACGCCTTGTAGGGAGTGCCACATTTTATGAATGATTTGGGCCACAAACCCTGCAAGTAGCATTTAGGGCAACTTTACTGCTCAATTCGTTTGATCGGAAGAGTTAAATCCCTTAGCATATTAGTTTTGAGTATGGTTGACTCTCCCTCCTCTTTCTTCTTTTTAAGGACATAGCGGAGCGCATGAGTTATTTTCTTTTCATTAGATATTGTGTTCCCTCCATGAGATTTATTTGAGTTAAGGTATACCTCCTTAGCAACAGCCTTGGTTTTGTCAGCAACCACCTCAACTCTCTTAGTAATGGACTTGTCATTCTTGCCATTCATGACATTATCAACTTTTAGCTCCTTCACAATGCGTTTCTTCAAGTAGAACTTTGCATCGATGAAGTGTGACTCAGCCTCAATGAATGGCTCGTCATCAACAACTATCTTCTTCTCGACTTCACCCTCGTAATATTTCAAATATTGATGGTAGGTAGATAGAACCACTTTATTCTCATGTATCCAAGGCCTTCCAAGCAAGACGTTATATGAAGTCTTAGCATCGATCACATGCAACCATGCACTTGATTGCATATCTTCAACCTTATCATCGATCACATCCTAACCTTATCGCACCTATGGCTCTTTGCCGCACCTATGGCTCTTTGCCCTCCTTGGATCATCACACCACTTTCTGAGAGTTCATTCATAGGAATACCAAGTTCTTTCACAGTGCGAATTGGCAAAATGTTCATTGAGGATCCTCCATCAACCAAAATTCAATTTACCCTTTCATTGCACATATATCCAACTAGGTATAACGGGCGGTTATGAAGAGTGTCACCTAGTAAAAGATCGTCATTTGTGAATGTAACTTTTTCCTCTCAAGCATTTACTTCCTGAGGAATGGACTCGATGAGCTTTTCTGAAGGTGGTGCCAACTGTAGGTCATTACTCTTTTCTTCCCCTTTATTAGCATTGCAACAAGAGGCCTCAATACTATCACGGAAAATCTTCATGCGTAACCAACATGGTAAGAAATCCTCCAAGGTCACTGGATGTCGTGGCTTTTGAGGGTGGTACACCTCTACTTTTGCTTTCTTTAAATGCCTAACTTGATTCTGTTTCCTTGGTATTTTTACCATCATTTTCCTTGTTAGTTGTTGTTTTGATTCTTTTTGTGAGCTTCTTTTGTGGTGCCTTCGAAACGTCCAACCTTCATCATCATCAGACTTATCAACTTCAACCTTGTTGTTCTCCAGTAATTCTTCATCTTTAATTTCTTTGAAACTACATAATTCATCTATATTGAATAAGCCCAAGGTGATAGAGACTTGGTTTGCGATTTCTCTTCTTCAAGCACTATCTTCTTTTCACGAGCCAAGTCCATAACTTTATCCTTGAAGACAAAACACTTCTCTAGAGGGTAGCTCACAAGTTGATGGTATTTGCAGTAATTTGGGTCATTTGTTTTCCCAGCTTCATTTGGTCACTTCATCTCTGGAAGCTCAAGGAGATTTAACTCTAGGAGTTCTTCAAAAATAGGTGGCACATCAGAATCCATAAATGGGTACTCCTTCTCTTGCATTTCTTTTAGAGTCAACTTTCCACTTGGCTTATCTTAAAAAGAAGTGGATTTCATACTCTGCTTCTTGCTCGCCTCCGTCATGAACTTCACAGGTGATGTGTTGACATTCATAGCTTCTTCGTTTTCAGACTTGGCTACGAACTTGCTCTGTTTCCTAGCTTATTACTTGTCGTTCCCTTTGTGAGGTTCATAGATGGGGAGCCTTTCATTTCCAATGGAGGCCATGCTCAATTCTATGTCATGGGCACGAGTTTCAAGTTCTTCAAATGTGCTAGGCTTGATACCTTGTAGATTTAGTGCAGTCCCCAATGCATGCCTTGGATGCACATCTCTATGCAGAAGCTTCAGTAAGCCTGTCTTTGCAGTTGAGGCTTGCATTCCTCCAACGATTGATAAAGTTGATAACTGGTTCAACCTTTCGTTGATGAGTATTTGTAAGTTCCACCACGCTCACAGTGCACCTTCTGCTATAAAAGCAATTGAGGAAATCTTGCTCTAGTTGATCCTAGCTATCAATAGATCCTGCCTCGAGGTTTGTATACCAATCAAAAGTATTTCCTTTTAGCAAGCAGAAAAACTGTTTGACGAGGTAATCTCCATAAGTCCCAGCATTGTTGCATGTCTCAACGAAGTGCACCACATGTTGCTTTGGATTGCCTTTACTATCAAACTGTTGAAATTTTGGAGGTTGATAGCCAGCAGGCATCTTCATCATGTCGACCCTTGAAGTGTACGGCTTTGCGTATGTAAGGGAGGACTAGGAAGTAACTTCATACTTATTTATTATATTCCCTTCAACGAATCTTTAGTTGAACGACTGGAATCACCCCTTCAGATAAGACAAGGATAGCCTTAGCAGATGCTACTTGTCTTGCGGGAGAATTACTCTCTGGAACTTCTGGGAGCTTGCAAGGTGCATGGGCGGATTCTTTTTCCATAAAGATTCCTACCTATATGATAGCTTTTCAATTCTAGCATCTTGATTTTACATGTAGTTGGTCAAGCTAGCAATTGCTTCTGTCAAGTCTGCTAGTAGCTCTTCCAGATGAAGCGTTCATCACCATCGCTTGCATGATTGGTGTGGGTGCTAGAGAGTAGCATGGATTGTCACATATATTGATCCTTGATTGGCTCACTCTATGCGGTGTAAGTGGGGTCCTTCACTTAAAGTATCATCATCTTCCTTCACAACAGAGTTCTTGGATCCGAAGAGGTCAAGTAGAGCAAGAGTTTTCTTAATCTTTTTAGCAACATCGCTTCCTCCTTCAGGTGCGCTTGTGAAAGATTTTGCTCCTTTTGAGGATGAAGATCCGAAAACGGGTGTTGATACGGACAACGCTTGAAGTGCTTGTTGTCTTAAAGAGCTTGCTTTGCTCCTCGTAACTGGTCCAAAGCTACCAAAGGTAACATCAAGGATGCTTTCCACATCAGCATAGAACCTGGAGGTAGCAGCCTTGGTAGATGTTGATCTGGAGTTGATTTTCTTTGAAGTCATTTTGGTGTTCTTGAATTTTGGTGATTTAAAAGTTGAGATGAGAGGTAGAGATTGTCCCACTGGACGTGCCAGAATTTGTAGACAATAAATTGCATCAAGAAAATAATCGAGACCGAAAAATATTGCAACAATCGTGGTATTTGATTTCAAGTAATATGAATGTACAATCTCTATGAATCCTGTGATTCTTCTTTTTAATAGTAAATAAATTCAAAGGCCTTTGAGCTTGATCTTGAATCTATATTTGTTGTCATGAATGATGATCTTGAATTCAACTAGCACGAACTTTGATTTGAGCTCGTACTCCTTGAATCTTGATTTGTTCTTCGTTCTTAAGATTGAAGTTGAACTTGATTGCTTGAAGCTTGAAACTTGTAGAGAAATTTATGGCGTTTGATCCACGAGCTCTCTCTTACTTCTTGTTATAACTTCTGGCGTCTTTTCTGAGTTATGAAGACCCATATTTATAGTTGTGGGAGTGAACAGTTGTGATGAGAACAAACTCTTTCCAACCAATCAGAATGAAGCGTGACAGGGCCCAATTTGAATGGCCAGAACATGTCACTTGCACACGGGGCACAAATCATTGCCCTTTTAGTTTGACTGAGCATATCTTGTCATTTTGACATATGGCATGATCCTATTGTCTCTTCCACTTGACTTGGCGTGCCACGTCATTTCACGTGCGGCACCAAACTAAGCCTCTAGGAAGAAGATATCTTGAGCCTAATGAAATGGGCTAGCCCAATGGATTAAGACTTATTTATTTAATCCATATATATTAAAATAATATAGTTAATCTAATTATATTGGCCCATGAGATTTATTTGGACTATATATATAATTAAAATATAATCAAAAATATTTTATTGAATAAATTTTATATGCCTACAATATCTACACTCCACCAATTTCTTCATTGTAAATTTACAAATTAGTACTCTACAACTACATACTGGAATGCACTTGTAATCAACTCATTTTTTTTTTAATTCAAACTTTCTTTGCCTAATAATTCAAGAAAGTGGGAAATAAAATTATATCCCTAGTAGATAAATAAATATTTAGTATATTTTTTTATTATAAATAAATATTCAGTTCTATACTACAATATAGGTAACAAATCAAATAACTTTTTTAAAACCTTTTTTATATAAAAACATTCATCAATATATGTTTCTCTACTTGGAAGATAATTAGTATTGATCAACAGTGTCTTGGTTTCCTTGCCGATGTATATATAGCATGTCCTTGTTCTTATTTACGACCAAGATTGAGAAAGGGATTGACAAGATAAGAGTTTTTTCGTGCAAGGTAATCAAAGAGAAAACATTTTAGCCTTGTCAAAAGGATTTATTCTAACCAAAAGCAAGAGGTGTAAGCATCAAAAACTTGAGGAAATATAGCAGATGAAATGGTTTTGGAGGGTTAACATTGAGATAGAATTTTTGTGGAGAAATATTATCGGAAAAAGGCTATTTTTGCCCCTGTACTATTATTTATTAGTTATTAGTACCCCCCCTCCCGGTTATACTATTCAACTCTTTCTATTCCTGATGTTAGTGTTACAAATAAAATTACCCTCTCATTAACGGACCCAACCGAAACAGACACGTGGCTCAATCTTAAGACACCCAACCCTTTTTCTTTCTTTCTTTTTTAATTATCATTTGGTTCCCCATTTTTACACCCGATTTGAACCCGATCCATAACCTTTAACGGGTTCATTTAAATAGAAAGGCTTCAGCCCTTTTCTCTCATTTTACACCCAAATCTAAGAAACTTGTTCCTTCTTCTTACGCCATTCCCAAATCTTAGGGTTCATGGTATCTCTTAATTTTTTTGCCTCCTCCTCCAATTATCACACAAGGGATTGCTATTGTTATGATACAATAAATTTGTAGTTGGTTTCTTCTTGTTTTGCTCCATCAGTTATTGCAAGAAGATCATTTAATTTTCTCATTGTTGTTCCCGTAAATCTGTCATTTAATTTCAACAATGTCACAAGATAATTGTTTGTGTCAAGAAGTTGGTTCGAAGAGGAGGTGTTTATGCGGTATGACTGTCCACTACTTTACGGCTTACACTCCTTGTAACGCTGGTCGGAGATTCTACAAATGTCCTAAACCTGATGTGAGTTAATTTATATAATACTTGTTGTGATTGTTCAATTCTTTTCTAGATTGAAATTATTTAAATTATTTTTCCAGAAAACTTCCTGTGGTTATTTTGAATGGGTTGATGAAGTATTATTGGACAGAGTTGTGACTGTTATTTGCAAGTTGAAGTCGTAATTGGATGTAGTTAAGGTTGAAAGACTGAAATTAAAAGAAAAAGTTGAAGTAATGGAGGCCATAATTGAAGTTGGAGAGACCGAAACAAGCATGTTGAAGTCGATGTTGGATGCAGCTTATCTCGAAAGGACTTATTGAAGAATAAAGTTGAAGAAATGGAGGCTAAAAATTAATTGGAAAGGACCAATTCCAAGAAAATAAACTTAGTTATTTTGATATCATGGGTCCTATTTGATACCTTAATTGCAGTTTGTTTGATGAATTAAATAATATCTAGGGTTGTGGTATTTTGTATTATGAAGTTAAGTTAGGTTTGAGATATTTAGAACAATGTATTGTATGTTATTTTTTTGGGTGAAAGATGAAACTAAATGTCTTTATATCTCTTAACTCTTCTCTAAATCTGCAGGCAGTGGCATGAAAAAATTTAGTTGCTTTTCATAGTTTCTTGCCTTGTATTACAACAACAATAACTATTACTTAAGCGTCTTGACTTTGTAATTATTACTTGAGGCTACACTTGTGTACTGGCACAAGTTTTATGAGCTATCTCGAGGAGGAAAAAAAAGGTTGGGACGAGGCCTATTATATAAAGAAATGCAGTTGATTTGTAACGTAAAACCTGAGCATTCAACATAGGAACGTAGTAGAGTATCTGGTTAAGCTATTACAGTAGATAATAAATGTATTGCTATTGCATTTGTTTGAAGATTCTCATCTATTAAAACATCCAAATTTGAGTATCCAACTAGATCAAGAACAACCAATTATGAGTTTGTTCAATAGCTAAGATTCACATAAACAGGTTGATGCATATAACATGATATTAAAATGGCATAACAAGCGGATTAAATAACTATTACCATTAATTTAAAATGTTAACTGTTAAGGTACAACTAAATTGACATACAAATGACATATTATAACCCTAAAAGAAGTTATCACCTAAGTCATACTATGGCATCCAATTGTCATCACCAACCTAGCAAAAAAAGAGTAGTAGTAAATTTGACAGTGAATTGACCATTACTTTAGACTTTAAATTGTTAGAGCATAAGCAAGATCATGTTGTCACACCTTCTTTTTCCGCCCCGCGAGGGTGCAAGGGAGTTTTTCCAATTAAAGGACAATCGAAACGGGATTGGTTTATTTATTTCAGAGTCGCCACTTGGGAGATTTAGGGTATCCCAAGTCACCAATTTTAATCCCGAATCGAGGAAAATAATGACTCCATATTACAGTCTGCGTACCAAAAATCCAGATAAGGAATTCTGTTAACCCGGGAGAAGGTGTTAGGCATTCCCGAGTTCCGTGGTTCTAGCACGGTTGCTCAATTCAGCTTATTTATCTGATTTTAAATACAATTATGAACCAATGTGCCAATTTTAACTTTTAACCGCTTTATCATTATTGTTTTTACAAGAATGTGAACATCGCTTAAAACACGTCTTTGGACTGCGTCACATGAAATGCACCCACAATCCGGAACGCATTTTTATTTGATGTTTTGAGATTTGGATTTGGGTCACATGAAATGCACACCCAAGCTTAAGAAAGTAAATTATTAAACAGGCGCCTAAAGAGACTATCGCGTTATTATTTTGGGGAGGCCGTGAAATTCGCTAAATGGCCCGTCCCGGATTCTAAGTATTTTAATATATATGCATTTAGAGGGCCCCGCAGCTTCTACATTTTTTGTTTGTCGAGGCTCGTCTCATTTTATTATTAAAAGGAGTTTACAACGTCATGGAAATGCATCTCGGGCCACGCCACAATCAATGTGCCCGAGACTAGAGACATATTTCGAATCCGTTGAGATTTGAATTTGGGTCACATAAATGTGCACCCGAGTTTAGGGGGATGACCTTATTAAAGGCGCGCCTAAAGCAATTAGCGCATTATTATTT
Source organism: Nicotiana tabacum (assembly GCF_000715075.1). NCBI lineage: Eukaryota > Viridiplantae > Streptophyta > Magnoliopsida > Solanales > Solanaceae > Nicotiana > Nicotiana tabacum. Next base: position 40,774,931 of record NC_134095.1, read on the forward strand.
TGGGACGGGGCCGTGAAATTTGCTAAACGGCCCGTCCCGGAATCTAAGCGTTTAATATATATATTTTTGTGAGGGCCCCGTAATTTGTCCCTTTTATTTGGCGAGGCTCGTATCATTTTATTTTTTAAAAGGATATCCTATAGCAACTACATTTCTTATCGCGTTTGTCTCTACTAGTTGAAAACAGAGATAGTCCTAGTTAATTACATGCTTGCAGGTTATTTATTGCAGGCTTCAAAACGCTTTTACACGATCAGAATCACGGCCACATACCCAGGTCGCATCCCAAATATTATGGGCCAAAACCCAGCCCACACAGTATCGGCAGGGTCCTGGGCCACTGCTTTTCCGACGGAAGCCTGCTGGGTTCGTTCGACTTGGGCCCAACCTTCGTGAGGTTGAGAAATGCAGGCTTGTATTATTTATTCTAAAGGCAATGATTTGCCAATTATAATGAGGCAGCTTGTTGAAGGGAAATGAATTCAACTATCAAGGGATAACTCCATACATGGCGTGCATTACAGGATATGCTAAACACAATTCACCAAAGTATAAGATACAACCTACTGCACTGTAAATCCTTCTATCACCAACCTATATACACAATCTAACATTCCATTACCATACATTGACATTTATTAGGCATGAGGACTATCTCCAGTATCCAAACAAGAATGTAAACTATTATACATTATATGAGGTTTAACATAATAGTCTATGTATATATAAACATCTGCAGATCTTCTCCTTTACATTCATGCTCAAACTTTTCAAGTTACATTGGTAGGATATTTGTGTACCTGGTATAGAGAACAAAAGGAGGAAGAAAATGATCAGCTGAGTGGTATGCAACAAGCACAGCAACAGCAGATAATACAGCCCAACACAGCAACAACCCAACAGCCACAAAGATGAAGTTCACACGTTGGTCGAGCAACAGACAAATAATCCCAGGAAACAGGATGGGAAGCAAAACCAATCGAGAAAAGAACCAGAATATTTTGTGCTATAGCCACAGAAATTCAATGACCACCAAAGCTCAGCAAACAACCAGCACAGTTTCAAACAATCAGGGAGACTAAAACTCAATGTACAGCACACAGAAACTCAATGTAGTAGCAATCACAGCTGAAGATACACAGACTTCTCTTAATGGAATAATAACAGCCCCAGTTAGGATAACCAACTTGGTTTCTTTGTGCAGTTTTTGGACAGTGTTCAGTTACAGTATTTCTGGAAATTTCTTTCTGTTTTTTTTTTCAGTTTTCTTCAACTCACAAGACCCCTCTCAAGACTAAATTTTCCAGCCCCCTTTAAGTTCTGAGAATAGCTTATTTATAAGCCAATAAACCAGTGCAGTCAAGTTGCCTGGATTCTGCCAATTGCAGACTGCCCATACCTATTAAACCCCATGCCTAAGCATCTTCTTGATGCCAGCCATTTGTTCCCCACGCCTGGCTTATTCCCTTTGTTCAAGAATTATGGGTTCATTTAAGTATTCATTTTAATTCCCATGCTCTTATGTCTTGCTCCCCATTGGCATTAATTTAATCCTGTTTCAGTACCCTGCTTGTCAGCTCACTTAAACTAAGCCTTTTTGTTCTTTTAGAACCCCAGACTACCCTCATTAAACCCTGATTATGACTGTACTAACCCTCTACAACAATGGGGCATTTTGAACTTCTGAAAGTCCAAATTCAAGACTGCCCTAGCCTGATTCTTTTAATTGTTTAAAAATGCAGTTACAAATTAGTATTCACAGATAACGTCAAACATCCAATTAACAACACAGGTTTGTTCAGTTATGTGAAGTTGTACGCATTAACATATCTGAACATTCAGTCCTAGGAAATTAAACGACGACGTTTATCAAGTCGACTATACTAATTATAACAAGGAATAATCAGTCGCTTATATAAACAACACAAACAGGGTCCCAAATGGCTTCAGACAACCTTGCTCTACATTTGAGGGGGCTATATGAATTATCTATGCGACGACTAATCTAATAGAGCATGTATATCACAGAATACGTTCAAAGCACACACAGAAAACAATCGACCAAATAAAAGGTCTTTGACAGAGATGGAAGAAATTAAGAAAAATACCAGACAATAACAAACAATCACAACAAAGCATGCTAACAACTTAATTATCACTCGAATAAAATAGAAAGGCAAAGAAAAGCTGACCGAAAATGTCCAAACAAAATCGACCCAAGTCTGACTCAGCTTTGACCATTTGAGGCCGAACAAACTTTAATCAGGGTGTTCTCAAACGAGAACACTTTGATTAAGGTCTATTAGACCTCAAACCCCTGTTAGGACTGGCCGGATTCCAAGGCTATTCGTGTTCTAGGGTTTGGATCTTCAGATCTGGTTTTTTAGGAGTTGTGGGTGGATTCGGACCAAACCAAGCCTGGTTTGGTCACGAGGGAGGTCAGGGTAGTGTATGGTACGAAGATGGTGAGGTTTGGTATAAGTCAGAGTTCGACTCGAATCTTCAAATGAAGATTCGAGACAAAGGAAGGTGATTCGAGGCTAGGGGTAACAGATCCATGTTCAGGAGAGTGAGGTGGTCCTAGGGTGTTCAGGAGGTGGTCATCGACGTTCATGCTGCCGGGTTCTGGTGAAAGGGAAATCAGGGCAGCTGCTAGGGTTTCGGGGGGGTTCAGTATTTGGTGAAGACGATGAGTGGAGAGGGGTTCGAATGGGGGCGTGGCGTACGATAGAAAGCTTATATACGATCTAGGGGTTTAGATCCTGGCCGTTGGATCAAATCAGATCTATGGCCAGGATCTATTCACTTAGGGAAGACGGTGTCGTTTGGGTTTGATAGTGGGTGAGACCGGGTAAGGCTGGATCGGGTCAAAGTTTGACGGGTTTAGGGAGAAAGGCCTGGGTCCGTTGGATCAAGGGGTTGGACGGCTTAGATTAATTTGCCTGAAACGACGTCGTTGAGGTGAAGTGATCAACCTGATCAGGACCGTTTGTTTGAGTCAGATCAACGGTTCTGATAAGGACGCTGATACGGCGTCGTTTGAATCAGTGTTTGGGCAGGCCTGACTTGGACTGGGTCCTTGTGTGCCGGTTTTGGGCCTATTTTTTGTTTCATTTCTTGGGCCCAAATCACTCTTTTCTTTGTTCTCTAATTTTAAAACAAAAATGAAATAACAAATAAATAATAAAACAAATGAAATTAAAACAAACAACAATGTAACACTTCAACACAATTATCACACCAAATTAAAATGTTTACGTAAGTTAAATCACAACCTAGAACGAACGATGCATATATATTTTTTGAATTTTCTTTCAACGACCGAATTACGGTTTGATTACCATGACAGACATACTTTGTATTTTGATTGATAAGATCAAATGCAACTTGGGCCGAACCACAAATGACTAACAGCACATGTCATGAAAAAATTGAAAATTTGTACAGCGAGGTCACTGGTCACTATTTTTGTTTTCTTTTGGAGCGATTGTCCGTGAAGCAAAAATCACGTGCTTACAGCTGCCCCTTTTGCACGAAGACACGAAGGGTTTTCGCTCAAAGATAAAGCGAGCGATTTTTGCCCGTCCGAGTACTCCGTGTGAAGCATTTTTGAAAAAAAGATTTTACCGAACCTTTGCTTCAGAGGTTTCCTACATATCCTGGGCTGAACAGGAATCGGGTCAATGTAGTTCGGGAAATTTTGGTAGCTGGGACTACCGTGTGACTGTGGTGCTCGCTGCTGTTGTGCGCTGTTGCATGCTGCTGCAGGATGCTACCGCTCACCGATCTCCTTGTTACATTGTTCTGAAAGGAAAAACAAGAAGCTAAGCTAGACTATGGATCATGAGATCTCATCTATCTTCAACTTGTTCTTGTTGTCTTGCTTTCTTGTCGGCTAGCGCTTTCCTCCGATGCCTTTATTTTGTGAAATTGGGGGATGATACTGGTCCTTCGCCTTTTCCGAATGCCAGTTTTCATCACTTGCTCAGTCCGCTATGGACATGGCCCTCTTCTTTAAGCCTTTCAATGGTTTCTTCAGTGGTATGGCTTTCTTCAATCAAAATTGTTATGCTGGGTATGCTATAACGTTCCCAAACTGCTTCTTTCAAGACGCGTTCCTTCTTCCTTTTGAGTCGCGCGCTTGGCTTTGCAGCCTTCTGCTTCTTGGTGCTGGGGATTTTATTGTTTCCTGCCTGGGGATCTCTGTTGTAACCTTCCGCTTCCAGGTGGGGTTACTGATTCCAAAAATCTGTAATATAAAACCAAAAGTTGCTTAAATGCAAAATTATGAAATGCATGCCCGCATTTCACTGGTGGGCAACCTAGAACTTAAAAGTATTCCCGCATTTTACTGGTGGGCGACCTAGAACTTAAATGTATTCCCGCATTTTACTGGTGGGCGACCTAGAACTTAAATGTATTCCCGCATTTTACTGGTGGGCGACCTTGAACTTAAATGTATTCCCGCATTTTACTGGTGGGCGACCTAGAACTTAAATGTATTCCCGCATTTTACTGGTGGGCGACCTAGAACTTAAAAGTATTTCCGCATTTTACTGGTGGGCGACCTAGAACTTAAATGTATTCCCGCATTTTACTGGTAAGCGACCTAGAACTTAAATGTATTCCCGCATTTTACTGGTGGGCGACCTAGAACTTAAATGTATTCCCGCACTTTACTGGTGGGCGACCTATAACTTAAAAGTATTAAAATTATTTCTTCGTTCTTCCGAGAAAATTTTTGACAATCGGCAGAAAATTTTCTGCCCCGGTTTTGGTGATTTCTCTGGCATCGCGTCCTGCTGCCATCATCAATCCTTTGTGTTCCTGCAGCAGACAAAATTATTGAGTTAGTTTTAAACATGGTGGGAGGAGGTGCCTTTCCGGTGGATGATTTTTCCTCTCTTTCCCTTTTTCTTGCTCTGTGCCCCCATAACTGGTTGGTGGACAGAATTGTTTGCTGGGGGTATCTGGCCTGCTGGGGATTGGTTTTCCATTTATCCCCTTTTCTGCTTTCTCTTTACAGTACATGCTGTGGAAGTCTGCTCTTACTCCCGAAACCACTCCCTTTAGGAGTTTACTTCCTCCAAAACCGCGGGGCACAACATTGCATTGCCTGGGGCCAGCCTTTAGGACTGTTGGGGTTATCCTGCATTGGATGAATCCCCCTTCGGTCTCTGGTAGTAAGCTTTGAAAAATCCTTTTCAAGACAAATTTTAGGAAGAGAAATAAAAGGTAGAAAAAGGAGAAAATCTTTCTGAACCAATTATTTGGTGGGAGAAGAAATTCAGAAGAACTTATCTGGAGGACATGACTGGTCCCCGTGATCATGACGTGCACCATAGATTCCCGACCCAGTCTAGTTGTATCAATCGATTTGCCCGATGGTCTGACTTGCCGGGGATAAATGAGTGTCCATTTCTTTTGCGAATGTGGACGCTTTTGTTGATCTGTCTTGTTGCCTCATAGTGCCCTTCGAGGGGTTTTCATTAATGAGACTCTCTCTTTTCTCTCAGCTCCCGGCGCCTTATGGTGCCTGTGAAGGTTCTCACCAATAAGACTCTCTCATTTTATATCTCTCATCTTAGTCGCCTTTCGGTGCCTGTGAAGGTTTTCACCGATAAGACTCTCTCATTTTATTTCTTCATCGAGGAATCGGAGGGTTGTCGATATGACCCTCTCTTCTGGAGATTCCTTGGACTATCAATTCATTCCCAGTATTATGATCCTCTTCTTTGCTGGGGATCGGTGTATTATTCTCGGCTTTATTTGCCTGACTTGGCATCTCTTGGATATTGATCGGGAGGTCTTTTGGACGTCGATGTTGGTTTTGGTGTGGGGCTAGAAGAAAGGCTTATCAAAAAAATCAAATAATTTCGACGGGTGATTTGCTACAACTTTTGGAATCAAACCTTTGTTGGAATTTTAAAACATAGCCTCTGCCCCAGTTTTCTTGATTGGGAGATTCTATTTTTCACTCTATGTTGAGCTATGTGTGTTATGTACACTGTGCCTTTTTATGCGTATTTATGTACATTATGCATCCTATATACACTATGATGCACACTATGACCGAGCCGTGAGGATACTACGTATCCTCTTTGAGGAATCAGGTCAAACGTAGTTCCCACCGGTTTGTGGTTTTTACCTTCTTCTTCTTTTTTTCTTTTTTTTCTTTTTTTTTCATCATCATTTTTTCATTTTTCCTTAAAAATTATCTTTTCTTCTTTCTCTTTTCATATCTTTTCCGTTAGTGATTCCAAAAGAGGGGTATGAAAGAATAACTTAAGGCTCAAAAAGGGGGAAACAAGGGTTAAAGTGTTTGGATAGAAGAAAGAATTGCCTCCGTCATCTCATTATCCAACAAATACCAGATACAAACAAACGAACCAAAAATTGCCATAATTAAAGAAATTACGCATAATACCTCTTGACTGCATCAGAATTGATAGCCATGTCGACACATCTCCCCTCGATATCTGTCAAACACAAAGCACCGTTGGACAATACTCTGGTCACAATATAAGGCCCCTGCCAATTTGGGGCGAATTTGCCTTTTGCCTCAACCTGATGTGGGATGATCTTCTTCAATACCTGCTGTCCTACTTCAAACTTCCTGGGGCGCACCTTCTTATTATATGTTCTCGCCATTCTCTTCTGGTATAGCTGACCATGGCACACTGCTGCCAATCTTTTCTCATCTATCAAGCTCAACTGTTCCAATCGAGTTTTGACCCATTCCTCATCATCAATCCCGGCTTCAGCGACAATACGGAGGGACGGAATTTCGACCTCTGCTGGTATTATGGCCTCAGTTCCGTACACCAACAAATAAGGAGTTGTACCTATGGAAGTCCGGACAGTAGTGCGGTAACCTAACAAAGCAAAGGGTAATCTCTCGTGCCATTGTCTGGATCCTTCCACCATCTTTCGCAGTATCTTCTTGATGTTCTTATTGGCTGCTTCGACCTCTCCATTCGCCTTGGGACGATATGGGGTGGAATTGCGGTGTGTAATCTTGAATTGTTGGCATACCTCTCTCATCAGGCTGCTATTAAGATTCGCACCGTTATCCGTGATGATTACTTTTGGGATCCCGAACCTGCAGATGATATGGGAGTGAACAAAATCCACCACTGCCTTTTTGGTTACCGACTTAAAAGTTTTAGCCTCAACCCATTTGGTGAAGTAATCAATGGTCACTAGAATGAACCTATGACCGTTGGATGCTGCCGGTTCGATAGGTCCAATGACATCCATGCCCCATGCCACAAACGGCCAGGGTGCCGACATCGCATGTAACTCTGCTGGCGGAGAATGAATCAGATCTCCATGTATCTGGCACTGATGGCATTTCCTCACGAAAGTGATACAGTCGCGTTCCATGGTGAGCCAATAACACCCTGTTCGAAGGATCTTCCTTGCCAATACATATCCGCTCATGTGTGTCCCACAAACTCCAGCATGTACCTCTGCCATAATCGTCGCGGCTTGACCGACATCTATGCATCTCAACAATCCTAAATCCAGGGTTCTTTTATACAACACTCCTCCGCTGAGGAAGAAACCATTCGACAAACGCCGAAGGGCTCTTTTTTGGTCTTCAGTGGCCTGTTCTAGATATGTCCCCATCCTGAGGTATTCCTTGATATCATGAAACCAGGGTTCGCCATCTGGTTCCTCTTCTACGGCGTTGCAATAAGCGTGCTGATCACGGACCTGGATGTGCAGAGGATCAACATACATTTTGTCAGGGTGGTGCAACATTGATGCTAAGGTGGCCAAGGCATCCGCAACCTCATTGTGAACTCTTGGGATATGTTTGAACTTCACCGATCGAAATTGCTTGCTCAGATCATGCAAGCATTGTCGGTATGGTATGAGCTTTAGATCTCGCGTTTCCCATTCACCCTGAATCTGATGTACCAAGAAGTCCGAGTCTCCCAAGACCAAGACGTCTTGGACATCCATGTCAGCAGCCAAGCGCAGACCCAGAATGCAAGCTTCATACTCGGCCATATTATTGGTGCAATAGAAGCGTAGCTGAGCCATAACAGGATAATGGCGTCCTGTTTCCGAAATGAGTACTGCTCCTATCCCAACCCCTTTCGCGTTTGCAGCTCCATCGAAGAAAAGTTTCCAACCTGGTTCTTCGGGTAACTCCAGCTCACTTGTATGCATTACCTCTTCGTCGGGAAAGTATGTTCTTAAAGGCTCGTATTTTTCATCCACGGGATTCTCTGCCAGATGGTCGGCCAGTGCTTGGGCTTTCATGGCTGTCCTTGTCATATAGATGATATCGAACTCTGTGAGCAGAATTTGCCATTTTGCTAATCTTCCCATGGGCATAGGTTTCTGAAAGATATACTTCAATGGGTCCAAACGGGATATGAGATAAGTAGTATACGAGGACAAGTAATGCTTCAACTTCTGAGCTACCCAAGTTAGGGCGCAGCATGTTTTCTCGAGTTGAGTGTACTTGACCTCATGTACTGTGAATTTCTTGCTAAGATAGTAGATGGCCTGCTCCTTCCTTCCTGTGTCATCATGTTGCCCCAGTACACAACCAAATGAATTTTCCAAGACCGTCAGGTAAAGAATTAAGGGCTTCCCAGGCTTAGGCGGGACCAATATGGGTGGATTAGACAGATACCCTTTGATTTGGTCGAAGGCCTCCTGACACTCTGCCGTCCAACCTACCGCAGCATCCTTTCTCAGCAGCCGAAATATGGGCTCACAAGTTGTTGTGAGTTGAGCGATGAACCTGCTGATGTAATTGAGTCTACCCAGCAAACTCATTACCTCTGTTTTGTTCCTTGGCGGTGGCAAATCTCGGATGGATTCAATTTTGGATGGGTCTAACTCAATCCCCCGTCGACTGACGATGAATCCTAGCAGCTTTCCTGATGGAACCCCGAATGCGCATTTGGCCGGGTTGAGCTTGATATCATACCTTTGGAGTCTTTGGAAAAATCTCCTTAGGTCTGTTACATGGTCCTCCTGACGCCAAGACTTTATGATCACATCATCGACGTACACCTCGATTTCTTTGTGTATCATGTCATGAAACACAGCAGTCATTGCTCGCATGTACGTTGCCCCGACGTTCTTCAATCCGAACGGCATTACCCGATAGCAGTAAGTTCCTCATGGCGTAATAAACGCTGTCTTTTCCGCATCCTCCTCGTCCTTTAGGATCTGATGATAACCTGCATAGCAATCCACAAAGGATCCGATCTCGCGCCCAGCGCAATTATCGATCAGGATATGAATGTTGGGCAACGGAAAATTGTCCTTGGGACTTGCTTTGTTGAGATTGCGGTAGTCGACGCACACCCTGATTTTCCCGTCCTTCTTTGGGACTGGTACCACATTGGCCAACCATTCAGGATATCGAGTGACCCGAATGACCTTCGCCTGCAACTGCTTAATCACCTCTTCTTTGATCTTTACACTCATTTCTGTTTTAAATTTCCTTAGTTTTTGCTTGACCGGAGGGCATGCCGGGTCAGTGGGCAATTTGTGAACCACTAAATTGGTGCTTAATCCAAGTATATCGTCATATGACCATGCAAAAACATCTTTGAATTCTATGAGGGTTTTGACCAATTCTTCCCTGACATTCGGCTCAATGTGGATGCTGATTTTGGTTTCTTGGACGTTATCAGCGTCTCCTAGATTCACAGCCTCAGTGTCATTTAGGTTAGGTTTGGGTTTTTCTTCAAATTGGCGCAGTTCTCGGTTTATCTCTTCGAAGGCCTTATCTTTGTCATATTCAAATTCATCGTCGCAAACGACCTCTTGCATCATTGAGTCGGATTCAGATTGATTTATTAGACTAGGTCGAAGATCCGCTGTGCATGCCATGTCATTAGAACCGGTAAAAAGAGAACTGTTCAAAAAGAAAAAGAACAAAACAAAATTAAAATGGGACAAAAGAGAGAACTTTATTAAACTTGCGGGATAAAGGGTTCACACTTTTACAAAACAAAAGTAAAATTTGGATTACACCCTGGAATAATCCGAAGAAAACAAAACAAACAAAACATAAATCAAAGCCTACTACCAAGACTCCCCTAGGACAGGAAGAGGAGTAACCATCCAATTGTTAGTTTTGGCCTCAGGCCCCACAAACTGTATCTCTGTTTTGCTGGAACCTTCTCCAGCTTCTACCATACTGACATCAGCGAACAGCCTCTCGAAACTCTGATTCAGGTCCCCATCCATATCAATCAATGGTCTTAGGATCTTCGGGACTGGCGACCCCTTGGCATTGGCTCTGATAAAGGACCTTGAGAGATGTGGCACCGGTTTAGGCAGAAACCAAAACCTCTTCTTCATTTTTCGCGCTTGCCTCCTATCTGCCGCGGTTGGTTTGAACCCCAATCTGAAAGTTTCCAAATTTTTTAGGTAAGGAGACAGGTTGGACAATCCCCTGAAGCTCGACTCCCAGGCCCTTTCCCGGCACAAATCCATTACCCAGCATTTCCGAGATCATCATGACTGTTGCGGCAGCTACCCTAGGGTGCGGGATGGTTTCTCCTTCAGAAATTTTATTGGCCAACACTGTATCGAAAATCTGATAGACCCCAGGACCTTTGCCATCATTGGTCTCTATGAAAGGTACAATGGCGCCGCCCATGGTGCACGCTGTGTCCTCGCCGTGTAACACGACCTCTTGTTTTTCCCACTCGAACTTCACCATCTGATGTAGGGTGGAGGGCACTGCTTTGGCTGCATGAATCCACGGTCGTCCCAACAGAAGGTTATAAGATACTGTGGCATCTAACACCTGAAACTCCATGGTAAACAGGACTGGACCGATGGTCAATTCAAGTACAACATCCCCCACAGTGGCTGTTCCGTTTCCGTCGAACCCTCGGACACAGATGTTGTTCTTGTGGATTCTTCTGTGGTCGATCTTTAACTGGTTCAGAGTAGATAGTGGACAAATATTGGCACTTGAGCCGTTATCTATCAATACTCGAGTTACCACCGAGTCTTCACATTTGACAGCTAGGTATAGAGCTTTATTATGCTCCGTACCTTCCACCGGCAGATCATCATCTGAGAATGTTACCTTGTTCACCTCGAAAATCTTGTTGGCAATGGTTTCCAGGTGGTTTACAGAAATCTTGTTGGGTACATGAGCTTCATTCAATATCTTCATCAAAGCCCGTCGATGCTCCTCAGAATGGATCAGTAATGACAGCAGCGAGATCTGGGCCGGTGTTTTTCTCAGCTGTTCGACCACGGAGTAGTCTTGCACTTTCATCTTCCTCAGGAACTCCTCCGCCTCTTCTTCGGACACAGGTTTCTTGGTTGCAGCCGGGTTGGTTCTTCTTAGCTCCACCGGAGAAAAACACCGACCTGATCGAGTCAGCCCTTGCGCTTCACAACTGACTTCTTCCACCTATTTTCCTTTGTACATCACCACCGCCTTTTCATATTTCCAAGGCACAGCCCTGCTATCAATCATCGGCAGCTAGACTACAGGCTTTATGGTGACCAGTTCTCTATATGCCCCCTTCAACATAACTGCAGGTGCGGGCGGAATCCCTGATATTACCAACTTGTTTGGCTCAGGTTTGCTTGTTATGGCGGACGGGCTCTTTCCCAATATCACTACTGGCTTGACGCTTTCTCCCTGTGACTGTACCCTCGTTCCCCCACTGGTTGAGACTTCTTTCGGGGCGGCCTGGATCATCATCACTGTTTGTGAGGGTTTTCTCAACTCTCCTCCCTCATACACCAACTCAATCATGTGAGTCTTGTGGTGCGCTGGCAGTGGGTTTTGGTTGATGTTAGGAGCCTCCGGTGTCTGGACCTCGATCTTATTGGTGTCAATAAGATCCTGTATGGCATGCCTCAACTTCCAATACTTCTCGGTATCATGCCCGAGCATCCCTGAGCAGTATTCGCAACTTATTGATCGATCCAAATTCTGAGGTGGGGGATTTGGTTCTCGAGTCTGGACAGGACTAACCAAACCCAATTGCCTCAGCTTGTGGAACAAAGCGGTGTAGGTTTCTCCCAACTCCGTGAAAGTTCTCTGTTTCCGCAACCTGTCATTCCTAGCATCTGGATTTCCCCGAAAGCCTGCCCCTGAAGGGTTTCTATACGCCCTCGGTGGAGGGTAGGTGTTTTGTGGTGGTGCATATATGTTCTGGGGAGCCGGCGCGCGCCATTGCGGGCGAACCGGAGGCTGAGTGTATGCTTGGGCCTGGTGTACGGAGCAATGTGGTTATCGAGGCGGATAGAAATGTTGTGGTGGGTTGTATGGGTAGTTTGGCCTGTGAGGTCTGGGTTGGTTGTAGTGTGGCTTGCCAGCCCTGGACCAACTGCCTGCCTCGATCGTGCCAACTTCTTCTTTCTTTCTTCGCAACGCACCTACCGCGCCGCTCTGAATAGCCTGAGTCGTGGCCTTGAGTGCCGAGTAGTTCAAGATTTTGTCAGACCTCAGACCCTCTTCTATCATGACCCCTATCTTGACCACCTCGTTGAAAGATTTTCCAACCGTTGTCACCAAGTGACCAAAGTAGGTTGGATCCAATGTTTGCAAGAAATAGTCCACCATCTCTCCCTCTCTCATGGGAGGATCGACTCTAGCTGCTTGTTCTCTCCAGCGGAATCCGAACTCGCGAAAACTTTCCCCGGGTTTCTTCCCAGTTCTTAATAATGTGAGATGGTCAGGGACTATCTCGAGATTGTACTGGAAATGACCTGCGAAAGCCTGCGCCAGATCATCCCAAGTATACCACCTACTGGAATCCTGCCTGGTATACCATTCTAGTGCAGATCCGCTCAGACTTTGGCCGAAATAAGCTATTAGCAGCTCATCTTTGCCGCCTGCCCCTCTCATTTTGCTACAGAATCCCCGCAAATGTGCCATGGGATCACCGTGCCCTTCATATAAATCAAACTTAGGCATCTTGAACCCAGCCGGGAGTTGGACGTCTGGGAAAGGGCATAGATCTTTGTATGCTACGCTGACCTGGTTGCCCAAACCGTGCAGGTTCCTGAAAGACTGCTCCAGGCTTTTGAACTTTCTCAATACCTCATCCTGTTCAGGGGCTTTAACCGGCTTTTCAATCTCTGCCGGCGCTTCCAAGTGTGGATTGTAAGCCTGTGGCTCGGGGGCATGAAACGTAGGCTCGGGAGGATAGTATTGCGTATCGTGAGCCTGAAACAATGGCTCACTGGTCGTCCTTTGCAAAGGGGCTGATATGGGTCCCACAAAAGTGGGAATACTGGGTGTTGGGAGAGGTTGATGGGGTGGTGGAGCTTGGGAATCATGAGGGATTCTTTCTTGATGATAACGGGGATTTGGGAGGCTTGTGGAAGGGCCGGAGTGAGGGTATTCCGGCGTGTGTTCCAGTGTTTCAGGGCTCTTTTGTGCTTTGGCTAGGGCTAGCTGCATTGCATTCATCTCTAGTCCCATCCTTTCAATCTTTTCCATCGCTTCTTTTAACAACTGGCTCATCGGCCTTTCTTCCTCATTACTATTCTCTGAAGTAGCCATGCTTGTTGCTACCGGTCCTTTGGATCTGGTTTGGTAAGAGTGTGTTGCCAAAATTCTTTAACAACTAACTGTCTGGATTCAGACAACAACAAACTTTGTTAGCGTTAGAGCTTAACAGATTTGATCATAACACATAGAGGATGCAATGCTCCTAGGCAGTAAACCGTTTCTACATGCTTTGCTTCAAACAACATGCGTCATCCCGGCTTGCTTATTTATCCCCCTTTTTTAAAGTACTTTGGGAAACCCTGCATTTTATTTTTTGTATTTTCTTTCTTTCTTTATTAAAAATGGTCAAATCTTATGGGGATTGCCTACGTATCACGTCCCCGCGCGAATCAGACCAGGCGTAGTTCTGCCTTAGAGTAAAGAAACACAAAATTCTTTTGGTATCATTAAATTCATTCTCAAAATTTTTCTATTACAAATTACTTCAAACAAAGAGTAGCAATAGTACGGATTCCTGTCTGATTAAAAGAAAAGAAAATAACATATGGGAAAGCGGCAAAAGCCAAATAAACAAGGCATCGACCAAAGATTAATTTTCCAACTTAAGGGCCCGCGGGGCATCATTCGGCCTTCTTGCGGCCCTTGGTGTGAGGTCCCTCTGTAAGCTTTTCAACTCGTTCATAATCCGGTGGACGCATCCCATGATGGAAACAAGGAGGGTCTTCCGAGGTGTTCGCTCACATGCTAAGCATTTCATGTAGATGTAATGCCCAATTTCGTCAATCCTTCCTCGAATGTTGTCCCTTGCAATGAACAATTGCCTGATTTGTCGGTTCTTCAATCCCAGTGCCTGAGCATTGTCGGCAAGTCGATCCTGGAACAACACCATTTGTCTTTCCATGCAGGCCATTGCATCGTAACAATGTCTTCTGTCGGCCTGAGCATCTCGTGCTTGTTTGACGATCCGATCATGTAGAGTGGAGTTCGTCTCCCTTAATATCCCGATGCTCATTTCATAATCCCTTATGACCTGTTGCAGACGCTGCTTCCGGGCCATTGTGTACTTTGCCCATCTGACCTTCATCCTTGCTATGCAAGCTTCTGATTGTTCTAATTCTTCTTGGCTTTGGATGACCTGATTTCTCAAACTTGCTATCAATCTTTCGTTAGAGCGACGCTTCTGTCGGTCAATGTTATTCTTACTGGCTTGGCGAAGGCGGGCCTTTAGGGTTTGGTTTTCTTGGGCTAGCTTGTTTCTTTCAGCCTGCTCCGAGGCGACTTGCACATTGTTCTCAAATACAAGCCTTTCAACTTGTTGCTTTAGTTTCCCGATTTCAACCCGGTAACCTTCCTCCCTTTTTAACCATCCTCATTGCTCCTGTGAATCATCTGTGAAGTGTTGGACGTGGGCTCTTTTAGCAGGTCTTTGCCGAATCTGAAACCTTCTTTCGAACCAAGCATCGTACTTTGGGTCGACCTCACCTTTAGCTAGTTCTCGCACCATGGTCTTGGGTTCCAAGAATCTACATTCGTGCCACAGCTTTCTAATCTTCCCCTCGGGAAATATGACTCCCGGGCTCAGCTCCAAGGCGTGCTTGCTCAGATCTTCATCGGTAGGGATTACTTGAAACCTGCCCAGCTGTCGTAATACCCGATGAGGGGCATATGGCTGGATGCTGCGAAGTCCCATTAAGAGAACATGACATTCTCCAGCCGACATGTAGATCACCTCAGTATCAATCAACCAACCAAATGCCCATTCAATTTGGTCAGCTGTTGTTGACCTTAACCGTGTAAACCACGCTTCGACACCTTCAGGAAATCTGGCGCCTGCTATGCGCTTCTCGAATCCGCTGATACAATTCCTCTCGGTCAACCCGTGGTTCATGTATCCTACTCGGTGATGGAGGTGTTCCTGCATCCATAGCTGAAGTAACAGATTGCAACCTTGGAAGAACTTGCCTCCTTCTCGGCATATAGTCAGAGCTCGGTAGATTTCGGACAAAATCAAAGGAACCACAGTACTATTGGTTCTTTTGATTGCAACGTCGGTCATCCCTACCAGACCTATCTCTATCTTTTTATCCTTCCTTGGACAGACCATGACTCCCAAGAGCGTTGTGATGAAAGCCAAAGTATGTCTTGCTTCCCATTTGTTTCTGTTCCCGCCGTGAGTCAGCCCAAGGTTTGGTTCCTCGAAACCCTGCGGAGCTCCGTACCGCTGATACAAGAAATGGAGATCACAACATCCTCTCGATAAATCGTCATGTTGTATCTTCCGACTGATGCTTAGTAGATCCAGAAACGCATGCGGAGACACTGGCCTTGGCGAAAGTAAATATTGCCCTCTTAACCTCTCATTCAATCCCGCATATCCGGCGACTTCCTCAAGTGTTGGTGAAAGTTCAAAGTCAACAAAGCGGAATACATTGCGGGTTGGGTCCCAAAATGGTATTAGAGCTTCAAGAATATCTGTCCTCGGCCTAATGCTCATCAAATTGACAAAACCTCCCAACACTCTTCCCACTATCCCTTTGCAATCGGCTTCCAAGTCATTCCACCACATGTGGAGTTGTAGAGGGACCTCGCTGAGGGCAGAGAACGGTTTATTTGGCTCTGTGCTCATCCTGCACATTTATTACGGCGTTTTTTAGGCGAAAGCAAAATCTTTATTTTGGTTCCAACCAAAAATCTTTGAAAAATACAATAAAACAATATATGTATATATATACATGTGTATATATATATACATATATACTTTATTATATCTTTATTTGGTAAAAATGAAAAAGGGAGTTGGACCTGATGAGGGTTGCCTACGTATCCCACATCCGATGAGAATCAAACCGACGTAGTTCGGGTAATAAAGCAACTAGCTGATTTATTTATTATTATTATTATTTTTTTTTTAAATAAAAACTCATTCATCATTCTCAGCTTGCTATTTTTCTCTTTTCTCTTTTCCTTTATTTTTTATAAAACAAACTATTAAAATAAATATACCCCTTTTTCTTCTATCTGAACTTCGTCCCAACATTCGAAACCGGTCATCATACATGTTTGAAGCAAATAAATGCACAAGCAGTGAGCAGGATGCATCAGGATGGCCTTTTCTGTTTCAGGTTGCTATTCCTAGACGGACCCAACCCCTGTGTTGAGTCCCTTAAGTCAAAAATGCACATGATGCAAATAAGCGTTCCTACTAGGAATCCGGCATGAAGTTGAGTTATTCTAGGTTCAGAACCTGGGTGTTTGTTCTAGACCTGGCTTACCCGAGCGGACAGCTCGAGTCGAGGGAGGGCAGCGTACCGGGAATACAGAAGCTTCACCGGCTTAGCAACTTGTCCGAACCTCGTTCTAAATTGGGATTTGACACTATACAGAAAAGAAGTCGTACGAAGTACACCCTTCTTCATGATTTAGAAGACTCAGAAAGGATTGGGGTTTCGGCACAGTTTATATACAGTTCACGTAATATCAAAGCGGTAAAAGGCAACCAATTAGCACATTAAGCACAAACATGTAAAAATCAGATAAAACCAAATATAACAATTTATCTAAGCTCGAATTTCTAACCCTGAACCAGTGGTTCTGGGTGTTATCCCCAGCAGAGTCGCCAGAGCTGTCACACCTCCTTTTTCTGCCCCGCAAGGGTGCAAGGGAGTTTTTCCAATTAAAGGACAATCGAAACGGGATTGGTTTATTTATTTCAGAGTCGCCACTTGGGAGATTTAGGGTGTCCCAAGTCACCAATTTTAATCCCGAATCGAGGAAAATAATGACTCCATATTACAGTCTGCGTACTAAAAATCCAGATAAGGAATTTTGTTAACCCGGGAGAAGGTGTTAGGCATTCCCGAGTTCCGTGGTTCTAGCATGGTTGCTCAACCGTCATATTCGGCTTATTTATCTGATTTTAAATACAATTATGAACCGATGTGCCAATTTTAACTTTTAACCGCTTTATCATTATTGTTTTTACAAGAATGTGAACATCGCTTAAAACACGTCTTTGGACTGCGTCACATGAAATGCACCCACAATCCGGAACGCATTTTTATTTGATGTTTTGAGATTTGGATTTGGGTCACATGAAATGCACACCCAAGCTTAAGAAAGTAAATTATTAAACAGGCGCCTAAAGAGACTATCGCGTTATTATTTTGGGGAGGCCGTGAAATTCGCTAAATGGCCCGTCCCGGATTCTAAGTATTTTAATATATATGCATTTAGAGGGCCCCGCAGCTTCTACATTTTTTGTTTGTCGAGGCTCGTCTCATTTTATTATTAAAAGGAGTTTACAACGTCATGGAAATGCATCTCGGGCCACGCCACAATCAATGTGCCCGAGACTAGAGACATATTTCGAATCCGTTGAGATTTGAATTTGGGTCACATAAATGTGCACCCGAGTTTAGGGGGATGACCTTATTAAAGGCGCGCCTAAAGCAATTAGCGCATTATTATTCTGGGAAGGCCGTGAGATTTGCTAAACGGCCCGCCCTGGAAACTAAGTACTTTAATGTATACATTTAACGAGGGCCCCGCAGCTTGCACATTTTATTTGTCGAGGCTCATCTCGTCCTTATTTTAAAAGGATATCCTATAGCAACTACATTTCTTGTCGCGTTTGTCTCTACTAGTTGAAAACAGAGATAGTCCTAGTTAATTACATGCTTGCAGGTTATTTATAGCAGGCTTCAAAACGCTTTTACACGATCAGAATCACGGCCACATACCCAGGTCGCATCCCGAATATTATGGGCCCAAACCCAGCCCACACAGTATCGGCAGGGTCCTGGGCTACTGCTTTTCCGACGGAAGCCTGCTGGGTTCGTTCGACTTGGGCCCAACCTTCGTGAGGTTGAGAAATGCGGGCTTGTATTATTTATTCTAAAGGCAATGATTTGCCAATTATAATGAGGCAGCTTGTTGAAGGGAAATGAATTCAACTATCAAGGGATAACTCCATACTTGGCGTGCATTACAGGATATGCTAAACACAATTCACCAAAGTATAAGATACAACCTACTGCACTGTAAATCCTTCTATCACCAACCTATATATACAATCTAACATTCCATTACCATACATTGACATTTATTAGGCATGAGGACTATCTCCAGTATCCAAACAAGAATGTAAACTATTATACATTATATGAGGTTTAACATAATAGTCTATGTATATATAAACATCTGCAGATCTTCTCCTTTACATTCATGCTCAAACTTTTCAAGTTACATTGGTAGGATATTTGTGTACCTGGTATAGAGAACAAAAGGAGGAAGAAAATGATCAGCTGAGTGGTACGCAACAAGCACAGCAACAGCAGATAATACAGCCCAACACAGCAACAACCCAACAACCACAAAGATGAAGTTCACACGTTGGTCGAGCAACAGACAAATAATCCCAGGAAACAGGATGGGAAGCAAAACCAATTGAGAAAAGAACCAGAATATTTTGTGCTATAGCCACAGAAATTCAATGACCACCAAAGCTCAGCAAACAACCAGCACAGTTTCAAACAATCAGGGAGACTAAAACTCAATGTACAGCACACAGAAACTCAATGTAGTAGCAATCACAGCTGAAGATACACAGACTTCTCTTAATGGAACAATAACAGCCCCAGTTAGGATAACCAACTTGGTTTCTTTGTGCAGTTTTTGGACAGTGTTCAGTTACAGTATTTCTGGAAATTTTTTTCTATTTTTTTTCAGTTTTCTTCAACTCACAAGACCCCTCTCAAGACTAAATTTTCCAGCCCCCTTTAAGTTCTGAGAATAGCTTATTTATAAGCCAACAAACCAGTGCAGTCAAGCTGCCTGGATTCTGCCAATTGCAGACTGCCCATACCTATTAAACCTCATGCCTAAGCATCTTCTTGATGCCAGCCATTTGTTCCCCACGCCTGGCTTATTCCCTTTGTTCAAGAGTTATGGGTTCAATTAAGTATTCATTTTAATTCCCATGCTCTTATGTCTTGCTCCCCATTGGCATTAATTTAATCCTGTTTCAGTACCCTACTTGTCAGCTCACTTAAACTAAGCCTTTCTGTTCTTTTCAAACCCCAGACTACCCTCATTAAACCCTGATTATGACTGTACTAACCCTCTGCAACAATGGGGCATTTTGAACTTCTGAAAGTCCAAATTCAAGACTGCCCTAGCCTGATTCTTTTAATTGTTTAAAAATGCAGTTACAAATTAGTATTCACAGATAACGTCAAACATCCAATTAACAACACAGGTTTGTTCAGTTATGTGAAGTTGTACGCATTAACATATCTGAACATTCAGTCCTAGGAAATTAAACGACGACGTTTATCAAGTCGACCATACTAATTATAACAAGGAATAATCAGTCGCTTATATAAACAACACAAAGAGGGTCCCAAATGGCTTCAGACAACCTTGCTCTACATTTGAGGGGGCTATATGAATTATCTATGCGACGACTAATCTAATAGAGCATGTATATCACAGAATACGTTCAAAGCATACACAGAAAACAATCGACCAAATAAAAGGTCTTTGACAGAGATGGAAGAAATTAAGAAAAATACCAGACAATAACAAACAATCACAACAAAGCATGCTAACAACTTAATTATCACTCGAATAAAACAGAAAGGCAAAGAAAAGCTGACCGAAAATGTCCAAACAAAATCGACCCAAGTCTGACTCAGCTTTGACCATTTGAGGCCGAACAAACTTTAATCAAGGTGTTCTCAAATGAGAACAACTTGATTAAGGTCTATTAGACCTCAAACCCCTGTTAGGACTCGCCGGATTCCAAGGTTATTCGTGTTCTAGGGTTTGGATCTTCAGATCTGGTTTTTTAGGAGTTGTGGGTGGATTCGGACCAAACCAAGCCTGGTTTGGTCACGAGGGAGGTCAGGGGAGTGTCTGGTACGAAGATGGTAAGGTTTGGTATAAGTCAGAGTTCGACTTGAATCTTCAAATGAAGATTCGAGACGAAGGAAGGTGATTCGAGGCTAGGGGGTAACATATCCATGTTCAGGAGAGTGAGGTGGTCCTAGGGTGTTCAGGAGGTGGTCATCGGCATTCATGCCGCCGGGTTCTGGTGAAAGGGAAATCAGGGCGGCTGCTAGGGTTTCGGGGGGGTTCAGTGTTTGGTGAAGACGATGAGTGGAGGGGGTTCGAATAGGGGGCGTGGGGTACGATAGAAAGCTTATATACGATCTAGGGGTTTAGATCCTGGCCGTTGGATCAAATGAGATCTATGGCCAGGATCTATTCACTTAGGGAAGACTGTGTCGTTTGGGTTTGATAGTGGGTGAGACCGAGTAAGACTGGATCGGGTCAAAGTTTGACGGGTTTAGGGGGAAAGGCCGGGGTCCGTTGGATCAAGGGGTTGGACGGCTTAGATTAATTTGCCTGAAACGACGTCGTTGAGGTGAAGTGATCAACCTGATCAGGACCGTTTGTTTGAGTCAGATCAACGGTTCTGATAAGGACGCTGATACGGCGTCGTTTGAATCAGTGTTTGGGCAGGCCTGACTTGGATTGGGTCCTTGTGTGCCGGTTTTGGGCCTATTTTTTGTTTCATTTCTTGGGCCCAAATCACTCTTTTCTTTGTTCTCTAATTTTAAAACAAAAATGAAATAACAAATAAATAATAAAACAAATAAAATTAAAACAAACAACAATGTAACACTTCAACACAATTATCACACCAAATTAAAATGTTTAAGTAAGTTAAATCACAACCTAGAACGAACGATGCATATATATTTTTTGAATTTTCTTTCAACGACCGAATTACGGTTTGATTACCATGACAGACATACTTTGTATTTTGATTGATAAGATCAAATGCAACTTGGGCCGAACCATAAATGACTAACAGCACATGTCATGAAAAAATTGAAAATTTGTACAGCGAGGTCACTGGTCACTATTTTTGTTTTCTTTTGGAGCGATTGTCCGTGAAGCAAAAATCACGTGCTTACATTGGCAAAAGCCATAAATTACATCACCAACCAAATTGTTTTGACAAAAAACTAAGTCCCAAACTATTACTCCAAAAACCTACTTCCCATTACTCCAGCATAGTACTCTTCTTTCCCTTTCTTACATGCAGTTTTTCAGTTTTTTTCTGAGCTTGCATCTCTAGCTGGTTGCTAGTTACAACCTCTTTTTCCTTCTATGTGAGTCCTCTTGGTGAGTTGGGCAGAATTGAAGGATCACCCACACCAGTTGAACCATCTATTAAGGGGATAAATCTTGTCACAGATGGAAGATTTGGTTCTTGTCTCACCTGAAGCCTTGTCCTTGTCTCTGAAATAATTTTTGGCCTTATAGCAGGGTCTTCTTCATTTGCAAATTGTGGAGGTAAAGGTCTCCTACTAATAACATCTTGCAGGGATGAGATGCTATCAAAAGTAGTTGGGTAAGGAATAAACACAAATGGATTGCTAGAGGCTTGACTATTTTGAGATTGTTGGGGACCTGATAATGGTATTTCTTCATCAATGTCTTCATAATCTATAATACTTTTCCTTTTCATTATCTGTTTTCCTTTAGATTGTGCACTAGATGGTTGTCATAAATAAATAATAAATTATTAGATAATAGAAAGTCTACTATTAACGATTAATAAGAGTAACAAATCACCTTTGTACATTCTCTTGATTATGATTTGGTTCTCCACAGCAGCTGCAGTTCATGGTTCTCCCTTTCCTTGAAGCAGACCATTCACCTTGTCTCTTCCTTGCCTCATCTGTTTGCCTATTTATCTTCAGTTTAGGCTTGCCAGCTAACTTCACCAAGTGTGGTGGTTCCATGGCCTGTGATGGGTCTCTTTTCCAGAATTTCTCATCCCTAACAGGCTACAACTTATGTGAATAAGTCTTTAGAGCAGCCTCTTAGCTATACCACCAATGCATTTTCTCCAAAGGGTCATTCCTCTTGTATATCACTGCTTTGATTGTGTAAGGACATGGTATTCCTGAGAGTTGCCATTACCTGCAATTACATTGCTTTTCTATTTTGATAGTATGTTCATCTGCTCCTTCTCTAATCTCATAACCAGCATCTCCATTAAAGTGAACCACACATGTGTGAGCAATCTTCAAGTAATCAGCATACAATTTCATGCTTTGTGGACTGAAGTCATGAGTCCATGACTTCACTTAATCTTCATGTTCTCTCAATATGGTCATAACCTTAACCCTAATATCTTCCAACATCTTGATTATTGGTTTATACCTTGCATCCAAGATCCATGCATTGAATGACTCTGTAAAGTTATTGTCCACTGTCATGTTCTTGCACATAGTGTCAAAATAAGCTCTACACCATGACTGGGCAGGATAATGTAGTAAATCTCTCACAACATCTTCATCCATTTTCCATATATTCTTCAGTTGGTCTTGAAAATCCTCCCCATAAGTGCTCCATGCACACCACCATAGAAGCTTCTTCATCTCCCCAGATCTCCATCTCTTACACCAGTTAGCCTCAATGTGTCTAACACATATCTATGGTTAGCTTTAGGAAGTTCTGTTCTCATTCCCTCAACCAAACCCTGCAAGTCATGAATCAAACAGAAAAGAAAAAGGCTATAAAAGAACAGAAAACAACTGAAATAAAGTATGGAGAAGTAGACATTGAAAAATAGAAAGTTTACTGAAATAAACAGCTGAACTTTTGCATGTCTGATATGAAAGTGTGTCCTTCTCCATTATGTAGGTCCAATGACCCTTTTAGCAATCCCAAAAACCATTCTCAAGTCCTCTTTGTTTCTTTGTCCACTTCAGCCCATGCTATATGATAAAAATGGTTCATTGAGTCTTGACCAACGACAACTAGAAGTTGTCCTTTAGCTTTTCCCTTAAGAAATATCACATCCAATCCAATAAAAGGCCTCAAACCAGTCTTAAAACCCATCTTCAGTGCATTGAAACAGATATACATTCTTAAAAATTTTCTCTTACCTTCAGCTAGTGCATCTTTTGACAAGTTAATAATAATATCACTACCAGGATTACTGATCTTCAACTCATTGGCATATGCCTCTAGCTTATTATACTCATCTTTAAAGCTTCCTTGCAGCTTATTAAGAATCAATGCTTTTACCCTCTTACATTTTTCATGATTAACATTCAGCTCAAATGCATCTTTCAGGTCAGTCCTCATCTCTTTCACTTTATATTTTGGATTATTTTATAACTTCTTAAAATAATATGCAATAGTACAGTAGTCAACAGTACTATTATCATAAGCAGCATAGTCATGATGTGGGTTTAAGGTCTTGATTCTTACTCCTAGACAGTTCCTATCTTTAGAGATTAAACAAACAAATGGGCAACCAGATTGACACTCATGCCTAAGCTTGTTTTATCACTTTTTTTAAGAACTATCTCTTTCTTATTTGCCACACCATAGAGTTTTAAACACTTCCTAGCTTCAGAGATGTCCTTGAAGGTCATACTCGTGTCTAGTTCCTTATAATCAAGGAGTTGATCAGTAATGCTCATGTTTCTTTGAGTTGCAATAGTATCTAATTCTTCAGAATCATAGTCTGAAGATTCAGAATCATACTCATCACTATCCTTACCATTAGTTGAGCTATAGTCAGTAGCAGCCTCAAAAACAGGTACTACAACCTCATCATATTGAGTAATATTAGGTACTTGGACTGACATCTCACATTCCTCAACATCAAACCAATTAATAACATTATAATCAGTACTAACCATTTCTAACAGGCACCTAATACCACTATCCCCTTCAACTTCATAGTAGCTACCAGAAGGGGCAGAAATTATAAGTTATTGAACACCAATAAACCCTAATTCATCGCAAAACTCATCTACAATGTCTTTATATGAAAGATGGTCAGAGTCATAGCCTGTCCAAGTGTGCAACAGGTTCTTAGCATATTTCACTTGTGGCTCTCTACTTTATTCCCCACTATAGTTGAATATTATGTCCAGATTAACCATTTTGTTGATCTGAAATTAGATAACATAAATAAAGATTGGATAACAAATTGTAAGAAAGTTGAGCTAAGAAAACCAACCACAAACTAAACTAAATTAAATTATTATTGATCCATGCATTAAACAATACCATATAAGAGTAATAAAACAAAGAAAAACACATAAAAACAACAAATTCACATAATCTAAACCACCATAGCAATAAAACCATCTCTAAAACCTTAAACCACCCAAAGAAAACAGAAAAATGAGACCAACACATCAATCAAAACAATCAATGTGTAAAAGAAATACAAAATTACTAAAATAATCGGATTACCCCACATTCAGGACCACTAGTGAGTGATATTACCCCACATGCAGTAAAGTCAAAATTTGACCCATAAAGAAAAAGCCAAAAGTTGCATTAGAATAATCAAAAATTATAGTAAAAACAATATATAAATCAACCCATACACGAATCTCTAACTAAAATGGATAAAATCAGGAAACCTTAAAATCGACGATATTAAACCTATGAAATAAACGCTAACTTAAGACACATTACTACAAAAATTATAGGCTAACAAGAATGCATCTATAGTTTTGGTGGAATTTTAGTACCTTTACACCATAGGAGATTCAAGAATCAGCAGATGGATGGAGTAAGAAGAAGAAACGGGTCTCTTAGATTTAGGTGTAATGAGATAAAAGGGCTAAAATGATCTATTTAAATGAACCCGTTAAAGGGTTACGGATCGGGTCACACTTGGGTTCAAATCGGGTGTAAAAATGGGTAACCAAACGATAATTAAAAAAAATTGGGTGTATTAATATTGAGCCACGTGTCCGTTTCGGCTGGGTCCATTAATGAGAGGGTAATCTTATTTATAACACTAATGACAGGGATAGAAAGGGTTCAATAGTATAACGGGAGGTACAAATAACTAATATATAATAGTACATGGGCAGGAATAGCCCTTTTACGAAATATTATTGCAACTAAGTATGACATGGAAGGGCAATGATCCAGAAAGTTGGTCAGATCTTCATTCTTCATGGCATAGTCTAGTGGTAAGAGCGTAACACATGATGTGTGAGTTAAACGCAAGTCACAAGTTTGAATCTTGCTGTAGACAAAAGTTTGGTATTAAGTGGAGAAAGATAGAGGGGTGAGCGCATTATCCACCAAGTTTAATGATGTGCCACAGGCCCGGGACATTTCTTGATTATAAATCTCATAGATTATCTTTAAGTCAATATCAAGTTCAAATGTTAAACCGATTTTAGCTCAGTTGGTAGAGTGGAGGACTGCAGCGTGCTTCCATAGCAATCCTTAGGTCTCTGGTTCGAATCCGTCAGGTCGGAAAATTTCTTTTATTTTCTAATTTCTAATGAATCTCTTTGTCGTTGCTTTTTTTTCCCCTTCCCTTTCCCCCTTCCCCTCTCTGGTTTTTCCTGCAAATTGAATCCAAAATTCTAAACCCTTGTCTGTCGTTCCTTAAACCCTTCACTCCAACATCAGAAACTAAAGAATACACAAATGTCAATTTGGCGTCTCCTTTGGACCAAATCTACCACCACCGCCATTTCTTCCATTTCCAAAACCTCAACTTCCCCAAACTCCACTTTCTCTCAATTCAGACAACTTTCCACCTCTTTCCTCGTCACTAAAATCCCCAAAAAATTCCGAAAGAAACGCAAGAAAAAGGACTTCCCACGTACCAAACTGGTCCAAACTCAACCAAACATCATCCCCTACTTCGAAAACATCCTCGTACGCGATACCCATTTCAGATTCCTCACTAAAACCAAAGAATTCCTGTCCAAACAACCCCATCATGTCCTTCGCCTTGACGATGCTGGAAAACTTCACCAGCAGCTGGGGTTCCCACGTGGCCGCAAGATTGTCCGTTCCCTCCAACGCCACCCTTCAATCTTCGAAATTTATCGACATACTGATGGTAAGATGTGGTTTGGTTTCACTGATTTTATGGAACAATTGTTGGAAGAAGAATCTTGTGTAATGAATCAAATGGAAAATGATAGAGTTAATGTTGTTAGGAAATTGTTAATGATGTCGAAAGACAAGAGGATTCCCTTGAGTAAAATTTATCATAATAGGCTTTTATTTGGTATACCTGAAGATCTTAGGGATAGGATAGGGAAGTACGAGGATTATTTTAAGGTTTTTGTTGAGGAAGATGGGAGAAGGGTAGTTGAGCTTGTGAATTGGGATCCTACATTGGCGGTGAGCGCGTTGGAGAAGGAGTATATGGTTGACGAGGATAAGGTGAAGAGGGCGTTTAAGTTTCCAATTAAACATGGCAAGGCATTGGATTTGGATGAAGGCGATGAGAGGAAGTTGAACTTGTTGTATACGTTGCCTTTGGTTTCGCCTTATTCTAATGGAAGCAAGTTGGATTTGTGGACTGTGGAGGCTGAGAAGTTTAGGGTTGGATTGATTCATGAGTTCTTGAGCTTGACGTTGGAGAAGAGAGCCTATATACATAATCTTGTGGAGTTCAAGGATGAGTTTTGTCTTACAAAGCATACTTATCAGATGCTCTTGAAACAGCCGCGGACGTTTTACTTGGCTGGTACGGAAATGAATTGGTGTGTCTTTCTAAAGGATGGGTATGGGGAAGATGGGGTTTTGCTAAATAAGGATCCTCAGGTGCTGTTCAATGAGAAACTGTATGGATATGCTGGCATGAAAGTGTTGGAGCCAACCAGTCTTGTCAATGAGACATGAAATGTTTCTTTAGCTATGTTCTTGTGTAACTTGTTGTGATGACAGAGCTTCATTGAGCAGAATTTGCACCAAGAATACCGAAAAACTTCCAACTTGTGGTAGAATAATGCACCAGATTATACATCAAAACAACATTATACTAGAGGTATCGGAGTTGTTTCGAACATTTATTTACAATTTTTCCTGCTGCCTATGGTCTTTCAGCTGTAATCATGTCCATATTCACAATGTAGAACACTATTGCGCTAACAATGTGGAAAACTTACTTATCATAAAAAGAAAAACATTGTAAAAAGCTATGGCATTTCATTGTCTAAGGTAATATTCAGTATTCTACTATTATTTGAGAAATTTGGATGACTGAGGTTAGTTTGGTTTAACCATGACTCCATGAGTAAATTCTCTTTCTGATCTCTCTATCCGCATGAAAGTTACAATCTTGTTCAGTCCATTTTCCCACTGTTTATCTGTAATTAAATTCAATTGTGATATCTTCATTTACTTCCTCTACTTTCAGTTGGTTAATTGGATAACATAGGATGGTGGTTAGAGCTGATATAATATGCATATTTTGTGAAGAACATTTAAAAAAATATATTGTGAAGACATGAGTAAATTATGATATAATGTTCATTGAACTCGTATGAAATACATAACTCGATGAGAAATACACGAGAGAATAGAATCGTCCTTGCTTCAATGCTGGCAAGTACAGAAGAAGACTGCAGCAGATTTGGAAGACTATCCCATGATGCATCATGTGGACTGTTTGGTTGGAGAGGATAAGAGATGTTTGAAGTAAAGAAACAACACATTTCTTTTGTAAAGAATAGATGTTTGCAGAATTTATACTTGTGGCGTAAAGATAGTGCTAGAAGATGTTGCATTTTTTAATTCTCTGTGACTAAAGCTGTAATGAGGAACTTGTTATCCTCCTATTGTACTTTTTCATTACTTTCTTGGTACTACTATATAAAATTACCTTACCCCAAAAAAATCATTCTTAATTACGCTCAACCTTTGATGACAATCTACCACAGACTAGTGATTAGAAAAGGTGAAGCCAGAGCATAGGCTTACTAAAGATGGCGAAAGGTTCTGCTCATTTATCTGTCAAAATGAATGGGTAGTAATTGTTGAATTCGTGTGTTACCCGTTGTTCTTTCAATGGAAAAGGATAGCCAACGTGAATGGCTTGGCTGCTTGCTAAAGATGAAGGTTTGCATTTTGAAAGCTTCTGTTTTGATTTAGCTGTCAACTGTTCAATTTGTCTGTTACTTGTTGGTCTTTCAATGGAAAAGGATAGCCAACAGGGACAGAATACGCGCCGTGAATGGCTTGGCTACTTGAGAATATTACCTATATTCTGTTTTTATCCTAAGTATCCAATAGGTGTGGAAGATTATATAAAGCATGAATTATCAGTTTCTTGATGCTCTTGGCACTATTCAATCATGGATTGTCATTTAGTCAGAAATTTGTTCAACTTTCCAAGCTAATATGCCTCATGTTTAGTGTTTATAGTTGAAACATTCAGTCAACTAAAACGTTGGAAATATAAGACTACAAAGAATCATACTTGTGTGGCTCAAAAGAAGCCTTGAGAATTTGACGTATCATCAGGAAATTCAACTAATGCTGTCTATTAGGTTGCTAAGCCTCAAATTTACTACTCCCTCTGGTCCAATGCGTTTTTTTTGGCTGTTTTTACACATATTAAGAAATGGGATTTTTACCTATCTATACCATATATCAAACCTTATTACCTTCATTGTTTAAGGATTGTGTTAATTACATTTAAGCATACCAAATTACCTTTTATATGCCATAATTCAAATTAAGGGTATAATTATTCCTTCATTTATTGTAGGCGTGATTTTAGGACTGTATTTTCACGTTATTTGGTTTACCCGCCTCTCTCTCCTCCCACCCCCCCCCCCACACCCCCCACGATTTACCTTCAGTTTTTCCTCCATTCTCGTACAATCTCTTCTCACCCACAATTACCATCACTTTCTTCTCCACTTAATTACCTTCAGTTGTATCCCCCACGATTTGAATTCACTTCCATCTTTGTCTTCAACTCCTAAATCATGAAAAAAACCAACACTCCCCAAAAAAATCATCAAAAGCTATATTAGCTGATATTCCAACCTTTGATTTGGGTGTTTTAACACCAAAATCACCACCCAAAAACCCACAATCGACGCATGCAAGTGAACAAACTACTGGTATTTCATCTCCTAGACAAATTCGTGCGGAAATGAGAAGCAAGCATTTGCACGATGTTGATGTTGGTGGAGTTGATAAACTAGTCGAGAATCAACTCAAACGCAAGGGGAAAGAGTTGAGTGTAGATGAAGATTTTGTAGATGATTCTCCCAAAGTTCCATCTGTGAAAAAACACAAGGTCTCTCCTTCTTCATCAAAACCAAAGAAGAAGTAACCCTCAAAAAAAGTACCAAAATTGGTTAAGGAAAAAATTTCAATAAAGGTAAACACTATTTATGTTTCCTCACTGTTTTGTAGTTTGATTTTGGTTGTAAAAATCTGTTGTTCAAGTGTTAATTTAGTGTTCAAGTGTTTTTTGGCCAAATGTGGTATTGTCCTAATTTTGTAGATTATTTGTCGCAATTTTGTAGGTTTAATGGAACTGTGATTATTAGACAGTGTATAACTGTAGTTAGTTTGTAGTTGATTTGTAGTCTGATCGTTAAATTGTAGAGATGTTATTTTTCATTGCAAACTGTATTGCTGCTACATTTAACTTCATTTTAAATACAATTAATCTACATTTTGTGAGTTACTTGAAGTAACTGTTACATTCTGTAGATAATGTTTACACGTGCATTGTTCTTCTTTGATTGTTCAAGTGTATTTTGGTAAAATGTGGTGTTGTCCTAATTTTGTAGATTCTTTGTCTCAATTTTGTAGTTTAATTGGAACTGTGACTCTTAGACAGTGTATAAATGTAGTTAGTTTGTAGTTGATGTGTAGTCTGATGGTTAAATTGTAGATATGATATTTTTTATTGTAGCCTGTATAGCTCATATATTTAACTTCATTCTAACTACAGTTAATCTACATTTATGTGAGATACTTGAAGTAACTGTTACATCCTGTAGATAATGTTTACACGTGCATTGTTCTTCTGTTATTGTTTTGTAGTTATAGGTGTGGGTAGGCTATTCTTCTTCTAGTTATATTTTGTATTTGTCATGTAGTTATATGTAGATTACTGCTTCCTTTTTATGCAAACTACTAATGTTCATTAATTTTATATTTTCTACAGAATGGACCTTACTTTGCACAACAAAATGTTGATTATGGTGTGCTTAGATTCCACAGTTTGTGTGATCCTAGCATACCTAGCCAGATACAAGCTTTACTCTCTCTGAATGCTTTAAGGGTTTTCAGAAAAACTTGTTTTGGTTACTTATTAGGTCTCCCCACAATCTGTATGCAAAACCAATCACTTCATCTTCTGATGAAGTATGAATTGACAAAGACTACTGACTCATATTTTTCAGTACTATTTAAGGGTGAAAAATTGAATTTTTCCTTGAGAGAATTTGGGTTGATAACTGGTCTTAATTGTGTGAATAAGTTTTCAGACTATGGTTACACTTCCACCTATGTTAGCCCTTTAATGAATACATATTTTCCGAACAAAGAAAGGGTTGAGAAATGGCATTTGAAAAATGTAGTGACTAATAAAGCATGGGCAAACGATGTGGATGCGGTGAAGTTGTGCATTCTTTATATGTTGGAATTTTTTGTTTGTCCTTCTGATAAAGACCATGTGACTTTCATAGACAAGTTTATGTTCTTTCTAATAGAGTCTGGTAATTTTGAGTCATACCCATGGGGTATCAAATCCTTCAAGCAGGTTATTGAATCTGTCCGACATCGTCTTAATCCCCATGTACATTCTTATCTGATACGGGGATGCTCATTAGCCTTGAAAGTGTGGCTATATGAGTATTGCTCGTCCGTCAGCACCGAGCTTGCTACGAGATGTTCTGAATCTATACCTCGCATTTTAAGATGGTCAGCTACAAAGGGGCAGATTTGGTTAACTGCAATTGAAGAGAAGATGATCAAGCCTGAGTGGATCAAGGTATTTTTTCCACTTTTGTATGATGCTACAATTACATTCATAATAACTACATTGAATCTACATTTTTTTTTATCACTTGAATTAACTGTTATTTTCATCATTCAGTTCACAAACATGATTGAATCTGGAGAAGAGCTTGGAGTGCTTAATCTGCCAGACAAGATTCAATATGAAGATGAACATGGTGCTCAACCATCACATGTTCCAACTGCTGCTTCTCCATCATTTGAACCCAAATATACAGATTGTCAAGAGGACATTGAATCTGTCAGTAGCAAGCTCATGAAGTTGAAAAAGGGGATTGTGCAGGTATTATGAATAACTACAATATATTGACATAATTTGCTACATTTTGACTTCATTACATAACAATTATAGTATGTTATACATTGTAGTTAATTTGTGGTATAAATCTATAACAATTATAGTTTGTTGAATTGTAGTGTAACTGTAGCAGTTAGAATAAGATTACCAACTAATTATATATTTAATTTTTAGGTTGATGGAAAGTTAGATGCCTATAGGAAGGCTGTTTTTTAGGAACTCTCAAGCCTTCGAGAGTTCATAGATCAATCTTTGAAGGGTGTTATGAATGTGATAAACAAGAGGTTTGATTTGGACGAGTCAAAGGTAAGAATTTACATATAATTTTGTACTAAGACTAATTAAGACATATGAATAAAGTAGTCTCAAATATTCCCCAAAATTGTAGTTTGCTGGTAGTTCAACAAAAAATAATTACCAACATCAAGGAGAGAACAACCAGCAATTCCAGTTCAATGCTGGTGATCAACTGCATGGAAGCACAAGCAATACAGGTATCTACAAAATTCCTACATACATATCTACAAATTTCAAGACAACATTATTTAATTATACTAATCATTTTTTTTACTGTGTGTTGCAGCTACAATTTCTCCAGAACATTTTCAACCACATGTTGACTTATATCCTGACTTCCAAGAAGCAGCTGAGGCATATAAAGCAGGTACAGAACCATTTCTTCATTACAATAAGGTTTTTATGCAAAATTTTAATAATTTACACCTTAACTACATATTCCTACATATATCTACAATTCTCATTTCCAATTATTCATTCAAGCTGAAGTTTCAGCAGAACATCTACAAGGAAATATTGAGGAAGAACCAGCAATTGATGAAGTAGCTGAGGCACAACAAGCAGGTAATATATTCTCTATATTCTCTATAACTCCATAATACTGTTCATATCTACATAGATCTACACTTATCTACAGAAGGTGAAGTTTCACAGTCGCCAATTCACGGTGTGACTGTGACTGAAGTTGTTCCTGAAGGCATTGATAAAAATGTTGTTCCTGAAGGCATTGAAAACAAAGGTTTGACATTGGATGACTTTGAGCTGCCAGAAAACTTATCACAGTTGGTCATGTATGGCGAGCCCATACCAGATGAATCAACCCCTGTTCATCCCGGTAGAACCAGGCAACCGGGAAAACATGCACGATCACCTTTCACATCTTTGTATAGTTCTGGAGGCAGCACATCTGTTGGACCTAAATTTTTTTACCTCAAGCACCCCTTCACAAGTGTCATAGGTGAAAATGTAGATCCTGAATTGACAGAAAGGTTCACCAACTGGTTATACATTCGTAGTGATAAAGTATCTAGGAGGTATGAATGCTTCATTTTACACTGTCTGTTCACCATTTTTATACTTTAAAATTGTAATTCGTTTTGTCAATTTTTTGTATTTGATATTTTTTTGTTATTACAGGAGGAAATATTACTTTTCCAAGAAGGATAACCAAATCAAGCCTTGGTTGGATTTTGGTTGTGAAAAGATTGATAAGAAGGACTGATTTTATGACCTTGCTCACCCCGGACAAGTCATCAATAACACAGTAAGTATAAAGAACATAATCATTCACAATATCTGTTTTGTCTTCAGCTGTGTAGTGTAATTGTAGTTTATTTTTCAGCTATGATGTGTAATTGTAGTAATATTGTAGACAACATATATATGTTACTATATTTATGTCTCAGCTGTGAAATTTTGCTTTTTATGGACCTTATGTATCATATGTGATGATGATTGTATGTACAAACTGGAATTTTGGTACTTTTGACTGACTTGGAATCTCTGTGTACCACAATTGTAGTTACCTTGTAGTAATATTGTAGAGCTTGTGATTGTGCCTATTAATATTAACTGTAGGTTGAACTTGCTGATTATTGGGACCTTAAGTTAGGTGGTATGTTTCATTTGTTCCTCTGTATAGTGAATAAATGTAGACAGTGCATAAATATAGTTAATGTGTAGTTGTTTTGTAGTCTGATGGGTCAATTGTACATATAGTACTTGTTCACTATGGTTCATACAAACTACAATTAAATTACATTTTGTGAGGTACTTGGACTAACTGTTATATTTCTGTAGTTATAGTGTAGCTAATTTGCAGCAATCTGTTAGAGTTTTTAATAAATTCAAATTGTAGTTAATCTGTAGCTGTCTTGTAGACAAGTGTGGTTACACCGTACCTTATTGTATATGTTTATTCTATTTTGGCAGCACATTGATGTTATTATGTATTATCTGCGAAAAAGAGGCAAATATGGCCCCAACAATAATACTAGGTTCACAACTACGGATTGCTTGTTCAAGACAAAGATTGAAAGAATCTATGACAAGTTCATAAGTTCTCCACCGGAACAAAGGTATTCGGTTGTTAAACCCGAGGATGATGTTGGAGAATATATTCTTGGGTACAGAATTCTTGCTAATGTTGCCTGGGATCTTGTTGACTATGTGCTCATACCTGTGAACCTTGTAGAGAACTTTCATTGGTTGTTGCTAGTTTTTGACATAAAGGACATACAACTTTATGTTTATGATTCCATGGTGAGAGCAAACCGTCATAAAACAGTTGAGACATTGGTTGACAAGTTTTCAATCATTATCCCTCTGTATTTGTCATGCACTGGTTTCTATGGTAAACGTAAAGACATTAACTTCAAGAGCACAAAGGCATACATCGAGAAACCAGTTACGGACCCTCTCGACATACAATGGATGGTTTCTGAGATTCCACAACAAAAGGAAGGCTCAGTGTAAAAAAATAATCTCCCTTTCTATATGTTTAATTTTTTTATTTTAATCATTTGTTATATAATGAAAAATTCTCATCTTATGCAGCGATTGTGGTGTATTTGTGGCTGCATTTGCGGAGTATGTTAGCCTTGGAGATTTGGCAATTCCAAAGGAAGATCTTTCTGATATTGACCAACACCGTAGACGCTATGGAGCTCTACTGTGGGACTATGCAACAAAGAAGCAAGAAGATGGGTCAATCAGTGAGAGTGAGGTTACTGGCAGGCTAGCAAGGAGGAAGGGTGCTCCGGCAAAAAACGAGAGGACTAGAGTGCAACGAAAGAAAAATAGACTATTGTGTTCCTAGTTTGGTCTGTGAAATTTGGTAGTTGAATTGGAAAACAATGTAGGAAATATGTCGTTTTGGTTTTCTACAACACTTTTTGTTGATTACATTATACTCGAGTACTCTGATTACATTTTTACAGCAACAGCTTTGTCTTACAATTTGACTTTAATCTTCAAGTTATTTTTATAAATACCTTCAAGTGCCAAGTAATATCTGTATATAACTGCCATTTGTTACACAACATAAAGATAAAATAAATACAGGAATCATATAAATAATTTAGCCATCTTTTATCAACAAGGTTTATCAAAAAAATTCAATTTATCTACATTTAAACTACGTCAAACTACATTTTAACTACAACTCCTCTACATATGAATAACAGGACTACAGTTCTAACACAGTTAAACTACATATTCACTACAATCTGGATACAATTTACGTTGAATGCATTCTTTATTAATATCAGTTTTTTTGTATACAGTAAATATTAAAGTTTAACTATTCTATAAAAAAAAGACAACTTTAGATGCTTGACAGAATACATAAAAACATAAATAGTGCAGATACACAAATTGATGTTTATACTTCTTATTCATCTTCAAAAACTTAAACAATTACACAAGAAAATCCGATAATTTGAGCTCACTAACATTTATTTTGAATAACTATTTTAACTACATGATATTCATTTCTTTTTCGGCGCATTCTTGCAAGTTCTTTTGTTATGCCCTTCACCTCCACAATTGCCACATGACACCTTGTATTTCTTTGACTTTATTTCATCAAATGTTTTATATCTTTCCTTGTGAGGTCTCCTTGGCTGCCTTTTATCTCCCGCTGGTGGCTTTACTACCTCATCCAAAATATGTTGTGGCACATCCCATTTGCCTTCATCAGGAAGAGGATTTACTGGCATTTCATAGGTAAGCAGAAGGCTCTTCCTTGTGTAATACGGAGAGCAATAGTTTTCGTATGTTTCATTCCTATGCCTTAATGCTGCCAAAGCATGCGCACATGGAAGTTCATCAAGTTGGAATTGTCCACAGCTACATTTCTTGTTTTCTAGACACACAATGTACCGCTTCACACCATCTAACACAGTATGTATATGATCTGTTGAAGCCCTCACCTACAATTGAAGATCAAACAGAAATAATAATACATCAATCATTAAAATGGATTATCAATAATTTACCTACAAATCAGCAACAAATATATTACAGCTCATCTACAAACTATTATTACCGACAATTTGACTACAGTTTAACTACAGTCTGGAAACACTGCAGCTAGTACTTTTTTGATTCTACTGTACCAAAAAAAATATCTTACCCTTAGTTTCTGAGATAATGTACTGTTGTCTTCCAATTCTTTGTTGTATTTGTGACCAAGGTATGTGAAAGTACCCTTTGCCTTCGATAACTTTTCTTTTGTCCAACGTTCAAGAAGAGTCCTCATATACTCAAATAGATCAAATATTGGAAGCTCTCTTGCATTCTTTTGTTATAGCATTCAACGACTCGGCAATGTTTGACGTCATAGTAAAAGTTCTATTCACCGTTGCATGTACTCTTGACCATCTATGATAGCCAATATCATATAGGTAAGACTTTACACGCAGGTCTACCTCTTCAATCTTCAACATCCTTTCATTAAATTCATCCAGAGTGTATGACCGTGCTGTAGCAAAGTACAATTCATGTAATTGTAGATGTCCCTTCTTGAATTTTGACCTTATATTTGTCCATATATGCCACATGCAAGAGTAGTGTGCCAATCCTGGATAGACAACTGATGTTGCCTTCAGTATACTCTCATGCCTATCTGAAACAACACACATTGAAGGTCTTTCACCATATGCCTCCTTGAATTGCTCAAAGAACCACTTCCAAGACGCGTCGTTTTCAGAATCAACCACAGCATATGCCAAGGGAAAAATAGTACCTACATTTTTAAGACATAAAATATGATTAAATAACAACTACAATATATATTGAGAAATATAGACATGTTAACTACATTCTTTTATATAACTACAAAATAACTACAACATAACTACAATTTAACTGCATTTTAAAGACTGTCTACAAAATAAGTACAAAATTATTCCATTATTTACCTGCTGCATCCATGGTGCTTGCTGTCAGCATAATCCCCCTGTAGGCTGACTTTAAGAATGTCCCATCAACCACTACTACCGGCCTACAATGTTGCCAACCATTTATTGATGTACAAAGAGCAACAAATGCGTATAAGAAGCAATCATCTGCTGCCTTCTTCAATTTAACAATAGAACAAGGATAATTATTCTCAAGAATATAAAAATATTTGGGTAATTTGTTGTAGGAGTCACACGGATTCCCTCTCAAAAACTGTAAAGCTTTTTCCTTTGCTCTTCATGCTTGCATGTAGCTTAGGTTCAGTCCATGTTCGGATAACATGTCAGTTTGTATGTCCTTTGGTGTGTAAACAGTCTTAGGATCACAATACTTTGGAACGACCATGCTACCAAGTACTGCTGCAGTACGTTTGCGATGTATGAATGTTTCATCCATTAGGCAGCATGTGTGTTGACGGCTGAAACTTCTTATCTTGAACATTGCCGAATCATTAATTGACATTGCCTTGAAATGCCATTTACAGCTTTCAGCAACACATATAAGCCAGTAGCTACAAAAGAAATACAATATTTACACAAATTTATGAAAAAACTACAATTAACTACAAATTGACTACAATTTAACTACAATTTATAAAACCCACCTATCTTCAATCATACACTGATTTTGCTGATATATTATCCACAAATAACTACATATCTTCTATGACTAGATCTTTTTACTCTGAACTGGAACTTGTGCATCACTGAATAATTCTTCATTGCAGCAGCTACTGTTTGCTTGTCCTGATAAACTTGTCCTTCTTCAATATATGTTTGCGTAGATTCAGTTATTATTTCACTTTGATATTCCTCTATAGCTGGTGAGGATGGAAATTCAAGTAAGTTTAGGGATCCAGCAATAAATTCATAAATGTAGTTTCTATGTAGATAATTTTGAAAGCAACATTTCTTTATCCTTTTCAGTACTATGTGAGCTTTGTAGTTTAATTTTAGGTAATTGTAGTAATATTGTAGATAACATAGTAACACCATAACTCTCTGCAATGTCGAATCAAATATACCTGCACTGGTGCTTTCATTGTTGATTGCCAATTCCATATTGAAATCTCTTACGCTTATACATAAAGGATACGAACCTAAGTTTTTATTCTCCTTTTTGGTTTCCATGTACACACGAACCCCCATATCATTCCTAATCTCCATTGGAGGACAATTCTCGTTCACAATGTATTTGATTTCTATAATTTTATCCGATGTATCAATCGATAATTGTTCTGCAATTGTAGAACTGAGAATTCCGTAGCTTGCATTATCATCTACCACAATGGCATCAACTTCAAAATCTCTAAATCTGCCATAGTTATCCCAATTACCATTCGATTTCAGCATTATTGGGATTTTTGACATGATTTCGTGTAGTTGATAGGAAAAAAGACGAAGAACAGATATAGTTTCTACAATTTGAGTACTGATATCGATGAAGAGCAATTTTGTACAATTTGAGACGAAGAATAGATATAGTCTCTCTTCAGTAATTGTACAATTTGATTGCGTTTTTTGTTGTAGCTGATATCAACAGAGATCTTTTTCTGTTGAGGAAGGAGAGAATTACGCAACTGGTGCCTTCATCAGATCTGGTGCCTTCATCAGGAAGAGATATCTCCTTCAGTTTCAAAATTCGAATAAAATCCTTGACATAATCACATCAGATCTGGTGCCTTCATTTTAGGGCTTTTTTAATGGCAAAATCTACCTATTTTTGGATTGGTATATAATTTGTAGTAAAAGTGTGGACTACATGGGTAAATAACAAATTATGAATATTTTTGGTAATAAGATTTGATATATGGTATAGATAGGTAAAAATCCCTTAAGAAATTCATCTTTTGGCATTAATTAACAATATAATTGACCATATTAACCTTAATTTTGTTCATTGAAAATACAACAATACTCCTAGAAACATTACTCCAAGGGCAACTTTGGAAAAAAAGTTAATTCTCTCTTGATATTTGAAAAAATCAAATATTATGGATCACAAAAAATTAATTAAAATGGACCGGAGGGAGTACTATTGTATAGTCAGTGTATTCGTTTTCCTGACCAGCTCTCTCCCTCTCTTTGTTTTTTTTTTAAAAATAAGAGTGGTGTCCAAGTTAGCTGGTGCGTAATTCGGCTATTCTACCGAATATCAGTTATCTCTTCATGAGCCAGATCTTCTGATTATTGATGTGAAGCCAGACACAGGCTTGCTAAAGATGGCGATTTGCATTTGGAAGGGTTATGCTTTTAGCTATCTATCAAAATGAATGGGTGTTAATTGTTGAATTCGTGTGTTATCCGTTGGTCTTTCAATGGAAAAGGATAGCCCAAAGAAGAGACAGAATTAGCTCCGTGAACAGCTTGGCTGCTTGAGAATATTACATCTATTCTTATTCCTTTCCTAAATATCCTAAAATAGAGAGTGTGGAATCCAAAGGGTATGGTGCAATGTGATATGGTGTCCATCTCATTCAAATGATTTGGTAGCCAATTTTGTTGACTTGGTTTGGTTTAGTAGTCCAACTTGTTGAATTGGTATGATTTGGTAGCCAATTTTATTGACTTGGTTTGGTTTGGTAGCCAACCTTGTTGAAATTGTGAAAAGAGTGTGCGAATTGTCAAATATTGTAGGCTTTTGAGAGTGAGGTTTTGGCTATAAAAGGAGAGCTTTAACTCTCATTTCTACACACCAACAAAGAGAGAAAAGAGAGAGAGAGAGAGAGAGAGTAAGGTATTCCATAGACTATAAGAAAATAGTTTGTGAAGAAAGTGTGAGAGATATTGTAGTGAGGTGGAAAAAGCAAAAGAGTATTTTTTTTCTTTTGTGGGTGTAGTGGTCTTAGGAGTATTTGTACTCGTTACTACATAGTGTAAAATTCTTCGCTATAGTGATATCAGTTGCTCTTCTTGGCCGTGGTTTTTTCCCTTATTCAGAAGGGTTTCCACATAAAATCTTGGTGTCATTATTGCTGCATTTTTACTCTTGTTGATTTAACCATAACTTAGTGGTCCGCGTTTATCACTAATACCGTGAATATTATTTTTACGGGGTTTATTCCCAACAAGTGGTATCAGAGCCAAGGTTCTGTCTGAGTATGCTCTGTGGTTGCAGCACAATCTGAACTTCCACATCAGAAAAGAATTACTTTGGTCTCCTAATAAATAGTATTTGTATTTGTGATAAACGATGAAAGCCAACACTAGTAGAATAGTTACTTTGAATGACACAAACTATGTCATTTGGAAGGGCAAAATGGAAGATTTTCTCTATGTCAAGAATTTTCATCAACTTGTCTTCGCCACTATAAAGCCTGATAGTAAATCAGATGAAGAGTGGAATCTATTACACAGACAAGTTTGCGGCTTTATTAGACAGTGGGTTGACGATAATGTTTTGAACCATATTTCTGAGGAGACACATGCTCGAACCCTATGGGAGCACCTTGAAAGTTTGTATGCTTGAAAAACTAGAAACAACAAGATGTTTCTGATAAAGTAGATGTTGGGTTTAAAATACCATGATAATACCACGATGACAGATCATCTGAATAATTTTCAGGGGATCATGAACCAGTTATCTGCTATGGGCATTAAATTTGATGAAGAAATTCAAGGTCTGTTTCTACTTGGTTCCCTACTTAGAACTTCATTATCAAATTTTGCTCCGGATAGTGTGATCTCTATGGATCTTGTCAAGAGCAGCCTTTTAAATGAAGAGATGAGAAGAAAATCTCAAGGTTCCTCCTCATCAGATGTCTTGGTGACTGACTCTAGGGGGAGAAGCAAGAATCGGGGTTCTAAAAATAGAGAACATAATAGAAGCAAATCCAGAAGCAAATTTAAAGATATTGAATGCTATCATTGCGGGAAAAAAGGGCACACAAAGAAGTTCTGCCGGATTTTGAAAAAGGAGAATAGAGACAAGGAAAGCAGAAAGAAGATGACAATCGTGTTGCCACCGTCACTACAGAAGATCTTGTTACCGTCCTTGATGCGGATCTGATAAATATTGCTTGTGATGAGTCAAGCTGGGTTGTGGACAGTGGTGCCGCATCTCATGTGACATCAAGGAAGGAATTTTTCTCATCCTATACTCAGGGTGACTTTGGAACTTTGAGTATGGGTAATGAGGCTGTATCTAGGGTGGCTGGTGTTGGAACGATTTGTTTGGAAACTAGTATTGGAACTAAACAAGTTTTAAACAATGTAAAGCATGCACCTGATGTTCGTTTGCACTTAATCTATGTTGGTGTTTTGGATGATGAGGGATATGTCAGTACCAATGATGCTGGAAAGTGGAAGCTCACTAAGGGTTCCATGATTGTGGCTCGTGGGGAAAAACGTCGTGGTTTATACTGGACTACGGCTTCTACCTGTGTTGATATGGTGAATGTCGTTGAGAGCAATAACTCTTCAACATTATGGCATAAGAGGCTTATCCACATTAGCGAGAAAGGACTAAATGTTCTGGCCAAGAAGAAATTGTTGTCAAATTTTGAAAGTGCAAAATTAGAAAAATGTGAGCATTGCTTGGCTGAAAAACAAAAAAGAGTTTCTTTACAGTCTCATCCTCCTTCAAAAAAGACAGAGTTGCTTGAGTTGGTGCATTCAGATTTATGTGGTCCAATGAAGACAAGGACTTTGGGTGGTGCACTTTATTTTTCTACCTTTATTGATGATTGCTCAAGGAAATTTTGGGTCTACATCTTGAAGACTAAAGACCAAGTGTTGGGTGTCTTTAAGCAGTTTCAGGATTCAGTTGAAAGAGAAACTGGAAAGAAGCTGAAGTGTATTCTTATTGATAACGGTGGTGAATATTGTGGACCGTTTGACGAATACTGTAAGCAACAGGGTATCAGACACCAGAAAACTCCTCCTAAGACTCCTCAGCTTAATGGTTTAGCAGAAAGGATGAACAGGACCTTGATGGAAAGAGTCAAATGTTTGCTTTCTGAAGCAAAGTTGCCGAATTCCTTTTGGGGTGAGGCTTTGTTGACCGCCGCACATGTTATTAATCTATCCGCTGCAGTTGCTTTGCAAAGTGATATTCCAAACAGAGTTTGGTATAGCAAGGATGTTTCCTATGACCACTTGAAAGTGTTTGGTTGCAAAGCTTTTGTACATGTGCCTAAAGATGAGAGGTCAAAAATAACTGCCAAGACAAGGCAGTGCATCTTCATTGGTTATGGCCTTGATGAGTTTGGTTATAGGCTATATGATCCAATTGATAAGAAGGTTGTGAGAAGCCGTGATGTTATCTTCGTGGAGGATCAAACCATTGAAGATATTAACAAAGCGGAGAAGCTAAAATCTCCAAGTTCTAAAGGTTTAGTTAATCTTGATCAAGTTCCTCATAGAAATGCGGATGACGTTGGTGGGCTCAATGATGATGGTGATGCCCAGAACCATATTCCAGATCAGCATATTGATGGTGATGGTGATAACAATGCTAATGTTGATGAGGTAGATGTTCCTACTCACGAAGCTGTGGACGAGCTAGATATTCCACTCAGGAGGTCCTCTAGACCTTGTACTCCTTCCTCCCATTATTTACCCAATGAGTATGTATTACTCATTGATGGGGGAGAACCTGAATGTTATGCGGAGGCCATAGAAGATAAGCACAAGGATCAATGGACTGAAGCCATGCAAGATGAGATGAAATCTCTGCATGAGAACCATACTTATGAGTTGGTGAAATTGCCTAAGGGCATGAGAGATTTAAAAAACAAGTGGGTGTTCAAAGTTAAAGCTGAAGAACATAGTTTGAAACCTAGATACAAAGCTAGATTGGTTGTCAAGGGATTTGGTCAAAGGAAAAGTATTGACTTTGACGAAATATTTTCTCCTGTCGTGAAAATGTCCTTTATTCGGACAGTTCTTGGTTTGACTGCCAGTCTTGATTTGGAAATTGAGCAAATGGATGTGAAGACTGCTTTTCTTCACGATAACTTAGAAAAGGAGATTTATATGGAACAACCTGAAGGCTTCAAGGCAAAAGGTAAAGCAAATCTTATATGCAAACTTAAGAAGAGTTTATATGGATTGAAGCAAGCTCCCAAATAGTGGTACAAGAAGTTTGAGTCTGTTATGGGGGAGCAAGGCTACAAGAAGACTTCTTCAGATCACTGTATGTTTGTACAAAGATTTTTTGATGAGGATTTTATCATCCTCTTGCTATATGTGGATGATATGTTGATTGTGGGCAGGAATGCTTCCAAGATTGACGAGTTGAAGAAATAGTTGAATAAGTCTTTTGCAATGAAAGACTTGGGTCATGCTAAGCAGATTTTGGGCATGAGAATTACTCGTTCGAGAAACGAAAGAAAGCTTTACTTGTCACAGGAGAAGTACATAGAACGTGTACTGGAGCGCTTCAATATGAAAAGTGATAAGTTTGTTCGCACACCCCTTCCTGGTCATCTGAAGTTAAGTAAGAAGATGTGTCCTACAACAACGGAGGAAAAAGAAAGAATGTCCAAGATTCCTTATTCCTTTGTTGTCGAAAGTTTGATATATGCAATGGCATGCACTCGACCAGATATTGCTCATGCAGTCGATGTTGTTAGCAGATTTCTCAAAAATCCAGGAAAAGAGCATTGGGAAACTGTAAAGTGGATACTCAGGTATCTAAGAGGAAGCTCTCATGAATTCTTATGTTTTGGAGGATCAAATCTAATTTTGAAGGGCTATACAAATTCTGATATGGCAGGTGACCTTGATAACAGAAAATCCACTATTGGATATTTGTTTACTTTTTTAGGGGGAGTTATATCATGGCGGTCGAAGTTGCAGAAGTGTATCGCACTATCTACAACTGAAGCGGAGTATATTGCGGCTACTGAAGCTAGCAAAGAGATGATATGGCTCAAGAGATTTCTTCAAGAACTTGGATTGCGACAGATGGAGTATGTTGTCTATTGCGTCAGTCAGAGTGCAATAGACCTAAGCAAAAACTTCATGTACCATGCGAGAACAAAACACATCGACGTTAGATATCATTGGATTCGTGAGC
Organism: Nicotiana tabacum; assembly: GCF_000715075.1. NCBI lineage: Eukaryota > Viridiplantae > Streptophyta > Magnoliopsida > Solanales > Solanaceae > Nicotiana > Nicotiana tabacum. Next base: position 40,818,835 of record NC_134095.1, read on the forward strand.
AAGTGGAGAACGAATCACTTCAGGTCAAAAAGATTCATACAAGTGAAAATCCTGTTGATATGTTGACCAAGGTGATACCAAGAGACAAGTTCGAGCTATGCAAAGAACTTGTCGGCATGCACTCAGACTAGAAGACAGTGCTACCTCCTCTAGATGAATGAGACTGGATGGGGAGATTGATATGGTGTCCATCTCATTCAAATGATTTGGTAGCCAATTTTGTTGACTTGGTTTGGTAGCCAACCTTGTTGAATTGGTATGATTTGGTAGCCAATTTTATTGACTTGGTTTGGTAGCCAACCTTGTTGAATTTGTATGATTTGGTAGCCAACCTTGTTGAAATTGTGAAAAGGGTGTGCAAATTGTCAAATATTGTAGGCCTTAGAGAGTGAAGTTTTGGCTATAAAAAGAGAGCTTTAACTCTCATTTCTACACACCAACAAAGAGAGAAAAAAGAGAGAGAGCAAGGTATTTCATAGAATATAAAAAAATAGTTTGTGAAGAAAAATAGAGTGTGAGAGATATTGTAGTGAGGTGGAAAAAGCAAAAGAGTATTTTTTCTTTTGAGGGTGTAGTGGTCTTAGGAGTATTTTGTAATCGTTACTACACAGTATAAAATTCCTCGCTATAGTGATATCAGTTGCTCTTCTTAGCCGTGATTTTTCTCTTATTCAGAAGGGTTTCCACGTAAAATCTTGGTGTCATTATTGCTGCATCTTTACTCTTGTTGATTTAACCATAACTTAGTGGTCCGCGTTTATCACTAATACTGTGAATATTATTTTTACGGGGTTTATTCCCAACACAATGATCAATAATGTTTGAAAACTTTGAAGACTAGGGGTTCAGATCATCGCAACGACAAAGCGTTAGGAGATTTCTTCTCATTTTTCTTAGCGTTGGTGGCCAGAGTTACCTGTTATTTTATGCTGACGGAAGATAGTATGTACCCGATAAAATATTCCTACACACAAACTAGCCTGAATACCATCATTAAATTTTATTTTTTTTAAAAAAAAAAGGTGTGGAAGATACATCTATAAAGCATGATTAATTAGTTTCGTGATGCTCTTGGCCCTATTCAATCGTGGGTTGTCTTTGCTCTGAGAATATTATTCAACTCTCCAAAGCAAATACGTGTCAGTGGTTATAGTTGAAAGCTGGAACATCAAGTCGTTAAGACAACAAGAACCATGCTTGTGTGGCTCAAAAGAATCTCTCCAAAGCCTTGAGTTTGACGTATGATCAAGGAATTTTTTCCTTCCACCGAAAGCACAATACATTTTTGGATTGTCTCTCCTCTTTAAGTCAAAATGATTCTTCTCTCCTCGATGAGATCATCTATACTTAACCAGAGGTATAAAGTTTGAGCTTTAGGAAATTCTTTTTTGATTAATGAACCTTACACGATGTATATACAAATTTTAATCAAACTATTGATTCTCGTAGCGGATGATTAACATAAAATCGGTATGAATTAGTCAAAATGTTTTAACTTAACATTTCAATTACCTTTCTTTATGTTCTATCCAACCACAAACAATCGATCCCTAGGGAGCAACAATAACAACAAGTGAGGCCAGGCAAAAATAATGTGTACGCAAACCTTACTCCCTACCTAGTGAAACTCCACTAAATTAGGTTAGTTATCCAAAGTTGTACTTCATGAAAACCGAAAAGATTAACACAACTCATTAGCAAACAGAACAAGAAGCGAAGTACATTTATAAAGGTGCAATCAATGTGGAAAAACATGTTAATTCAACAATTATAGAAAGACAAGCACCTGAAGCCACAAGTACCTGGCTTTCAAGCAGACTTCCATAACACAATGGAAATTGAGGAACAACCTCCACAATTTAACATGAATATCTTAATCACTCCTCTTTTGAAGAACAAAATAAAAATAATAAACAAAATTGAAACACACTGAACACCATGCTTTCTGGAATTGCATTGTCCATGAATATGAACCATGGTTTTTCGGATTGCACTGTCCACGAGTATGAAACAATTTAGGAAGGCGATGATGCCTAGAGCAGATCACTTGGCTTTGGAAGACTGATGTTGAGTTCGGCTTCTTAGCCTATGCCTGCTCTTTTGAGCAACACTGGCGCTGCTCCTATGCACGCTAGCAGATGAAGAAGCTCCAGTTCCAACTTTCCTGGTTGCTCTTCTATGAGTGCCCCGACTGCTACTGCCCAATGCTGCTTTTGCAACTGCTTCTGTTCCTACCTCTCGGGCTTTCTGTGCATTAATTGGCTGTTTGTTCAAGAAAGCTAGCTTTGGAAGCAAACTGCAAACTGTCTTCCGCAGTTGATCGTCACTTATATTGCTCTGGATTGGATTGCCCAATAGATTTAGAGCCAGCAGAGAGTTATAGTTTGCCACAAGCTGACCAAGTGCTTTAGTAGTTGTTATTTTATTGAAGCTCAAGTCTAGAACAGTCAGCTTCAGAAGTCTGTGCAGCCCTTCTATATCACTTATTTTGTTACCAGCCAAGTAGAGTTCTTTGATGGGCGTACAATTCGACAAACCTGATGCAATTTGAAGCCAAAGTCACATTTTTCAGGAGGTCTTTTAAGGATGTAAAACTGGGTTATATTGTCAGTCCCCTAACAAGACAGTTTATCCTCGGTGGAAGGTCTAAGGAAGCGACATACCTTGTCCAATTCGAGAGATTCTGTTGTAACTTAGGTCAAGCATGCGCAGGCGTGTCAATTCCCTGAGTCCTCCGATTGTGTGGATCTTGTTTTTTGATAAGTTGAGAACGTGCAGACCCCTTGGTAGTGATCCTGGAGTTATTTGAACTGCATTGCCGCAAGAAACATATATTATGTTAGCTTTCTATGACCATTTTCTTTAGCCTTAAGTTAGTTTAGTACGAATTATCCTTTGATTACATACCTATGAAGTTGCCTGATAAATTGACAGATCGAAGGCTAGATAAGTGTGACATTGCAGGGATAACTTTCAGACCAGCACCGGCAATGTGAGCAACCGTTGAAGACAGGTTGAGAGACCGGATGACAGTATTAGCATGTGCAACCTCTTCTGAGACATTTGTATTTGGGTGTGGGCTGATGAGAGATGAGTTTCTTGCTGGTGATTTACCAGCATCAAGAGAAGGTGGGAGATCCATGTCATCTTCAACAAGATCATGTTCATCAATTAAGCATGGTGGATGAACAGGAAGCTCGCTCACCCATTCACTAATTCTCATAAATCTAGAGGATTCTTCAGGGAAAGCAACCCACTGATTCTGCGGCCAAAAACCACTTGCTCCTTGGAAGTCAACTAAGACATCCTTGCCCTTGTCGTAGCGCCCTTTGTTCAAGGATTCTGCAGTGAATGAACCAGGAGACCCCAAGTTGCTCAATTCCATGCCTTTCCCTAGTTCTAGTGTGTCCGAGGAGTACCCGCCCTGTTGGTTTAGAGCCATCTTAGCAAGGATTGGGTGTTGTTTGATACCACCTGTTCCTTGTACATTTCTATGGCTCCATAGAAATAATTTCCACCATAAATTTCGACTTCTTGATGGTAGGAGTTGGCTTGAAGAATGCTTCTTCAACATAACTTTGTCAGCGCTGCGATGTGTCAACACGGATGCTGGACTTCCCAAAGTCATCTTCTCAGCTAATCTCTGCATCTCATCAAAAGATTGGGATTTCGAGAGTGATAGCTGGTCACTCATTTTAGTGAACATATCCCTAATTGCTAAATCGGAGCAGGAGCGCTGAAGCCTTGGAGAAGCCCAAGATTCTACTTTATCAAACCCCGGGTCACTAATGTGTCCACTTTTCATTATCTCCACAACCTCTTCATCTTTCTCAGATTTCTTATGATACCGGTCATTCGTTTCACATTCAAATGAGCAATTAAGATTAATCTCTTTGCTGAATGATTGATCATACTCGTCATTTGAGTTATGAACGCGTGCTTGAAGATCAAAATCAGAGTTGTCCCTCTTCATCGACAAGCTCTCGTCATGCTCATCTTCCCCTTCATACGCCACCTCTTCTGTATCTCCCTTAACAGGACTTTCATGATTCATTACCTTGACATTGGTCCTAGAACTCCCAAAAGGTAAAGGAACAAGAAAAGAAGATGATTTGGAGTCATCAGTTTTAGCAGTAGATTTCACAGGACTTTCAACTGGTGAAGTCACATCAGTAGTTTTTGGAACTCTCTTATCTCCCTAAAATGAACAAAACATAAAAATGAGAAAAAATGTTAACTTTAACATGCATACTAAAAGAAAAGAAAAAATTGGTACCCACCTTATCTTTCCTGTTTCTCCTTACTGGACCACGGAAGCAGTTGCAAATTGCCATTTCTTTGTTCCAATTTGTTAGCTCTTCTAATCTTACTAATCTTTGTTACCCCCACAAAAAAAAAAAGTTTTGATCTTTGAAAATTTTCAATTCAAAAGATGGAATCTTGAAACAAGTCAGAGCTCAGAGTGTGAAAGGCAAATTAGCCATAATCAATAGGCAAACACCAAAGCCATGAAAGAGACCAATTTGGAGAAGAAGAAAGATAATTAACAAGTGAAATTCCAACAAGTGTTCTTCTTCTAGCCTCAACCCTATCCCATTCAAAAGGGGGAGAGGACTTCACTGAAGTATATGCCAGAGTGTTAATATCTGCTGCTTCTATCCAGAAGCTTCACCAAAATAATTCCCCTGCTCATACATTAACAACAAGAAAAAAAAAACCCCATTAAAATTCCAGAACCTGATTCAAATAAATAAAGTAAAACTCATAACCTTTATAACTACTACTCCTACATTTTTAGTTGCTTACAGCTCTAAATTGGTATGCAGTCTGAAGATTCTGAACAAACAATAAAAAGGGTTTTTACAACCTAAGAAATCTTGAAAAGGGCTGGAATCTTGACAGAATTGAGAAATAAAATCCATAGGTAGTATCAATTAAATTTGTACCTGTCCAAGAAATAGTATGCCAGGTTGTGACTTTGAGGAAACAAAACTTGCTGAAAAATCCTAGGATCAAAAATGGGTGTCAAAAAATTAATTAGATTTGTCAAAACTGGGAGTCAAGAGGGGGTTAGGGGTATTTTGTGCAGGGTGAAGAAAAAAGGAAGAAGAGACTAGAAATAGGTAGGAGAGAGAAAGGGGTAGACAGATACGCGCAAATTACACGGTCACCTGCGGCCACACAACATGCTGCTGTTGCTGCTTACTTTTTAAGTATTTTTGGGGCCCTTTTCCTTTGCTAACATATAGAAGAAATCTTCTTCTTTTTTTTCATTTATTAGGGTATGTTTGAAAAGCATGTATACTTACTTAATTATGTAATTATTAGGATAGTAATTACATATTCCATTAATTTTAGAGCATGTTTGGGAAGCCACCTTGAAAATAAATTTGGGTATAATTAAATATAATTACACAGTTTGATATGTTTGTTTGATCAAGTAATTACTTGATCAGCATGGAATTAGGTGTAATTGGAGGGGTGTAATTACACTCTCCAATTCTCAGGGGAGGTGAGAATTGGTGATAACTACACTGTGTAATTACAAGGTTGTTTTTAGTTTCTTTCCTTTTTATTTTTGTTTTTATTTTAATTTATTTTTTATAACATTTTATTTCTATTAGTTTAATTTTTTAATTTTATTTTACTTTTAAATTTCTTTTGAAATTTTAATATATATATATATTTTTTGTACATTATTTATCTTTTATTTCTCTACCTTTATTTCTTATGATTCCAGGTAATTGCTTATATTTTATTTTTTATTTATTTTATCATTCTATTTTTTGAAACTACACCTCCTAATATTAGAAATAATGAGTCATGAACAAACTTGGCATATAATGAGCGATGCATTTAAAGTGAAATTTCGTTGCTGAATGTGGTTATAACTTATCATGTTTCATAATCTTAAGTTGCAGCGGAACTTATTATTATTATGTTGGAGTTTGACATATGTTAAACAATTTTATTTTATTTTGAATTTTGACAATGTATTCATGGTTCCAATTTGCTTGTTTTAGTAGTATTGACTCACATTGCATGTTGTTCATTTTTTAGTTAGAATTGATAGATTAGTTTTGTCAAACATTTGAATAATGTTATGACATTATATTTATAAATATTAATTTATTTTATCAAACATGAATGATGTTCTTACAAAACGATATTTTTTAGTTTTTGTAAGTATCTAAACTAAATATTATTAATTTAAAAAATATATATAAATTATTTTTACAATATTAGTTATAAATATATGATTACTAATTAACATATATTCACGAAAAAATATACATCTTAAATACCAAATATAATATCATTTATACTTATTACAATTTATACGCATATATTTATTATATTAACTTTTAAGTTTTGATAATTACTTCATTTAAAATTTAATCTAACTGTGTAATTACACTTGTGCAATCAAACAGTAAACTTGTAATTACAGTGTAATTATATAATGACAAACAAACAGGTCGTCGTAATTACACAACTGTATAATTACTAGGTTGTGTAATTACACCAATTCCAATTACCCGGTGGCTTTCCAAATAGTATAATATTATGATGACTTGTTTGTTAAAATATAATTATAGTATAATTTTTACTATCATGTTTGATTGAATAAGTGTAATTACATAATTAAATAAATTTTTGTTCATATTAACTTATCAAAATATATTAAATAATTATAAATTAATGAATAATATCTTAAAAGTAGTATGTATCTTCCAAATAAATAATATTTAATTAATCAATAACAATTTAATTTTTTTCTAACTCATTAGTGTGTGATAAATGCATGTATATAGGAAGTGCTATATACTAGTACTATTTAGATCAGGTATTTAAACTATGTTTTTTTAGAATAAAAGTATTAATAAATATTTAAAAATTAGTAACTAGTATCAGAAAGAATTATCGGTATCTTGATTATCTTTTAAATAAATAATATCTTAACTTAAAATAATTAATAAAATTTTCAATTAGGAATTTAATTTTTTTACTAACTCGTATGAGTAAAATATGAAATTTGTGATTTGTTGTACTTTTTAAATAATAAAAAGATAAATATGAGTTTAGAAGGGTTTTTTTTAATACTGACTATTTTATACTAATGAATAGAAAACAAAGTACATGTTATGAAATAAAAGTAATTTAGTAACATAAACAAGAAATAAAAGCAATTTAGTAAAACATGAACAAAAAATAGAGATAGAGAGAAGGAAGAGATTTTCTTCTTCAATTGTGTGTATTTTTCCATCTATTACAAGGCCTTTATATAGGCATAAAAAGTGAAGAAAATATGTCATGGAATATGTCATTGAACATACAAAATATGTTATTGAATATGTCATTAAGCATTTGAGATCAAGATCATGGAAGAAGAGTAGACATCCACCATAATGTGATATTTATCATAACGCTCCCCCTTGGATGTCCATAGATAATGTGCCTCGTTAAAACCTTACTAGGAAAAAACCCTATGGGAAAAAATCCTAGTGAAGGAAAAAGAGTACACATATTTAAAAATAGCTTTTTGGTTGCCTCGTTAAAAACCTTGCAAGGAAAAACCCAGTAGGACAAAACCTTGTAAGGGAAAAAGAGTACAACGCGTATTAATTCCCCCCTGATGAGAGCATCAATTCACATCCTTGATCATTCACATCCCAATCTTGTACACTAGTTTCTTGAAAGTTGACGTCGGTAGAGATTTGATGAACAAATCAACCATATTATCACTTGAACGAATCTGTTGCACATTGATATCGCCATTCTTTTGAAGATCATGTGTGAAAAATAACTTTGGTGAAATGTTATAGACCTCAACCAAATACATTCTCGACTTGCTTCATGAATAGCAATTATCTCAGCATGATTAGAATAAGTGGCCATGATTGATTGCTTAGTCGATCACCAAGATATGACAGTGCCTCCACATGTAAACACATAGCATGTTTGAGATCAAGCCTTGTGTGTGTGTTAGATAAATACCCCACATCAGCATAACCAACAAGATCGGTATTGCAATTATTGCCATAAAATAAGCCCACATCGGTAATCCCCCTTAGATAACGCAATATGTGCTTGATTTCATTCCAATGTTTCCTTGAGCGGAGTTATATCTTGCTAAGACATTAACTGAAAAAGTTATGTCAGGCCTTGTAGTGTTAGCAAGATATATTAGCGCACCAATTGCATTAAGATATGAGTACTTTAGGACCAAGAAGCTCTTCATTATTTTCATGAGGTCGGAGTGGATCTTTATTTATATCGAGTAATCTTACAACCATTGGGGTACTTAATGGATGTGCTTTATCCACATAGAAGCTCTTTAAAATCTTTTTAGTATATGCTGATTGATTAATAAAATTTTTATCTTTCATATACTCAATTTGTAGACCAAGACAAAAAGTCTTTCCAAGATCTTTTATTTCAAATTCTTTCTTTAAACAGTCTACTGCTTTATGAAGTTGTCTGGGAGTTGTAATGATATTTGAATCATCAACATACCCAGAGATTATAACAAATTCAAATCCAGATCTTTTTATAAAGATACAAGGACAAATTGAATCATTTTTGTACCCTTCTTTCAATAGGTACTCACACAGGCGTTTATACCACATGCGCCCTGATTGTTTCAATCCGTATAAGAATTTTTGAAGCTTTATTTAATAAATTTCTTGGAAACATTAATATACTTCAGAACAATTTTAATCCTTCAATGATTTTCATTATACGCATATCAAGTTTTCATGTATTGCCAGATTAAAACCTGAAATGATTATATCCACCATAAGAGACACATGTCTCCATATAATCAATGTGAGATATTTACTAATTTTCTTGTGTCACAAGTCGTCTTTATGTCTATCGACTTGAACCTTTTGCACAAGAACACATTTATACCTCCATTGGCTTTATACTTTCAGGTGTTGGGACTATTCGCCTAACTTCACATTTTTTCAAGTGAAGTCAATTTTCATTGCGTATTTTTCATTTGGCCAATTATTTATCGGTCAAAATTTCATGACAGATTTTAGCTCAAGATCCTCGTCAATATTAATAATATTGAGTGCTACATTATGTTAACAATATCATCGATGATCACTCTACGTCGATTCCATTATTACCTAATAAAGACATAACTTAGTGATATCTCTTTATCTCATTATTTTCAGGTAATTGAGCCTCTCACATGAGGTCTTACGAAGTGTTATGTCGTGGTACTCTTCTAGAGCGCTTGCCTCCTTATTATGACCATCTTGAACATTTGCCCCTCTCCTTCTTCAAGGAGTTTTATCTTTGGAACCGATTGGTCTGTTACGCTTCATGCGTGCCATAGACTCTGTCTCTCATGGACTTTATTCTATTTGGAGCATTAACAGCTGAAATATGACATTTAGCTTTGGGTCAGCAAATGCTTCTGGCAATAATTTATAAATTAATTATCACTTGAACTTCAAGTTCATATTTTCTTGTACGAGGATCTATATGTATTCATAATAATTCATTTCAGGTATCACTTTCTCATCTATCCATTTTCTCCCCCTAATGTTGGAATCACCAACACATTTCCCAACCTTCTTTGGGAACCCATCTTTGTGCATTGTGGTGGCATAATTAAATCATATAGCACATTCATATTTCTATATAGAAATTATTTGGTTCCTGACCCTGAACCGATTATGATAGGGAGAAATTTTCATAACTTGGCTAGATGCATATAAGTGCTGGTGTATATTAAATAATACATCTCATACCAAATTTCATTTTTGGGAGTTTTGTTCTCATAACCAATGATTTAGCTATAATTGGAGGCATACAATTTCCGTTAAACTAACCTAGATTTAAACCAGTATTATCAAGATAAATCATCATAATTTATATTCTGGAACTGTGCTCTAATAATTTGAGCTAGCAATCTTTCAAAAGTCAAATTGCAAGTTGATAACAAATGCACATGTGACCATAGAATAGATGCATCTATTAAAATCATATAATAGTAAACGGTCCACATGGCAGGTGACTGGGCCCATATATTTATCATCTTATATTCGTTCCAGAAATCAAGGGATTCAATCCCAACCTTAACTGGTATATCATGAGAATAAGCAACACAAGAGAATTCTTGAAGAATCTTCTATTCTTCAATATATGTCAATGTAATTCTTAATTAATTTTTTGCATCATAATTGAACCGGGATGGTCAACCGGTCATGCCAACTAATATTTATTTTAATAAACCTCTAGTTTACTTGTGGCATATAATTCCAGCATCATGTTTATATTTGTGTAGTACAAATAGAAAGAAAATCGGGTAATCTTTCATATTACCCGGTATGATTATAGAAATATGAAAATATTCAATCTTCCTTTCATTTATAGCCTCAATATGCCAATCACTTTGACTTATACATTTGAAATTCAAAAAGTTTCTTTTGAGACTTTACAATATCAATGTCATGAATAATTTTATTCATCCGGATAGTAACAAATTAGTTTTTTCGGAGCTCTTAACAACTTTTGTACTACAAGATCTTTTATCATACCATTCATATGGTAAATGTCTCCTTCACTGAGAAAATTATATCATAATAAATTGTCATGGCCAAAATTATCATAAGCAAAATCATTTCTTGCTTTAATTTTGCCTTTAATAATTTTTTATAAGGCATGCCAAAATATTTTGGCGTATCACATGTACGCGACCAATGACATATTCATGTAACCACACAATAATATTTATTCTCTTTATTTCACTCAAACCTCCCTTAAAGGTGAGTTGTGTGCTATCCATCCAACCATGCCTTGCATGTCTTTATTCATTACTTTTATCACATATTACCACATTCACCTTTAGGAATGGGTCAGCATTCTTAATGCTTATCACAAGTCACATTCTCTTCAAGGAATGAATCATAATGAGCGATGTGGTTCATACCAATTTGATGGTAAACATTGCCTTCACATTTTGAAGGACTATTTTGAGAATCCTTATTGTTCTCCTTTTATAATCATTGTGATGATTATTATTATTGGAATGCTAGCTCACATTCATTGTTCAACCACTTGTCTTCGTTTAGACTTATTATGCACTGCTACCACATTCACTTCAAGAATAGAGCTAATCAAGTGGGACAATTTTCATGCCTTTTCATGAAAAATATATTATTTTTCTTTAGTCTTCATTATATCATCAATATGGTACATTGAAACTCAAACCCAATGTCTTACCAATATAATGGCATGTTAGGCCATAATAAATTGGGACTCAAACCTAACTCTTATCATTATGGAGCATCAGGACTTGATCTTGATGTCTTACCCTCAATCAATTGCATAATAGGCTAAACAATATTGAGATTCATTCTCAAGCCTTAATTTCAATCACATGTCAATAAAATTGTACACAACTAATTTGCAACTTAACAAATCAAATTTGTTTTCTTAAATGAGTGTACAAATTTCAAATCAGCGTAAAGCTTTATCAATTATTTGTAGCATCTATATGAAATACAACCGTTTGTAGTCAGAATATTTCTTCTAAATTCTATTAGAGTTTAATTGGATCATAAAACCATTGTCATAATATTTATTGAGCCTCTCTCGAAAATATTGTTGTTTTCGGGGTATACCCTACCTATTGGATTTGATTTAACGCCATGACTTTCCTTCACTCAATTCAACCAAGCAATTAATGAATAAATTTATCAAAAGTACAACATATAGGTAACAACACATATATAGTACTAATATATAAATTCACATTTATATTACCTGAAAAGTGACATTATAGGTAACAACTTACCAGTTGTAGCTTATGCATCATTCATATAAAATACTTGAAAATGGTAAGTTAGTAACAAGCATCAAGTAGATCATGGATACTCGAAAATACCTCTTCTAGTAGTCATACTAATCACTGTTTGCTTTCAAATGATACGATCATAAATTATGAAGTATACTTTCTCAGTAGCTGATTTGTTTTCCAAATTTCAAAGAAATAATTAATCAACCTAGATAAAGATGTGAAGTATTTCTTGTTTTCTTCAAGATGATTTATGTTTCTAATCAGTATGACATTTTTTTATTCTCCCCCTTTTTTTGGTACTATATGCAAGTGCAAAAATCCAAAAGGAAAAAATATTCATCCAAGTAAAAGAAAATGTTAAAAGCGGTAGGACAAATTTAAGATAGTTAACACACAAATATGCATAAGACAACTTATATAAGATATCCTTGGTTACCATGACATGCCTCATATCAACAATTAATTGCTACTATGATTTTCATATATAGAACTTCGAAAATTTTATTTCATTCATGCGATATGAAAGATGTAATATTAATATATGCTTATGTAATATATGTATGGTATGAAGTTGTGTGCATGCGAGACATTAGAGGAATGACAAGTATAAGATAACCATACCTTCTTATGTTTCATTACTTACCATATGCGGTTTCTCTTTACTTTCAACCATGAAATGATATGTATGGCTTCTGATTGCAATCTTTCCGGATGTAGGACAAGTTTGTAGATATATATAAAATTGGTTAGAGACTCGTGCTGATAACGTGTTATGAAATAAAAGCAATTTAGTAAAACATAAACAAGAAATAAAAGCAATTTAGTAAAACATGAACAAGAAATAGAGATAGAGAGAAGGAAGAAATTTTCTTCTTCAATTGTGTGTATTTTCCTATTTATTACAAGGCTTTTATATAGGCATAAAAAGTGAAGAAAATATGTCATGGAATATGAACATACAAAATATGTCATTAAGCATTTGAGATCAAGATCATGGAAGAAGAGTAGACATCCACCATAATGTGATATTTATCATAACAGTACATTCCATTGATTGGATTTGATTTCTACCGCTCTTTTAAAAAACGTTTTCTTTGAACCTTCTTTTTTGGGAGAAAAAAATCATAAAGATTCTTAAAAACAACAATCAAATACTCCATCTGTTTCAGTTTATGTGAACCTATTTCTTTTTTGGTCCGTTCCAAAAAGAATGAACCCTTTCTAAATTTGGTAACAATTTTGCTTAAAGTTACAACTTTACCCTTAATGAGAAGCTTTTATAACTACACAAATACTCTGGGCCCCATTTGGACTTGTTTAGGACCACAAATTCCAAAAGTCTTTATTTTTTTTAAACTTTGTGCTCAATCAAACAGGTTCACATAAATTAGAACGGAGGGAGTATATGTTTTTGTAAGAAACATTTGCAAAACACTTTTTCAGTAATCATTTAATTAAAGAAAAAAAAAACGGTTCGTCAAATGGAAGTGCTTTTCATTCCTGCTTACCTCTTCTGGAAAATGGTAACGTAATACTTTAAAATATTTTTGTCATTTCCACTCCTTAAATTTTACCTTATCTCTTTCTCTTCCTTCTTAAATATCCAACCACAGCTATTTTATTTGTTATTTTGCCTCCAAACAACATCTTTTGTTCCAATAATTTTATTTAATACCAAAAACATATACAGTCAAACATCTCTATAACAGTCTCATTTGTTCTGAAATTTTTTGGTTGCTATAGTGAAGTATTGTTATAGAAGACATATATTATAACATAATATAATATTCAGTACCGAGAATAACTCGACTTTTACAGTGAATGACTATTATATAGTACATTATTTGCTACCAGTGAGCAGAAAAGAACTAAAAATCTATTACTAGCTTATAGTCGGATCACTCAAAATTGAATAAAAAAATTAAAGTATGATGACGACCCCTATTATCGGAAAAAACTTACCCACACCCGATGTATACACCAAGCTAATAATTAAATGATACTTATCACCTTATTTAATTATAAACTTGTAGTATTTAAACATAGTTAACTCCATCTAATTTTTATATAATCTTAAATAATAATAACAATATAATAATAATCTTCAATGTTTTCTAGCTATTTGTTGGTCCACGGCAATATCGTAAGGGAGCAAATCAAGGCTAACAAATTTCTCATTAACCACCCTGTAAACGGGTAAAATTGGGCTTGCCCGATTTTGTCATTATTTCGAGATCAGAGAACTGCATTGAGGGTCAGCCTTGTCGAGATCGAGGTCCCCGATGATCGAGATCGGATATGACCAGCTTCGAGAGGAACACAATAACGGAAAGGCGAAATATCCGTAACCGGTTAGAGATCATGGCGGAAATTTCGGAATGGATCAAATCAAAGGCAGTTATTTATATCAATCATGGGATTTATTTCTGCAATTAGAATTGTACCTCAATTAGGATTCCTCTAGTATATAAAGAGGGATCCCCATCATTTGTAGGCTGTCCCACATTCATACAGATTAAGGCAATATAATATTTCTTTCTTCTGCTCATCAACTTACAACTGTTGTTCTTTAACTGTTCTTGTTTCACTACTCTCGAGGGTTCATCAGCTCGAGAATATTGTCTGAACATCGATTTGTTTTATATTTTTGTCAATTTCATCACTTATCTCTATATTAATCAATTGGTATTATGTGAAATCATGTATCCTTAAAACCGCACTATTAGTTTAATTGTTACTCGATTTTTAGGGTAAACAGTTTGGCGCCCACCGTGGGGCTAAGGATAATAGTGATTGCTTAATATTTTAGCCTTCATAACTCACACTGCTTTTACGCTTGTTATTGTGAGTAATTTTTATTTCGGGAATCAACAAGTCAAACTCTCAAGGAGTACTCACTCACACTGACACTGACCTTGGTCTTCATGGCAAAAACGAGCATGTAGTCGCCCCAGGAAACGGTGTACCTCCAATCAATCCCGACGCACCACAGGTCGTAGATCCTGTTGATGTCAATTCTCATGTCTCCATTCGTAGAGATTTAGGCGCCGACCCTCAAAATATCGTCCGCAGAGACACTCGAGCAGCTGATCGGAATACATAAAATGGTGGAGAAGGCAGAATTAGCCTTCGAATGATATTTGACATGCTACAAACTCAGCAGGCTGCAATAGCACAACTCTAGAATCGGGCACCAAACAGAATTGAACTCGATACATCGCAGGAAGTTGTTCATAGGATCGAACCAGTACAGGAGAAATTGAACGATAATGGATCTGGGACTGATCCCGCCGTTATGAAGATGCTTGATCGGTTCCAACCCTATACCTAGGGGTGTTCATAAAAATCCGAAAAATCGAACCAAACCAAAAACCAAACCAAACCGATCAAAAAAATCGATAATTTTTGGTTTTGAATTTTAAAAACCGATCAAATTTGGTTTGGTTTTGGTTTTAATCAGAAAAAAACCGAACCAAACCGACTATTGGAGTAGCTATTCCAAATTTATTATTACACCTATATATGTATGTATATTGTTATACAAAGTTTCAAAAAATTTATGGTAAATGTTAATAGTTTACACTTTTAATATAGTTCTTTACCTTTACATTCTAGTTTAATTGGTAGTTTTCTTTTGTTTAGTGTAAAAATCCATTTCGTGTTAAAAATAACATATTTTTAATTGAGTCCTTAAATTATTCATCGCTATTTGATTCAATTAATCATCAATATATTTTGATAAATAATAGATTTCTCCAAAGGCCAATTGATTTGATAGTGTTACATTGAAAATGTGATCGCCGGAATATGTGTTTGGTAGTGTATGTCTTATATTTAAGAAAAAACTGACAAATAATCAGAAAAAACGAAAAACCGACATAAATCGAATCGAGAAAAAATATTTAGAAAACCGACTTACTTGGTTTGGTTTCTTTTTAGGGAAAAATCGATCCAAACTGAACCATGAACACCCCTACCTATACCACTATAAAATGACAAGAGCGGCCGATGCAGCTTTTACCCGAAAGATCGGGATCGAACCCATAGAGAGCTAAGATAGCTTTGGAATTGGGTTCCTATCTAATTCTAGCAATGTGCGATGTTCTTAATTACACTTCCAATCATTCTTTGTTTGTTTACTATTCTACTTTAATACTAATGATACAGAAAAATAAGGTAAGTATGATAATTTTGTAATGTTTTCTTAATTGGTCTAAAAGCACTAGGGAAGTGACTTATACCTAGGTGAGTATCTAACGTGATCTAAAACTTAGGGCAAACTTGTCATTGTAAGCACGTGATTTTTTCCCTATGAAAGAATTACTCCCAAAAAATTCAAAATAAAACGATTTTTTCCTTGGTGTGCAATTTTTGAATTTTTGTGGTATTTTTGTATAATTATTTGTATTTTTGTCTGTGCATGTTTATTTGTTAAATTAATAAAAAATATAAAAATATGTCGCATTTGCATTTAGGATTTGATCCTACAATTGTTGGTAATTAAGTTTGTTTTACAAAAAATAAAAATCACAAAAATTGGCATCTTTTGCATTTTTTTAGCATTTAATGTCCAATTGTACAATTTCATGCTTAATTATTACTTAATTGTGTGTTAATTGTTATTGGGAGGTAATTTGCGCTTTTATAACTTAATTTAGTTCTATATAATAATTTAAGGATTTTTAGAATTTAGTTTTAGAAAAATAAAAGAAGAAAAGAGAGCAAAAAATATAAAGAAACTCGGAATTGGGCTCTTCTTCAAATTCATGTCACATGCCCGAAAAATAACCAACCTTCCTCATGACCCGGTCCATCTCGACACGGGTCGACCCGGTCCGCTCCATAACCCAAAGACCCAACACCCCCTATCTTACATTTTCACAAAACAAACTAAAAACCCCTAAAAACCAAAACCTAAAACACTACCCATCCGCCACCCCCCCTCTTTTTCTTTCTTCTTCTTCAAGCTCCACCATCACCTCCCATGGCTGCCCGGCGACCACCCTCCAAACGACCCCTCCAGCAACGCAGCCACACACGGCAACCATGGCTGCTTCCTCTTTCTTCTTCTTCTTCTTCGTTCCTAGCTCCACCATGAACGACCAACAACCATGGTTGTTGTTTCTTCGTCTTCATCAGTCCGTCGACCTCCAGTCCAAAAACGAGCTCCACCAAGCAACCAAACAGTCCGCCATTGCTACTGCTTCATCTCCTTGTCCCCAGCTGCCCCGTCGACGACTATAATGCCATTGTTGCTGCCTTCGTCGAGCTCCAACCTCACGCTGCTGCTTCAACATCCAGCAGCAACCAGTTCATCGTTGGTCAGTCGTTGTTCATGGTTTCAATCCGGTTAGTGGGTTTGAGTTTTATTTTTGTCCGTATTTTGTTTTTGATATTCTCGAATCTAAAATCGGTAAATGTTTGATTTTTATTTTGTTCGTGTTCATTGTTTTGTTAATTTTTCAGTTTGTTCATGTGAAATTGTTAGTTTAATGTCGTTAGATTCAAATTGAAGTTTAATTAATTATTTCTTCAGTTTGTTTCATGTGTTGTTATGTATTTTTTTTTTCAGAAATTGTTAATGTTGTTTAAATCATTTGAATCCGTTGTTTGTTGTTTAATATAGATTTAATTCGTGTTCATTTTGTTTGAAGTTCATTTTTAATTCAGTGATTTAATGTGAAGTTATGTTTTGGTTTTTAATTTTTTTTGATTCAATGTATCTTTGTTATAATTTTGTTGGATTTAATTTGAAAAGATCAATTGATTATTTGAAGTATAGTGATTTGAATATGTTTATTTGTTTTGTTTAAGCTTAATTCGAGTTTAATTCGAATTTGAATAAAACTTGCTTGTTATTGTTGTTGAATCTTTTCATTTATGTCCATACTTTGTTTGATTGTTCTTGAATCCGAAATTAGTATAAGTTTGATTTTCTTGTTTGTTGTTTATCATTTCTGATTATTTCTTCAGTTTGTTTCATGATCTTGTTTAGTTTAATATAGAAATTGTTGGTTGTAATGTTGTTAGATTTAATTTTAAGTTCAAATGATTATTGAATTTAGAAATCTGAATATACTTGTTTGTTGTTGTTGTTGTTGAATCTGAAAGTAGGTTTGTTTGTTGTTAAAAAATATTGTTCAATCAAAATAATTTTAGTTGTTTCTTTGTTGATCATCATTTAGTTTGAATTTGTTGTTGAAAATTATTTAGAAATTGGTCATATTTGATGTATTTTGGTTGAAATTAATTAGGTGAATTGGTTATAGCTGATGGGGGTAAAATGGTAATTTCAGTAAGGTTAGAGGGGCATTTTTGGAATTAAAATTCTGAACAATTATTTATTTTGAGTGCTCTGTCAATTAGGATTAAAATAATATTAAAATAATCAAGCATGGGGGACAAGATATAATGGTGGGGAATAATACAATTATTAAAATAATGAAGCATGGGGGACAAAACATAATGGGGGGGAATAATGTATTTGTTTAATGTAAGCATGGGGAACAAGACATAGTGGGATTGCGGGGCTCAAGAAAAGTTGTTTAAATAAATAATAATTGTATTTTTTATGTAGTAGTGAGTTTGATAGGAGAAAGTGGTTGTTTTATTAATGGATTAAAGGGTTTGGGATGGGAAATAAATAAGGGACTTGATCAGATTTTTAAGGGAAGAGGAGAAAAAAGGAAGAAAAAGAAAAAAGAGATAGGGAAAGAGAAAAAAAGGGAGCTGAATTTTAAGAGAGAGAAAAATTCCGAAAATACTAAGATTCCAAAAATAAAAAGAAAAACATTCTGGAAATTCAAGAGAAGAATAGTATACACCTGATATACAATTTAAATATTCTGATATACGGATTCAGAAATTAAGGGTTGAACATTAATTAGTCTTTCAAATCTGAAAAGATTCCCTTGACTTCTGTCCGTTGATTGTTGTTGGTGTTTCTGGATTTTTATCTTGAGTTTTAAAATCCTTCACTGGTTTCCCATTGCTGGTTGCTGGGTGTCGCTGTTGTTGTATGCTACTGAATTTCTGCTGATCTCACTTTTCTTTTGCTTCCAATATCAGGTACACAACTGACACGTTGATTATTGTAAACTGAAACATGTAGCATGAATACGAAAATGAAGAGTTGAAGTTCTAAATTTATTTTAATTATATTCTGAATTTTATTTGTATATATAAATTATTTAGCTTACTCTAATCAGAATCATGTAGCTGTTTAATATATATAGTGAAACATCTGACGATAGCTTAATGGACGAACTATCTATATATTGCCTAAAAATAAATAAATGATGTAGTAACTTCGTCTAGTTAATTCGTTATTGTTGGATGATTACCATGTCTCAAAAAGCACGTTAGTTCATCAAGTGAATAGACCATTTTGGAACTTGTAGATTTGTTGTTTAGTTAAATACTATTGGTTAATTTCAGCATGTAAATGGTTTAGAATTAAAATTAGATTGCTAAGTTTTTTTTAATTTGACAAACTGTGAACATGCCTAGTATAATGTAATTAGGTAGTAACATGTGAATAAGATGGCCCAGGTCTAGTTTATGCCATACACGTTGGGCCTGGGCCCGCATTGGCAACGGACTGTTCTGTTTGCATCATTTTCAGATTTTATGAATCATATTCAAAACTCAACTATAATAACATGTAAATAAATTAAGACATTTTCTCTTTCATTTTGTAGAGACAAATTTAATAGAGAAAAATGTAGGCATTTTAGGATTGTCCTTTAAAAATAAATGAGATGAGCCTCGCCCAATAAAACGCACCAATTGCGGGGCCCTCAATAAATGTTTAATTGAATATTTAGAATTCGGGATGGACTGTTTAGTGAATTTCACTGCCTTCCCCAAAGATAATAACGCGTTAGACTCTTTAGGCGCATTTTAATAATCTTACCTTCTTAAACTCGGGTGTGCATTTCATGCGACCCAAATCCAAATCCCAAAACATTGAATAAAATATGTTCCGGATTGCGGGTGCATTTCATGTGACGCAATCCAAAGACATGTTTTTTAAACGATGTTCACATTCCTTTAAAAATATAATAAAAGCGGTAAATAGTTAAAATTTGCACATGAGCTCATAATTGTATAAAATCAGATAAACAAGCCTAATATGACAGTTGAGCGACCGTGCTAGAACCACGAAACTCGGGAATGCCTAACACCTTCTCCCGGGTTAACAGAATTCCTTATCCGGATTTCTGGTTCGCGGACTGTAATACAGAGTCATTCTTTTCCTCGATTCGGGATTAAATTGGTGACTTGGGACACCCTAAATCTCCCAACTGGTGACTCTGAAATAAACAAACAAATCCCATTTCGATTGTCCTTTAATTGGAAAAAATCCTTCACCCCTCGCGAGGGCGGAAAAAGGAGGTGTGACAGCTCTGGCGACTCTGCTGGGGACTTGACCCAGAACCACTGGTTCAGGGTTAGAAATTCGAGCTTATATAAATTGTTATATTTGGTTTTATCTGATTTTGTTACATGTTTGGGCTCAATGTGCTAATTGGTTGCCTTTTACCGCTTTGATATTATGTGAACTGTATATAAACTGTACCGAAACCCATCTCCTCTCCGAGTCTTCTGAATCATGAAGAAGGGTGTACTTCGTACGACTTCTTTTCTGTATAGTGTCAAATCCCAATTTAGAACGAGGTTCGGACAAGTTGCTAAGCCGGTGAAGCTTCTGTATTCCCGGTACGCTGCCCCCCCTCGGCTCAAGCTGTCCGCTCGGGTAAGTCAGGTCTAGAACAAATACCCAGGTTCTGAACCTAGAATAACTCAACTTCATGCCAGATCCCTAGTAGGAACACTTATTTGCATCATGCGCATTTGACTTAGGGAACTCAACACAGGGGTTGGGTCCGTCTAGGACTAGCAACCTGAAGTGAAAAGACCATCCTGCTGCATACTGTGTGCTTTATGCATTTACTTGTTTCGGACTTGCATGCTGACCGGCTTCGAAAAATCGGGAATATTGGAAAATTGTGAAAAAGAGGGAAGTAACTATGTAGAGAGTAAATTGCCTATTTTAGAAAAAAAAACCCCCAATGGCCCAAACACTGGCGAAATTCTGCCGAAATTTTGGGAAAAATGAAAAAAAAAAAGAATTTTTTTTATATAGTTGTGAGCATGTGATTTTTGTTTCGCGCGACGATTGCTCCAAAAGAAATAAAAATAATAACAAGTGGTCCTGCTGTACAATTTCTGGATTTTTTTTACATGGCACTTTGTTAATTATTTATGACTTTTGCCCATTTTATTTTTATTAAAACAAAATACAAAAAAATGTATGTGTCATGCGTAATTTGAACCGTAATCCGGTTGTTTAAATAGAAAATCATAAATAGGCATCTTGGTCCGTGATTTTTGTTTTGTTTGATTTTACCTGCTTCAAAAATTTTGATATGTGTGTAAATATTTGTATTAAGTGTCTATTTAATTTTAATTTGATTTACTTGGGTTTGTTTTAAAAAATAAAATAAAAATATATGTAAGAAAATATAAAAGAGAATGCAGAATTTGTTTAGAAAATCTGCTTGGGCTCATTTTTATTAAATTTGAGGCCCAAATCAAGCCCAGAGAGTGAGCCTGCCCCGGTCCAGACCAGCTGATACCCAGAGCTTCCAAACGACACCGTTTTAACCTGGTCTAATCTGGGCCGTTGATCTCAGATTGATCAACGGCCAAAATCTCACACCCCGTACCCCCTAATAGACCCGACCCGTCTCACCCGGACCGACCCCAACCCTTTACCCTTGAAACGACGCCGTTCCCTGTTAGTCGAAGGATCCTGGCCCTTCATCACATCTCATCCAACGGCCAGGATCCACCTACCCACTAACTATATAAACTCATAACCTTACCCTGCCCCCTATCCGAACCCCAGCCTTCATCGTCTTTACCAGAACCCCAAACCCTAGAGCCGCCTCTGTATTCTTCACCATGAAAGCCGGCGGCATGAACGCCGGTGGCCTTCACCTTAACACCATAGGACCATCTCACCCCCTGAACATGGACCTGTTGATCGTTTAGTTCGAATCATCCTCCAGGTCCTCAAATCTTCATTTGAAGATTCGAGCAAAACTCGATCTATGCCGATCTGTCCTAGATTCATACCAGACAATCCCCGGACCCCCCTCGTGACCAAACCATGCTTGGTTTGGTCCGAATCTAACCATGGAAGCTCAAGTTCCAAATCTACCTTCCACAAAACCTAAAAAACCCCAAGCCCGGTCTGTGCCTGTTAAGCCAAGAGGTTAGGGTCTAATGGACCTTAATCGAGGTGTTTCTCATCTGAGAAACCCTTCGATTAAAGTCCGTTCAACCTTAAAAAGGGTCTGTTCAAACACAAGCTGATTTTCTGTTCCTTCTTTCAAAGTTTTTAAGGTAAGTTTGTTTTCTCTTTGTTATTCAGTACGTGTGTGGTTTAGAGGTCTGTGCATATTTTGTGTAATTTGTCTTTGAATTTCTTTTGTCAACTGTCAATTGCCCCCTTTGCCCGGACTCCTGTATTCAGTCAAGTCTTTCTTCATAATGTGTGTGTATACACTGTATGTTCAATTGAATTCGTAATTGGTCATTCATTTAGTTCCTAGGGCTTTTCTGTGTTAACATTGCAATATGAACCCCTTGTGTGATACTGTTAAATGTCTGATTTTTGGTTACGATTGTATGTGTTATAACTAGTATAGTCGAGTCGACATATGTCGTCAATTAGTTTTAGTTGTCCGAACAATAACAAATCGACTTACTTCTGCTAAGCATTTGTTTGAATCAATTAGGAACTGAGTTTGTCTACTTAGAGTTGTTAATTTGAATCAGAAATGTAAAAATCAATGTTCTGTTTAGTCTAGTTCTGAAATTGGAGGGCATGTGCACTTATGCACAACATGTGCATTTTGTGCACAGCCTGTGCCCTGCCTAAGTGCTTTTGAATTAAATAGTTTGATAGCATGTGCTGTCAGACTACATCCTGCTGCCCATATTTTGCTTTAAGTTTCAGAAATAATAAATATTACTAAAAAGTTAAGCCGGCCAAGGGGATGTCATGGGGTTAATACTTAAATAGCTGAGTGGAAACTGAAAAGAAGATGGCACATGGGAGGGTTTTTTTTTGGTCTAACAGGCTGTTAAAGGGCTGAGGTTAGGGCCTATAAAAGGAGACCATCTGATAAAAGGGAAAAAGGGGAAGACACAGACAGAGGAGGGATTGGAGAAAAAAGAGCTGAAATACATACATATTAATACACACAGAACATATAGGAGAGGGGGAGAGGAAAAGAATACTATCTGATATTAGAGGGACAGACATAGGGGATTCAGACTGAATCATTGAGGGTTTGAAGTTCAAGAAGATAAACAGAAAACTGGAAAAGATTTCTTTTGATAACTCAAGTATAGTTTCAAAACTGAAGATTGACATTTGGATTCTGGAGAGAAAGGAGATAGGGAGAGGGATACACAGAAAGCAGAAACTGTTTTCTTCTTCCTACTGTTTGTTCGATTCCCAGTTTGTTTAACCTGTTCAAATAAGTGCTGATTTCCTCTCAAGTATCAGTTAGGTTTTTGTTTGTTTGGTTCGTATTGGTTTGTTTTCTCTTGGAATTGGATCGTCTGAATTCTGAGTCCACTCCCCTGCTTATTGCTGTCATTTTGCTGCCTTTTCCCATTGGCTATAACTGCATCTTGCACTGGGATTTTGGTTACCTGCTGTTACTGCTGCTGCACTTGTTGCCATTGTTACTCTGCTGACTCCCCTTTTTCTTCAATTGTCAAACATTTCCAGGTACACAACTTCTGAAACCATATGATTGTTGAAAGTTTGAAGTTGAAGCAGAAATAAAGAAACGAATGTCTGTTTATGTTATAATACTTGTGTTCAAAAATAGGTTGAATGTTAGTTTGGCCTGTATTTGTTTAAATGCAAACTGCAAATACTCTGTATAAATTAACATACATTCTAAGTTGAGATGAACAATTAGATAGCATTGGCTTGATAGATCAGATATGTTTTAATGCATACGACCGTTAGTTTTGTTTCAGTTATGACATCATAACATAGAATCATGCAAGCACATGTATGTATTTTTGCCTAGATCTCTGAACTATCGAATCTGCTACATTCGGTTCCATTTGACTCCAAGATAAGTGTACCCCAAACTAATTCTCATGCAGCGTTACGTTAACAGGGTAATAATGTACGCCAACCCTTTGTTAGACTACTTGTTTCTACATAGTTTCGATATGGGCTTCAATATAGATTCATCGTTTCGGAATAATGCGACGACTTTCGAGGAAAACTAATAGGCATTCTCGAATCCAATTAACAGTAGTTTTTCTTAATAAGTAGCCGATTTCATTTATCAAGCCTAAATAAATTAATTACAAAGTTCAAACTTAAGGTTTGTTTAATGTAAATTTAGTATGAGTTATCTGTTGCTTGCAATCCCTCCTATCAAATTAACAGAACTTATTCACTCCTTAAAGACGAGGCATGAAATAATTCTCACCTCATAAATAACCAATTAGGCAATCAAGCAAAAATTCGGATTTGTCATATATAGTAGAGATTTAGTATGTTAGTTGCTTAAACAAGTAAGTTTGGTATTTTTCTCTTTTAATTTTTTTTTTAGGGACAAATGTATTAGAAATGTAGCCACTTTAGGATATCCTTTCTCAAATAGAGACGAGCCTCGCCAAATAAAAAATGCAAAATTGCGGGGGCCCTCGATAAATAATCATAATAAATATTTAGAATTCAGGCTAGGCCGTTTAGTGAATCTCATGGCCTTCTCAAAAAATAATAACGCGTTAGGCTCTTTAGGCGCGACTTAATTAAATCATATTCTAAATTCGGGTGCACATTGATGTGACCCAAATCCAAATCTCAACGAAGTCAAAATGTGTTGACAATCACGGGCGCATTGATTGTGACGTGGTTCGAGATGCATTTTCACGACGTTGCAATTCTATAAAATAAGTGATAATGATAAAAGCGGTTTAAACTTAATAAAAGCATGTAAGTCATAACATTGTATTTAAGTCAGATATTTAGCCATTATAACAATTTAAGCGACCGTGCTAGAACCACGGGATTCGAGGGTGCCTAACACCTTCCCTCGGGTCAACATAATTCCTTACTTAGAATTTCTGGTTCGCAGACTTCATTTGGAAAAGTCGAAAATTTCCTCGATTCAGGATTCACGATAAACCGGTGACTTGGGACACCAAAAGCCAAACTTTTCCCAAGTGGCGACTCTGAATTAAATAAATAATCCCATTTCGAATATTGTCACTTAAATTGGAAAAACTCCCTTCGCGCATTCTACCCTTTGGGGCCGGGCGCGCAAAAAGGAGGTGTGACAGCTCTGGCGACTCTGCTGGGGAGATTTACCCAGAACCACTGGTTCAGGGTTCAAGAATTCGAGCTTAGAATAATTGTTATATTTGGCTTTATTATCTGATCTTTATTACATGTTTTTGCATAACGTGCTAAATGTTGTCTTTTACCGCTTTGATATTATCTGAACTGTATATAAACTGTGCCGAAACCCTTCTCTTCTTACCTCCGGAGAGAAGCTCGCTGGTCGAGACTCCCTATTCTGTTAGTGTCAATACCTGAAATAAGAAAGAGGTCGGACAAGTTACAAAGCTGGACGATCTCGCGGGTCCCCGGTACGTAGCCCCCTCCTCGACTCGAGTTGCCCGCTCGGGTACACAGTCTAGAACAAATACCCAGGGTATAAACCTAGTATAACGAAACTTCATGCCGGATCCCTAGTAGGAATGTTTATTTGCATCATGTTGCATTTGACTTAGGGGGCTCAACACAGGGGTTGGGTCCGTCTAGGACAGGTAACCTGAAATGAAAAGACCACCCTGCTGCATCCTATTTGCTTTGCGCATTTATTTGCTTCGGTTCCGCATGCTGACCGGTTTCTAGGAAAACAAAAAGAAAATAGCAGCGTAGGGAGATAATTACTGATTTTGGAAAAATAGAACCAATGTCCGAGTAGTGTCGAAACCTCGCCGGAATTTCTTCTAAAATATATATGAAAAAAAAAGATGTTTGATTTTTTTTTAAAAAAAAAAATATATTAAAATTTTCTTTTTTATCATTTTCAAAATCAAAAAAAAAGAGAAGGTATTTATTTTAAAAATAAAAAAAAACGGAAAATTCATAATTCAAAAAAAAATGTTGTTTCTTTTGTAGTACCGCTTTTATAAATTCAGACTAATAGTCCAAATATTTCCTAAAAACAAAAATAATAATAAATATTTTCTTTAGTCTTTATCTCTTTTCAAAAATAATAAAAATACGTATTCTTGATTTCTAGGTTTATTTGATTTTCTCTATTCATGATATGCCCGAACTACGCCGGTTTGATTCTCACCGGATGTGAGATACGTAGGCAACCCTCGTCGGGTTCAACCCCATTTTGCTAAAATAGCCAAAATCAATAAATAAAAAAAAAATGTGTTTCAAACTTTAAAAAAAAAGAAGTCGTAAATAAATCAGGTGACGCTGTTTTGTCATAAATAGCCGAATGATTCCGAAAAGGGACGCCGGAAGGCTGACTTTACATAAACAGCCACCTTTGGGTCTTGTGTAGCATTTTTGCCCATTTGACCCACACAGCCTTAAAATCTTCGTCTCCGAAGTGTTTAAAGGCCGTGTTCAAAACTTGATCCCCTCTGTAAAATATTTTGAGTCAAGTCATTTTTTGTTAAAATCACCTTAATAAATGTGCAGGATGAGCACGATGCAAAATGAACATTTTTCAATAATGACCAAAATCCCTGTCAAGTTACGACTATGGTGGAATGATCTAGGTGTTGAAGGACAAAATGAGGTTAAGAAATATCTGAAAGGTCTTGTGGGTTTGTTGGAAATCCAGCCTCGGGGAGATATCATAAGAGCTTTGGTTACCTATTGGGACCCGGCGCACAATGTTTTCCATTTCTCTGATTTTGAACTCACCCCGACTTTGGAAGAAATGGCCGGATACATCGGGAATACTGAACTTCCTTTGAGGGAAAAATACTTGGTCGCCCCAAGAGTCGTCACGGTACATCGGTTCCTAGATTCATTGAAGATACCTAGAACAGTCCACAACCCGAATCTGGCAGCCGGATTTTGTACTCCATGCTTCATATATGATAGGTACGGTCATGAGGGGGGATTCAATAATCCAATCAACAAACTGTGCAGCAAAGGAGTTCGTCAGAAGTGGGACAAGCACGGACGGGTAGCGTTCATGATGATGTTCCTGGGCCTTCTGGTATTTCCAAGGAAAGACGGAAACATTGATTTGAAGATATCCAGGGTCGTCAGCACTTTACTCACGCAAAGTGACAGTACTCTCGCGCCAATGGTGGTATCTGACATCTTTCGAGCTCTTACAGCTTGTAAAGCTGGGGGAAATTTCTTCGAAGGTTGTAACTTGCTCCTACAGATATGGATGACCGAGCACCTCTGCCATCATTCCGAGATTTTGAGCCATGGTTCCCCGGAAAAGACCCGCATAGAAGAATCTTACACGAGAACCAAAGAGATCAGTTTGCCCAAAGGAGTCCTGGCATGGACTTCGTTCTTTCAAGCTCTTACTGCCAGCCAAGTACAATGGACGTTGGGATGGTTGCCTGTTGATGAGATCCTATATATGTCTGCAGCTAAAACTCATTTCTTACTGATGGGGCTTAAGAGCATTCAACCTTACGCACCCTGCCGAGTTTTGAGACAGCTCGGAAGATTCCAGACAGTACCTCATGAGGAAGATCTTAGCACTCAAGCAGTTGAGATAAGTCTTAACGGACAATTCCCAGAAGCGAAGATTCGCCAAATCTGGAGTGAGTGTCAATATTTGAAATCAGATACTTGCGTGCGGGATCGAGCCAAAGGAGAGACGGCACCAGGTTACCTTGCATGGTATAGAAGGGAACTTGAGCATGAAAGGCCAGCTAAGAGACCCCACATCCGGAATTTCACCGAATCATCGCAAAGACAGTGGGATTGGTTAGCAAAGGAAAGAGGCTATTGCGCCGAAATCAGCAGGTTAAAGCAACAAGTGGGAAGCTTGAAATATGAGCACAACATACAAGTTGCTACCAATCTAGGAGAGCGGAACAGGTTAATTTAGGAAAACGAAATGCTCAGAGCCCAGATCAAACAGATAAGGGTGGATACGGATAAACAGCCAAGGCGTCGATCAGACGAGCAGCTGATAAAAAGGCTAAAAGGTGAAATCAGGGAATGGCAAAATGGTTTGGAGAAATCTGAAAACGTCATAGCAGAGCTCAGGGCACAGTGGGATACAAGAGCAGATAAGCATCGCCGATACCTGAATCAATTGGAAGGCGACCACGAGAAAATTGTTGCTAAAATAAAGAGAGAGATGGCTACACTTGAGATCAAAGCAGCTAATCAGGCCAAGGGTTTCCAAATTGAGAGCAGATACTGGTACGACTCAATAGCCCAGATGAAGTTGGAAGTACGGCGACTGAAGCACCAGCATATACAGGATGCTCAAGTATTCAAGATATGTAGCGATCAGATAAAACGCCTACTCATAGAGAAAAAGAAAACCAGAGATAGGATCAAGGCCATTGCCCATGCCATCACCAGACGATGTCTACGATGTGAGAACATGTCCAGCGTTACCGTCCTCTCGGCAGTGATGGCTTATGTCAAGCAGACTATGCATGAGCTGGAGCAATTTGAGAGGGATCTCACGCCTAGGACCGCGGCGAGGTCGAACGATGCCCCGCGGACACCAATTTTCAAAACCATAATGCACTCATAAGTCAAGCCTGTATCTTAGCATCTTCGGCCTGTTTTTTCCCATCAGGGTGATTTTTAGTCTATTTTGAGTCTAGGTTTATTTTCAAAGTTTGCTCTTTCTTTTGCAAAATGTAGTTTGTAATAGACCATTTCAACAATAAAGAGGTTGTTTCTTTTACGCTCATTTGTGTTTTTCGAACTACGTAATGATCTGATTCAGTAGGCATCGTGATACGTAGGCAATCCTCATCGGATCCGGTCGCATTTCTTTTACTACAAAATAATAAAAAATAATAATAAAAAAAGGGGAAAACAAATAAGAGGAAAAACGCCGGAATGACGCATGCTATCGTAGCCAAACATATAGTAATCCACTTAACTGTATAGGTGCATCATGCCCAACGTGAGATTGACTATCTGTTATTTGCTGCAAATTAACCGCGCATTTGTCGTTGAGTATCTTCCAGGGTTTTTGAAAAGGCGGTTGGTTTGGTGATATTCTGGCCTCGCACTCATACTTCACGAGGTCAAGGAGAAGTGTTCAACTACCTGTTGTTAGGACCAGAAGCAGTACTCACACTTACTTCACCAGGTCAAAAGGAAGTGTGGAAATGTCTTCAGAAATTCCATTGCAAACGATTCCTGTTTCTGAGGAGAGCTCAATCTCAGCCGTCCTCACACCTGAATCCGCAACTGCGGAGGAAAATAGAATCCTACGGCTCCACATGTTGGAAATGCTGGACGACTAGAATAATGGGAAAGAACCACCAAGTGCCGTCCCCGGATTCCCTGAATTATTCTCCAGGTCGAGTGGGACTTCTAATGTCCCCATAAATTATCCTGCTACCCCATTCGGGTACCCAACCACCTCAGCCTTCTCTGCTGGATCGCCTTCTGAGCCTCATCCCCGAATGTCAGTCACTGATGCAAGCATGAACATCTTTACTGCGTCGCCTTGCCCGATCACGGCACAGCCGGCCACGTACAAGCCAAGCTTTGACTCATCCTCTTTTACATTCCAAGCACCATCGTTCTCAATGGAACCAACTAGGTTCGCTACCAGCACTAATCCTCTACCGCCTCAGTGCGAGCTTGCACCCGGGCAGGATCAGAACCCCAGAATTGCAGAACAAAATGAGATTGCCAAGAGAATGAGAAGCCTTGAACAAAGTTTGAAGAATATGCAAGGATTGAGCGGACAAAAGAGCGTCTCTTACGCCGACCTGTGCATGTTCCCTCACGTGCACCTGCCGACGGGTTTCAAGACCCCAAAGTTCGAGAAATACGATGGGCACGGTGACCCCATTGCACATCTTAAGAAATACTGCAACCAATTGCGGGGAGCCGGCGGAAAAGAAGAACTGCTGATGGCATATTTTGGGGAAAGTCTAGTAGGGATAGCTTCGGAATGGTATATGAACCAAGAAATGTCCCGATGGCATATATGGGATGATCTCGCCAGAGATTTTGTGAAACAATTCCAGTATAACATCGACATTGCGCCAGATCAAAATTCTCTGTCGAATTTGAAGAAGAAACCTTCAGAAAGCTTCAGAGAATATGCTATTAAGTGGCGTGAACAGGCGTCAAGAGTGAAGCCTCCCATGGATGAAGTGGAGATGGTCACTACCTTTCTCCAGGCTCAAGAGTCTGATTATTTCCAAAACATGATGTCAGCCATGGGTAAGCCATTCGCGGAAGCGATCAAGATTGGAGAGATGGTGGAAAATGGCTTGAAGACAGGCAGGATTCTGAGTCAAGCAGCCATAAGGGCGACTTCCCAGGCCGTCCAAAGTGGGTCCGGAGGAACGACAAGAGGGAAAAAGAAGGAAGAAACGACTATGGCAGCCTCGGAAGCAAGGGAGTATCATCATCCCAGGCCCCATTTTCCGGAAAGAACCCCACAACATTACTACCCCCACTCAAATTTGGCATATGCTCATCAACCTTATATGGTCATGAATGCCCAACCTTATACCCATCCACCACAACCAGCCAACCGAGGCCCAGCTCCACCTCCCAGAAATCAGCCTCCTTACCGCAACCACTATAATCCACAACCCCCGCAGAATAACTTCCGCCCTCAGGAGCCACTCAGAAGGCGGACTTTCACGCCCATCGGTGAACCATACTCAACTTTGTTCCCAAAGCTGGTCCAGTTGGGTTTCTTGCAACCAATCCCTCAAACAAGGCAAAACCCGACATCACCTTCTTACAAAGCTGGAGTCAGATGCGCCTATCATTCAGGGGCCGAGGGACATGATACAAATGACTGCTGGTCGTTGAAAAAGAGTGGTCGAAAACTTGATAGAGCAAGGGAAAATAGTGCTAAGGGACGAGGAGATCCCGAATGTAACTAACAATCCGTTACCTGCTCACAATAATGGGCCGCTGATCGGAATGATTTGTGAAGACAAAGAGTTCGACTCTGCTCTGAAAGCCATAATTGCCATTGTCGACACGGGAAAGAGGCCCGAAACAGAACAGAAACCAGAAAAAGGGGAAGAGGCCAAAGCTATAAAGAAAGTGCCTGAAAAGAAGGTGGAGAAGAAAGTGGTACCGGTAAAGGATGGAGTTCTTTACATACCACGAGGTCAAGCTGAGAAGACGCAGAACTTCGGAATAAAAAAGACAAAACCTATGTACGTGCCAAAAGGGGCCTATGTGGTCCGGGGGATGATTCAACCACCTCGGCTGAACGAGCCAGTGGTTATCGGACGCGTGCCACAAAGGCCATTGACCAACCCGTCCATAGTGCCGTGGAATTATCAAAAGACTTTGGTGATGTACAAAGGTAAAGAGGTCATGGGAGAACTTCCAGAAAATACTTTCATTGGAAGGTATTCAAATACTTAAGAACTAAACAACGCCACATAAAGGCGCTTCCCGCCAAAGAAGCCCGTGAGTGTTGAAGAAGCGGAAATGTTCTTCCAACAAATGAAAATGCCGGATTACGAAGTGATAGATCAACTGCGCAAGTACCCCGAGCAAGTGTCCATGCTGTCATTGTTAATGAAGTCGACCGAGCATCAAAAGATCTTACTGAAGACCCTGAATGAAGCATATGTGCCAGTTGAAACCTCGGTGGAACAATTAGAGCGGATGACAGAAAGATTCTTCGCCGTCAACCAAATCTCTTTCAGCAAGAACGATCTACCCCCGGAAGGAGCGGCACACAACAAGGCTTTGCACCTAACAGTTAAATGCGAAGACTATTATGTCAAGCGGGTAATGTTGGATGGGGGCTCAGGCCTTGACATTTGCCCACTCTCCACGCTACAAAGAATGGAAATCGGGACCGGAAGAATCCGACCCAACAATGTCTGCGTAAGAGCTTTCGACGGCATCAAGAGAGATACCATGGGGGAAATAGACCTGTTGTTGGTCATAGGACCAGTCGAATTTCAAGTAACCTTCCAGGTGCTCGACATGGATACGTCCTACAATTTTCTCCTTGGCAGACCTTGGATCCATGCGGCAGGGAGCTGTGCCTTCCACTCTTCACCAGATGGTGAAGTTCGAGTACAAAGACCGAGAGATCGTGGTCCATGGGGAAGATGAGCATGCTATCTATCGGGACCCATCGATCCCATATCTGGAACCAACAGAAGGGAGCGAACATACGGTCTATCAAGATTTTGAGATTGTACTGGCAGAGCAGCACGAAGAGGGAATACCCTACCCCCAGCCTTTCTTGTCTAACGCCTCGGTTATGGTGGCCAAAGAGATGATCCGGCACGGATTTAGGCCAGGGAAGGGGCTTGGACGAACCCTTCAGGGAATAACAGAACCCATTACCTTGCCAGTCACCAAGAAACCCTTTGGACTAGGTTTCAAGCCTACTCCAGCAGACGAAGAGTGGGCAAAGAAAAGGAAAAATGAGGGTTGGAAGTTACCTCGACCACTGCCAGATTTATATGCAACTTTCATCAGGCCAAGGTACGTCGAAGAAGAAGATGATGAGGTCTTCACAGCTGAGGAAATTGAGGAGATATGTGGGGCAATGAGAGAGACGCTCTACGAGATCCACATGGTTCAACCAGGTGAAGGCACAAGCGCTGCTGAGATGATGTACGTGGGGCCGAATGCCGAACTTCAAAACTGGGAGGCCACGCCATTCCCGACTAGACGGAAGTCCGGGTAGACCTGTCCTGCCACCTTTCCTATTTCACAAGTTATCTCCAGGACATAACTTGAACGTTTTCTTCCTTTCCGTTGTTGTTTTGTATTCCTGAGTTGTAAACATTGTTGTCCTCCAACTTTCCAAAGAAAATAAAAAAAAAATCATCAATGCTTTCCCATTCTTTCTTTTGTTCTGATTTTTGTTATTTTTCCCTTTATCTTTCTTTTCAGTTATAATAATGCGGCTTTAAAAATGACATGCTTGCGGACTTCACGCCCAGATCACAATGAGCTATTTAACTGCGAATTAATGAACCCAGAATCAGAGTATGATGCGGAAGAGACTTTTAGGGAAATAAACCGAGAGTTGGAATATTTTGAGAATAAACCCAAGCCAAATCTGAATGACACCGAACCGGTTAATTTAGGAACTCCTGAAGAAATCCGGGAGACCAAAATAAGCATTCACACGGACGAGAAAACGCGAGAGGCGATAATTCAACTTCTTTTTGAATTTAAAGACGTGTTTTCTTGGTCATATGATGACATGCCGGGTCTAGGGGTTGATCTAGTGGTTCATAAATTGCCGATTCATCCTGACTGTCCTCCAGTTCAACAAAAAGCAACGAAAGTTCAAAACTGAGGTCAGTGACAAGATCAAGGAAGAGATCACCAAACAACTGAAAACGGGAGTGATTCGGGTAGTCCAGTATACAACCTGGTTGGCAAATGTGGTTCCAGTACTGAAAAAGGACGGTAAAACTCGAGTATGTGTAGATTACCGAGATCTGAATAGAGCAAGTCCTAAAGATAATTTCCCACTACCCAACATCTACATCCTCGTTGATAATTGCGCCAAACACGAGATATAGTCCTTCGTGGATCGTTACGCCGGGTATCATCAGGTATTGATGGATGAAGAGGACGCCGAGAAAACTGCCTTCACCACGCCTTGGGGCACCTACTGTTATCAGGTTATGCCATTCGGTTTGAAGAATGCTGGGGCTACTTACATGAGGGCCATGACTGCCATTTTTCATGACATGATGCATCAGGAAATAGAGGTGTATGTGGATGACGTGATAGTCAAGTCCAGGACGCAGGATAATCACATCCAAGACTTGAGGAAATTCTTCGAGAGACTAAGAAAGTATGACTTGAAGCTAAACCCAGCCAAATGTGCTTTCGGAGTTCCGTCGGGCAAACTTTTGGGCTTCATCGTAAGCAGGAGAGGTATCGAGCTAGATCCAACTAAGATAAAATCCATCAGAGATCTGCCTCCCTCGAGAACAAAGAAAGACGTGATGAGTCTGTTGGGCAGGTTGAACTACATCAGTCGGTTAATTGCCCAGTTGACAAGCACGTGTGAGCCCATATTCAAGCTTCTAAGGAAAGATGCGGCGATTAAATGGACAACTGAGTGTCAAGAAGCTTTCGATAAAGTCAAAGAATACCTTTCGAATCCCCCGGTCTTGGTCCCTCCAGAACCAGGGAGGCCACTTTTCTTGTATCTAACAGTCTTGGAGAACTCTTTCGGTTGCGTCCTCGGGCAACACGACATAACCGGGAAAAAGGAGCAAGCAATCTACTACTTAAGCAAGAAATTCACCGGCTACGAGGCCAAATACACTCTGCTGGAAAGGACATGCTGCGCTCTCACATGGGTTGCTCAAAAGCTGAGACATTATCTCCAAGCCCACACTACTTTCCTCATAAGCAGGTTGGATCCTTTAAAATATATATTTCAGAAACCGATGCCTACTGGAAGACTGGCCAAGTGGCAGATCTTGCTTACGGAATTCGACATAGTCTATGTCACTCGCACGACAATGAAAGCCCAGGCGTTAGCAGATCATTTGGCCGAAAATCCGATCGACGAGGAATACCAGCCATTGCGTACCTACTTTCTAGATGAAGAGGTAAATACCGTAGAAGTGGTCTCGGAGGACGCTCATGTTTGGAAGATGTTCTTTGATGGAGCCGTGAATGCCAAAGGTGTAGGAATTGGGGCAATTTTGATCTCGCCTTCCGGTCAGCATTATCCCGCCACAGCTAGACTGCGTTTCTTCTGCACAAATAATACGGCTGAGTATGAAGCCTGCATCATGGGCATGCACATGGCAATCAATCAGGATGTCGAAGACTTACTGATTATGGGAGATTCTGACCTGATTATCCGGCAAGCTCAAGGCGAATGGGAAACTCGAGATGTCAAACTTATCCCATACCAAAAGCATGTGGTGGACCTCAGCAAGTGCTTTACGTCAATAGAGTTCAGGTATATCCCGAGGTGTCACAATGAACTGGCAGATGCACTTGCTACTTTGGCTTCAATGTTACCCTACCCGGGCAACGCGCACGTCGATCCTTTGGAAATCCAAATCAAGGAAAGACACGGTTACTGCAGTGTAATCGAGGCGGGATCAAATACGCAGCCTTGGTACCATGACATCAAGAGGTTCCTGAAGACGCAAGAATACCCCGAGCACGCTACTGGAGATCAAAAGAGGACCATTAGGCGACATGCAAATGGTTTGTTTCTAAGCGGTGAATTGTTGTATAAGAGGACCCCAGACCTCAATCTTCTAAGATGTGTCAATATCGAGGAGGCAAGAAAGATCATGCACGAAGTACACGCAGGTGTGTGCGGACCTCACATGAACGGTTATGTCTTAGCAAAGAAAATCCTTCGAGCAGGTTATTACTGGATGACCATGGAAAAGGATTGCTTTAGCTTCGTTCGGAAGTGTCATCAGTGTCAGGTGCACGGTGATTTGATTCATGCACCTCCCACGGAGCTGCATCCCATGTCTGCACCTTGGCCATTTGTCGCCTGGGGCATGGACGTCATTGGACCAATCGAACCGAAGGTTTCGAATGGACACAGGTTTATACTGGTTGCCATCGATTACTTCACAAAATGGGTAGAAGCTGTCACTCTCAAGTCGGTCACTAAAAAAGCTGTAGTGGATTTTGTACACTCAAATCTTATCTGTCGTTTCGGTATTCCTGCGACTATCATTACAGATAACGCAGCAAACTTGAACAGTCACTTGATGGGAGATGTATGTGAGCAATTCAAGATAACGCATAGGAATTCTACTCCTTATCGGCCAAAGGCCAACGGCGCTGTAGAAGCGGCAAACAAAAATATCAAGAAGATTCTGAGGAAAACGATCCAAAGTTCCCGTCAGTGGCATGAGCAGTTACCATTTGCATTATTGGGGTATCGCACTACGGTACGCACATCGGTAGGAGCGACTCCTTATCTTTTGGTTTATGGGACCGAGGCTGTAATACCGGCAGAGGTAGAAATTCCTTCGCTTCGAACCATTGTCGAAGCAGAAATCGAAGACAGCGAGTGGGTCAAGACTCGGTTAGAGCAATTGACTTTGATTAATGAAAAGCGAATGGCCGCGATTTGTCACGGACAGTTGTACCAACGAAGAATGTCCCACGCTTACAACAAGAAAGTCCGGCCCAGGAATTTCGAAGTAGGTCAGCTGGTACTGAGGCGTATTCTGCCGCATCATGAGGAAGCAAAAGGGAAGTTTGCTCCAAATTGGAAAGGCCCATACATCATAAGGAAGATATTGCCGAGAGGAGCATTGTATTTAGGTGATATCGAAGGAAATGACCCCGACACAGCAGTAAATGCAGATGTAGTCAAGAGATACTACGTCTAAATCATACTCCAGTGGTCCTGACACATTTGAAAATGACGAAGGTTTTATTCCCCACTACCCAAACACTACCCAATTCTCTCTACAAACCTTTGAGCCGCTTACAAAAAAAAAAAAAAAACATTGATTGAGGCCTGAACTACGTTTGACTTGATTCCGAAAGGATACGTAGGCAGCCTCTCCCTGAGGTTCAGTCACACCAACAATAAAATCCCATTCGCCCTGAAATGGAAACCGGGGCACGTCGAGCAGTTGAGAAGTTAGTATTATCTACCTCTCTTTACCAAGCACAAGCCTTCAAATCAATTACCAAAGATGGTGGGGAACCAATAAGCGTCACAAATGGAGACCGGCACACGCTGAATTGAGAAAGATAAAAAGAGAGAGTCTCGTCGGTGAAAACCTTCGGGCACCACGAGGCGACGGGAGCAGAGAAACAAAAATGAGAGAGCTTGTTTAGTAAAAACTCACAAAGAGTGCTATCAAGCGATGACAGGAAGAGAAATGAGAGAGGTCAGCTGGCGAAAACCCGCAAAGGGCGCTGTTGGCCGAAAAGAATGACTCCACCCCAAGGAGGTCTCGGCAAAGTTCCACCGGTTTGGAATCACAGATCCGTTCTGGTTCGGAGAAACGCAAGTTCATGGAAGGTCAGGCGTCCAGTCCAAAGAGCATGTCATGTCATTTAAAGCCAGCGTTATCTTCCTCAGATAAGTCTTTCTCGTCCCGAAAGGGACACTCCCTTCCTGAAATTTGTTTTCTCCTTTCTTTGTTTCTAATCGAATCCCTTTTTATGTTTTAACCCCAAGTTCAGGATATACCAGAGAGGGCAAGTGGTAGGTTTGTTTTCACGGAATTCCGTTTCATGAAGGAAAACACCCCGTTTCGTTGGTACGTCTGTCCAAACTTGATAAATCATGATGTTTGATGGCGTTCGAAGTAAGGAGGAAAAAGAGAAATTTCCCCCAGCAAGTCCGCCTTCGGACGAATCCCCACAGAGTCTCCTCCTGTACAATCCCCCGCAGAATTTCCCCAATACTTAAAAAAAAAAAAATCCCCGTTGTGATTTCCTCAGCACATCCCCAGCGAGTCCCTTTGTAAATATTCCCCAACAAGCTTACCCCAACAAACCCTGGAAAACTCGCTTTGAAACAAATACCCAGCATGCCCCATTGTACAAAATCCACACAAAGAATCCACTTTGTAAATATTCCCCCACAGAGCTTCCTTTTGTACAAATTCCCACAGAATACCTCCAATAAGATCCCCGTTGATAACCTCCAATCAAAACGGGACAAAAAAAAGAGAGAGAAAAGAAAAAGAGCCTTACGAGGCAAATCATCACAGAATCTGGAAATGCAAGCCTGAGCAGTCTAAAGGGTTCCGACATATGAATCAAATCAATAGCGGGACTTAGCGACAGAAATGAAGACGCAACAAGGCAACCGGGAACGATCAAGGTCACCAAACCGACCGTCATTTTTCGAACTAACAAATGTTCTTTTTCTGAAAAGTTCAAACAGGCTTAATCCAAGACAACCGTGCAAGAAGCAGGTGTCGCCCAAAGAAGAAGGTACATGGGTACAAGAAACATTTTGGCAATAAGGAATTCACTCGAAAGGTAAGTTTCCACGAAACTCCCTTTTATTCTTTTACTAAAATAAGAAAATTCAAAAAAAGAAGTCAGTGGTTGTTCTCGAATTTTGTCCCCAGCCATCAGCATTAGGGTTTTAAACCCTAAACTGAATTTTCCTTTTAGCCAGCATTAGGGTTTTAAACCTTAAACTGAGCTTTTCCATGCAATCAGCATTAGGGTTTTAAACCCTAAACTGAATTTTCCCTTTAGTCAGCATTAGGGTTTTAAACCCTAAACTGAACTTTTTCCATTCAGCCAACATTAGGGTTTTAAACCCTAAACTGAGCTTTTCCATGCAATCAGCATTAGGGTTTTAAACCCTAAACTGAATTTTCCCTTTAGTTAGCATTAGGGTTTTAAACCCTAAACTGAACTTTTTCCATTTTAGTCAGCATTAGGGTTTTAAACCCTAAACTGAACCTTTTCCATTCAGCCAGCATTAGGGTTTTAAACCCTAAACTGAGCTTTTCCATGCAATCAACATTAGGGTTTTAAACCCTAAACTGAATTTTCCTTTTAGTCAGCATTAGGGTTTTAAAACCCTAAACTGAACTTTTTCCATTCAGCCAGCATTAGGGTTTTAAACCCTAAACTGAGCTTTTCCATGCAATCAACATTAGGGTTTTAAACCCTAAACTGAATTTTCCCTTTAGTCAGCATTAGGGTTTTAAACCCTAAACTGAACTTTTTCCATTTTAGTCAGCATTAGGGTTTTAAACCCTAAACTGAACTTTTTCCATTCAGCCAGCATTAGGGTTTTAAACCCTAAACTGAGCTTTTCCATGCAATCAGCATTAGGGTTTTAAACCCTAAACTGAATTTTCCTTTTAGTCAGCATTAGGGTTTTAAACCCTAAACTGAACTTTTTCCATTTCAGCCAGCATTAGGGTTTTAAACCCTAAACTGAGCTTTTCCATTCAGCCAGCATTAGGGTTTTAAACCCTAAACTGAGCTTTTCCATGCAATCAGCATTAGGGTTTTAAACCCTAAACTGAATTTTCCTTTTAGTCAGCATTAGGGTTTTAAACCCTAAACTGAACTTTTTCCATTCAGTCAGCATTAGGGTTTTAAACCCTAAACTGAATTTTCCCTTTAGTCAGCATTAGGGTTTTAAACCCTAAACTGAACTTTTTCCATTTTAGTCAGCATTAGGGTTTTAAACCCTAAACTGAACTTTTTCCATTCAGCCAGCATTAGGGTTTTAAACCCTAAACTGAGCTTTTCCATGTAGTCAGCATTAGGGTTTTAAACCCTAAACTGAACTTTTTCCATTCAGCCAGCATTAGGGTTTTAAACCCTAAACTGAGCTTTTCCATTCAGCCAGCATTAGGGTTTTAAACCCTAAACTGAGCTTTTCCATGCAATCAGCATTAGGGTTTTAAACCTTAAACTGAATTTTCCTTTTAGTCAGCATTAGGGTACCCTAAACTGAACTTTTTCCATTCAGTCAGCATTAGAGTTTTAAACCCTAAACTGAATTTTCCCTTTAGTCAGCATTAGGGTTTTAAACCCTAAACTGAACTTTTTCCATTTTAGTCAGCATTAGGGTTTTAAACCCTAAACTGAACTTT
This sequence comes from Nicotiana tabacum, assembly GCF_000715075.1. NCBI lineage: Eukaryota > Viridiplantae > Streptophyta > Magnoliopsida > Solanales > Solanaceae > Nicotiana > Nicotiana tabacum. Next base: position 40,858,469 of record NC_134095.1, read on the forward strand.
TTCCATTCAACCAGCATTAGGGTTTTAAACCCTAAACTAAGCTTTTCCATGCAATAAGCATTAGGGTTTTAAACCCTAAACTGAATTTTCCTTTTAGTCAGCATTAGGGTTTTAAACCCTAAACTGAACTTTTTCCATTCAGCCAGCATTAGGGTTTTAAACCCTAAACTGAGCTTTTCCTTCCAGTCAGCATTAGGGTTTTAAACCCTAAACTGAACTTTTCCTTCCAGTCAGCATTAGGGTTTTAAACCCTAAACTGAACTTTTCCTTTCAGTCAGCATTAGGATTTTAAACCCTAAACTGAATTTTTTCCATTCAGCCAGCATTAGGGTTTTAAACCCTAAACTGAGCTTTTCCTTCCAGTCAGCATTAGGGTTTTAAACCCTAAACTGAACTTTTCCTTCCAGTCAGCATTAGGGTTTTAAACCCTAAACTGAGCTTTTCCTTCCAGTCAGCATTAGGGTTTTAAACCCTAAACTGAACTTTTTCCATTCAGCCAGCATTAGGGTTTTAAACCCTAAACTGAGCTTTTCCTTCCAGTCAGCATTAGGGTTTTAAACCCTAAACTGAACTTTTCCTTCCAGTCAGCATTAAGGTTTTAAACCCTAAACCGAACTTTTCCTTTCAGTCAGCATTAGGGTTTTAAACCCTAAACTGAATTTTTTCCATTCAGCCAGCATTAGGGTTTTAAACCCTAAACTGAGCTTTTCCTTCCAGTCAGCATTAGGGTTTTAAACCCTAAACTGAACTTTTCCTTCCCGTCAGCATTAGGGTTTTAAACCCTAAACTGAACTTTTTCTTTCAGTCAACATTAGGGTTTTAAACCCTAAACTGAACTTTTCCCTTTCAGTCAGCATTAGGGTTTTAAACCCTAAACTGAACTTTTCCCTTTCAGTCAGCATTAGGGTTTTAAAACCCTAAACTGAACCTTTCCCTTTCAGTCAGCATTAGGGTTTTAAACCCTAAACTGAACTTTTTCCTTTAATCAACATTAGGGTTTTAAACCCTAAACTGAACTGTTTCCTGTAATCAGCATTAGGGTTTTAAACCCTAAACTGAACTTTTCCCTTCAGTCAGCATTAGGGTTGTAAACCCTAAGCTGAACTTTTCCCCAGTTGGTCAGTATTAGAATTTCAACTCTAAAACTGAACTTCTCCCCAGCTAGTCAGTATTAGGGCTCCAACCCTGAACTGAACCTTTTTATCTTCCTTCATCAACACTTGTTTCACTCAGTATCCCAAAGATTGAACAAGTCGCCGCAACTCGCAAGCATCAAGATTCGGATCAAAGTCTCCAAACACAATCAGCTAAGACCCAAGATCAAGTCGCAAAAGAATCATAGATAGGAATCTTGTAACTCGCAGTTGACATGCATATAAGTAGTTAGTTCAGTTCCAATTTTCCTTTGGTTGTAATAAGGCGGTCAGTGACGCAGCAGTGACAACAGCAACAGCAGTAACAGCAAGCATCGCAATCCCATGGTAGTCCCAGCTACCAAAACTTCCCAAACTACATTAACCTGATTCCTGTTTAGCCCAGGATATGTAGGAAATCTTTGAAGCAAGATTCGGTCAGATCTTTCAAAAACATGCTTCACACGGAGTAGTCCATAAGCAAATATCGCTCATATCCACTCACTTTATCTTTGCACGAAAACACTTCGTGTTTCCGAACAAAGAGGGGCAGCTGTGAGCATGTGATTTTTGTTTCGCGCGACGATTGCTCCAAAAGAAATAAAAATAATAACAAGTGGTCCTGCTGTATAATTTCTGGATTTTTTTTACATGGCACTTTGTTAATTATTTATGACTTTTGCCCATTTTATTTTTATTAAAACAAAATACAAAAAAATGTATGTGTCATGCGTAATTTGAACCATAATCCGGTTGTTTAAATAGAAAATCATAAATAGGCATCTTGGTCCGTGATTTTTGTTTTGTTTGATTTTACCTGCTTCAAATATTTTGATATGTGTGTAAATATTTGTATTAAGTGTCTATTTAATTTTAATTTGATTTACTTGGGTTTGTTTTAAAAAATAAAATAAAAATATATGTAAGAAAATATAAAAGAGAATGCAGAATTTGTTTAGAAAATCTGCTTGGGCTCATTTTTATTAAATTTGAGGCCCAAATCAAGCCCAGAGAGTGAGCCTGCCCCGGTCCAGACCAGCTGATACCCAGAGCTTCCAAACGACACCGTTTTAACCTGGTCTAATCTGGGCCGTTGATCTCAGATTGATCAACGGCCAAAATCTCACACCCCGTACCCCCTAATAGACCCGACCCGTCTCACCCGGACCGACCCCAACCCTTTATCCTTGAAACGACGCCGTTCCCTGTTAGTCGAAGGATCCTGGCCCTTCATCACATCTCATCCAACGGCCAGGATCCACCTACCCACTAACTATATAAACTCATAACCTTACCCTGCCCCCTATCCGAACCCCAGCCTTCATCGTCTTTACCAGAACCCCAAACCCTAGAGCCGCCTCTGTATTCTTCACCATGAAAGCCAGCGGCATGAACACCGGTGGCCTTCACCTTAACACCATAGGACCATCTCACCCCCTAAACACGGACCTGTTGACCGTTTAGTTCGAATCATCCTCCAGGTCCTCGAATCTTCATTTGAAGATTCGAGCAAAACTCGATCTACGCCGATCTGTCCTAGATTCATACCAGACAATCCCCGGACCCCCTCGTGACCAAACCATGCTTGGTTTGGTCCGAATCTAACCATGGAAGCTCAAGTTCCAAATCTACCTTCCACAAAACCTAAAAACCCCAAGCCCGGTCCGTGCCTGTTAAGCCAAGAGGTTAGGGTCTAATGGACCTTAATCGAGGTGTTTCTCATCTGAGAAACCCTTCGATTAAAGTCCGTTCAACCTTAAAAAGGGTCTGTTCAAACACAAGCTGATTTTCTGTTCCTTCTTTCAAAGTTTTTAAGGTAAGTTTGTTTTCTCTTTGTTATTCAGTACGTGTGTGGTTTAGAGGTCTGTGCATATTTTGTGTAATTTGTCTTTGAATTTCTTTTGTCAACTGTCAATTGCCCCCTTTGCCCGGACTCCTGTATTCAGTCAAGTCTTTCTTCATAATGTGTGTGTATACACTGTATGTTCAATTGAATTCGTAATTGGCCATTCATTTAGTTCCTAGGGCTTTTCTGTGTTAACATTGCAATATGAACCCCTTGTGTGATACTGTTAAATGTCTGATTTTTGGTTACGATTGTATGTGTTATAACTAGTATAGTCGAGTCGACATATGTCGTCAATTAGTTTTAGTTGTCCGAACAATAACAAATCGACTTACTTCTGCTAAGCATTTGTTTGAATCAATTAGGAACTGAGTTTGTCTACTTATAGTTGTTAATTTGAATCAGAAATGTAAAAATCAATGTTCTGTTTAGTCTAGTTTTGAAATTGGAGGGCATGTGCACTTATGCACAACATGTGCATTTTGTGCACAGCCTGTGCCCTGCCTAAGTGCTTTTGAATTAAATAGTTTGACAGCATGTGCTGTCAGACTACATCCTGCTGCCCATATTTTGCTTTAAGTTTCAGAAATAATAAATATTACTAAAAAGTTAAGCCGGCCAAGGGGATGTCATGGGGTCAATACTTAAATAGCTGAGTGGAAACTGAAAAGAAGATGGCACATGGGAGGGTTTTTTTTTGGTCTAACAGGCTGTTAAAGGGCTGAGGTTAGGGCCTATAAAAGGAGACCATCTGATAAAAGGGAAAAAGGGGAAGACACAGACAGAGGAGGGATTGGAGAAAAAAGAGCTGAAATACATACATATTAATACACACAGAACATATAGGAGAGGGGGAGAGGAAAAGAATACCATCTGATATTAGAGGGACAGACATAGGGGATTCAGACTGAATCATTGAGGGTTTGAAGTTCAAGAAGATAAACAGAAAACTGGAAAAGATTTCTTTTGATAACTCAAGTATAGTTTCAAAACTGAAGATTGACATTTGGATTCTGGAGAGAAAGGAGATAGGGAGAGGGATACACAGAAAGCAGAAACTGTTTTCTTCTTCCTACTGTTTGTTCGATTCCCAGTTTGTTTAACCTGTTCAAATAAGTGCTGATTTCCTCTCAAGTATCAGCTAGGTTTTTGTTTGTTTGGTTCGTATTGGTTTGCTTTCTCTTGGAATTGGATCGTCTGAATTCTGAGTCCACTCCCCTGCTTATTGCTGTCATTTTGCTGCCTCTTCCCATTGGCTATAACTGCATCTTGCACTGGGATTTTGGTTATCTGCTGTTACTGCTGCTGCACTTGTTGCCATTGTTACTCTGCTGACTTCCCTTTTTCTTCAATTGTCAAACATTTCCAGGTACACAACTTCTGAAACCATATGATTGTTGAAAGTTTGAAGTTGAAGCAGAAATAAAGAAACGAATGTCTGTTTATGTTATAATACTTGTGTTCAAAAATAGGTTGAATGTTAGTTTGGCCTGTATTTGTTTAAATGCAAACTGCAAATACTCTGTATAAATTAACATACATTCTAAGTTGAGATGAACAATTAGATAGCATTGGCTTGATAGATCAGATATGTTTTAATGCATACGACCGTTAGTTTTGTTTCAGTTATGACATCATAACATAGAATCATGCAAGCACATGTATGTATTTTTGCCTAGATCTCTGAACTATCGAATCTGCTACATTCGGTTCCATTTGACTCCAAGATAAGTGTACCCCAAACTAATTCTCATGCAGCGTTACGTTAACAGGGTAATAATGTACGCCAACCCTTTGTTAGACTACTTGTTTCTACATAGTTTCGATATGGGCTTCAATATAGATTCATCGTTTCGGAATAATGCGATGACTTTCGAGGAAAACTAATAGGCATTCTCGAATCCAATTAACAGTAGTTTTTCTTAATAAGTAGCCGATTTCATTTATCAAGCCTAAATAAATTAATTACAAAGTTCAAACTTAAGGTTTGTTTAATGTAAATTTAGTATGAGTTATCTGTTGCTTGCAATCCCTCCTATCAAATTAACAGAACTTATTCACTCCTTAAAGACGAGGCATGAAATAATTCTCACCTCATAAATAACCAATTAGGCAATCAAGCAAAAATTCGGATTTGTCATATATAGTAGAGATTTAGTATGTTAGTTGCTTAAACAAGTAAGTTTGGTATTTTTCTCTTTTAATTTTTTTTTAGGGACAAATGTATTAGAAATGTAGCCACTTTAGGATATCCTTTCTCAAATAGAGACGAGCCTCGCCAAATAAAAAATGCAAAATTGCGGGGGCCCTCGATAAATAATCATAATAAATATTTAGAATTCAGGCTAGGCCGTTTAGTGAATCTCATGGCCTTCTCAAAAAATTATAACGCGTTAGGCTCTTTAGGCGCGACTTAATTAAATCATATTCTAAATTCGGGTGCACATTGATGTGACCCAAATCCAAATCTCAACGAAGTCAAAATGTGTTGACAATCACGGGCGCATTGATTGTGACGTGGTTCGAGATGCATTTTCACGACGTTGCAATTCTATAAAATAAGTGATAATGATAAAAGTGGTTTAAACTTAATAAAAGCATTTAAGTCATAACATTGTATTTAAGTCAGATATTTAGCCATTATAACAATTTAAGCGACCGTGCTAGAACCACGGGATTCGAGGGTGCCTAACACCTTCCCTCGGGTCAACAAAATTCCTTACTTAGAATTTCTGGTTCGGAAAAGTCGAAAATTTCCTCGATTCGGGATTCACGATAAACCGGTGACTTGGGACACCAAAAGCCAAACCTTTCCCAAGTGGCGACTCTGAATTAAATAAATAATCCCATTTCGAATATTGTCACTTAAATTGGAAAAACTCCCCTCGCGCATTCTACCCTTCAGGGCCGGGCGCGCAAAAAGGAGGTGTGACAATAGTTTGTTTCACTCAAAAAAGCAAAAGAAAAAATAGGAAAGAGTCTCTTATTTTTAGGTTGAAGAATAGGTTGGTCATTTTGTTGAAACGAAAAGAAAAAAAAAATCTTCACTTTGTCTTGTTTTCAAAATAAAGAAAAAGAAGAAAAAGAAAAATAGTTTGTCTTGCCATGAAAAATGAAAATGAAAAAAGAGTCTTGTTTTTAAAATGATTTTTTTAATTTATTTATTTGTTTATTAAAATGCCAAAAATAAAAATAAAAAGAGTCTTGCGTTGAACGTGGTTTTATTATTTGTTGCAATATATATATATATATATATATATATATATATATATATATATATATATATATATATATATATATATATATCCAAAAAGTATTTTTCTTTATTTCCTTTCTAGAAAAGTTTTTTTAGACCCCCAATTTTCAAAAAAAAAATCCAAAATATTTTCCATTATTGATTTCTTTAGAAAGTCTTTTTAATTGTTTTATTTTTACAAAAAAAAATCCAAAAATATTTTTATTCTTCTTTCAAAATTGAAAAGAGAATTAAAAATTCAAAAATATGTTTTAGAAGCTTTTCTTTCATTGGAAGTAAAATTCGAAAAATATTTTCTTTCCTCCTTAGATGTTTTTCTTTCGAAATTCAAAAAATTTTAAAATCTTTTTCTTTAGAAATCCTTCTTTGCAAAAATGCTCCCTTTCTTCTTTATAAGTCTTTCCTTCAAAAAAATATATATATATAAAAAAAAAAGTTAGTTTATTTACTTTATTCATGATCTTCCCGAACTACGCGGGTTTGATTCTCACCGGATGTGAGATACGTAGGCAACCCTCATTGGGTCCAACCTCCCTTTTTGCTAAAATAGCCAAAAACAAACAAATAAATAAAAAACATGTTAAAATTTTAATGTCATAAAGAAGTCGGGTGACGCTGTTTTGTCAAAACATAGCCGAATGTTCCCGAAAGGGACGCCGGAAGGCTGACTTTGCATAAACAGCCACCTTTGGGTCATTTTTTAAGATTTGGTCCAGTTGACCCACACAGCCTTAAAAAACTTCGTCCCCGAGGCGTTGAAAGGCTGTGTTTGCAATATTGAGTTTTCTATTTTGAAAAACGATAAAAGAGTCATAAATAAGTCGGGTGATGCTGTTTTTGTCAAAAATAACCGAATGTTTCCGAAAGGGACGCCGGAGGGCTGACTTTGCATAACAGCCACCTTTGGGTCATTGTTTAAGATTTGGTCTAGTTGACCCACACATCCTTAAAAATCTCCGTCCCCGAGGCGCTGAAGGGCCGTGTTTGCAACACCAGATTTTTATTGTAATTTGAAAAAATAAAACAAAGAGTAAGCGGTCAGGTGAATACCGTTTGGATTTTTAATCAAAAATAAGCTGAGCCAGCTTCGGCCGTGTCTTAAACCGTTCTTGCCGAAATAGCCTTAGAGTATCTTTCAGTTGTCGAAAGGCTATTTTCGTAAAAGAACGAACAAGTTTGTAAAGTGTCATAAAATAATCCTCCCCGACCTCAATATTCATGTGAAATTTGAAAGGGGCCACATTTGCAAAAAATAATTGTTCGGTTGCATTTGTCAAACGGGGAAAGGAACTGACCGTTTGTTTTTGAGTTTGTAATTCTTTGATTAGAGTATGCGAGTTATTTGATTTTCGAGGCCGTTTGTTGTCTTTTGTCAAAGTCTGTTAGTATGGTCAGTTTTTAAACTTTTGTAATCAAGTTTGTTTTAATATGAAAATTGAAAATTCCAAAAAAAAAATGTTTTATTAATATTTATCTTTTATTGGTCCGAAATACGCAAGGTCTGATTCATGCGGGGTCATGATACGTAGGCAATCTCCATAAGATTCGACCACCATTGAAAAGAGAAAAAGAAAAAAAAATAAAGGAAAGTGTGGGAGATTTTCAAAGGGGCACAGTTACAAGAAGCCGGAATGACGCACGTAAATGAAGTGAATGCGTGATAGAACGGTCTAACTGCTTAGGGGCACTGTATCTCTGATATATGATTATCTGTCAAATGCCCTAACACTAACGTGATGGCTTCACTTTGCTGTTGTTCATATATAGAAAAGTGGTTGGTTGTGGTAACTCCTCCCTGCAAAGCAAAGTCAAAGGACAATGACTCAAAACCTCAGAACCAAGTGGGTCGGTACTGATGACCGACAACAACTGGTCGAACGGAACAACGGGTTGGTAGAAGAAGTGAAAATGCTGAGATAGCATATGGCAGACATGTATCAGACATGGATGACTGGGAAAACACCACCCCCTCCACCGCCAAGCTTCTTGAACTCTGTCATTACCCAAGCACCCAACACCATAACGGAAGATCCCCCATACTCTCCATCCCAACCCACTTATGGCAGCTTTCCCAGCTACCCGAGTAGCTCCATCACTCGTCAACGCTACTCCCCTCCTCGACACTACTTCTCTCCACGAGACTCCCAAAGACATGCTTCACTTTCCAAATACCCAGCTCCACAGAAGGACTATCCACCCTCACAAGCCTACCGGAAGCCCCCTGGATCAGGTTTCCGGCCCAATCAAGCATTTAGGAACGAGAGGTTGCTGAAACGAGGAAAGGCTCTCACCCCTATCAGAGTATCTTATGCAAGTCTGTTTGAAAGGCTAAGGCATGCTGGCTTGATTGAGCCGCTCCCCGCATATACTCCAGATCCACGTGCAAGAAACTTTGATCCGGCAGCACGATGCGCATACCATTCCAATGTCAGAGGGCACAACTTGAGAGCTGTTGTAATCTGAAAAGGGAAGTAGAAAAAATGATCCAAAAAAGGTGGATTGTGATCAATAATAGTGACATGGAGCACTCGAACCCTATCGAGAACTTGTTGACGGAGGTTGATGATGTTGAAGCTGGTAATGGTCTTGGCAGTATTGATGCAAAGCTCAGTGGCTAAGATGCCAGGTTTGATAATTGGGAGGGCGCTTCGTTCCTTGGTTAGTAAGAGAGAAGCTTTTGATGGTTTATTTTGTTGTCATTTATGTTCTCCAGATTATTAGGGTTGTAATTCGGATATTGTCTTGCGTCAAACTTTCTTATCTTTCCATTTTGTCATAGCGGTTTGTTTAAGTTTTGTCCAGGCTGTTTTAGGATTTTATTCTGGTTTGTTTCGTTTATTTTGTTATCCAAACCATTTCACCGGTAATCTAATGCAAAATCCGGTCTTTTATTATTTCCAGTCATCTTTTTGTTTGGTCCTTTTATCATTTTTGTTCAGCGCCGATTCTGGTGACATGACATGCGCACACAGTTTGGGCCTGATCTTAAAAGATAATCATAAAACCATTGGGAGGTGATCGGAACATTTAAAAGGAATAAAGACGGTTTGAGATTATTCGGAGCTCGAGTCATGTGGAACTGGGGCAAATAAAACATAAAGAAAAACCGTAAAATCAAGTGAGAGTATTGCCCAACGGTGCTTTAAAATGACAAAAGAAAAAGGCAAATGTATGCATATGGTTATCAAGTCCGGCACAATCAGAAGATGTGGTGAATATTTAATGGTGTTGTTTGTGCTTGGCGTGTTTTGAAGATTGGAATGACGAAGGCATTTTATTCTGCTATCTAAACACTTTCTCCTTCGTTAACCCTTTGAGCCTTATTTGTTTTCTTTCATACCCCTCTTTCGGAATCAGTAGCAAAGAGTAGAAACACAAACATAAAAAGATAAGAAAAAAAAAACACAAAAAGAAAAAGAAAAAAAATCAACAAAACGACAAAAGAAAAATGAAAAAAGAAGAAAAGAAAAATGATAACAAAAAAAAAAGTCATAAGAAAACAGAGAAATTGGGAACTACGTACGACCTGATTCCTCAAAGAGGATACGCAGGCGCCTCACGGCTCGGTGATGGTGTAATAAAAATTAAAAAAATAAATAAATAATCCCCAAGCAAGAAATTGGGGCAAGGGTTGCGCTTGTTATAAACAAATATGGTTCCGAAGGTTGTAATTTTTGAACCTCAAATTGATTTATTTTTGAGCCTTTAATACCCTTTATTTCTAGCCTATCCAAAAACCCACATTACTGTCCAAAGAAAGACCTTCTGATCAGTCTGCAAAAGACGCCAAGTCAGACAAATAAGAGTCTTACCGGTGAACATAACACTCTGTTCCACAGCAGAAGGGACTCTAATCCCCAGCAGAGAGAATCATACCGGCAACACTCCAAATCCCCAGCTGGAAAGTGATACAAATGAGAGAGTTCTATCGGTGAAAATCTTCACGGACGCCATAAGGCGATGAAAGCTGAGAAAAAAAAATAAAAAAAAATGAGAGAGACTTGATAGTGAAAACCCTTCGGGCACTACAAGTCGAATAAGATTGAGAATCAGATGGGGAATCGCCAAATGAAGATCTTGAAAGACGATTGACGGTAGAGGATAGGCCACATGCGCATGTCATGACCATTAGAGTCGGTATCTGCATTTGATAGGTTTTTATTTATAATTTCTCTTGTTAAAGAGTCATCTTTTTCCTTTGTCTTTTATTCGGTTCCCTTTTTGTTTATCTTTCTCCTTTCATAGAAAATTCCCTAGTAGAGTCTGTTTGGTCAGAATAAGTGAGAAATGACTTCAAAATCTACCATCAGTTTTCCAATTAGGCAAGAGCAGATCTGATTAGAAGATCCAAATGGTCTAAGTCAGGAAGGAACAAGCGCGAGGCCAGTGTCACGAAAGATATCCCCAGCAAAAGGAAATTGACAAAAGGATTAACGAATGTCAAGAGGGATATCCTTGCCGAAATCAAAGGTTATAAACCTCAAGGCCAAGGCCCGGGGACAAATAAAGAAGAGCAATGGGCATGATTTGGGAAATTCATACGAGAATAAAAGGTCGGGAAAATGACAGTTTCCGAACTATGCTACAAAAGAAGAGGGATATCCCCAGCAGAAAGAGATCATTCCCAGCAAATAATATCATCCCCAGCAAGTTTTTTGGAACGCAGAGCAGGGAAGGAGAAAGGGAAAAGTCATCCCCAGTAGGAGTATCACAACCAACCACCACAGTCGAATCTTAAAAGGAAATGGGATTGATGGCGGAAATGCATGCCACAAAGGAGATTATCAAACTGGGGGAGAAAATTTTCCTTTCATTTAGAAAATTTTCTGGAAGTCAGATACTCATTTGGGGAAGAATAAAGATAGCACCAGTCTCAAGGGAAGTGGTCTTTGAACCAGTTTTACCCCCAGCATAACAAGTTTTAATAAAGGAAGTTGTTCCCCAGCGGACAGAACAAAAGGATGAAACTTGTGCTCGGAAAAAGCAAAAGGCCAGTATCATTCCCAGCAGCCTTCAGAAGAGTGAAGCACTAGTTTTGAAGGAATCAAAATCTCCCAGCAGTGTTATCCTCAACAGCATTATCCCTGGCTGATAATATTTTATCCCCAGCAATGTTGAGAGAAAAAAGTTTTGAAGGAAGTAGCTTTGGAGAAAAGGGGAAGAAAGGAGACTCCCCAATAATATTATTCCCCAACAGGTAAGTAAATAATTCCCCAGCAGTGTTATCCCCAGCAGTCTCGGGGAAAGACAACACGAGCTTTTAAAGGAGATAACCATCCCCCAGCAAGGCCACAAATCGGCCACCATAAAAAAAAACTGATAAAATTTTCTTTGCTTGAGAGTTGAAACAGGAACAAAGCAGCGCAAGGGAAAAAGAAAAGAAAAAAAAGGAATTACAAAGGTAAGTTTCTCAAACCTTTGATCTTTACATTTTCCTCCTAGGATAAAAGTCCTAGTCTGATGAAATTTTCTCCTGAGATATCAAATCTTAGTCCGATGAATCTTTCTCCAAATCTCGAAAGGAGCTTGATTTATTTTTAAAGTATTAGAGTTGAAGTCAGGAGCCCGCCTGGATAATGGAGGTGTTAAAATTTAAGAAATTGTTAAAGTCAGGAGCCCGCCTGTAGAACGGAGGTTGTTAAATTTTAAGTTGAAGAAGTCAGGAGCCCACCTGTAGAATGGCAATTTAAATTTCAAGTTTTGAAGTTAATACATTTCAGTCTTTACATTTAAGTTGAGGAAATTGGGTTCATCCGCCCTCGAATAGGATATTTTGGGTTCATCCGCCCTCAAATAGGATATGTTGGGTTCATCCGCCCTCGAATAGGATATGTTGGGTTCATCCGCCCTCGAATAGGATATGTTGGGTTCATCCGCCCTCGAATAGGATATGTTGGGTTCATCCGCCCTCGAATAGGATATGTTGGGTTCATCCGCCCTCAAATAGGATATGTTGGGTTCATCCGCCCTCAAATAAGATATGGTGGGTTCATCCGCCCTCAAATAGGATATGTTGGGTTCATCCGCCCTCAAATAGGATATGTTGGGTTCATCCGCCCTCGAATAGGATATGTTGGGTTCATCCGCCCTCGAATAGGATATGTTGGGTTCATCCGCCCTCGAATAGGATATGTTGGGTTCATCCGCCCTCGAATAGGATATGTTGGGTTCATCCGCCCTCGAATAGGATATGTTGGGTTCATCCGCCCTCGAATAGGATATGTTGGGTTCATCCGCCCTCGAATAGGATATGTTGGGTTCATCCGCCCTCGAATAGGATATGTTGGGTTCATCCGCCCTCGAATAGGATATGTTGGGTTCATCCGCCCTCGAATAGGATATGTTGGGTTCATCCGCCCTCAAATAGGATATGTTTAAAACTTGTTGAAATCTCGCCAACCTAAAGAAAGGAATGGCATTTTATTTTCAAAGTTGTTGTTGAAGTCAGGAGCCCGCCTGAAGAGAGGAAAGGCGTTTTATTTTTAAAGTTGTTTAAATCTCGCCAACCTAAAGGAATGAATGGCACTTTATTTTCAAAGTTTGTTGAAATCAGGAGCCCGCCTGAAGAGAGGAAAGGCATTTTATTTTTAAAGTTGTTTAAATCTCGCCAACCTAAAGGAAGGAATGACACTTTATTTTCAAAGTTTGTTGAAATCAGGAGCCCGCCTGAAGAGAGGAAAGGCGTTTTATTTTTCAAAGTTGTTGAAGTCAGGAGGCCGCCTGAAGAGAGGAAAGGCGCTTCATTTTTAAAAGTTGTTGAAATCTCGCCAGCCTAAAGAAAGGAATGACATTTTATTTTCAAAGTTGTTGAAGTTAGGAGCCCGCCTGAAGAGAGGAAAGGCGTTTTATTTTTTAAAGTTGTTTAAATCTCGCCAGCCTAAAGAAAGGAATGACATTTTATTTTTCAAAGATTTTGAAGTCAGGAGCCCGCCTGAAGAGAGGAAAGGCGTTTTATTTTTAAAAAAAGGTTGTTGAAATCTCGCCAGCCTAAAGAAAGGAATGACATTTTATTTTCAAAGTTGTTGTTGAAGTCAGGAGCCCGCCTGAAGAGAGGAAAGGCGTTTTATTTTTAAAAGTTGTTGAAATCTCTCCAGCCTAAAGAAAGGAATGGCATTTTATTTTCAAAGTTGTTGTTGAAGTCAGGAGCCCGCCTGAAGAGAGGAAAGGCGTTTTATTTTTAAAAGTTGTTGAAATCTTGCCAGCCTAAAGAAAGGAATGACATTTTATTTTCAAAGTTGTTGTTGAAGTCAGGAGCCCGCCTGAAGAAAGGAAAGGCGTTTTATTTTTAAAAGTTGTTGAAATCTCGTCAGCCTAAAGAAAGGAATGGCATTTTATTTTCAAAGTTGTTGTTGAGGTCAGGAGCCCGCCTGAAGAAAGGAAAGGCGTTTTATTTTTCAAAGTTGTTGATGAAGTCAGGAGCCCGCCTGAAGAGAGGAATGGCGAATTTATTTTCAAAGTTGTTGGTTGAAGTTGGGAGCCCACCCATATAATAGAGGAATACATTGCAAGTCAGTAAAGCAGAAGAATCCAACAGGAATCCCCAACGGGAAACAATAAAAATCCCCAGCACCGGAAAGCGGAAGGTTGCAACAAGAGATCCCAGCGCAAAATCAAGCGCATGAGTCAAAAGGGACTTGAAAGAAGCGGCCTGTGAACATTGAATTATGCCCAGCATAACAAAGCTTAATGAAGAAAGCCATATCCCCAGCGGACCGAACCAGACAGTGAGAATTGGTATTCAGAGTAGCAAAAGGTCGGTGTCACCCCCGTCAGTTCTAGGAAGAAAGAAGCACCGGAATCGACGCAAGCCGACAAGAAAGCAAGGCATCAAGAACAAATGGAAGATAGATGAGATTTTGTAATCTGTAGTCTAGCCTAACTTCTTGATTTTTCTTTTAAGCATGGTGTAATAAGGAGGTCAGCAAACAAGTAAAAGTAGCATACAACAGCAGTAACATTGCAGTCCCATGGTAGTCCCAGCTACCAAAACTTCCCGAACTACATTGACCTGATTCCTGTTTAGCCCAGGATATGTAGGAAACCTATGAAGCAAAGGTTCGTACAAAGCTTTCAAAAGAAAAAAATGCTTCACACGGAGTACTCGGATGAGCAAAAATCGCTCACTTTATCTTTGCACGAAAACCCTTCGTGTTTTTGGGCAAAGAGGGGCAGCTGTAAGCACGTGATTTTTGCCCTATGAAAGAATTACTCCCAAAAAATTCAAAATAAAACGATTTTTTCCTTGGTGTGCAATTTTTGAATTTTTGTAGTATTTTTGTATAATTATTTGTATTTTTGTCTGCGCATGTTTATTTGTTAAATTAATAAAAAATACAAAAATATGTTGCATTTGCATTTAGGATTTGATCCTACAATTGTTGGTAATTAAGTTTGTTTTACAAAAAATGAAAATCACAAAAATATGCATCTTTTGCATTTTTTAGCATTTAATGTCCAATTGTACAATTTCATGCTTAATTATTACTTAATTGTGTGTTAATTGTTATTGGGAGTTAATTTGCGCTTTTATAACTTAATTTAGTTCTATATAATAATTTAAGGATTTTTAGAATTTAGTTTTAGAAAAATAAAAGAAGAAAAGAGAGCAAAAAATATAAAGAAACTCGGAATTGGGCTCTTCTTCAAATTCAAGCCACATGCCCAAAAAATACCCAACCTTCCCCATGACCCGGTCCATCTCGACACGGGTCGACCCGATCCGCTCCATAACCCAAAGACCCAACACCCCCCCTATCTTACATTTTCACAAAACAAACTAAAAAACCCTAAAAACCAAAACCTAAAACACTACCCATCCGCCACCCCCCTCTTTTTCTTTCTTCTTCTTCAAGCTCCACCATCACCTCCCATGGCTGCCCGGCGACCACCCTCCAAACGACCCCTCCAGCGACGCAGCCACACACGGCAACCATGGCTGCTTCCTCTTCCTTCTTCTTCTTCGTTCCTAGCTCCACCATGAACGACCAACAACCATGGTTGTTGTTTCTTCGTCTTCACCAGTCCGTCGACCTCCAGTCCAAAAACGAGCTCCACCAAGCAACCAAACAGTCCGCCATTGCTACTTCTTCATCTCCTCGTCCCCAGCTGCCCCGTCAATGACCATAACGCCATTGTTGCTACATTCGTAGAGCTCCAACCTCACGCTGCTACTTCAACGTCCAACAGCAACCAAGCAACCATAGTTGTTGCTTCTTCTGCTTCCCGCTACCTCCAGCCCCGCCAAGCAGCTGGTTTGCCACTGCTGCGTCTTCGTCGTCAACCCGTCACCATGACTGCCATGGCTAGCCCCCTCGTGGCTTCATCGTCTTCATGGCCAAGCTGCTCCTGCTTCTGCTTCCTACTGCTTCTGCTACGACCAAGCCAAGACGTCGAGCAACTGCTCCCAACCACCCATACCAGGCCACCATAGCTGCTACCTCTCCCCGTCGCCTGCTGCTTCGTCCAGCGAACAACAGTCCAAACGCTGCTTTCTTCTTCGACTTCTCCGTCACAGTAGCTCGTCGCTGCTTCACTTTGGTCGGGGTTTGTCGAAACAGTCCATACACAGTTCGAGTTCATCGTTGGTCAGTCATTGTTCGTGGTTTCAATCCGGTTAGTAGGTTTGAGTTTCATTTTTGTCCGTATTTTGTTTTTGATATTCTCGAATCTAAAATCGGTAAATGTTTGATTTTTATTTTGTTCGTGTTCATTGTTTTGTTAATTTTTCAGTTTGTTCATGTGAAATTGTTAGTTTAATGTCGTTAGATTCTAATTGAAGTTTAATTAATTATTTCTTCAGTTTGTTTCATGTGTTGTTATGTATTTTTTTTCCAGAAATTGTTAATGTTGTTTAAATCATTTGAATTCGTTGTTTGTTGTTTAATATAGATTTAATTCGTGTTCATTTTGTTTGAAGTTCGTTTTTAATTCAGTGATTTAATGTGAAGTTATATTTTGGTTTTTAATTTTTTTGATTCAATGTATCTTTGTTATAATTTTGTTGGATTTAATTTAAAAAGATCAATTGATTATTTGAAGTATAGTGATTTGAATATATTTATTTGTTTTGTTTAAGCTTAATTCGGGTTTAATTCGAATTTGAATAAAACTTGCTTGTTATTGTTGTTGAAACTTTTCATTTATGTCCATACTTTGTTTGATTGTTCTTGAATCCGAAATTAGTATAAGTTTGATTTTCTTGTTTGTTGTTTATCATTTCTGATTATTTCTTCAGTTTGTTTCATGATCTTGTTTAGTTTAACATAAAAATTGTTGGTTGTAATGTTGTTAGATTTAAATTTAAGTTCAAATGATTATTGAATTTAGAAATCTGAATATACTTGTTTGTTGTTGTTGTTGTTGTTGTTGTTGAATCTGAAAGTATTTGTTTGTTGTTAAAAAATATTTTTCAATCAAAATATATTTAGTTGTTTCTTTGTTGATCATTATTTAGTTTGAATTTGTTGTTGAAAATTGTTTAGAAATTGGTCATATTTGATGTATTTTGGTTGAAATTAATTAGGTGAATTGGTTATAGTTGATGGGGGTAAAATGGTAATTTCAGTAAGGTTAGAGGGGTATTTTTGGAATTAAAATTCTGAACAATTATTTATTTTGAGTGCTCTGTCAATTAGGATTAAAATAATATTAAAATAATCAAGCATGGGGGACATGTCAATTAGGATTAAAATAATATTAAAATAATGAAGCATGGGGGACAAAACATAATGGGGGGGAATAATGTATTTGTTTAATGTAAGCATGGGGAACAAGACATAGTGGGATTGCGGGGCTCAAGAAAAGTTGTTTAAATAAATAATAATTGTATTTTTTTTATGTAGTAGTGAGTTTGGTAGGAGAAAGTGGTTGTTTTATTAATGGATTAAAGGGTTTGGGATGTGAAATAAATAAGGGACTTGATCAGATTTTTAAGGGAAGAGGAGAAAAAAGGAAGAAAAAGAAAAAAGAGATAGGGAGAGAGAAAAAAGGGGAGCTGAATTTTAAGAGAGAGAAAAATTCCGAAAATACTAAGATTCCAAAAATAAAAAGAAAAACATTCTGAAATTCAAGAGAAGAATAGTATACACCTGATATACAATTTAAATATTCTGATATACAGATTCAGAAGTTAAGGGTTGAACATTAATTAGTCTTTCAAATCTGAAAAGATTCCCTTGACTTCTGTCCGTTGATTGTTGTTGGTGTTTCTGAATTTTTATCTTGAGTTTTAAAATCCTTCACTGGTTTTCCATTGCTGGTTGCTGGGTGTCGCTGTTGTTGTATGCTACTGAATTTCTGCTGATCTCACTTTTCTTTTGCTTCCAATATCAGGTACACAAAGACACGTTGAATATTGTAAACTGAAACATGTAGCATGAATACGAAAATGAAGAGTTGAAGTTCTAAATTTATTTTAATTATATTCTGAATTTTATTTGTATATATAAATTATTTAGCTTACTCTAATCAGAATCATGTAGCTATTTAATATATATAGTGAAACATCTGACGATAGTTTAATGGACGAACTATCTATATATTGCCTAAAAATAAATAAATGAGGTAGTAACTTCATCTAGTTAATTTGTTATTGTTGGATGATTACCATGTCTCAAAAAGCACGTTAGTTCATCAAGCGAATAGACCATTTTGGAACTTGTATGATTGTTGTTTAGTTAAATACTATTGGTTAATTTCAGCATGTAAATGGTTTAAAATTAAAATTAGATTGCTAAGTTTTTTTAAATTTGACAAACTGTGAACATGCCTAGTATAATGTAATTAGGTAGTAACATGTGAATAAGATGACCCAGGTCTAGTTTATGCCATACACGTTGGGCTTGGGCCCGCATTGGCAACGGACTGTCATGTTTGCATCATTTTCAGATTTTATGAATCATATTCAAAACCCAACTATAATAACTCAAGCATGTAAATAAATTAAGACATTTTCTCTTTCATTTTGTAGAGACAAATTTAATAGAGAAAAAAGTAGGCATTTTAGGATTGTCCTTTAAAAATAATTGAGATGAGCCTCGCCCAATAAAACGCACCAATTGCGAGGCCCTCAATAAATGTTTAATTGAATATTTAGAATTCGGGATGGACTGTTTAGTGAATTTCACTGCCTTCCCCAAAGATAATAACGCGTTAGACTCTTTAGCCGTATTTTAATAATCTTACCTTCTTAAACTCGGGTGTGCATTTCATGCGACCCAAATCCAAATCCCAAAACATTGAATAAAATACGTTCCGGTTTGCGGGTGCATTTCATGTGACGCAATCCAAAGACATGTTTTTTAAACGATGTTCACATTCCTTTAAAAATATAATAAAAGCGGTAAAGAGTTAAAATTTGCACATGAGCTCATAATTGTATAAAATCAGATAAACAAGCCTAATATGACAGTTGAGCGACCGTGCTAGAACCACGGAACTCGGGAATGCCTAACACCTTCTCCCGGGTTAACAGAATTCCTTATCCGGATTTCTGGTTCGCGGACTGTAATACAGAGTCATTCTTTTCCTCGATTCGGGATTAAATTGGTGACTTGGGACACCCTAAATCTCCCAAGTGGCGACTCTGAAATAAACAACCAAATCCCGTTTCGATTGTCCTTTAATTGGAAAAACTCCTTCACCCCTCGCGGGGGCGGAAAAAGGAGGTGTGACAGTCATAATTGGGATCATGATATAGCTATTGCACATAACTACTCACTCTATACCTCTCGGTAGTTTGAGTGACTTTGCCCTAGTTGACTTTCTTATGCTCAATTGGGTGTTCAAACAATGCAAGCAAAATTGGCTCAAGTCGGGTATTACTATCTCTAGGTTTAACCCTTTAATTGGGGCTATCAATCTCTTGAATGCACCCCAATTCCTTGTTATCCTGAATTTCCTTGATTTAGTCTCTCTTTCTCAAGAAGAGCCTAAGTAAAAAAGGCACAAATCAGTGTTTGCAACCACAAATTCAACATTTAAAGCATAAATCAAGCTAAATATCATTCATTCATAAACATTTAAGCCCTAAAATTGAAGACTCATTAAATTCCCACACTAGGGTTGAGCCATAACCCTAGCTAATAGGTTTAGCTACTCATAATCAAAGAAGAATCAAAGATTTAGATGAAATATAACCCATAAAAAGTAATTACAAGAGAAGAATGTAATATTAATGGTTAACTAAGCTCTAAAATTACTCAAAATAACAAAAAGCTGTTGTTCACGTACTCTCTAAACAACATATGACCTAAAAATCTAAAAAAGAACTATTTATACACAAATAAATTTTTCGGACAAAAATGCCCCTACGGAGGTTCCGCTGACAGCGGAAAATGGACCGCTGTAGCGCTATGACTACCGCGGCCACGCAAAATCAAGCGCGAACTGCGGTCTTCAACTTTTAGCTCCAGTTTTGGCTTTCTGATTTTGACTTCCGCTGAGGGCGGTAAAGTGACCACTGCCGCGCAAAAGCTACAACTGCCGCGCAATTTCACCGCGTGCAGCGGTGACTTGTTAAGCCCAAAACACACTCTCTGAACTTTGCCACTGCTAAGAGCGTAAACAAGACCGCCTCAGTGGTGGACCCTCCACATCAGCGTCCGATTTTCTGCTGTTAGCGCCCTTTTGACTAAGCTTTGACTTGTGCAGGTTTCACTCCTTTATGAGCTGGTTTTGACTTTCTTGTCTCTTTTAGACCAAAAACTGCAAACAAGCACAATAAGTTAGATTTCGGGAATACCTGTACACACTTTTAATCCAAAATCTAAGCAAAACGGAGCATAAAATAGGCTAGAATCCCTAATTATCAATGCTCGAGGAGCTCATGAAATGGATAAAATCAGGTGAAAAGAAAATCGAGGCTAATGACAAAAAGGTAGAAACGTACAACTCACAAGTTGACCAAATACCGGGGGTACCCCGATCCTAAAGGGTTTGAATGCGAAGAAATTCGTGCAAAAACCTTTTCCTTAAAGTGCGGCTCCGAAGCCCATTCCTAAGAAATTCCGTATCTCGGATATCCCTAAGTACAACGGGACCAGTGATCCTAATGAACACATAACTCCGTACACATGCGGGATAAAGGAAAATGATTTAGAAGATGATGAGATTGAATCCGATTTGCTAAAAAAATTTAGAGAAACTTTGTTGAAGGGGGCAATGATATGGTACCACAATTTGCCGCCCAATTCTATCGATTATTTCGCCTGCTAGTCGATTCATTAGTAAAGGCACACGCCGGAGCAATAAAGGTCGCGACTAGGAAGTCAGACCTCTTCAAAGTGAGACAAAAGGACAATGAAATTCTAATTTAATTTGTATCTCGATTTCAGATGGAACGCATGGACCTACTCCCGGTTACCGATGATTGGGCTGTCCAAGCCTTTACTCAGGCTCTGAACAAGCGAAATTCGGTAGCATCACGTCAATTAAAGCAGAATTTGATTGAATATCCAGCGGTGACCTGGGCCGATGTGCATAATCGGTACCAATCCAAAATCAGAGTCAAGGATGATCAGTTAGGAGAGTCCGAAACCTAAATAATGAGTTTTGGGACTCAAAATACCTTTATACAGTTAAAAAAAGTTATCTTTCTAACTAAAATGCAGTATAATACTGCATTTTACTTTAATGGAAATTTAACCGTTAAAGGAAAACGTAGTATAATACTATATTTTAGAAAAACGTAGTATTATACTGCATTTTTCTATTAAAATATAAAGTCTCATTCTTCACCATGACAGAAACCAGAAGGTTTCAATTTAAAAAACCCAACCCCTTTCCAGCGGTCCCCCCTCGATTTAAAAGAAACATTCGATTGGGCCCGACCCGTCACACAAAAAGTGAAGAGTGTAGGTCCCGCATACAACCCAGGCGTTCGATTATTGTGGTTTCCTTGTTTCGGGCTCAAAATTTCATATTTCCGACATTTCTAAAAACATAAATCGAGGTATTCCGATTTAGTTTATGTCGAAACTCGTATAATTATGCATATTTGTTTTCTTGAGTGTGTTTCCACGTTGATTTGTATTTTGTTTGTGATTAAATTTGTATGTTATTTTTACCCGAATTAAATTATTAGTGTTTAAAAAAATAGTTAAAAGTTGAGAAATAATTTTTATTGTTAATAAAAATGTTCATAAATTTCTTTTACTGTTTTATATGTAATTTTGTGAATGTTATGTTCATATGTTTGTTGTTTATATTTAGTTTAGATTATTTATTTGCTTAAAGAATAGTGCCCTTTTAGCGTAGTAAGATATAGAGCCTTATAGCATAGTAAAATATAAAGCCTTTTAGCGTAGTAAAATATAGAGCCTTTTAGCGTAGTAAAATATAGAGCCTTTTATAGTAGAATCTCTGTAGTTTAAGTATCTACTAACTATAAACTCTGTCCAATTACACTCTATAAAAATTAATTATTTAATTTATAAAACAAACATACAGAACTAACAAATTAATATATGTTGTCAAATTAGGGCAGCCCGGTGCACTAAGCTCCCGCTATGTGCGGGGTCCGAGGAAGGGCCGGACCACAAGGGTCTATTGTACGCAACCTTACCCTGCATTTGTGCAAGAGGCTGTTTCCGCGGATTGAACCTGTGACCTCCTGGTCACATGGCAGCAACTTTACCAGTTACGCCAAGGCTCCCCTTCAAATTACCTCTCTACCCCAGGATAGGGGTAAGGTCTGGTACACACTACCCTCCCCAGGCCCCATGAAGTGGGATTATACTGGGTTGTTGTTGTTGTTGTTGTCAAATTAAATATCAAGCGTGGAACTCATAGATATATATCCTGTCCAATTAAAAATTAATTATTTAATTTATAAAACTAACAAAATTGTAAAAATATTGAAATTGACACACATAAGAATTCAGGATAGCTTTGTGCTACTGGGCCTCAA
Source organism: Nicotiana tabacum (assembly GCF_000715075.1). Classification (NCBI taxonomy): domain Eukaryota; kingdom Viridiplantae; phylum Streptophyta; class Magnoliopsida; order Solanales; family Solanaceae; genus Nicotiana; species Nicotiana tabacum. The sequence continues at coordinate 40,880,611 of NC_134095.1, forward strand.
ATATCGAGTCTGGAACCCATAGATATTTACTCTGTCCAATTAAATAATTAAATATTTAATTTATAAAACTAACAAAATTTTAAAAATATTAAAATTGACACACATAAGAATTCAGGATAGCTTGGTGCTACTGGGCCTCAAATATCGAGCCTGAAACCCATAGATATATACTGTATCCAGTTAAATAATTAATTATTAATTATTATTATAACACTAACAAAATTCTAAAAATATTGAAATTGACACACATAAGAATTCAGGATATCTTGGTGCTACTGGACCTCAAATATCGAGCCTGGAACCCACACACACACACACACATATATATATATATATATATATATATATATATATATATATATATATATATATATATATATATATATATGTTGTGTCCAGTTAAATAATTAAATATTAATTATTATAACACTAACAAAATTTTAAAAATATTGAAATTGAGACACACACAAGAACACAAGATAGCTTGGTGCTACTGGGACTCAAATATCGAGCCTGGAACCCATAGATATATACTGTGTCTAGTTAAATAATTAAATATTAATTATTATAACACTAACAAAATTTAAAAAATATTAAAATTGACACACATAAGAATTCAGGATATCTTGGTGCTACTGGGCCTCAATATCGAGCTTGGAACCCATAGATATATACTGTGTCCAGTTAAATAATTAAATATTAATTATTATAGCACAAACACACAATTAATATTGTTTAATTTATAGTAGACATCATGGACGTGCCGCCTGTGCATCCTGGACCAGCCTCAGATAAGATATTAGTGTTACAGGGTGATCATAGGTCCACCTACGCAAGTGAGGGACAACTAGTGGATCAGACTCTCCGCGCCAGGAGACCGGACGACTTGTGGGAATTTTTGAGGGAGAGAGCTTTCCATCCTCGCGTAGTCGAGCGCCTCCTTAATACGAGCTTCTATAGTATTTTTGAGATTGGGCGGCTGCAGCTCGACTGGTCTCTGATCACGGCATTGATAGAGCGATGGCGACCGGAGACGCACACTTTTTACCTGCCCATTAGCGAGGCCACCATCACGCTTCAGGATGTTCAGGTTTTATATGGGCTGCGTGCTGATGGACTGGCCGTTGCACTGCTTCAGTATATAAGATCTATGACGCGTGCCCAGTATTTGGACTTGCTGCAGCAGTTTACTGGTTTCAGGCCACAGGGTGAGGATGCAGCTAGAGGGGGCAGTCGCATTGCTGTGACAGCTATCAGACAACATTTGGAGGTATTGCACCCCGACATCACCGGCGAGACAGATGATCTCCATATTCACCTGTACACGAGGTTGGCGCTGCTCCTTCTTATTGGGGATGTCTTGTTCCCGAACACTTTGGGAAATCTAGTGAGTATGTGATTTCTACATCATCTTCAGCGGCTAGATGAGTTACCCCAGTACAGCTGGGGTGCTGCTGTTCTCCCTTACCTATATAGGAGTATGTGCCGGGCTAGCATGGGCACCTAGAGCGACATATGTGGTTTTCTGCCGCTTCTACAGGTGACAACATATTCGAATACTCTATTCATTACTTCCAATTCTATATAATCAAAATGACTCTTAAATTTTACGTCGACCTTGTATGTTAGGTTTGGGCCTGGGAGCGGTTCCTGCCGTTGCAGCCACCTCTACCACTATTACCTCCGGATGTAGCACCTCCATTTCTCCCTCTAGCTAGGAGGTGGGTTCTCTGGCATGGGAATTACCGAGGCATTGATGCTCATCATAATCTCCCCTTGTCAAGGATGTGTTGGATATGCTGGAGGCCGCATAGGTAAATATGTACCTAAACTTACTTGTTATAAATTCACTTGTGTTGCACATACTTACTTTTATGTTATTATTTGATAGTTCATCTGGACGCCATACAACGACGAGTTTATAGCTGGCCTGCCCGATTATTGCTCGGTCGACCGACAGCTTTGGAGAACTTCCGTCCCGCTGATGTGCCTCGATGTTGTGGAGCATCATGCCACAGAGCGGGTACTTCGCCAGTTTGACCGCCCGCTATACCGAGGGAACCTCCATGGGTGGCTACACATTATCAGTGGGATGATCGTTCAAGGGTGCACGACGTATTTGTAGCATGGCTAGAGGCACAGGTCCATATTTGGGAGCAGCGAGAGGACCTGATTCCGCCACCACCTTCACAGATCCAAGCGGCTACTATTGAGATGTATACGTCATGGTACCACCGTCACACCCGATTGATGATCGGGAACCCCGTTCATGAAGCTGGCGGTCGGTTCAGACCATACGCCGGGAGGCACGAGGCATTGGTATGTTTTTGTTGGAACCTATACTTATAACTGTGATATAGCATTATGTAATTAATATTTTAAATGTTGTGCAGGCTATTGGTCATCATATGGTCTACCGGTTGGGACAGGAGATGCAGCAGCATGCCGACAATCCTGCAGTCATTGAGTATGGCCGGCGGGTGGTAGAGCTAGCTCTCCGAACACTGCAGCGAGCCAGAGAGGACGATAGGTTAGATCACACGGCTGAGTATGTGGCGCTAGAGCATCACCATCGGGGTAGGCCTATCCCACGAGGCAGGGGTCGGGCACGAGCCAAGGCTTCCCCATGAGGCAGGGCTGTCCCATGAGGCAGGGGTGCCCCACGGTATCGTAGGGGACGGCGAGGAGGTGGTCCTCAGCAAGGGGGCATTGAGGCACCTATTAACCCACCTGTTGAGGCACCTGATGAGGATCTTGGAGATGATCAGCCGGGTTATTTCCCTCAGCTAGACGAGCCTTCCAGCAGCATGCCGTTGTACAGCCTTCAGCTGGATCTGCCAGCATCGCAGGTCACCCCGTCATATCCATTGTTGGTCACTGGTACATTCGACGAAGATGTAGAGCAGTCGGTTGATGTAGATCTATCACAGGCGCAGGTATGTTTGTATTACTATTAAATTTTAATTAGTTTTCTTTTCCTTAATGATTAGCCATAAATTAATTTTTAATTTTCTTATTAAGGCTTCGTCCCAGCCCATCACGGAGCCCACTGTATGCGATGATGAGGACACCACAGATGCTTATACTCAAGAGTCCGACGAGACCATGGTGAGAAAATGTTTTTGACTTAACACGTACATTACTAATATACATTTTCATATGCTAAGCTTAGTAATTGTTTTGTAGGTTGCTGACGGACGACGACCCCTTCTACCGATCCTGCCAGCTGTACTGGTGATCATGCTGCTGGCGCATCCTCACAAAAAAAGGTTACTTGATGAGGATGATCCTGATAGTGTACCCGGGTGACATGGGATGCACCTCAGACCAGCGACTGCACTGAAGCACACAGGCTGTGGGACTCACTGATTTCTTTTTGTTTGTATTTTGTGTAAATACTACATTATGTAAATAATGGCAAGAATTGTATTTTAACAACAATTTTATTTTAACACAATTTGAACAATAATTTTATTTTAACACTACAACACAAACACAAACATAGCAAACCAAACATAATATAAATTCAGTACAGCTAATGAAAACACATGACAAGAGAAACATAAAGATACACTACTACGCTCAACATGTACATGTCATTGTTTAGTCATGACCGCCTAATATTCTCTTCTCCTACTACTTGAGTTGGTCTTCCAGCATTTTTTTCTTCTTCCACCTCCTTGAGTTTCGCCTTCAACTCCGCAACTTCTTGTTTGGATTGTCGCTCTCTTTCTCACTGCTTCAAACATAAACTATGAAGAGAATACAACTTGTCTTTGTAGTTTTCCTGCTCACAGGGTTCATCAATCCATACCTCAAAATTGTAAACATGTTCATCGAGTTGCCTATAAAACTTGTTCATACACGCCCAGTAGTGGCGTCCATCTTCTTCCCAACAATCGTGCATCATGCATCTTTTGCCGTACTCGCACCTTGGGACATAAAGGGGTTGTTGAGACGTTATTAAAGCGTAAAGAGAAAACTTGATTTTATGAAAATATTTGCTATTAGTTATTGTTAAGCGCAGAAAATAACTAGAATGCGCCAGTTATTTATAGGCAAGATTTCACACAAAACGTAGTATTACACCGCACTATACATATTATATTTTTCTGAAACGAAATAGCTTTTGCGCAGTTGGTTCAGCTTTTTTCAGACTGACAAGACAACACGCAAAATGTAGTATTGTACCGCGCTATACATATTAAATTTTTCTGAGACGAAACAGCTTTTGTGCAGTCGGTTCAGCTTTTTTTTAGACCGACAAGACAACACGCAAAACGTAGTATTGTACCGTGCTATACATATTAAATTTTTCTGAGACGAAATAGCTTTTGCACAGCCGATTCAGCCTTTTTCAGATCGACAAGACAACATACAAAACGTAGTATTGTACCGCGCTATACGTATTCAATTTTTCTGAGAAGAAATAGTTTTTGCGCAGTCGGTTCAGCTTTTTTCAGACCGACAAAACAATACATAAAACGTAGTATTGTACCGCGCTATACATATTAAATTTTTCTGAGACGAATCAACTATTGCGCTGTCGGTTCAGCTTTTTTCAGACCGACAAGACAACACACAAAACGTAGTATTGTACCGCGCTATACATATTAAATTTTTTTGAGACGAAACAACATTTGCACAGTCGGTTCAGCTTTTTCAGACCGACAAGACAACACAAAACATAGTATTGTACCACGCTATACATATTAAATTTTTCCTATTGGTTATTATCCTTTATTTTCTTGTACGTTGCTTTAGTTATTTTCTTCGATTCCTTTTTTAAGACAACGGCCATTTTAAGAAGCAAATTTTCAAGAAGGATAACAAAGGATGTCTTGATTTTATAGGTTTGTTTTTTTAATTTTAAGATTGGTCTTCTTTACTAATACCAATAAGTTTAATGTTTGAACCATATCATCATCCCAATTCAAAAGGTCATGTTTAAAAAATAAGATGTAACAAGATTGTGGAACATAAATTTATTTGATAGATATTGCAACATATACAAGTACAACACTTATTACAAAAAACAATACGAAAACAAAAGACTAGGTGTATCCTTGATAGATTGGTACATTCGACGAACTTGCACCAGGAGCTGGATTACCACCGCCTCTCACACCAGCTGAAGGACATTTACGATGGTCGTGTCCTGTTTGTGAGCATATGACACATTTACGCGCATAAACAGTGTCACCAACATCCATTTCGTTCCGTATACGCATTCTCTTAGTACTTTCAGCTTTTGCAAATAGTCCTTGTTACACATCATTTTAAAAGGTTCCGGCAGCCAATAATGCTCATCACCTAATGGCTGCAACTGCCCACTATATGTGTCTACGTATGCAGTAACACTGTATTGCCTATCAATATAGTTGGTTGCCCCTAAACCAACTTGTTGAAAGCACTTCAAGGCATGTGCGCATGACATGTGGTAGATGGTCCATTTCCCACATGAACACAACCTGCTGGCTTCATTCACCGTCTGTAGATTATTCCCCCAGTGGCCGCAGATAGCGGTGCGAACTTCAAAAATACCCCGGTCGTGATCGTACTGTAAAAATAAATGCCAATGTGCTCGCCTCCTATACTTCTCAAATCTTCTCATCGATATTGGCATAAATTGAACACCCCTGTCCATCAATACCGATGCAGCTCTATGCCTTTCAACAAACCTCTCCGCGATCTATTTGAATGTCATCAGGATCATGGCAGTGACAGGCAATCCACGTGCAGACTTCAACAAGCCGTTGAATGACTCCGACACATTTGTAGTCAGGGCTCCCCATCGCCTGCCACCATCAGCATGGAATGTCCATATGTGAAGCTCATATCCCATTAGCCAAGTATAGGCTCGTGGATCTAACTGCTAGATCGCTTTCATGCGCCTCGTGAATTTGCACTGCTGGTGCTCAGTTGCAGCCATCCACATTAAATCATGCAAGGCCTTGTCGTGATATTTCTTCTGGAATTAGCCTTCAGATGCCTCACACAGTAACGGTGGTATGCATAGTGTTCCTGCTATTCTGGCAAATGCCGTACAGAACTTAAAATACCACCATGCCGATCAGATATTAGACAAATACCTTAACGTTGTTTGACAACGTGCTGCTTCAGGTGGTTTAAAAAAAGCATCCACGTCTCTTCGCTTTCATTGGCACAAATGGCAAAAGATAGTGGAAATATTTGTCCGTTGGCATCTACTGCAACTGCAATCAAAAGCTTAATATCATATCCGTTGAAGTGATTCTCATTGAATGTGTCCATTTCACCTCTGTGGGTGCTAATATATTTACCCACTTTCCACAACCCTGATTTTTTCTTACTAGCACGTAACATCCAGTGACAACCCATAAAGTCTCTACGACATACAGCCTTGTATACCTCCGTAGTTGACTCCCTTACCATCATCTCACGACACTCTCTTACATTGTAGATTTTTACAGCCCTGATTAGGCGAGCTTTATCGAGGAATTACATACCCTTTGCCAGCACCGCTAGCCTAGACTCATCCCATATTGCTGACCGAAATTCGTCAGCATCCCTTGTGAGGTTATCCACGTCCGGCATACTTTAGCAAATTATCAAGGTAGGGAATATTCCGCTTATGAAACGGCACGTGGGACTCGTACACTATTGTCTAACGGGAGGTGGAGGAGCATGCTCCCTCGTCATCTCAGGTTCGACATTCACTCCTCATCATCACCCTCATCAAGGAAGGGTGTGTCATCTCCAGAATCATCAACATTATTGTCATAATCACTATCATCTTCCTGACTCTGCGCATCTGCCAAATTACGAATCAATACGTCCTCTATAGGCAACAGTGTGAGGTCAGGAACATCAAGTTGCTTGTTTTCACTGCACAAAAAGAACAAAATGATAAGCTACTCAACTAGATAATACTTTACATATAGCTATATCACTTTACTTACAAGTCGTACTGTGTTGACGTTCCATGATGGATATTTTCTTGTTGATGATAACTCCCCGATGGACCACCGTGGTCCAACATGCCAGAATTACGCATATTCCAACAAGGAGTGGGGTCATAACTTGTAAAATTCATATCCGGATGGTACCCCCTATGAAAAATATAAGTGTTAATACAAATCCAATTCAAACATAAAATAAACATCGCTAAAGCGTAGAAAAATTGAAGTTTACTAGTCGTCTTGTGGATTATATAAAGTCAAAAAATTATTTTCTCGCTGCTCATTCGCCGGTGGTGACAAGTTTAAATCAAGGCAAACTCTTTCATCAGGAATCTGTCCGGCAAAAACTGCTCCAGTATAACCACCCGATGACTGGGGATTATCCCTACTATGCACATCCTCATTATTGGGAACGTCTTCAACCTTGACGTATATTTTCAACAATTTTATTACAATAAATTCCCTATATTCATCCGGAATCTGCAAAAAATCTCTAAGAGTTTCATCATCTTCGATGTTAAACTCAGAATAATAAGCAAATCCCTGCAGAGTCACAGAATACGGAAATCTACCGATTATTTAAGGTTCACTGGACGTTTCCTCACACTCATTTTTTTACATAACAACGATACCAATTTATCGTACTCCATTGTAAGCGGCAATTTAACATGACACTGTGGAGGTGAACTATACCTCACAAAGTTATTCTCCATTACAATCTCACCCCCGCAATATAATGAAACCCTTATTTTTGGCTCTTCAGCCATTATAAAAAAATGCTTGATAACAAGAAGAGAAGCATGAACGGATGTTTGAAAGAAAGTTTTGAATGGATTTTCATAAAATCCTAACGCCTTTAAATAAGGCAAGTCCTAGCTTGGGGTGCAGAATTGTTTTTATATAAAACATAGTATAATACCACGCTTTATGTATTTGAATTATTGTTATGTCAGTTATCCGCAGAACACTTATTGGTGAGCCCAAAAATGAAGTAAAATGCAGTATAATACTGCATTTTAGTAAAACATAGTATTATACTGCGTTTTACATTAAAAACAAATTATTTATGTCAGTTATCCGCAAAACACTTGGTGGGCCCAAAAATGAAGTAAAACGCAGTACAATACTACGTTTTACATAAAAACCAAATTATTAAGTAAAATGTTGTATTATACTGCGTTTTACGTTAACGACTAAAATTCCACTAACATAAAGTGCAGTATAATACTGCGTTTTAGGTACAAATGTAACTTTTTTATAGCTGTAGAAACATAATTAGAGTCCAAAAACTTGCCATTTTAGTTTCAGACTCTCAGTTAGGAGCCCCGTCCGATTCCGTTTATCCAAATAGATCCGAAGGCAGGATTCGATGAGACATCGATAGAGAGCCCCGATCGAACAGAGATCGATACTTACCTTATAGCGCAGATCGTAGGAACAACGGATCAGGACGTAATTCCATTTGTAATGATCGAAGGAATGATCGAGGTTAGAATTCCCGAGGGCTTATGAGTAAGAGTGGCTTCGATAAACATGTTGAGCCTAAGGAAGCACCACGGTTATCAGAATACAACTTCAACGTCAATTCTTCAGGTATTGTGTCAACCATTGGACGAATCAAAGATACTAGGTGGCCTCGACCCCTACAGACTTATCCAGCTCAAAGGAATCCAAATCAAACATGTAAGTACCACGGGACCCATGGTCACAAAATCGAAGACTGCAGACAACTAAGGGAGGAGGTAGCTCATTTATTCAACAAAGGTCATGTTCGAGAGTTCTTAAGTGACCGAGAAAAATATCACTTCAGGGACATGGATGCGAACAGGAAGAACGAATAGGAGGAACCGCAACACATGATTCATATGATAGTCGGTGGGGTTGATATCCCTCAGGGTCCAACATTTAAATGCACCAAAGTCGTGATCACAAGGGAGAAACATACCCGGGACTGCTTACCAGAATATACCTTATCCTTCAACGACGAGAATGCAAGAGGGATCGAACAGCCTCACAACGATGCACTGATTATTTCTATCCTTATGAATAGAATTCAAGTTAAATGTGTGTTGGTTGATCCAGGTAGCTCAGCGAATATTATTCGATCGAGGATCGTGGAACAACTCGGCCTTCAGGATCAGATCATGCCAGCAGCTCGAGTGCTCAACGGTTTTAACATGGCGAGTGAAACCACCAAAGGGGAAATCATGTTGCTAGTAAACGTGGCTGGAACTATCCAAGAAACGAAGTTCCACGTGATCGAAGGAGATATGAGGTACAATGCACTGCTCGAAAGACCTTGGATCCATAATATGAGGGCAGTACCTTCAACTCTTCATCAAATCTTGAAATTTCCAACACCGGAAGGAGTCAAAATGGTGTACGGCGAATAACCAGCAGCCAAAGAGATGTTTGCAATTGATGAGGTGATACCCGTGTTAGCTCTAACATCAACAAAGGGTCAAATAGCAACCGCAGTTGCTGGCTGCGACCAGATTGGAACAGCAGGAAATTATCGAGGACGATAATTTCATGATACCTCGAACCTTCATAATTCCCGATGACTCCGATGCCACGAAGTCAACAGTCAAAGAGCTAGAACAAGTCATATTGATCGAACACCTGCCCGATCGAAAGGTATACCTAGGCACGGGGTTAACTCCCGAGCTTAGGGAAAAACTCATTAAATTCCTTATTAAAAATATGGATTGTTTTGCTTGGTCCCACCTTGACATGACAGGGATCCCACCAGAGATCACTACTCATCGATTGAGTTTGGACCCAAAGTTCAGACCGGTAAAGCAAAAGAGAAGGCCACAGTCCGAGGTAAAACACACATTCATAAAGGACGAGGTAACTAAACTTCTCAAAATAGGGTCCATTCGAGAAGTGAAATATCCCGAATGGTTAGCCAATGTAGTCGTAGTTCCTAAAAAAGGGAACAAATGTAGGATGTGTGTAGATTATAAGGATTTAAACCAAGGCATGTCCCAAAGATTCTTTTCCACTGCCTAGCATCGATCGCATGATCGACGCCATGGCCGGCCATGAGATCCTTAGTTTTCTCGATGCCTATTTCGGGTACAACCAAATTCAAATGAACTCGGAAGACCGAGAAAAGACTTCATTTGTCACCAAGTATGGAACATATTGTTATAATGTAATGTCGTTCGGGCTAAAAATGTAGGAGCTACCTACCAACGCCTGGTAAATAAAATGTTCGAAGAACAAATAGGTAAGAAAATGGAAGTATATATTGATGACATGTTAGTTAAATCCCTGCGTGCAGAGGACCATTTGACACATTTGCAGGAAAGATTCGAGATACTGAGAAAGTACAACGTGAAACTCAACCCTGAGAAATGCGTTTTCGGAGTTGGTTCGGGAAAGTTCCTTGGCTTCATGGTGTCGAATCGAGGAATCGAGATCAACCCCGATAAAATCAAGGTTGTTGAAGACATCACCATCGTGGATAACATTAAAGCCATACAAAGGCTGACAGGGCTGGTAGCTGCTTTAGGCCGATTCATATCGAGATCATCGGATCGGAGTCATATATTCTTCTCTCTACTAAAAAAGAAGAACGATTTTTCCTGGACCCCGGAATGCTAACATGAGTTACAAGAATTGAAGCGATACCTCTCGAGTCCACCATTGCTTCATATCCAAAGGCAGATGAAAAAATCTACTTGTACTTGGCAGTCTCAAATATCGCAATAAGTGGTGTCCTAGCTCGAGAAGAGCAAGGTACATTATTCCCTGTTTATTATATAAGTCGAACTCTAGGAGAAGCATAAACTAGATATCCACACTTAGAGAAATTGCACTTGTACTGATAAGCGCTTATAAAAAGCTAAAACCGTATTTTCAATGTCACCCTATATGTGTCTTAACCCCTTACCCGCTTCGAAATGTTTTGCATAAGCCCAAACCTTTGGGCCGACTGGCCAAATGGGCCGTCTAACTCAGTGTGTATGATACTGAATATTAACCCCAAGTGGCCATCAAGTCTCAAATTTTAGCAGACTTCGTGGCCGACTTCACACCAGCCCTCATGCCCGAGGTCGAAAAGGAGCTATTGCTAAAATCAAGCACATCCTCGGGAGTGTGAAACTTTTTTATAGACGATGCTTCGAATGTGAATGGGTCTGGGCTAGGCATCATTTTGAAGCCACCTACGAGCAACACTATTATACAATCCATCAAAACTTCTAAGTTAAGTAACAATGAGGCCGAGTACGAGGCCATACTTGCAGGTCTCAAATTAGCTAAAAGCTTGAGGGAGGAAGTCATTGAAGACAAATCCTACTCTTTTCTGGTAGTAAACCAAGTAAGAAAACCTTCGAGGTTCAAGAGGATAGAATGCAAAGGTATTTGGACAAGCTACATGTGACTTTACACTGTTTTAAAGAATGGACCTTGTAGCACATACCTCGCGAGAAGAACAACGAAGCCGATGATCTTGCAAATTTGGGGTCATCAGTCGAGGAGGATGAAAATTAGCTCGGGGACTGTCGTTCAATTCTCGAGATCCGTGATCGAAGAAGGTCACGCTGAGATAGACTCCACAAGCTTAAAATTGGAGAAATAAATATATCAAGTATTTGAAAAACAGAAATCTCCCATTGGACCCTAAAGAATCGAGGGCCTTACGAACAAAAGCTACTCGATTCACATTGGTTGAAGATGGAACATTATACAGAAGGACGTTCTACCGGCCATTGGCAGTATGTTTGGGACCAGGGGACACCGATTATGTTCTACGAGAAGTCCATGAAGGCACCTGCGGGAACCATTCCGGCGCCGAATCACTGGTTCACAAAATCATCAGAGTAGGATATTATTGGGACAGTATGGAAAAAGATACTAAGGAGTTTGTTCGAAAATGTGACAAATGCCAAAGGTTTGCGTCGATGATCCACCAACCCAGAGAGAAACTCCATTCAGTCCTATCCCTGTTGCCATTTATGAAATAGGGGATGGACATCGTAGGTCCTCTGCCATCCGCTCCAGGTAAAGCCAAATTCATTTTATTTATGACTGACTATTTCTCTAAATGGGTTGAAGCACAGGCTTTCGAAAAAGTTAGAGAGAAAGAAGTTATAGACTTCATCTGGGATCACATCATATACCGATTCAGGATACCTGCCGAGATAGTATGCGACAATGAAAAACAGTTTATCGGCAGCAAGGTAACAAAGTTCCTCGAGGATCACAAAATAAAAGGATATTGTCAATGCCATATCATCCTAGTGGGAACGGACAGGCTGAATCAACAAACAAGACTATCATTCGGAATCTAAAGAAGAGATTAAATGACGCTAAGGGAAAATGGAGAGAGTTTTTACCTGAAGTTCTTTGGGCATATCGAACGACGTCAAAAACTAGCACAGGGGAAACACCATATTCCCTAGTGTATGGCACCAATGCTCAGATCCGGATCGAGGTTGGGGAGCCTAGCGTCAGGTTTCAATATACAACAGAATAGTCGAATCACGAGGCTATGAACACAAGCCTCGAACTGTTAAATGAAAAATGGGAAGCCGCCCTCGTTAGAATGGCAGCACAAAAGCAGCACATCGAAAGATACTACAACCGAAGAGCCAATCTTTGCCACTTTCGAATCGGGGACTTAGTTATGAGGAAAGTCACCCTCAATACTCGAGACCCAAACGAGGGGAAACTCGGCCCAAATTAGGAAGGGCCATATCAAGTCCTCGGGGTCATTGGAAAGGGATCTTAAAAACTCGCACAATGGAGGGCGAACAATTGCCAAACAATTGGAATGTATCGCTCCTCAAACGATATTATTGCTAAGGTATAATTTTCTCCCTTTTCGTTTGTATTCGATACTAACTTATTGCAGGTGTTCGATCGAAGATGTCGAGAAGATCTCCAACATGAAGACCTTAGGTTTTAAAGCACACATTGTACTCTTTTTCCCTTAAATCGGTTTATATCCCAAATGGGTTTTTCTGGCGAGGTTTTTAAAGAGGCAACAACTGTATGTGCTACCTGGGGATAGTTCAAGTATCCGAGGCTTCTTTACAATAAACCTCGAATACAGGGGGCATCACCCTCAGATGTTATGTTTTCAAAGAAGTTGCTTCATATTAACAGGGTCTCAATAGAAATTTTTTGTAAAGGGTCAAACAGTCAAACGAACCGTGCCCATGTAGATTTCCTGAGCCCTAACAACAAAGCATGATGCATGAATGATGTATTAAAAGAAGCACTTTTTCCTTATCAGATGTTCCATGCCTTAGTGAAATTTCTACTTTACAATTTCGTACTTACAACATTTCACGGAAATCGGCTCAAGAGCCAATCGCAACTAAAGCTCGAGCAATTAACCCCATACTCAGGGACTGTCGTCCAAAAATTTACATGCTCAAATTGTTAAACTTAAGACCTTAAAAAGGCAATGCTCGATTTTATAGGCCACGACCACCCCACTCGGGGACTGATACTTCGAACAAGTGAAGTATAATCGAGAAACAAGCCCAATGGGCAAATATCAAGTTAAGAGCTATGGCCAAACTATCATGGTTCGGAGACGTCCGAATTTCATAATTAAACAGGCCTTCAAAATTTTTCACAAAACCGGTTAAACAAGGATACTCTCGGCAAAATTACAAAAGGGTTTCGATAACATCAACCTCGAAATCTTAAGGGGTACTAAACTGTTCGAAATCTCGAGCGAACTTGTGCTAAGGCATAACAAAATATTTTGACAACACTAAATCCTAATGGGTACAGATTTATCTCATACTAAGGCATAACAAATTAAACTGTTAAGCCGAAAAAGGGAAAAAGCCACTATTTCGAGGTTGTATCGGCCCGATTAAAGAGCCTAAGGGCCATTACATTATTGAGCTCGAGGGCTCGGCCTCACTTAACCAAAACCCAAGGGTTTTTACAGCTCCGAACTCGAGCAGGTACTCACTCGATTATAGAAATTATAACAATCCGATTTCAACGAAATCTTCACGAGGCAACAAAGTGAGTTAAATTCCTCACAAAGCCTAAAGTATGTCGGAATTATCATAAAGCAAAAACAAAACAAAATTTTCAAAAAAACGATCAGAGACAAATCGGAAAGAAAAAGGATCTTTAATATATACGAGAGTATTTTGCAAAGACCACTCATGGTCTTACACAAAAAACCAAAAAGAAGAAAAAATTTCTAATTGCCTAATCTTCCTTGGGAGCTTCATCTTCATATTCTCCTCTCCCGGATCCACTTGCGCTCCCGGAGTCATCATCATCAGAGAGCAAAGCTTTGGCTTTGACTTCGGCCTCTAGCTCCTTTGCGTTCTCGATTTCAGCAGCAAGGTCGAAGCCGCAGGCATGGATCTCCTCGAGAATCTCTCTCCGAGATTGGAATTTGGCGTGCTCGGCAACATGAAGTACTATATCCTGAGAAACATCAGAAATCTCTTTTGCCCAAGCATGAACAGCTTTAGCATCGGCTCGATAGACGACCACGATCACCTTCGCATCGGCCTTTAATTTTTCCGCTACATAAGCGGCCTTTGAAAGCTCAGCGTCCAACCGAGCCTCGAGCTATTCTATTTTCTTGGCTCGGGCCAGGCTCTCCTCCTTCACGCTTTTGAGTTTACATTCAATCGTAGAAACCTGGGCTTGGGCTGTATCTTTCTCCGAGGCGAGGTGGTCCATGTTCTGCTTCCACCCTAAAGTCTCTACCTCTTTTATCTCTGCCTCCTTGCGAAGCTGCTCGATTTTGCGGCCTTCTGATGAACCTGCAGGATCTAAGTGTTAGGCACCAATATCAAATTGATATGTCAAGCTCATGAAAATTTACTTTACCCATACGATGAAATCGGTCTACCTTTTATGAGCTATTGCCAATTCATCTCGGAGGTCCCTGATCTCCTCTTCTTTTAGAACATAAAGGAGTTTGAGGGAGTCTCTCTCCTATGTAAGCCTCTTGAGATTGATCTCACACCGGTCCAGCACAACTCGGGATATAGAAAATGCTTCCCGGTAAAACATCAATGATATTGATAAAAGGAGCTAAGACTTACCTGATTCAGGAGCCGATGTGCCTCATCAAAGATGCTTGATGCATCCATATCGGGAATGTCTTCGACCCCCGTGAAGCAGCCACGGAAAAGGTCCTCCCATCTTTGGGCCATTCTCGCATCGAGGGTCCTCATGGCCCGAACTTCCTCAATCTGTCCCTCGGAGAATGAGGGAAGGAGCGGAGAATCACCTATGTCTATTTCCCCAAGCAAGTCACTTGGGGCATTCCCTTTATTTTGAAGGGCCTTAGAACTGGCCCCTTTGGATACATCCACCGATTAAGCATCTTGGTGGGAGGCAACATCGGCCCCGGCTGACTCGGGGCTCTGCTCAGGGCATCTTCTAAGCCCTCCTCGGCTCGAGTCTTAACTTCTTCGATCATAACTGGCTTAGAGGCCTTTGAGATGTTGGCGCTCTTCTTTTGAGCCACCAACCTGAAGTCGCCATCTACGTACTCCTTTTCTCCATCTCGTAGCTTTTGGGCTATGTCAGCTGATAACTAGGGATTCTAGTCTATTTTATGCTCCTTTTGCTTGAGTTTTATATTAAAAGTGTTTACAAGTATTCCCAAAAGCTAACTTATTGTGCTTGCTTGTATTATTTGGTCAAAAAGAGTCAAGAAAGTCAAAACCAGCATAAAAGGGAGTGAAACCTGCATAAGTCAAAGCTGAGTCAACGGAGCGCTATAATAGAAAATCCACCGCGGACACGGAAGATCCACTGCTAAGGCGGTCTTGATCTCGTGGTCTGTGATGGAAAAGATCAGAGAGATGCAGTTTGAGGCTTTTCAAGTCACCGCTAACCGCGGTGTTTTTGTGCGGCAGCGGTAAAGGATAACTAGGGATTCTAGTCTATTTATGCTCCTTTTTGCTTGAGTTTTGTATAAAAAGTGTGTACAAGTATTCCCAAAAGCTAACGTATTGTGCTTACTTGCAGTGTTTGATCAAAAAGAGACAAAAAAGTCAAAATCAGCTCAAAAGGGAGTGAAAACTGCACAAGTCAAAGCTGAGTCAACTGAGCGCTATAGCGGAAAATCCACCACAGACGCGTAGGATCCACTGCTGAGGCGGTCTTGATCTCGCGGTCCACGATGGCAAAGATTAGAGAGATGTAGTTTGAGGATTTTCAAGTCACCGCTGACCACGGTGCTTTTGTGCGGCAGCGGTACGTTTTCCTCGACAGCAGTCCTCTTTTCGCGGTCAGCGGAGGAGAGAATCAGAGAGCCAAAATTGAATCTAAAACTAGAAGAATGCGGTCCGCGGTTGATTTCAGCAGTCCTCTTTGGGATTTCTGGGTTTCATACTTGAAGCAGTGATACTGCTGTTTTTTTGCTGCTAATTTCACTGGTTTTCTACTGCCTTCTGCTATTCTTAGAGAATCACTGCCTTGTTTTTGTTCCTTGTAACCAGGTATCTCTTGATCTTTGAATGATGAATGAAATGCAAGCATATTTTGAAGAGTGTACTGCTGCTGTGAAGTTTAATATTCATGTTAAATTTCAGTTTCTTTTATGTTCTTTCAAGTCATTTGACTCTTTTTCTTTAGTTTCGCTCTTTCTAGCTTCTATTTAAGTACATTAAATATGTTGTGTTGTTACATGAACTAGTTGGGATGCTTAGTATTGAATGTGCTGAATAATTCATCTTTCATGGTTTAGATTTTTTTGGAAGTTTCAGGATAAGTATGTAATATCATTAGCTCATTTTTATTAAAAGATGCATTGATTAGTATAACTGGCCATGGTGCACCTGTTAAGTTTGAGGTCAAGTTCATATACTTTCAAAAAAAACTCATTGGTTCAACTGCTAAATAATGTCCAAATTCTGTTATCTTAGGAATCCAGTGTTGATAAAATGACTATATGCGTGATGTGAATATAAAGGTTTGGACTGGTTTGGCCAAATCCAATGGAGAATAGCGATTGTTCTTTGTCATTTTATGCTGGAAATCATGGTTTCATAACCTTTAAAGAAGAATTAATATGGTTTTAGCTTCCTTATTTTTGACATCTTTAGTTACAGTATTTGCTCAAGTTGCTTATTGATCTCATAGACCTATATTTGTAGCTTCTTTAACTTTACTTTTTCAATAATATAAAGTAATTAGAAATCAGAGTTAAATAGAGAACTTACTCAAAGTTGTCACCTTAATTTGGTGTAGAAATTAAAGTTTGGGAGAGTCTTTGTAATATGAATGGCATTGTAATAATCACCTGAATTGTCATTAGAGTGTCTTATTTGTATTTTAAATTTGTAAACATGTTGCTGGACTGAAAGATCCTAAAGTTTTGACATTGCTATGTTTTGAGTATGACGATTCCATTCATTATTTCCTAAATGACGTCTCCTGTGTGAAATGAAAGTCCACACCCTATTGAGCATTTTGCAAAAATCGTCGATCACTTCAAATCTTAAAGCTAAGAAGTTAAATATTTGGCTTATTTTTCTTACTTTCCTCTGTTCAAATTTATTAGTTTATCCATATTAAATTTCATAATCTATGGCCCTTCACAATAATCTCAAAATTAGTTTTAGAAAAATCATGAGCATTGTTGTGTTGCTTTAGGCGCAATTAATAAACCATCGTGATTATGGGTACGGTTCCCGCGACATAGTTACGATGCTTAATTTTCCAAATTCGGGTGTGCATTTCATGTGACCCGATCATAAAAACTTTGAACAATAATAAAATAATCATGTCGCAAATCGCGGGTGCATTTCATGTAGCGTGGCTTGCAATGTGTTCCAAAACGGCAAGTGTCAACAATCGTAACGTGTTCAAGAAATAAATCCATAAATCCTAAAAATGCGGTTTAAAATAATTAAAAGCGGTTATAAATTTAAAAATGTACAATAGTTTTAAAACTTTTAATTAATCAGATAATTAGGCCAATTATTAATAGTTAATCGACCGTTCTAGAACCACAGAACCCGGGAATGCCTAACACCTTCTCCCCCGTTAACAGAATCTTTTACCTAGTTTTTCTGGTTTCGCAGACTTTTAAATAAAGTCAAATTTCCTCGATTTGGGATTTTTTAAAATAAACTGTTGACTTGGGACACCATAAATATCCCAAGTGGCGACTCTGAATAAATAAAATAATCCCATTTTGATTATGTCAACTTAAATTGGAAAAACTCCCTTATATCCCCTTTCGGGTAAAAAGGAGGCGTGACAGCTCTGGCGACTCTGCTGGGGATAAGAACCCAGAACTTTTGGTTCAGGGTTCAAGAATTCGAGCTTAGAATAACTGTTATACTTGGCTTTATTTAGTATCTGATTTTTACATGTTTGAGCCTAATGTGCTAAATGCCGTTTTTTGCCGTTTTGTTATTGTTTGAACTGTATATCAATTGTTACGAAACCCTCGTCTCTCTGAGTCTTCTAAATCATCTAGGAAGTGTGCACTTCGTGTGACTTCTTTTTTGTTAGAGTCATATCCCAATTTTAGAACGAGGTTTGGACAAGTTGCAAAGCCGGTGAATCTTCTGTATTCCCGGTACGCTGTCCCCCCCCCCTCCGGTTCGAGCTGTCCGCTCGGGTAAGCCAGGTCTAGAACAAATACACCCAGATTTTTAAACCTAGAATAACATAGCCTCATGCTGAATCCCTAGGAGGAACACTTGTTCGCATCACGTGCATTTGACTTTGGAGACTCAACACAGGGGTTGGGTCCATCTAGGACAGGTGCACCCGAAATCAAAAGACCGTCCTGATGCATTTTACTTGCTATATGTACACTTATTTGATTCTCAACGGATGTGGGATACGTAGGCAACCCTCATTGGGTCCAATCCCATTTTTGCAAAAATAACTCAAAAATATGAAATGTTATCATAAATAAAGTTAGGTGATGTCGTCTTTGTCTAAATAGCCAGAAATGTCCCGACAGGGTGCCGGAAGGCTGTTTTTGCAAGAACAGTCACATATGGTCTTTTGTAAAAATTTTGGCCAATTAGCAAACACAATCCTAAAATCTTCCTTTCTGAAGTGCTGAAGGGTCGTATTTGCAAAGGTGGTTTGTTTTGAGTTGCAATTTTGCAAAAATAATAATCTTCCTTTTGGGTTAAAATAAATCATGGGTTTTTAACCGATCACTTTAAATAAATATGTAGGATGAGCACTATTAAAAATGTACCTTTCAAAGTTGTAGAGAAAATCCTCATAGGACTTCATATGTGGTGGAATGACTTGGGCGAGGTCAGCAGAGGTGCTGCGATAAAAGCTTTAGGCGAGCTCACTGGTCTCTTGAAGATTAAACCAAGGGTGGATATAATTGAAGCTTTGATATGGTTTTGGGACCCAGCACACAATGTGTTCCATTTTTCTTATTTTGAGTTAACCCCTACACTTGAGGAGATAGCAGGCTATGCTGGACTTAATGGGAATCTCAGGAGTCGATATCCAGTGGCACCAAGAGCTGTAACTCCTCACAAGTTTCTGGACCTTCTGAGTATTAGTCAGGAAGTCAAAGATGGAAATTTGGCTGAAGGATTTTGCACATTCTACTTCCTATACCGCTGTTATGGACATCCCCATGGTTTTGAGACTCCAGATACCGATTTAAGTCATCGGGGGAATAAAGGCGAATGGGAAGCACGCCGGGGACTGGCCTTTGTAGTGGCATTCTTAGGCACCCTAATCTGCCCAAGGAGTGATGGACATATAGAGTTGGGGCTTGTAGGAGTGGCTGACTTTATAATCAAAAAAGCTAATGACACTATTATACCAATTGTTCTGGCAAAAATTTATCGAGCTTTAACTGTTTGTCGAGCTGGGGGAAAGGTTTTTGAAGGTTGCAACTTGCTTTTACAAATCTGGATGGAAGAACATCTTTGCCATCATCCGGAGTACATGAATTATGGTCTGACTGGTCTCAACTGCATTGAGGAACATGAAAACCGGGTAAATGGTCATGAGTTTCCAGAAGGTACAGAAAAATGGTTTGCACATTTGGGTTCCTTGACTGCAAACAAAATTGAGTGGACGTTCGGTTGGCTCCCGGTCACTGAAGTCATTTATATGTCGGCCGGAGTGCATTTTCTTTTATTAATAGGTCTTCGGAGTATTCAGTTGTATGCTCTACACAGGGTTCTGCGCCAGCTAGGCAGGTACAAAACGGTCCCTTATGATGAAGTTTTGAGTCGACAAGTCATTGAACTAGGTCCAAAAGCTGCATTCCCGGAAGAAAAGGTTTGCCAGATTTGGCATCAATGTAGGTTTCTGGAGCCACAGACTCGAGTACGGGATTTGTCCAAGGGTGAGGTAGATCCTTGCTACACGGCCTGGTATGGTAAAAGGGTTCAAGTCCATCAAGAGCCTGAACAGCCCGCCAAAAGTCCCCACGTACAACAGTTCACTGATGGGGCACAAGAACAATGGGATTGGTAGCAAAGGAGAAAAGCTATTGGGATACAATAAGCAAATTAGAAGGGCAAATCAGTGACATTAAATTTGATAGCGGTGTGTAGGCCGCAACAGATAAAGGGGAGAAGAAAAAGTTGGTCCGAAAAAATAAAGCCCTCCGAGCCTAGATTCAAAGGATGAAGATAGCTGCTGAAACCCCGGAGAGGAGCAGAACAGATGAAAGACTTATAAATGGTCTTAGGCGGAAAGTATGTGAGTATGGGACTGATTTGGAAAAGTCCGAAGGTAGACTGGCAAGAGCCCGAGAAAAGTTGGCAAAGAATGCAGAAGGACAGGCAGGGTTTGTTTCACAATTAAAAGAAAAATATAATAGAGAGGTCGCAAATCTAAAGAAAAAGCTAACTACCCTCAAGAATGAAATCGCTCAACAAACAAAGAACTTCAAGGCAGAGAGGGAACATTGTTATGCATTTATGTCTCGACTAGAAGAGGACATGCAATAGTTGCAGGAGCAAAGCCATAATGACACCCAAGTTTTGAAAGCTAGATCTCAACAAATTAGACGCCTGCTCCAAGAGAAAGGCATCATTAGAGAAAGGATTAGAGGAATTGCTGATTATATCGTCATGAAATGCCATGAGTGCGAGGATATGACTAGATCCACTTTCTTCGCCGCAGTGATGACTTTTGTTTGTCAGATAATGGACGACCTGGATCACCTCCAAGAAGAAGTAGGCTCGCGTAGAGACCGACTGATGTCCCGCGGACCCCAAGAGTAGTAGTGGAGGTACTTATGTACTCCTGATTTCTTCTTTCGAGTCTGTATTTTAGTTTCCTTTTAGAGTCTGTTAGTCTACTTTGAGTCTATTTTTTGTTTTTAGTTCTTAATCTGTATGATGGAGTCGTTGTAATAGAGCAAAATTAGAAGTTTTTATTTAATGAAAATTCGAAAACCCAAAAATGTTTCTTTCTTTTATTTTGCATTTATACCATGAACTACGTAATGATCTGATTCACTCGGTGTCATGATACGTAGGCAGTCTCCATCGGATCCGGTCATAGCTATAGATAACTCAAATAAGAGAGAAAATGATGGAAAGAGGGCACAAGAAAAAGAGAGAAAACAATGCAAAAGAGAGAACGCAAAGAAAAGAGAGAAAATAATGAAAAGCGCAAAGAAAAGAGAATATTCAAGATCTAGGAGATAACAAAAGCCGGGATGAGACACGCAACCGTTGCAAAACATGTAGAAAAATGTTTAACTATCTAGGTGCATTGCATTCCCCAACGTGCAATTCACTATGTGTTAAATGTCTCAAACTAACTGGTTTGTTGTGTATGCTGTTTGAGATCAGGTTCTATTTTAGGTGGTTGGTTTTGTGGTAACCTGGCTTCGCACCCTACTTTACAAGATCCAAAGAAAGTGTCTAAATGACGTCAGAGAGTCATCTACCAATAATTACCCTTAGAGGATAGCCCGATGTCGGTTATCCCGATGTTAGAGTCAGCAACTACTGAAGAGAACAGGATACTGCATCTTCGCATGTTGGAGATGTAGGACGCTTGGTCTAACGGTAGGGAGCTGCCCAACACAATATCTGGTTTTCCCGAGCTGATTCCCAGAACAAGTGGAACCTCCAATGTCCCCATAAACTACCTGGCCACCCCATTCGGATACCCCACTATGTCAACCTATTTCACCGGAACGCCTTCTGAGGTTCGCCCCCAGGCAATATTTTATGGAGCATCTTCTAACATATTCACTGCACCACCAACCTCTGCTACGACATAGCCAACAGTGCCCAGGCCAGGTTTCGAGCCGTCATCCTTTACTTTCCAAATACCATCAGTTCAACTGGACACAGCTTATCTCACCCTAAACTCCTACCCTCAACAACCTCGGTATGAGTCTACCACAGAACAAGAGAGAACTGTAAAGAATCCCGATCAAGCAAAGATCACTCGAAAAATGAAAAGCATAGAATAAAGTCTCAAGAACATACAAGGCATGAGTGGCCAGAAGAGTGTCTCCTACGCTGATTTGTGCATGTTCCCTCATGTCCATCTGCCCATCGGTTTCAAGACTCCCAAATTTGAAAATTATGATGGACATGATGTCGCGCCCCCTTTTTTTCCTCGCGGAAATCGGGTTCATGACATTTTTGGTACGGGACAACTCTTTTCCTTTTGGGAAGGGATTTGCAATTTTGAAGAGTCGCCACCTAACGATTTTTAATGTGCGTTAGGGCACCTATAAGGTTCATCTACAACTACGTTTGCTAATCAGATATAGGGTACGGGCTTGAAATTATCCTAAAGGGAAGGTGTTAGGCACCCCTCAGGATCCACTAGTGTGGTTCCCGGCCAGACAGTTTTTTGTGAATTTGTGCAATTAGCAAATAGACCAGTAGGGCTCAAATAATAGGGGATTTAAGTTAAGATACACAAGAGTTTGGAAATAGTTATTGAAAGGCAAAATTTTGAAAAGAGTTACAATCTAAAGCATGCTTATAAATGTAAAGGGGTGTCCTAGGTTTGTTTGTAATATGGATCACAACAATGCAATACCCGGTATGACACTCCTCAAAAGAGGGGCTACACGTGGTATTGGCGCACTGCTCATCATATCCATATCTACCCTTTCCCGCCCCATAAAGTAATTAAGTGAAGATTGGTCTCGACTCTTATTGCATGTTGTTACCCGTCCCTTCCTATCAGTCCCGGAGGAATTTAGGACTATTAGTCCTATAATGAGGGGGTTCTAGGTAGACCCTCAGGTTTAAAAGTAAAATACTAAGGCGACATACAAAAACATATAAGACTGCAATTAGGCGGGAACATATAAGCAAGTAGAAGGCTCAGTTATACCTCCACAAAGAATGTACATAGATAGCATGACTCATACACGGTTAAGGTCTGAATTTAAAAATCCTAAAGCAGGGTGTTTAAGTTGTTGAAGCAGAACCAAATTTATTACATGACTCAGATAGAAGTTCGAATCAGGCCTGCCTATTGGTTGTAACAGTTAAAAATTAAACAAAGGCAGTTCCAGTTTTATTTAAGTTATTACCTAAGGCTTGCCTTGGCATAAAACAACGCAGTAGTTGTTCCGAATCATTAAGACGGTTTGGAGATTATTTTTATTACCTAAAACATGTTGTTCTAGGTGTTCAGCCCATAGAATTATTGCCAGTTGATTATAAAAACTGAGTAAAATTGTTTTATTCCTTTTTATGCATTCATAGTTAGCCTAAGCGTGCTTAAGAGAATATAAATGAAATCCTAAAGACATGGTATCTAATGTACAGAGATGCAGAATGATGCAGAATCCTAAGTAGGATTTCTATATGCACAAGTATTACAGTGTTTAAACATGATTTCCAGAATATGCAGAAATGATATGTTTGTTAGTGTTGTTTAGCCTAAAACAGGATCTCTAAGTGTACATAGCATTAGGAACATGATCGCAGAAACTCCGGTTATTAACATAATTAACGCAGGATTTTATAAGTGATATGATAGTGAAATGGACAAGCTGAAAATAGTAAGCGTAAGTCCTAGGGAACATGATCTCTAATGCATGAAATGAGTCCTAAGCATGGTTTGCAAGTATGAAGATAAACCTAATAACATGTTTTCTACCCCTTTGATAGCTAAAGCATGCATAGTCACCCCTTCCCTTTCCACTATCCATTCCCAGAGTTGTTTATAAATTATTACAGACCATGTGACTGACTTACATAATAAAAATGTAAAATAAGAAGTTACAACCATAGGAATCCTGGTTCTGACTTCCTCTCTGAGTTATGCAATAAACCACCTCAAATGCCAATATTGTTCCAAAGCCTTCTCATATCTGGGTGTGTCAGAGTTCCCTAAGGACCTCAAGGGATCCCGGGCAGTGCTCACACCCAGATTACATAACCAAGAGAGTAAGTGCAGTGTGGAAAGGCCAGCTTTCATGTGTTCAAGTTTAGAGGGAGCTCAAGGGTCCCAAGGCAAGACTCACACAAAAGGGGCAGAACCTAGAATTCTAAGAGTATATGTGAGAGTGCTTAACATAGTTTGAAAAAGAGTTTATGCAAAAACTGGACTGTCAACTCCATTTTTTGAAAGCAATCAATAACAGAGATGATTGAAAGCAGCGGTAGTAGTAAACAAAACTCAAACATCTCAAGAGGGGATCACACACGGAATCAGTAGCCACACAGGGGGGTCAAGGGATTTGGGGATACATAGACATTTGTCAGTAAGCACATAACCCCAGCAGGGGTTTGGTCTGGACATGCACAGCAATAGCTGATACTGGCATAATCACAAACCGGCCAAAAGAACATAAACATATGGAAAGGATAGGGGTTTGATATTCATAAGATAGCAAGTACACAATAAGTGATTGACAAAGTATGCCTTAAAACACACACAAGGGAGTGCATTAATCTAAAGGAAGGGGAAAACATTTCAGCATGCTGGTAATGTAACTTAACAGAACCACAAGCAGAAGTAGACCAAAATGAAAGAAGCTGAAACAAATAAGGAAGCATGTTGTTGTTGGAGCTTTAAAATTAAACTAGGACATACCAGTCAAAGAAGCAAAGTGCAGAAAAGTAAAGCGAGAAGAATTCCACAGTCTAGCCTTGGCTTTCAGCCGGCTAGACAAGCAGTAGCATAAGTAGCAGAGAAAGAAGAGAGTTTGAGTGTGTAAGTGTGTGTTCTGAACTCGATTGTTCGTGTCTTGTTAATGAAAGCCTTAGGGTATTTATAGCTTTGAAAGTAAGTGGAAAATAAGGTAACAAGTATTGACTGATCATAATTACAGAAATAATACAAACTAGAATCAATTAAAGACCCGGACTCCCTTTAATTAGGGAGTCATAGTTCAAACGGGTATAAGTTGTATCAAATAAGGAAAATAATTGTTTGCAAGACTGATTTTGCCATAATAATAGTAAAAGCATGGTGCATGTAATAGGGACTAAGTACAGAATATTTTCAAGTAAGAAAAGTATAATAACAGTATATTGGGCACATAAACTGGCAGATTACAAATTGATTTTGAAAATTAATTCAAGAATCACGGAGGAGATTGAAAACCATAGGGAATCAATACTATCCAAGGAAAGTATCACAAAAGTAAGGAAGCAATTTTCGAAAATCAGTATAGAGTTACAAGGAAAATACACAGAATCAAAGGTGTAGACATAAGGAGATCATATAGAATCACCATAAATTGTGTGAGCAATCAGTAAAACAAATGGTCGAACCTATAAATAACATGGTTTCAGACAAAATCAAAGAAACCTTAAGAACAAATCAAAACGAGAAGCACAAGAGAATATAGAACACGCATAAAGCCCAGAAGGTTCATAATAATCATGCAAACACACTGCAAGCAAATTCAAACTTCGAATCGAACCCAGAAGTATTGGGGTTTCTTGACAAATAAATGAATCGAGCCAAAAGGAAAGACCCAGGTAACGTTTAAACATACTAAAATCACAGTAATCAGAAAGAAATCATTTTTTTTTTGCAAAAAAAGGGTTTTGAAACCCTAGTTTGAAGAAAAATAGAGAACTGATCGAAATCAGAGAAACATTTTTAGGAAAACAAGTGAAAACCTTAAGAATCCCATAGATCCATCACAGATCTAAAAAGATCGGAGGATTTTAGCTAGGTTTTTCAAAGAAATAAAAGAGATGAAGAAAAGATCGGTTAAACCCCATGGATTCATCTAGATCTAAGACAGATCTTAAAAAAAAGTAAAAGATCTCAAGAGCTAGGGTTTCAGAGAACCCATAGAGGACGAGAAACATTAGATCGTTACCGATTTTAGCCGAAAAAGTCGTGGATCTGACTCGAACAACCATGGATAGCCGAAAAAAGACCATGCATAGGAGTTGAGAAAGGACTGGAGCAGACCTTTTTGAGATCTGTCCATAAAATCACACAAGCGGGCCACCAGGGGACGTAGGAGACAAGTACACGTCTCAAACAGCCATGGGAGTCCATGGATTAGGTGGGGTTTGAAGGGGATTGGGGTGGCGGCGGCTAGGGTTTGAGTGAAGTTGCAGAGAGAATTGGAGAGGAAGGGGATTCCGAGAGTTGCAGTAGCTTCGTTAGGTCATTTGGGATGTGTTGCAAAATTTCAGGTCATTTGGACGTGGTTTGGTTGGTTTTTGATCAAAAGCGTATTTTGGAAGATTTTAGGAACTTAGGCTTGAATTCGATGTGATTTGGTAGATTTGATATTGTTTGAGGTGTTTTGATGATTGAAAAAAGTTTGAATAAGTTATCGGGTTATGTTTGTGCTTTTGGTTGAGGTCCCGGGGGCCTCGGGATCATTTCGAGTGGTTATCGGAGAATTTGGAACTTGGTTGCAATAGCTGATATTGCTGCTTCTAGTGTTTTTGCACCTGCGGTTTGGGGACCACAGGTGCGGGGCCACACGTGCGAGGGGGAAGGCCGTAGATGCGAAAGTAGTTTGGCGAGCAGTTTCAGCAGAAGTGGTCAAGGTGGCCGCATCTGCGAAGCCGCAGATGCGGAATTCCTATCGCAGATGCAATTCTGGCTATTAAGTGAGGGACCGCAGAAGCGGTTGTTTTGACCGCATATGCGGTACCGCAGAAGCAGGTTTTGGACCGCAGATGCGGAAAGGCCTGGGCAGAAGGTATATATTTCATCCTTCGCGATTTTTGAAGGGTTTAACCATTTTTGAACGACTTAAAACACACTTCTATGGTAATATTTCATGGATTGGGACTGAAATTTAAGGAATTAAAGGACTAAAAATGGAGGTTTAGGGCTTGAGTTCAAGAGGGCTTAAATTGAGGATTTGAGGGATCATTTGAACTCCGATTCTTGTGTTTTTGATATGTATGAACTCGTGGGAGGCGAAGAATCTAATGATGTAAAAATTTCTGAGTTTCGAGAAGTGGGCCCCGGGCTTGGGTTTTGCAAATTTCGAGATTTTTGGTGTTTTTCGATTGTTTTCACTTGGGCTTTGTTCCCTTAGCATATTATGGCGTAGTCGTTCTGATTTTGGATAGATTCGACGCGCGTGGAGGCCGATTCGAGGGGCAAAGGCATCGCGCGCTAGAGAGTTAGCCGGTTCAAGGTGAGTAATGATTGTAAATGATGCTCTGAAGGTTTGAAACCCTGGATTGCACATCGTAGTGCTATATGAGGTGAGGCACACACTTGATGATGAGCGTGGGGTCGTGCACTATTGGGGATTGTGACTTGGTCCATCCCGATTGATGATTTTACCGCGTATTTGATTGAATACTATTTGCTATCATCATTATTTGGGTTGAATGCCATATTTGGGTCTAGTGCCAACTATTTGAACCCTTTAGGGATTTTAATTGATATTTCCTCACTGTTTTGACTTATACTTGAACTCAGTCACGTTATTTTCCACTATTTTACTACTCAGCGACATTTACTCAGTTTTAAGACTTAAATGATACTTTAAATGATGTTTGGGATGAAAAACACTATTTTACTATTGCCTGAGAGGCTTGTGATGATTTTTGACTAAGTAAGGCTGAGGGCCTATGTTGTGAGGAAACGTTGATACTGATTTGAGGCTGAGGGTGAGATATGTACGCCACGAGGTGGCTTGTTGATATTGATATGAGTCCAAGGGCCTAGATTTGATGCCACGAGATGGATTGATATTGCGCTTGGGCCGTAAGGGGCCCCTCTGGAGTCTGCACACCCCTAGTGAGCGCGGGTACCCATTGTGATGTGAGATTGAGCCCGAGGGGCAGAAATGGTTGATACTATGCCCGAGGGGTGAACTTTTATGTGTTTACTTTATCTTAACTGTCTGTCAATTACCTATTTATTTGTTGTAGAAGTACTTTATTTTGTTTTTCATTAGTTTAGTACTTACAAATTACCTATTTAATTGCTTCATTACAGAATACCTTGTGTATACGTGTTTTCTTACTTTCAGTCATTATTTACCTTTATTACTCACTAGGTCAGAGTACCTACATTACTCCCTGCACCTCGCGTGCAGATCCAGGTGCCCCAGAGGCCGAGTGAGAGCTTTTCAATCATCCAGCATTTGCAGGGGATTTTGAGGTAGCTACATGGCGTCCGCAGTCCTAATTTCTCCCTTCTATCTTATTACTTTTCCGCATTCCTAGACTATCTATGTAGTAGGTTGTTCAGACTTGTATTAGAGGCTCTAGACTTGTGACACCAGATCAATGTGAGCTGTGTAGTTTTTATGTCTTGTTGACTTTCGCATATCTAACTTGCTGTTTTACACACTTATTATGATAATTGGTAATTAAACTGTGTTAGCAAATGATTCATCAAAAGTGAAAATGGGTTGTGGTTTGATAGTTGGTCCAGCTTGCCTAGTAATGTGATAGGCGCCATCATGACCGGTATTTAGGGTCGTGACAAGTTGGTATCAGAGCCTAGGTTACATAGGTCTCGTGAGTCATGAGCCGGTTTAGTAGAGTCTCGCGGAACGGTATGGAGACGTCTGTATTTATCCTCGAGAGGCAACAGAACCTTTAGGAAAAACTTCATATTCTTGAAATTCTTATCGTGCGAACTTGTTGATCCGAGTACTAAACTTCCGTTATTCTATTCTCTCACAGATGGTGAGGACACGAGCTACCGGACGGGGTGGATGACCACCAGTGCCACTAGCGGAGGCCACCAGAGGCCGCGGACGCGGTCGTGGTCATGGCAGAGGCAGAGCAGCGAGGGCAGCACCTGTAGACCCACCAGCTACCCTAGCTCAGGATCAGGCTCCATCTATGGATGCTCCAGCAGCACCAGTTCAGGCACCAGCTGTGCCCATCGTGATTCCGGGTTTTTAGGAGGCCTTGGCGCAGATCTTATCAGTTTGCACTAGCCTGGCTCAAGCAGTTTCAGCCACTACAGCAGCAACTACTTCATAGGCCGGGGGAGGTAATCAGACTCCCGCCACTCGCACACCTGAGTAGGTAGTGCAAGGACTTTAGACGTCGGGGGCACCTCCAGCCCAGCCGGTTGCACCAGCTCAGGAGTTTGTAGTACTAGTTATGCCAGATGATGAGCAGCGTCAACTTGAGAGGTTTGGTAGACTCCAGCCTTCGACTTTCAGTGGAGTAAAGGGAGAGGATGCCCAGGGTTTCTTGGATAAGTGCCAGTGGATGCTTCGTACAGTAGGGATTCTTGAGTCTAGTGGTGTGGCATTTACTACCTTTCAGTTCTCGAGGGCTGCCTTCACTTGGTGGGAGGATTTTGAAAGGTGTAGGCCTGTTGGTGCAGCACCCCTTACTTGGCAGCAGTTCTCCGTTCTCTTCCTGGAGAAGTATGTGCCGCAATCTTACAGAGAGGAGCTGCGTAGGCAGTTTGAGTGGTTGCGTCAGGGGGAGATGACCGTGTCGCAGTATGAGAGGAGGTTTTTTGAGTTGGCTCGTCATGCCATCTAGATGGTTCCGACAGATCGAGAGAGGATCGGGAGATTTGTTGATGATCTTACTTACCACCTCCGTATTCTTATGACTAGAGAGAGGGTGACTAGTGCTACCTTCGAGGAGGTTGTTGATATCGCCCGTGAGATTGAGACTATTCGCCGTCAGGAGCGAGAAGAGAGGGAGGCCAAGAGGCCTCGAGGATCTGGCAGCTATAGTGGTGCTCCTTCAAGGGGCCAGTTTCAGCATGGTAGAGGCTGTTCTTTCAGGCCTGCTCAGTCAGCCCGCCCAGAGTATCGCGGGGCATCTTTAGGCCGTGGTTATCATGGGTCTCAACAGGGCCAGTCATCACTCAGCGCCCTCTCAGCTTAGAGTTCCTCTCGTGCCCCATCAGCTCAGGGTTCTTCTATGTCGAGTGCATCTGCTAGTCACTCCGGTGCGAGGGGTTCCCTTCAGTCCCCTTCTCCAGTACCTGGGAGTTGTTATGAGTGTGGCGACATGGTCCACATGTGGAGGCAGCGTTCTCATCGGGTTGCTAGTTCGTCTCAGTAGAGGGGTAAGCCCTCAACTTCTGCTCCAATTACTTCATCACATGCCCAGCCAGCTAGGGGTGAAGGTCAGGCAGGCAGGGGTCGCCCCAGAGAGGGGAGGTCGATCAGGCGGTGGCCAGGCTCATTTCTATGCTATCCCAGGTAGGCCAGAAGCTATTGCTTCAGATGCTGTCATTACAAGTATTGTTTCAGTCTGCCACAAAGATGCCTCTGTATTAATTGATCCCGGTTCCACCTTTTCTTATGTGTCATCATATTTTGCTCGTTATTTGGGTACGCCCTGTGAGTTTCTTGCTTTACATGTTCATGTATCTACCTTGTTGGGTGATACTATTGTTGTAGACCGTGTGTATCGATCATGTGTGGTGACTATTGGGAGTCTGGAGACCCGAGTGGATCTATTGCTATTGAGCATGGTGGATTTTGATGTCATTTTGGGCATGGATTGGTTATCTCTGTGTCGTGCTATTCTGGACTGTCATGCTAAGATAGTCACTTTGGCTATGCCGGGTGTGCCGTGGATCGAGTGGTATGGTGTGACTGATTATGTTCCTAGTAGAGTGATCTCTTTCTTGAAGGCCCAGTATATGGTTGGGAAGGGTTGTCTTTCATATCTAGCGTTTGTGAGGGATGTCGTAGCTGAGACTTCCAGTCTTGATTCTGTCCCAGTTGTGAGGGAGTTTTCTGATGTGTTTCCTGCAGACCTTCCGGGTATGCCACCGGACAGGGATATTGATTTTGGTATTGACCTGGTGTCGGGCACTTAGCCCATTTCTATTCCGTCGTATCGTATGGCACCAGCGGAGTTGAAGGAATTGAAGGAAAAACTTCAAGAACTCCTAGATAAGGGGTTCATTCGGCCTAGCGTGTCACCTTGGGGTGCGCCGGTTCTGTTTGTGAAGAAGAAGGATGGTACAATGAGAATGCGCAATTGAACAAGGTAACAATTAAGAACAAGTATCCTTTGCCTCGCATTGATGATTTATTTGACCAGCTTCAGGGAGCAAGAGTGTTCTCCAAGATTGATCTCCGTTCGAGTTATCACTAGTTAAAGATCAAGGATTCGGATATTCTTAAGACAGCCTTCAGGACTAGATATGGTCACTACGAGTTCTTGGTGATGTCTTTTGGGCTGACCAATACCCCAGCAACTTCATGCATTTGATGAACAGTGTGTTCTGGCCTTATCTTGATTCATTCGTCATAGTCTTCATTGATGATATTCTGGTATACTCGTGTAGTCAGGATGAGCACGCAGAGCATTTGAGAGTCATGTTGCAAAGATTAAGGGAGGAGAAGCTTTATGCAACTCCAAGTATGAGTTTTGGCTCAGTTTAGTGGCTTTCTTGGGGCACGTGGTGTCCAACGAGGGTATTCAGGTTGATCCGAAGAAGATAGAGGCAGTTCAGAGTTGGCCCAGACCGTCCTCAGCCACGGAGTTCGCAGCTTTCTTGGTTTGGCAGGCTATTATCGCCGGTTTGTTTAGGGATTCTCGTCTATCGCATCGCCCTTAAACAAGTTGACTCAGAAGGGTGCTTCATTTGTATGGTCGGACGAGTATGAGGAGAGATTTCAGAAGCTTAAGACAACTTTGACCACAACTCCAGTATTGGTTTTGCCATCAACTTCAGGTTCATATACCATGTATTGTGATTCTTCGAGAGTTGGGATCGGTTGCGTATTGATGCAGGAGGGTAGAGTTATTGCTTATGCTTCTCGTCTGTTGAAGCCCCATGAGAAGAACTACCCCCTTCATGATTTGGAGTTGGCTGCCATAGTTCATGCATTGAAGATTTGGAGGTATTACTTGTATGGCGTATCTTGTGAGGTGTTCACCGATCATTGCAGCCTTCAGCATTTGTTCAAGCAAAAGGATCTTAATTTGAGGCAGCGAAGATGGTTGGAGTTGCTTAAGGATTATGATATCACTATATTGTACCATCTGGGAAAGGCCAATATGGTGGTCGATGCTTTGAGCCGAAAGGCAGTGAGTATGGGGAGTTTGGCATATATTCCAGTTGGGGAGAGACCTCTTGCAGTTGATATTCAGGCCTTGGCCAATCGGTTTGTGAGGTTGGATATCTCGGAGCCCAGCCGGGTGTTGGCTTGTGTGGTTTCTCGATCTTTATTATATGATCGCATCAAGGAGCGCCAGTATGATGATCCGCATTTGCTTGTCCTTAGGGACAAAGTTCAGCATGATGATGCCAGAGATGTGACCATCCGTAATGATGGGGTGTTGAGGATGCATGGCCGGATTTGTGTGCCCAATATGGATAGGCTTCGGGAGTTGATTCTGGAGGAGGCCCATAGCTCGCGGTATTCCATCCATCCGGGTGCCGCGAAGATGTATCAGGATTTGAGGCAGCACTATTGGTGGAGAAGAATGAAGAAAGATATTGTGGGATTTTTAGCTCGGTGTCTCAATTGTTAGCAGGTGAAATATGAGCATCAGAGACCGGGTGGCTAGCTACAGCTGATGGTTATTCCTGAGTGGAAGTGGGAGAGGATCACTATGGACTTTGTTGTTGGACTCCCACGGACTATGAAGAAGTTCGACACTATTTGGGTGATTGTGGATTGATCACTGCCAACTCAATGCTACACTAAGGTAGGAAGAGCGGGTCGCAATAGCTTTTACCCGATATGAAGGTCGGGATCGAATTCCTCAAGGAGCTAGTAGTGGAGTTGGATTGTCTGTATATCCTAGAGATGTGTTTGTACTCCTAATGTCACTTCAAACATTTTTGGGTTTTCAAATTATAACTATTTTTGTAAAACTATTGATTAACACTAAATTATACTACGAGAATATTGCTAAGTTGTATCTAATGGGAAGTCGGGTACTAGGGTCGTGACACTACCTAGGTGGCTAATTGACGGGTAGATGTTACTAAGGTTCCATTGACATATTTGGGGCTTATGCTATAATCGTTGCACAATTTTACCCACTCTCACACCTCTCGGTAGAGAGAGTGACTTTGCCCAATTGACTCTCTCGAGACTAAATGGGTAGGCAAATTACACCAAGCAACTAGGGTTCAAGTAGGGTAATTATTCTCTCGAGGTTTAACCCGTTAATTGGGACTATCATTTCTCATGAGTCCATCCCAATTCCTTGTTGGGTCAATTTTGGGGTTGTAGACTCTCTTTCTGAAGAAGAGTTAAACCCACAAAGCTTGAATTAGTGTTTGCAACCACCAATTCTAGATTAAAACATAAAATTAACCCAAATAGCAAATACCCATAGTCAATCTAACACTAGATGGCAACACCCATCAATTACCCACACTAGGGTTGAGCCACAACCCTAGCTAATGGGTTTAACTACTCATGCTAGATAAAGAAATTGAAGAAATAGAAGAAGAACTAAGCATATTAATTAATTGCTAAAATTAAATTACAAGAATCTTTTGTAAATGTAAAGCAAAAGTGCCAAAAATGGATACAAAATACGTTCTCACGAGCACAACTCTCTACTGATGTATTTGATTCTTAAAAAATGGTAAATGTTCTATTTATACTAGGCTGGAAAAAGTGGATAAAAATACCCCTGCGGGGTCAGTGCGGACCGCATTAAATGGACTGCGGCCGCACTAGGCTTACTTCTGCTTCTCTGAACTTGGACTCCCCGGACCGTGTAGAACGGACCGCGGCCGCGGAGGGAGATGGCGTGGTCCGCGCAACCACGATCGCGGACCGCATGGCACTGGCTTTGTAAACTTCATCACTCTGAATCCATGACCGCGGACCGCACAAAAGAGTAGTACGGTCGCGGAACCTTCACCGCAGACTGCGAGACGTGTACCGCGGCCGCGCTTCTTCTAGCCTGATTCACCAACTCTCTGAACCACCTAGTGCGGTCGCATTCCACTTTGTGCGGTCCGCACTAGGCCTTCTTTTCTTAAATTTCTTGGTCTTTGATACTTGAGCAGGTTTCACTCCTTTTTGAGCCGATCTTTGATATTTCGTCACTTTGTCGATCAAACCTGCGATCAAGCACAACTTGTGAGACTTTTAGGACTATTTTGTAACAATATATGATCAGACTTTGAAGAAGTTTGATGCTATTTGGGTGATTGTGGATCGGCTGACCAAGTCCGCGCACTTCATTCCTGTGTGTACTACCTATTCTTCAGAGCGGTTGGCAGGGATTTATATTCGGGAGATTGTTCGTTTGCATGGTGTTCCAGTTTCCATCATTTCAGATAGAGGTACTCAATTTACTTTGCAGTTTTAGAGAGCCGTGCAGAGAGAGTTGGGTACTTAGGTGGAGTTGAGCACAACTTTTCATCCTCAGACGAACGGGCAGTCCGAGCGTACTATTCAGATATTGGAGGACATGTTGCATGCTTGTGTCATTGATTTAGAAGGATCATGGGATGAGTTTCTACTGCTTGCAGAGTTTTCCTACAACAACAGTTACCAGTCGAGTATTCAGATGGATCCATATGAGGCTTTGTATAGGAGGCGGTGTAGATCTCCAGTTAGTTGGTTTGAGCCTGGTGAGGCTAGGCTATTGGGGACTGATTTGGTACATGATGCTTTATAGAAGGTGAAGGTGATTTAGAAGAGGCTTCGTATAGAGCAGGCAAAAGAGTTATGCTGATAGGAAAGTTCGAGATGTGTCCTACATGGCTGACGAGAAGGTTCTATTGAAGGTTTCACCCATGAAGGGTGTTATGAGATTTGGGAAGAAAGGGAAATTGAGTCCTCGGTTCATTGGGCCTTTTGAGGTGCTTCGGAGGATTGGAGAGGTGGTTTATAAGCTTGTTTTGCCACCCATCTTGTCGAGTGTGCATCCGGTATTTCATGTTTCTATGCTTCGGAAGTATATTGGGGATCCGTCTCATATTTTGGACTTCAGCACGGTTCAGTTTGATGATGATTTGACTTATGATGTGGAGCCAGTAGCTATTTTGGAGCGTTAGATTCGGAAGTTGAGATCAAAGGATATAGCTTCAGTGAAGGTGCAGTGGATAGGTCGGCCCGTGGAGGAGGCTACCTGGGAGACCGAGCGGGAGATACGGAGAATATATCCTCACTTGTTTGAGGCTTCAGGTATGTTTCTTAACTCGTTCGAGGACGAACGTTTGTTTAAGTTGCGGAGGATGTGATGACCCGGCCAGTCGTCTCATGAGTTATCGCTTTGTTTTCCCCCATTCCTGCTTCTTTATGCTTCGTCATCCGAGTTTTATGTGATCGGATTGATCAGTTTGAGTTCGGAGAGGATTTGGTAAGAAATGAGACACTTAGTCTCTTTTGAGAAGGTTTAAGTTGAAAAAGTCAACCGGATGTTGACTTATATGTTAGAGGGCTCAGATGTGAGTTCCGATGGTTCGGTTAGCTTCAGGAGGTGATTTATGACTTAGAAGTATGATCGGAATGGATTTTGGAGGTCCGTAGTAGATTTAGGCTTGAATTGGCGAAGTTGATATTTTGGCAATTTCCGGTTGATAGGCGAGATTTTGATATAGGAGTCATAATGGAATTTTGAGAGTTGCAGTAGCTTCATTAGGTCATTTGGGATGTGTGTGCAAAATTTCAGGTCATTCGGACGTGGTTTGGTTGGGTTTTTGATCAAAAGCGTATTTCGGAAGATTTTAGAAACTTAGGCTTGAATTCGATGTGATTTGGTAGATTTGATGTTGTTTGAGGTGTTTTGATGATCGGAATAAGTTTGAATAAGGTATCGGGTTATGTTTGTGCTTTTGGTTGAGGTCCCGGGGACCTCGGGATCATTTCGGGTGGTTATCAGAGAATTTGGAACTTAGTTGTAGCAGCTGATATTGCTGCTTCTGGTGTTTTCGCACCACAATCCCCATGGTGCCGCACGTGCGAGGAGGAAGGCCGCAAATGCAAAAGTAGTTTGGCGAGCAGTTTCCGCAGAAGCGGTCAAGGTGGTCGCATCTATGAAGCCGCAGATGCGGAATTTCTATCGCAGATGCGATTCTGGATATTAAGTGAGGGACCACAGAAACGGTTGACCGCATATGCGGTACCGCAGAAGCGGGTTTTGGACCGCAGATGCGGAAAAGCTTGGGCAGAAGATATATATTTCATCCTTCGCGATTTTTGAAGGGTTTAACCATTTTTTAACTCGGAATTGGGAGCTTTGGGCGATTTTGAAGAGGGAAATCAAGGAGACTTCGTTGAGGTAAGGATTTTGGACTTAAAACACACTACTATGGTAATATTTTACGTATTGGGACTGAAATTTAAGGAATTAAAGGACTAAAAATGGAGGTTTAGGGCTTGAGTTCAAGAGGGCTTAAATTAAGGATTTGAAGGGTCATTTGAACTTCGATTCTTGTGTTTTTGATATGTATGAACTCGTGGGGAGGCGAGAAATTTAATGATGTGAAAATTTTTGAGTTTCGAGAAGTGGGCCCGGGGCTCAGGTTTTGCTAATTTCGGGATTTTTGGTGTTTTTCGATTGTTTTCGCTTGAGCTTTGTTCCCTTAGCATATTATGACGTAGTCATTCTGATTTTTGATAGATTTGACGCGTGTGGAGGCTGATTCGAGGGGCAAAGGCGTCGCGAGCTAGAGAGTTAGCCGGTTCGAGGTGAGTAATGATTGTAAATGATGCTCTGAGGGTTTGAAACCCCAGATTGCACATCGTAGTGCTATATTGAGGTGAGGCACACGTTTGATGATGAGCGTGGGGGTCGTGCACTATTGGGGATTGTGACTTGGTCCGTCCCGATTGATGATTTTACCACGTATTTGATTGAATACTATTTGCTATCATCATTATTTGGGTTGAACGCCATATTTGGGTCTAGTGCAAACTATTTGAACCCTTCGGGGATTTTTATTGATATTTCCTCACTGTTTTGACTTATACTTGAACTCAGTCACGTTATTTTCCACTGTTTACTACTCAGCCATGTTTACTCAGTTTTAAGACTTAAATGATATTTTAAATGATGTTTGGGCTGAGAAACACTGTTTTACTATTGTCCGAGAGGCTTGTGATGATTTTTGACTGAGTAAGGCCGAGGGCCTATGTTGTGAGGAAACATTGATACTGATTTGAGGCCAAGGGCCTGAGATATGTACGCCACGAGATGGCTTGATATTGCGCTTGGGCCGTAAGGGGCCCCTCCGGAGTCTGCACACCCCCAGTGAGCGCGAGTACCCATTATGATGTGAGATTGAGCCCAAGGGGCAAAAATGGTTGATACTGTGCCAGAGGGGCGAACTACTATGTGTTTACTTTATCTTAATTGTCTGCCAATTACCTATTTATTTGTTGTATAAGTACTTTATTTTATTTTTCATTGGTTTACTACTTACAAATTACCTATTTAATTGCTTCATTATAAAATACCTTGTGTATACGTGTTTTCTTACTTTCAGTCATTATTTACCTTTATGACTCACTGGGTCGGAGTACTCATATTACTCCCTGCACCTCGCGTGCAGATCCATGTGCCCCAGAGGCCGAGTGAGAGCTTTTCAGTCGTTCAGCATTTGCCGGGGATTTTGAGGTAGCTGCATGGCGTCCGCAACCCTGATTTCTCCCTTCTATCTTATTACTTTTCCGCATTCCTAGATTATTTATGTAGTAGGTTGTTCAGACTTGTATTAGAGGCTCTAGACTTGTGACACCAGATCTATGTGGGCTGTGTAGTTTTTATGTCTTGTTGACTTTCGCATATCTAACTTGCTGTTTTACACACTTATTATGATAATTGGTAATTAAACTGTGTTAGCAAATGATTCATCAAAAGTGAAAATGGGTTGTGGTTTGATAGTTGGTCCGGCTTGCCTAGTAATGTGATAGGCGTCATCATGACCGGTATTTGGGGTCGTGACAGTATGGGTCGGGTAAGATTTAACTGGGTCAGGGGCGGGTTTTAATTAGAAATTGGGCCGAGGAATTGGTGCTTGATTTGGTTATAATTGAAAGCCAAATGTGGCTACAAGTTAAATAGTCACTTTTAGCTTTTTAAATTATAAAAAAGAGCAAATAGTTTTCTGAAAATAAGTTCAAAGTACCAAAATGATTTATAATACATAATTAACAATATAAAATACAAGACTCAATTTTATGAATATAAAATACAATTAAACCTTAAAATGGCTAATATTGCAATTATGTGCAATTTAGCTTTAAAAATACTAAATGAAATTGTAAAAATATGTAAAAAACTATTTTAGCCATATTTTGTCATTAATATAAAAATCCAATAGATAAATTATCAAAATAATAATTTTGGAAATAATTATTGGGATTTTATGGATAAAAGGGGGAAATGAATCAATTAAAAAACCTTTAAAAGTATGGAAAAATAATAAAACCCTTGGACATGCCTATATATGCATACATATGCTATTTTGAAGGTATTTTGCATATTGAAAATATATAGGGAAAAATTGGGTATCAACACATGGGGACCCCATAGCTCACCTGAAAAGGTATTGCAATAAGTAAAGAGGAGAGGGCGGGAAAGAGGAACTCTTCATGGCTTACTTCAGGGAGAGTTTAGCCGAAATTGCATCCGAATGGTATATGAACCAAGACATCTTCCACTGGCACATATGGGATGAATTGGCCCGAGACTTTGTCAGACAGCTCCAGTACAACGTGGACATAGCTCCAGATAGAAACTCTTTGTCCCATTTCAAAAAGAAGTCTTCAGAGAGCTTCCGAGAGTACGCTATCAAGTGGCGTGAACAAGCTGCCAGGTTGAAACCCCGAATGGATGAGACCGAGATGGTTAGTGTCTTCTTGCAAGCCCAAGAGGCTGATTACTTCCAGAACATGATGTCCGTTATGGACAAGCCGTTTGCAGAAGCCATAAAGATTGGGGAAATAGTGGAAAGTGGTTTGAAAATAGGTCGCATCCTGAGCCAGTCGGCTATAAGAGCCACTTCTCAAGCAATCCAGAGCGGGTCGGGGAGGGGTGTAGCAAACCGGAAAAAGAAAGAAGAAGTGGCAATGACGGCCTCAAGTTTGAGAAACCCCCGTCAACCCCCAGATTACTTTGGTTCCTCTTCAAGAACCCCACAACATTACTACCCTCACCAAGATGCGGCATATGCCATGACTCTCAGCCTTATGCAGTAATGAATGCCCAGCCATACGCTCGGCCGCAACAACATTATAACCAGAACTGAGCTCCACCTCCCAGAAATAACTCTCCTCACCAGGCTCCATATAATCCCCGTCCACCACAGAATAATTTTCCATATAATGCTAGTACTCGTGAACCACCCAGAAAAACCAACTTCACACCCATCGATGAATCATATTCCAGCCTATTCCCAAAGTTGGTCTAAATGGATTTGTTACAACCCGTACCTCCAAACAAGCAAAACCCAGAGTCACCCTTCTACCGAATAGTTACCCGATGCGCTTATTATTCAGGGGAAGAAGGGCATGACACTGAAGATTGTTGGACCCTTAAGAGAGCGGTCGAAAACCTGATAGAACAAAAGCGGGTAGTGTTGAGGGATAAGGAGGTCCCCAATATAACCAATAACCCATTGCCAGCTCACAACAACGGGCCAGTTATTGGGATGGTTTGTGAGGACAAAGAGTTCGACCCAACTTTGAAAGCTATCATTGTTATTGCTGACGTGGAAAAGAAACCCAAAGCGGTAGCAAAGCAAGCTAAGGATGAAAAGAAAAGCAACTCCACTCCTCAAAGCATAGAAAAGGTTGTGGAAACCAAGACAGGGGCAGCACCCCTAAATATGACGTTCTCTATATTCCCATGGACACCTCCTACAATTTTCTCCTAGGAAGGCCTTGGATCCATGCGGCAGAGGTCGTACCCTCTACTCTCCACCAGATGGTTAAGTTTGAACATGAAGACCAAGAAATCGTGATCCACGGAGAAGATAAGCAATCAATCTACAGGGACCCATCAGTCCCATGTTTGGAGGCTATGGAAGGTAGTGAGAACATAGTCTACCAAGCTTTTGAGATCGTGGTCGCAGATCAGTGTGAGGAAGGAACCACGTGTCCTCAACCCTTCTTGTCAAACGCGTCAATCATGATTGCCAGTTAAATGATCAAACATGGCTACAAGCCCGGGAAAGGGCTCGGGCATCTTTGCAAGGCATTACAGAGCCCATCACTTTGTCTGCTAGTGAGAAATTCTTTGGCGTCGGTTTCCAAGCTACAGAAGCCGACGTAAAATGGGCTAACGAATGTAAGAACAATGGGTGGGTTCTGCCTCAGTCGGTCCCTCATCTCGTCAGAGCGTTTGTTAAGCCAAGGTACATATAAGAATATGAAGAATAAGAAGAAGAAGAAGAAGAAGAAGAAGAGGCCTTCACGGCCGAAGAAATTGAAGACATATGTGGAGAAATGAGGCTGATGTTATATGAGGCTCATATGGTCCAACCGGGTGAAGGCTCAAGCACTACTGAGGTGCAATATATGGGGCCAAATGCCAAGCTTCAAAATTGGAAGGCTACTCCATTCCCAGTCAGGCGGGAATCCCGGTAGTTCAGTTTTGCCATCTTTTCTGCATTCCGAGTTATATCAGGGTGTAACTCGAATGTTTTTAGTTTATTGTCTTTTAAATTCCGATGTAAACCCTTCTATCTTCAAATTCAATGAAATGAAATCAATATTTCATCGTCTATGAATCTCTCTCTTTATTCTTTCTGATTTTTGTTATTATTTCTTATCTCTCTTTTCAGTTCTAATAATGCGGACTTAATAACATGACATGCTTGCGGACTTCATGCCCGGATCCTAACACGTTGTCTAACTGTGAAATAATGAATCAAGAACTAGAATATGATAAAGATGAGGCTTTTAGGAAAATAAACCAAAAACTGGAACAATTTGAGAATAAGCCTTAGCCAAACTTAAATGAAATTGAGCCAGTTAATTTGGGTAGTTTGGAAGAGGTCCAAGAAATCATGATAAGCATTCACGCTGATGAAAGAACTAGGGATACATTGATCCGACTTTTGCTTGAATTGAAAGACGTGTTTGCCTGGTCCTATGATGATATGCCATGACTGAGTGTTGATCTAGTGGTGCACAAATTGCCAACTTACCCCGGTTACTCCCCTGTCCAACAAAAATAGAGAAAATTTAAAACAGACATCAGTGACAAGATCAAAGAAGAAGTCACCAAACAATTGAAAGTGAGTGTGATCCGAGTGGTCCGATACACCACATGGTTGGCTAATGGGGTCCCAGTGCCAAAGAAAGATGAAAAAACCCGAGTGTGTGTTGATTATCGGGATTTGAACAAAGCAAGCCCCAAGGACAACTTTCCATTACCAAACTCCACATCCTTGTTGACAATTGTGCCAAACATGAGAAACAGTCTTTCATTGATTGTTACGTTGGGTATCATCAGGTCTTAATGGATGAAGAAGACGCAGAAAAGACGACTTTCACCACACCTTGGGGTACTTACTGTTACAGGGTCATGTCGTTTGATTTAAAGAATGCCTGGGCAACTTACATGAGAGCTATGTCTGCCATCTTTCACGACATGATGCACCAGGAAATTGAAGTGTATGTGGATGATGTGATCATTAAATCCAGAACACAGGATGACCACGTGCGAGATTTGAGAAAGTTCTTTGGGTGCCTGCGTAAGTATGACTTGAAGTTGAATCCGGCTAAGTGTGCATTTGGAGTACCATCCAGGAAACCTTTGGGGATTATAGTCAGTCGGAGGGGCATCGAGCTAGATCTAACAAAAATAAAGTCTATTCGGATTTTGCCCCCTCCGAGAACCAAGAAAGAGGTTATGAGTCTGCTGGGTAGGTTGAATTACATTAGCAGAGTCATTGCTCAGTTGACTTCAACGTGTAAACCCATATTTAAGCTATTAAAGAAAGATGCGATGATTATATGGATAGAGGAGTGTCAAGAAGCTTTTGACAAAATCAAAGAATATTTGTCGAATCCACTAGTGTTGGTCCCACCCGAACCTGGAAGGACTTTGTTCTTGTACTTGACAGTGTTGAAGAACTCTTTTGGATGTGTTCTCGGGCAAAATGATGTGACCGGGAAGAAAGAACAAGCCATATACTATTTGAGCAAGAAGTTCACTAGTTATGAAGCCAAGTACACTTTGTTGGAAAGAACTTGTTGCGCCCTAACTTGGGTCGCTTAGAAGCTTAGATATTACTTTCTGGCTTATGCCACCTATCTCATAACCAGATTGGATCCTTTGAAGTACATATTCCAAAAACCGATGCCCATGGGAATGTTAGCAAAATGGCAAATCCTGCTCACCGAGTATGACATAGTCTATGTCACTCGCACGACGATGAAAGCTCAAGCCTTGGCGGATCACCTAGCTGAGAATCCTGTTGATGATGAATATCAACCCTTGAGTACTTACTTTCTGGACAAAGAGGTAAATTCAGTTGAGGTAATTCCAGAAGACACGAATGCTTGAAAAATATTCTTCGATGGAGCTGTGAATGCAAAAGGTGTCGGGATTGGGGCAATTTTAATTTTGCCCACTGGTCAACACTATCTAGCCACAACTCAGCTTCAGTTTTTCTGTACGAACAACACTGCCAAGTATGAAGCCTGCATCATGGGCATAAACATGGCAGTCGATCGGGATGCGGAAGAATTGTTAATCATGGGAGATTCTGACTTGATTATTCGACAAGTTCAAGGTGAATGGGAAACTCAGGATATCAAGCTTATTCCATACAAGAAACATGTGGAAGATCTTAGCAAATGATTCAAGTCTATCGAGTTCAGGTATATTCCTCGATTCCACAATGAGTTAGCTGATGTACTAGCTACTTTGGCCTCAATGCTGACGTATCATGGAAATATCCACATTGACCCACTGGAAATCCAAATTCGATAAAGACATGGTTATTGCAATATAATTGAGATGGAACCAGATGTTCAGCCATGGTATCATGATATCAAAAGATTCTTAAAAACAAAGGAATATCCCGAATAAGCAAGTGGAGACCAAAAGAGAACCATTAGAAGGCTCGCCAGTAGTTTCTTCTTAAGCAGAGAAGTCTTGTACAAAAGAACTCCAGATTTGAATCTTCTAAGATGCGTGGATGCTCAAGAGGCTGGAAAAATCATGAATGAAGTGCATGCGGGAGTGTGTGGACCCCATATGAATGGATACGTCCTTGTAAAGAAAATCCTTCGAGCAGGTTATTACTGGATGACTATGGA
The DNA here is from genome assembly GCF_000715075.1 of Nicotiana tabacum. Taxonomy (NCBI): domain Eukaryota; kingdom Viridiplantae; phylum Streptophyta; class Magnoliopsida; order Solanales; family Solanaceae; genus Nicotiana; species Nicotiana tabacum. The sequence goes on from NC_134095.1 coordinate 40,924,093, forward strand.
AAAGGATTGCTTCAGTTTTGTCCGAAAATGTCGTCAGTGTCAGGTACATGGTGACCTGATTCATGCACTTCAGAATTGCATCCTATGTTGACACTATGGTCGTTCATTGCTTGGGGTATGGATGTCATTGGGCCAATTGAGCCAAAATCTTCAAATGGGCACAGATGCATCTTAGTTGCCATTGATTATTTCATGAAGTGGGTTGAAGCAGTCACTCTTAAAGCCGTCACTAAGAAGGCGGTGGTGGACTTTGTGCATTCCAACATTATCTGTCGTTTTGGTATTCCTACGAATATCATCACCGACAATGCTGCAAATTTGAATAGTCATTTAATGAGGGAGGTATGCAAACAATTTAAGATCACGCATTGGAATTCTACCCCTTATTGGCCTAAAGCTAATGGTGTTGTTGAAGCAGCAAACAAAAATATCAAGAAGATCCTCAGGAAAATGATCCAAAGTTCTAGACAATTGGATGAAAGGTTGTCGTTTGCATTATTGGGATATCGCACAACTGTGCGCACATCAGTTGGGGCAACACCCTATCTATTGGTTTATGGCACTGAAGCCGTAATACATGGAGGTTGAAATTCCACCTCTTCGAATCATCATTGAAGCTGAGATTGAGGACAATGAATGGGTCAAGACCCATCTAGAACAATTAACCCTGATTGATGAAAAGCGAATGGCCGCTGTTTGCCACGGGCAGTTGTATCAAAAAAGAATGGCCCATGCCTAAAACAAGAAAGTATAGCCCAGAAACTTTGAAGTGGGGTAGCTCGTCTTGAGGCGTATTCTCCCGCATCATAAGGAAGCAAAAGGAAAATTTTCTCCAAATTGGAAAGGTCTGTACATTATAAGGAAATTGTTACCGAAAGGGGCATTGTACTTAGGAGACATTGAAGGAAATGACCCTGAATCAGATGTTAATGTAGACGCGGTCAAAAGGTATTACGTTTAACCCTTCTGCGGTGCTAATATTCTCCGATTGGGATGATGAAAGCTTTCATTCTCGCTACCCAAACACTGTCAACCCTTTGCAAACCCTTTGAGCCGGTTACCTTTCTTTGATTACCCTCTTTGGAGCCCGAAAAAAAAAATCAATCAAAAACAAAAGTTTCCCTGAACTATGTTTGACTTGATTCCGCAAGGATACATAAGCAGCCTCTCTTGGGGATTCAGTCACACCAAAATAAAAACTCACATTTCCCCCAAAAGTTGAAACTGGGGCAGAAGTTATAATGGTTCGGCGATGGTTCGCCTGAAAGGTTCCAAAGTTGTAATTCAATCCAAGCTCTTTTTATCCTAAATCATGTTCAAGTCCTTCCGAACAATCGGTAATGATATTCAAAATTGGAGTATATGGTTACTTGGATCTGATACAATCAAAAGAGAGAAATAAAATGAGAGAGTCTTATTGGTAAAAACTCACATGGGCACCATAGGGCGATGGTAAGAAGAGAAATTGAAAATGAGAGAGACTTGTTAGTGAAAACTCGCAAAAATCACTATAAGACGATCGTGAGAAGAGAAATGAGAGAGGTTAGTTGGTGAAAACCCGCAAAGGGCGCCATTAATCAAAAAAGAGATCCCTTACAACCATCGGCACTAATAAAGTCCTAGCAAGGTTTCTCGGTTTTGAGATATGGGTTATGATGGATTTATGAGATTTGGATGGTTTTTACAGATCGGGTATCCAGTCCAAGAAGCATGTCATGCCTATTGAAGTCTGCATGCACTCCAGATAAGTCCTTCTTTCCTCCCCGAAAGTGACACTTCTCGTTTAAATTCATTACCATGTCCGTTGTTTATTTTTCTTTGAATCCCTTTCGGTCTAATTCTCCTCCGAAACTAATACAAAGAAAAGATGGCAAGATTGGTTTTACAGAGTTTTGTTTGATAGAAAGCTAAAATTCAAGAAAAACACCCAGCCTCAGTAGGTGCATCAAGTCGACCTCGACTGGCCATGATGACCGATGCTCTAGAGTCAAAAACTCTTGAAAAGAAAAGAAATCAAAGTCAAGTGCCCATAAAGGCAAAATAAGATGAAAAAGGCCAAGCCCCACAAGAGTTAATCATCATATGGAATTTCGGAAAGTCAATATCTCTGGGTTTATAAATGAAACCAATTTCCAGAGAGCCAGCGAGCAATGGAGATTTTATTGAAAGAGCTGGACCAAGATCAAGTGATTCAAACAATTAAAGCCACAAAACCAACCACCATTTCAAACTAACAAATTGTTCTTTCATTTGAAAACAGGAAAATAGGTGCAATCCAAAACAACCTCGCAAGAAGCAGGTGCGATAAAAGCAAAGTACGCAGAGACCAAAATGGTTCTGCAGCAAAAGTTAACCCAAAAAGGAAAGTCCCCTCCAAACTCTTTATTCATTCCCTTAAATAAAGTAAAAAATGAAATCAAAAGAAAAGAAAGAAGAAAATTCAAAATCAGGGTAGTATAGGGTCTCCAATCCCTAGCTGCATCTTTCCCAACATAGGGTCTTACTCCCTAGTTGATTCCGGCATAACCCGATGACTTTTCTGGCATAACCTGATGACTTTTCCGGCATAACCCGATGACTTTTCCAGCATAGACCGATGACTTTTTCTGGCATAACTCGATGACTCTTCCGACATAATCCGATGACTCTTCCGGCATAACCTGATGACTCTTCCGGCATAACCCAATGACTTTTTCGACATAACCCGATGATTTTTCCAACATAGGGTTCCACTCCCTAGTTGATGCCAGCATAACCTGGTAATTTTCCAATATAGGGTCACACTCCCTAGCTGATGCCAACACAACCTGGTAATTTTTTCCAACACAGGGTCTCACTCCCTAGCTGATGTCAGCATAATCTGGTAATCTTTTTCAACATAGTGTCTCATTCCTTAGTTGATGCCAGCATGTAAATTTTGCCCTACTAAAACATACTCCTACAAAATTAAAGAAATAGATTTTTTCCAAGTTTTTTTCAATTTTACAGGATTTTTGTAGTATTTTTATTAATTATTTGCATTTTTGTGCACGTTTAATTTTGTTAAAATCATGAAAATTCCCCAAAAATTTCATGCATTGCATATTAGGTTTTTGGTTCATATTTTAGGATTATTGGTTAATTAATTGCTTTATTAAAATGAAAAATCACAAAAATATTGTTCATTTTATATTTTTAGCTCTCAATATTAGATTAGTAATTTTCTCTTCATCAATTTAGGATTAATTAATTTTTGTAAAAATTATAAATAAATAATTAGTTTGATTTTACAGATTAGATTAATTAGGATTTAATTTAGGACTTTAATTAATTAAAGAAAATAAAAAGGAAAAACAAAGAGAGGGAAATAGGAAGAATATTTGGTCTTGCTTTTAAATTTGGCCAATTCCTAAATGGCCCAATTGATTTTAAGTCGTCCAGCCCATAAATGAAACGACGTTGTTTCATGGTGTTAGATCCCAACTGTTGGATCCCCTCGATCTAACGGCTCGCAAGTTAACACCCACAATCCTTAAATATGTCCGAACGGACACCCTCCCAAACCCCTAACACCAGTTCATTCCCTCTCTCAAACTCTCTCAAACGAGAAACCCTAGCCGCCCCTTTAATCCCCACCGTCTCTGCCGTATTCTGCCGCCCGGAAATCGCCCCACGGCGGCGAACCACCTCCAAACTACACCAAATTAACACCAGACAATCACCATTTCCTCCTCTTTCCATATCTCATAACAATTCCCTTCAAACAAGCCCAGAAGTTCTCAAATCTTGGATCTAGGATAGAAACCCTAGTTTGCCAAATTTGGTCAATTTTTCTTCTGTTTCCTTCGAGTTTCAAGACTCGATTTGGGTTTAAAACCTACGCTAATTGAGCGCCCAACAAGAACGATTTATTAACGTATTTTTGGACCCATCTCGGCGATGTTCCGATTTGCCAGAATCTTGTTAAGTCAGATAGGTACATTTCGTTCTTTCTTCTTTCTTTGCTTGATATTGTTCTTTATTTCTCTTTTTCTCTGGTGGTGCATGTGTTTGGCTGTGGGTTTAGATTAATTAGTATTTTTGAAATCACTGTTAGGATAACTCTGAAAATTGTTTGAATATGCTGAACTTTGTGATTAAAAAAATAGCCTAATTATCTGTAAGTTAGCTTAATTGCATATTAGGTTTTATTACATTATTATTCTTGTTCTGCACTTTTACTACTGTTTTTCTGCTATTGTTGTTTGTTTTGAATTCAATTTTTTATTTGTAGGTTTAATTAGATGAAATGTCCTGTTCAATTATTCGTTTAGGTCTTAAATTAGGATTGTTTTAGCTAGGATGCCTTAATTCAGTTGTTTGAATAGCTTAAAGAATGAAGATAGTAACAAAGTTTTTAGGGATACTATTGTAAACAATGTTAGGAATTTCAAATGCTGGAATCACCTAGATGGTTCCCCAAGGGTTTTAAAATCAGAAATTAGGTCAAATTGGTTAGAATTGAAAAAATCAGTACTTGAAAGGGTAAAATTGTATTTTTACAAAGGGTAAAATTGTATTTTTCAGAATGTTCTAGTATGGGACAGCTGCCCCATTCTTAGCATGTAAATACTGGAATTGGGCTGAAAAAAGGACAAATAGCTGTCCAAATATGTTGTACTATCTGACCCTTAGGGAATTTAGGGTAGAATACACTCTTTTGATACTGTTTTGGGCATACTCTATTAAAAAAAAAGTTACTCCCTCATTCTAGATAGATTTTGCAGACCCTCAAAAATACTTAAAAAGTTCAGTTCTACTGTTCCATTAGTAGCTGATCTATTTTTCTGATTTCGACCAAAAAGTTAGAACAAATTTTCCTTTGGGATTTCTGGGTTTCATAAGCAAAAATATGGTTTGAGGTTGAAGCTGTGATACTGATGTTTCTTTGCTGCTAATTTCACTAGTTTTCTGCTGCCTTCTACTGTTCTTAGAGATTCACTGCCTTGTTTTTGTTCCTTGTAACCAGGTATCTCTTGAGCTTTGAATGATGAATGAAATGCAAGCACGTTTTGAAGAGTGTACTGCTGCTGTAAAGTTTAATATTCATGTTAAATTTCAGTTTCTTTTATGTTCTTTCAAGTCATTTGACTCTTTTTCTTTAGCTTCGTCCTTTCTAGCTTCTATTTAAGTACATTAAATCTATTGTGTTGTTCCATGAACTAGTTGGGATGCTTAGTATTGAATGTGCTGAGTAGTTCATCTTTCATGGTTTGGATTTGTTTGGAAGTTTCATGATAAGTATGTAATATCATTAGCTCATTTTTATTAAAAGGTGTATTGATTAGTATAACTGGCCATGGTGCACCTGTTAAGTTTGAGGTCAAGTTCATACATTTTCAAAAGAAACTCATTGGTTCAACTGCTAAATAATGTCCAGATTCTGTTATCTTAGGAATCTAGTGTTGATAAAATGACTATATGCTTGATGTGAATATAATGGTTTGGACTGGTTTGGCCAAATCCAATGGAGAATAGCGATTGTTCTTTGTCATTTTATGCTGAAAATCATGGTTTCATAACCTTTGAAGAAGAATTAATATGCTTTTAGCTTCCTTAATTTTGACATCTTTAGTTACAGTATTTGCTCAAGTTGCTTGTTGATCTCGTAGACCTGTATTTGTAGCTTCTTTAACTTTAATTTTTCTATAATATATAGTAATTAGAAATCAGAGTTAAATAGAGAACTTACTCGAAGTTGTCCCCTTAATTTGGTGTAGAAATTAAAGTTTGGGAGAGTCTTTGTAATATGAATGGCATTGTGATAATCACCCAAATTGTCATTAGAGTGTCTTATTTGTATTTTAAATTTATAAACATGCTGTTGGACTGAAAGAGCATAAAGTTTTGACATTGCTATATTTTGATTTCCTAAATGACGTCTCCTGTGTGAAATGAAAGTCCACACCCTATTGAGCATTTTGCAAAAATCGTCGATCACTTCAAATCTTAAAGCTAAGAAGTTAAATATTGGCTAATTTTTCTTACTTTTCTCTGTTCAAATTTATTAGTTTATCCACATTAAATTCCATAATCTATGGCCTTTCACAATAATCTCAAAATTAGTTTTAGGAAAATCACGAATATCGTAGTATTGCTTTAGGCGCAATTAATAAACAATTGTGATTATGGGTACGGTTCCCATGACATAGTTACAATGCTTAGTTTCCCAAATTCGGGTGTGCATTTCATGTGATCTGATCATAACAACTTTGAACAATAATAAAATAAATATGTCGCAAAATCGCGGGTGCATTTCATGTAGCGTGGCTTGCAATGTGTTCCAAAACGGCAAGTGTACGACAATCGTAACTTGTTCAAGAAATAAATCCATAAATCCTAAAAACGGTTTAAAATAATTAAAAGCGGTTATAAATTTAAAAATGCACAATAGGTTTAAAACTCGTAGTTAAGCAGATAATTAGGCCAATTATTAACAGTTAAGCGACCGTGCCAGAACCACGGAACTCGGGAATGTCTAACACCTTCTCCTGGGTTAACAGAATTTCTTACCTAGTTTTTCTGGTTTTGCAGACTTTTAAATAAAGTCAAATTTCCTCGATTTGGAATTTTTTAAAATAAACCGGTGACTTAGAACACCATAAATATCCCAAGTGGCGACTCTAAATAAATAAAATAATGTCATTTCGATTATGTCACTTAAATTGAAAAAACTCTCTTATATCCCCTTTAGGATTAAAAGGAGGTGTGACAATCATTAGTATTAAATAAGAAGTAATAAACAAACAAGGATGATTGGAAGTGCAAACAATAACATCACACATTGCTAGATTAGATAGGAACCCAACTCCAAACCTTATCTTAGCTCCCTGTGGATTCGATCCCGACCTTTTCGGGTAAAAACTGCATCGACCGCTCTTGCCACTCTATAGTAGTGTAGGGTTGGATCCGATCATCAGCAGACAGAGCGGCGGACTCGTTCTTCGACTTATGAGTCTTGCTTTTCTTAGGCTTCGGAGTATAGGCGAGACCCTTCTACTCTTCTTATCCTTAGGCGGTTTCGGGGCCACCTCTTCCCCAAGAGGGGCCGGCCTCATTTCGGCAACATCCCTAAGACCTGCATAAAATGAAATTAAGTACAAGAGAAAAGAGACGTTTTGGAGAAGGGCACTAACAACGTATAAGATAAGCTTACCTTGACTCTTGGCTTCCCATCGACCCCTTGCCAAATCACGCCAACAATGCTCAGAATACGAAGAGGTCGAGGCCAGCTTCCAAACCCAACCTTCGAGGTCCGGGATTGCACCAGGCATCCAGGGAACCGCCACAAAGAGAAAGCGATAGAATTATTGTAGAAATGAGGGCGAAACTGAAGGAGGTGGGAGAAGAAAAATGGAAAGCACAATGGAATTGTGAAGAACAAAAGGAACGAAAAGAAAAATATAAACGGGAACTTGCGGAGGTGAAGGCGAAACTGAAAGAGGTAGAAGAAGAAAAAGAACGAATCGAAGAACGATTTAAGTGGTTGGAGCGGAGAATAAATGGCAACCGGGACTAAATATTTTCTTGTATGTGTTTAGTGTATTTTTCATATTTCATGTATTTTTATTATGTTGGCCTGTTATGTCTGTGTTTGTGTTGTAGTAATGCTTTATTTTAATTGAAGTGCAAGTTAACTTTAAGTGCTTGTGTTGGCATATGAAACTATCAAACCACGCTTTACATATTACATTTCCTACAATTAAACAGCTTTTTCTTCACTCATTTCAAATTGTGGAACATAATTTTATTTGATATATATTGCAACATACACAAGTAAAAACATGTATTACAAAAAACAATACCAAAATAAAAGACTAGGGGTATCCTTGATAGTTGGGTACATTTGACGAACTTGCACCAGGAGCCGGATTACCACCGCCACGCATACCACATGAAGGACATTTGCGACGGTCGTGTCCTGTTTGCGAGCATATGCCACATTTATGCGCATAAATGGTGTCACCAACATCCATTTGGTTCCGTATACGCGTTCTCTTTTGCACTTGCAGCTTGCGCAAATAGTCCTTGTTACATACCATCTTAAAAGGTTCCGGCGGTCAATAATGCTCAGCACCTAATGGCTGCAACTTCCCACTATACGTGTCTATGTATGCAGCAACACTGTATTGCCTATCAATATAGTTTGTTGCCCCATATCCAACTTGTTGAAAGCGCTTCAACGCATGTACGCACGGCATGTGGTAGATGGTCCATTTCCCACATGAACATAACCTTCTATTTTCATTCACCGTCTGTAGATTATTCCCACGGTGTCCGCAGATAGTGGTCTTAACTTCAAAAACACCCCGTTCATGATCATACTGAAGAAATGAATGCCATTGTGCTCGCCTCTTGGACCTTTCAAATCTTCTCATGGGTATTGGCATAAATTGAACACCCATGTCCATCAATGTTGATGCAGCTGCATGCCTTTCAACAAACCTCTCTGCACTCTGTTTGAATGTCATGCGGACCATGGCAGTGACAGGCAGTCCACGGGCAGACTTCAACAAGCCGTTGAATGACTCCGACACGTTTGTAGTGAGGGCTCCCCATCATCTGCCGCCATCAGCATGCAATGTCCACATGTGAAGCTCATGCCCCATCAACCAAGTATAGGCTCATGGTTCTAACTGCCGGATCGCTTCCATGTGCCTCGTGAATTTGCACTGCTGGTGCTCAGTTGCAGCCAACCACATTAAGTCATGCAATGCCTTGTCAGGATATTTCTTCTGGAAATTGGCCTTCAGGTGCACACAGTAACGGTGGTATGCATATGGTTCCTGCCATTCAGGCAAGTGACGTACAGAACTTAAAATACCACCATGCCGATCAGATATTAGACAAATACCTGAATGCTGTTTGACAACGTGCTGCTTCAAGTGGTTCAAAAAAAGCGTCCATGTCTCTTTACTTTTGTTGGCACATATGGCAAAAGCTAGTGGAAATATTTGCCCGTTGGCATCTACTGCAACTGCAATCAAAAGCTTAATATCATACTTTCCATAGACATGAGTACCGTCTATGGAAATAACAGGACGACAATGCACAAAACCATCAATTGCTGGTTTAAATGACCAGAACACATAGTTGAAAATATATTCGGGTCTGTCCGGACTCCGCTCATGCCTCCATTCAACAACAGTCCTGGGGTTAAAGTGTTGCAGTGCGGCCATGTACCTGGGCAGATTTGAAAAAGACTTATCCCAGTCGCCATAAATAAGTTCAAAGGCACGTTTGTGACCGAGATATGCATTTCTTTTGGTTATAGTACAACCATACTCCTGGTGGACGGCTGTAATACACTCTTTAATCTTGAACCTAATGGACACTTCCAAATATGGAATCAAGACAAGAGAAATCAAGTCCACATCCAAGTTGAAGTGATTCTCATTGTATGTGTCCATTTCACATCTGTGCTCGCTATAAATTTATCCACTTTCCACAAACCTGATTTCTTCTTGGTGGCACGCAACATCCAGTAACAACCCATAAAGTCTCTACGACATACAACCTTGTATTTATCCCTAGTTGATTCACTTACCGTCATCTCACGGCACTCTCTTATACTGTAGATTTTTACAGCCCTAATTAGGCGAGCTTTATCGGGGAAATACATGCCCTTTGTCAGAACAGTTGGTCTAGACTCATCCCACATCGCTGATCGAAATTCATCATCATCCCTTGTGAGGGCATCCACGTTCGGCATGCTTGACAAATTATCAAGGTAGGGAATATTCCGCTCATGAAATGGCACGTGGGACTCATACACTCTTGGTCTAGCTGGAGGTGGAGGAACATGCTCCCTCGTCAACTCAGGTTCAACATTCACTTCCTCCTCCTCATCACCCTCATCATGGAAGGGTGTGTCATCCCCAAACTCATCCGCATTGTTGTCATAATCACTATCATCTTCCTGACTCTGCGCATCTGCCAAATCACGAGTAAATACGTCGTTTATGGGCAATTGTGTGAGGTCAGGAGCTTCAAGAAGCTCATTTTCACTGCACATAAAAGAACAAAATAATAAGTTACCCAACTGGATAAATACTTTAGATATAGCTATATCACTTTACTTACAAGTCGTACTATCTTGACGTTTCATGATGGATATTTTCTTGTTGGTGATGACTCCCAGAAAATAACGGCGTCCATGGGGTCAAATATCAGAGCAGCTTTTAGTAGATCATTTGAAGAGCCGTTTTAAAGTTATATTCTTATCGAGTTTTTTAAGGAGTATCCGGATATTTGGAGAGTGTTGTAAATTTTGTTTAATTTAATTTGATTCTGATGTTTCACCCACAATTTTAGCTGTACAAATCCAAGATTGTTTATGTTAGCTAGCTTGGCCTTTGATTTCGTTTTCACAATTTATTTTATATAATCTTCTTCTTTTTTTATGATGGGAAGCTCGGCTAGCTTGTGAACACATCCACATCAACTATTTAATAATTTAATTGGGTACATTCCATCTGTCTCTAGAATATATACCTAATTACTTTATTTGCCAAAATTTGAATAAAGGAAAAAAATTCACCTAGTAACATATAAGGGTATGAGTCAGAAGAGAAGTGTGGAAATACTGTAAATTCTTTGGGAGGGATTTAAAAAAAATAAAAATATAGGGGTATGAAGATTGTTGTCAACTATTGATATAGTACTGCAATAAGTAAATGAAAAACGGTCTGTCGCCAATAATGAAATTTTCAAGTAGGTAATTCCTTAATAGACAAAAAGAAAAAATATTTTGGCATCTAAAAATAGAACAGAAATTAAAAGCTTTATATTTATTGGAATTTCCGCCGCACCAATCATGCCGTATTGCATTGGGCTATCATTATCTCTATTTCTAAAGTCATTTCTTTCACCAACTCTTTTTTCGTATCCCCATACTTTTTCACCAATCACTGAAGTAAAGAAGAAATTTATCCCTTTCGTTTTCTGTTCAAACACTCCCTTCTATTTCTCTTTTTTTTCTCCAATTATCTTCTCTTTGTTCCATGAGAAGAAGATTGTAAAATCATCTATTCTTAATAAGATTCTGTTGATAAATAGTTAATTGTAAAATAAATGACAAACTATAAGGTTATTATTATAAATAGAATCGTACTTAGAGTGAATGTCTATCTTTTAGAGAGTTTGTTATTTTTTTTCTTATTGTTTTATTTCACGTTATCAGCACGAGGTACTACCGTCTCAAGAAGCTCTTTGAGAAAATTAAGCAAATACGAATATCTCACAAAACAAACTTGGATCAAAGTTCAATTGTAAAAATATTTGTTTAGTTGATTCATGTACGACACATATAATATTCAAAGAGAAGAAATATTTCTCTCATTTAAGTATGTGTAAGGCAGATGTTACTACAATTTCTGGTTGTAGTAATTTAATCGAAGGCTCTGGAAGAGCTATTATAATTCTGCCTAAGGGAATAATGCTTATCATAGAAAATGCAATGTACTCCTCCAAGTCCAAGAGGAACCTGTTGAGTTTTAAAGATATCTACCGAAATGGATATCATATTGAGACAATAGATGAGAATAATCTTGAATATCTCATTATTACCAAGAATGTTTCTGGCCACAAAAGGGTTATTGAGAAATTTCCATCTTTATCTTGTGGCATGTATTGGACAAGAATTAGTGCAATTGATGCACATTCTACCGTAAACCAAAAGGTTACTGATTCCAATACTTTTGTACTTTGACATGATCGATTAGGACATCCTGGATCAATTATGATGAGACGAATTATAAAAAACTCAAATGGGCATCCATTAAAGAATATAAAGATTCTTTTAAATAATGAATTTTCTTGCACTTCTTGTTATCAAGGCAAGTTAATTATTAGACCATCACCAACAAAGGTTGGGATTGCGTCCCCTGTGTTTTTTGAACGTATACAAGGGGATATTTCTAGACTTATTCACCCACCTAGTGGGTCATTTAGATATTTTTATGGTCTTAATAGATGCATCTTCTAGATGGTCTCATGTGTGCCTATTATCATCTCACAACCTTGCGTTTGCAAAATTAATGGCACAAATAATCCGATTACGGGCATAATTTCCCGATAATCCAATTAAGTCTATTAGACTTGATAATGCTGCTGAGTTTTCATCCCAAGCATTCAATGATTATTGCTTATCAATTGGGATAAAAGTGGAACATCCTGTAGCTCATGTTCACACTCAAAATGGTCTTGCAGAGTATTTAATTAAACGTCTATAATTGATTGCAAGATCGTTACTCATGAAAACGAGGTTATCCACTTCTGTTTGGGGGTCACGCCATTTTGCATGCAGCAATGCTAGTTCGTCTCAGACCAACAAATTATCATAAATATTTTCCGTTGCAATTAGTTATGGGTCATGAACCTAATATATCCCATTTAAGAATTTTTGGATGCGCAATATATGTGCCTGTAACACCACCATATCGCACCAAAATGGATCCCCAAAGAAGATTAGGAATATATATTGGGTTTCAAGCCCTCCATTATTCGTTACCTCGAAACATTAACGGGGGATTTGTTCACTGCACGATTTGCAGACTGTAGATTCGATAAGACACTTTTTCCAAAATTAGGGGGAGAAATTGGTGAAACCAAACGAGAAATTTTGTGAAAAAATCCATCATTGTTTCATCTTGATCTACATACCTCTATTTGTAAAAAAAGGTGCAAAAGATTATTCAATTGCAAGAAATATCAAATCAAATACGAGACGCATTTACTGATCTGAAAAGGATAACAAAATCGCATATCCTTGCAGAGAATGTTCCAATTTGTATTGATGTTCATGTTGGACAATCTTCTAGTGTCATAACTAATGAGTCAAAAGCACACCTAAAGCGTGGCAGACCATTAGGGTCTAAGGATCGAAATCCTAGAAAAAGAAAAACAAATGCTCAAGATGACACTACGAAAGAGCCTCGTGAAGAAATTCACAATTTAACCAAACCTGAGATTCATGAGGAAATCAATGAGCCTGATACTCAAGAAAATAAGAAATTATCAATAAACCCAATCGATATTGAGAAGAATTTGAATCGAATGGATATAGTGGTGGATTATGTATTTGCATATAATGTTGCATATAGCATTATGTAAGATAGTGAGGATCTTGAACCTCAATTTATTGGAGAATGTCATCAAAGACGTGCTTGGACAAAATGGAAAGAAGCAATCCAATTTGAGTTGGATTCACTTACGAAACGTGAAGTTTTTGGGCCTGTAGTCCAAACACCTAATGGTGTTAAGCCTGCTGTCTATAAATGGGTCTTTGTACGTAAGAGATATGAGAAAAATAAGGTACAAAGATATAAGGCACGCCTTGTTACACAAGGCTATTCACAAAGGCCTGGTGTCGATTATGAAGAGACGTATTCACCCGTTATGGATGCTATAACATTCTGTTATCTCATTAGTATTGATGTCCATAAAAAACTTGACATGCATTTAATGGATGTGGTTACAGCCTACCTTTATGGCTCACTTGATAATGAAATATACATGAAAATTCCCGAGGGATTTAAAATGCCTAACGCACATAATTCAAAGTTCCTGAAAATATTTTCAATCAAATCGCAAAGATTTTGTATGGTCTAAAGTAATCAGAACGAATGTGGTATAATCATCTTAGTGAGTATTTATTAAAGGAAGGTTATGTAAACGATGCCATTTGTCCATGTGCTTTTATAAAGAAAACAATATCGGAATTTGTTGTACTTGCCGTATATGTCGATGACATAGACCTTATTGGAACTCCTATAGAACCCCAAAAGGCAATTGATTATTTAAAGAAGGAATTCGAGATGAAAGATCTCGGAAAGACAAACAGTTTGCAAATTGAACAGTTGGTAAATAGAATTTTTGTTCATCAATCTGCCTACACAGAAAAGGTATTGAAATAGTTTTACATGGATGGAGCACATCCATTAAGTACTGTGATGGTTGTTCAATCACTTGATATGAATAAGGATCCGTTCCGACCTCAAGAAAAGAATGAAGAGTTGCTTGGTCCTGAAGTACCATATATTAGTGCAATTGGTTCACTAATGTATCTTGTTAATACAACAAGGCCTGACATAACTTTTTCAGTTAATGTCTTAGCAAACTTCTAGAAGGAGACATTGAAATGGAATCAAACACATATTGTGATATCTAAAAGGGACTACCGATATGAGCTTATTTTATGGAAATGATTGTAATCCTGATCTTGTTGGTTATGCCAATGCTGGGTATTTATCTGACCCACATAAGGCTCGATCTCAAATAGGCTATGTGTTTACATGTGGAGGCACTGTCATATCTTGGCGATCGACTAAGCAATTAATTGTGGCTACTTCATCTAATCATGCTAAGATAATTGCTATTCATGAAGCAAGTCGAGAATGTGTATGGTTGAGGTCTATAATACATCTTATTCGAGATAAATATAGTTTGAAATATGACAAACTACCCACGATTTTGTATGAAGATAATGCTACATGCATAGCCTAATTGAATGGAGGATTCATAAAAGGAGATAGGACAAAACACATTTCACCAAAGTTATTTTTCACCCATGATCTTCAAATGAATGGTGATATCAATGTGCAATAAATTCGTTCAAGTGATAATATGGCTGATTTGTTCACCAAATCTCTACCGACGTCAACCTTCAAGAAACTAGTGTACAAGATTGGGATGCGAAGGCTCAAGGATGTGAATGGATGCTCTCATCATGGGGAGTTAATACGCGTTGTACTCTTTTTCCCTTACAAGGTTTTGTTCCACTAGGCTTTCCTTGCAAGGTTTTTAACGAGGCAATCAAAAGGCATATTATTAAATATGTGTACTTTTTTTTCTTTACTAGAATTTTTTTCCACTGAGTTTTATTTTAGTTAAGGTTTTAACGAGGTACATTACCTATTGAGTAGATATTCAAGGGAGAGTGTTATGAATAGAATTGTACTTAGAGTGAGTGTCTATTTTTTAGATTATTTGTTACTTTGTGGCTGTGACGACGCAAAGGGTCATCACCGGTTTTCTCCTTTTTTCCGTGCTTCCGAGGCCTGAAAAATCTCACCTTTAGTTTCCT
Organism: Nicotiana tabacum; assembly: GCF_000715075.1. Classification (NCBI taxonomy): domain Eukaryota; kingdom Viridiplantae; phylum Streptophyta; class Magnoliopsida; order Solanales; family Solanaceae; genus Nicotiana; species Nicotiana tabacum. The sequence continues at coordinate 40,939,196 of NC_134095.1, forward strand.
CGATTTGCGTGCGCAGTCCGGGCGCGTAGCCGGAAAAACTTATGTGTTAAATTATGTGAAATTTGATAAATTGTGGCTTTAAAATGGTTAAAGTTGACTTTGGTCAACATTTTAGGTAAACGGGCCCGGACCCATGATTTGGTGATCCCGGAGGGTCCGTAGAAAAATATGGGACTCGGGCGTATGCCCGGAATCAAAATCCGAGGTCCCGAGCCCGAGAAATAAATTTTTAAATGAAATTATTTTTCTGAATTTTTTTTTGGAAATTTGAAATGAAAATGGATTAGAAAGCGTTGGTATCGGGCCCGTATTTTGGTTCCGGCGCCCGGTACATATTTTATATGTGGGTTAAGCACTTTCTGTGAAATTTGGTTGAAATCGGACGTCATTTGACGTGTTTCGGACCTAAAACTCTAAGTTTGAAAGTTTATGAAGTTTGATGAAAAAAGTGATGATTTTGAGGTTTGATTCCTCGTTTATGATGTTATTTTGGCGATTTAATCACATGGTTAAGTTCGTAGGATGTTGTTGAGTTAGTGTGTGTGTTTGGTGATGTTACGCCCCGCAATATTACATCAATATTATGTCCCCCAGTATTATATTATGACGATGTTATGCCTTGCAGTATTACATTACGGTGATGTTCCACTTCGCAATGTTAAGTTGCGACAATGTTGCACCCTGTAGTATTGTGCGTTGAATTTGTTGTAAGTTAATTGACATCAGTCCAAGGAAAAGATTATTTGGAGATTATAAGGATTGTAAGTGATGAATAAATTCGTGAAGATGAGAGGGGAAGCAAGTTGAAGAAAATGAATTTCGTTGAAATTTGGTATTTTGGGCTAATATACTGCTCAAGCTAAAATACTCGATATTTATAAACTAGTACCATGCAAGGTACCATATGACCATGGTAGTATAATGTATAAAGTATATATGAAGTATATTAAAAATAAGTAGAATTTTAAGTAATTTGTGACAATTTTTAAATTATGCGGGTAATTGATTAATTACCGGGTAACAGGACATTACCTGATTAACTAATAAGTGGATAAAAATTAACAAAAACTTAGTAAAAAAAAACGTGGCACAAATGCCACAAGGCTAAGATGACTCATGAGCAATCTATGCCATATGGCTATTTATGGCCAAATCAAAAATTTGACTAACCTAAGACTTAAAGTCTTATCTTCAAAAGATATCAGAAACATTTTCCCATTATTGAAAATCAGACAAATCACTTGCATTCCTTGGTTGTTAGAACCAAAACATGAGAAAGCAGATTTCAAAATATTTTGAAGATTTCAACAATTCCTTGGTTTTCAAGATTTCAACAATTCGATCCTTAAAGCAAACATTTTGTTCAAAACGTTAAAAGCAGATTAATTCTTCCGAAATTTCAAGTTTGTTCAAGTGTGAATGTCGTCCATATTTTGCAGAAGCAGGTTCTTTCAAATACTTTTGGGAACATGTATGTTAAGGCTCTCCCTTCTTTCTTTTGGTATGGTCCATATGATACTGAAGAAATGAGCAAACACAGATTCCATAAATTACTCTATTCATAGAAATAGTAGGGGTGTCTATATTCTTGATTCCCTATGAAAAATATTGTTATCTTCTGCTCGTGGGTCTCAGAATAATACGTAGTTGGAAAAAGTTATCCGGAAGGAATATTGAGATTATTAAGTATTTTTCATGCATTTCATACATGTGCATTGACCCATGACCAGATGGCGTTATATACACGTATATATGTAAATATATGTATATGGGATATGGGAAAAGGTTACGACGTTATATACGCACCACCACCGGATCAGCTGGTATATGATGATGATGTTGCCCCCAGTGGCCGAAATATGATTCAAACGGCGTTATATACGCATATATATGTAAATATGATTCAAACGGTGTTATATACGCGTATATATATATATATATATATATATATATATATATATATGGGAAAGGTTATGGCGTTATATACGCACCACCACCTGATCAGCTGGTATACGATGATAATTTTGCCCACAGTGGACGATATGATATGATGGGATGCTCTCAAAGGCTGATGATATTATGAAACATGTAACTATGCACGACATGACATTCATACGCATATGCATGACGTTAAAAGTAATTTATGATTTACAAAGTTATTCAGACTTACAGGTTGAGTCATGTACTATATATGTCTTCCATATCTCTCATGTATTAATTTATGTGCCTTACATACTCGGTGCATTTTTCGTACTGACGTCCCTTTTGCCTGGGGACGCTGCGTTTCATGCATGCAGGTCCCGATAGACAGGTTGAGAGCCCTCCAAGTAGGCTATCATCTCGGCGGAAGATGTTGATGCGCTCCATTTGCTTCGGAGTTGCTCGTTTGGTTAGTATGATTTAGACGCATATTGTTTGGTATGGCGGGACTCTGTCCCGACCCTTATGACATTTATGTATTCTTAGAGCTTGTAGACATATGTCATGTACGTGAAAGATTGTACGGCCTTGTCGGCCTATGTTTTGAGTTTATAAAGGATCATGTTGGCCTATTAGGCCCGTATGCATGTGTATATGATGATGTATTAAGAAAGATACGTTACGTTGGTACTCGGTTGAGTAAGGTACCGGGTGCCCATCCCGGCCCATCGGTTTGGGTCGTGACAAAAGTGGTATCGGAGCAGTTCTTTCCTAGGGAATCTACAAGCCGTGTCTAGTAGAGTCTTATTTATGGGTGTGTCGTGCACCACACTTATAAGCAGGAGGCTATAGGACTTTTAGGATTGTCACTCTTTCTTCTTACTCTAGATCGTGTGGTAGATACCACTTATAAGAATTCAAATTCTGAAATTCTATTTTATTCGTAATAAGACGATGCCTACATCTGAAAAGAAGGTTGGAAAGAGAGATAGTTGTGGGAGAGCTGAGTTGGAGGAACTGGATTTTGGTATGATGCCTACGATAGGTAAATATGAGGTCTTTAGCAGATCATGGGTATACTGAAAGGTGTAAGCTTCCTGATAAGAAGCCTTAAGGCAAGAATGCATATCTATCTTTATGGTGAAGGACAATGAGAGATTAAGAAAATAAGTACAAGTTTCAGTAAGTAAAAGGAGCAAGGTGAAAATGGGTATGAGGTACCCAGTTAATGAAGGTTAACATCATTTATAATTGAGGCAGAGGAATATAAGATTTTTGAGTTATACTCAATAGTAATAGAGGTATATACAATTGGTCGCACCTATTCCAGATATGCTCTATGGGGATTAACAAAAGTAGTATAAGAAGATATGATGGATGAATTGTTTGCGTCGGTTGACATTTCCGAAGGATATTGCAAATATGCTAATAAATCTCTTTATGAGACACCCAGATGGTGCACTCTGAAACAGTGCAGCCAGGTATGAGTACTACAAAGACATGCACTATAAGCCTTGAAGGGATAAATATTACCTTAAGTGTGGCTCTCATCCCTAGTAGATCAAGGATGTTGAGAAACCCAAAGAGCCATTGGATGGAGCAAAGGGAAGCTAAGAGCAAAAGAATGTCTTGTTCAAGTTTTCAGAATAAAGTGATAGGCATAAATGTTAGCGGGAAATAATAAAAGAGTTAATGAAGCATTATGAGTAATATGTGATACATGGATGGAAACGGTAGATCAAAAGATGACAATATTACAAAATCTATAGTCAAGTGAGAGAAGAAACGAGAAGTGACAGGCCTTAGGACAACAAAAGAGTATAGACCATACAATCATGTCCTCATTTCGAGAAATAAGTTCGTAACTCTAGCGTGATTACCAAGAGGAAAAGTTAGACCCCAGAGTAATAGAACTAGTATGGATTGGTGAACAAGATAAACTAAACATGAATTAGGGACTGAGTGACTGATGATAGTCGCCATCATAAGAATTTCAGATTTTGTTCCGCCATAATAAAATGGACGACAAAAGAAGATTCATGAGAAATTCAGAAAATGGTCATTCAGGAAGACGCTTCCCTACAACAAGCAATGTGAGCCACGTTCAGCTTAAGGGACTGTATGTGCCAGTTATACTAAGTTTCACCCTCGTGACTAAGGAATTTTACTATCCTTGGTACCGAAGGATTACCGCAAGGCAAGTAAGGGTCATCGATGATGTGAAAGGATGCCAAAGATGAAAAGGTGAAACATCTATAGGAAGGTCGTCGTAGCTCCAAATCTTAGTACTCCCCTAAAAGGGAATATGAAATGATAAAAGGAAGAATGCGATAAAAATGAGAAAGGGATGAGATTGCACTTACCCAAATGCTACAGATATGCTACGACTCTAGAACATTATGCAAACGCGATGTCAAGGAGAAGAAGTAAGGGTTCCTTCCCGAGATGTTATTGACAATTAAGGAGCTAGTGCGAGACGTAAGTTAAGACCAAGGAAATAACTCAAGAAAGATTTCGCGGAATATTGACATGAGAATGGGCCAACGAGTAGTTAGTAGTTGATTCAGGAAGAGCCTAGTCATGGCTAGTCAAGAGGATACAGACAAGACAGCAGGTCGTGCAAGATAAAGATAGTAAAACCCAATATAGTGAATTTAACCCCGCAGTTATGACATTGTAATATTTGAGAAATATTCAAATAGGAGTTGGGGTAGTTAAAGGTACCGTATGAGTATTGCGGAAATAAAAGGTAGTTCCGCGGGGAAGACAATCAAAACTTCAGTTCAGAAGCACTCGTACGAGTAGATGAGTGTGGAGGTAAGTAACTAAGGATAATTACAAGTGAGCACGAACATCAAGAATTCTATCGGGAATACGATATAATAAGCTCGTATCTTTACAAAAGTCAAAGGATCCTCCCTAAGTACTACAGTGAAGGACTAGCTAAGGAAATGAGGAAGAAAGCTTCAACCTAAGCACAGTGACCTAAAGAGGAAATGGTCTTGTAACAACAATTTCACAATAATATTGTACGTCCTCCATAAGAAAGAGGAATCTACTGTGGCTAGTGAACGTGAAGTAAAAATCAAAAAAAATATTCGAAGATCATATGAGTTGTACGGAAATTCCGGCATGCGTAGGATCTAAGATAAGCTAAGTATGCACGTAACAAGGGGGAAGAAAGATCAAGAAAGATAATAGCTTATGTTAAAAGAAAGCTGAGAAGGAACGAAAGGAATTATTTGATCAATGATCCCAAGTTGGTGACGTTATGAACGCACTTAAGAGTTTGGAGTTTTATACATGCAGCATATATGTTTACAATCATACAATCGTAAAAGATTCCGGTATAAGTTAAAAGAAAGAATTAAGCCCATGTCATAGACAAAGGAATGAATTGTTAAAAGATTGTATCATGGATATTCCATAGCGTCCATGGAAGGCTAAAGTAATAACTAATACCATAAGCCACAGATTGGAAGATAACTTAAGCCAACATAAAGGCCGATTAGAAGAAGAAGGAAACTAAAGAGTTACATCAACAAAGTAAATCAGGAATTTGATTATTGAACCCAGAAGTTATAGGAATCATGATTGAGAACATAGCAGAATCACTCTTAATATTAGAGGTACAAGAGAAATAGCACAGCAACTACGTTCTATAACGTCTCTACGATAAAGCCAATTAGAAGAATCAACCTCATAAGAAGTCAGTATGGAGCTCCCACCAGATTATATAGGCACCAGAGGTGCAAGTATTATAATAAAGCTTCAAATGGTGGATGTGATTTATACCTATGTGGGAGGAAGGTTATGAAGGAAAGATAGAAAAATGTAAGGTAATATTTTAAAGTAAGTAAGGTAAAGTTGAACAACGTATGAAATACTCAAGTATAGAAGGATGAGAGTGGTCCATACTCTAGGTAAAAGACTAGAAACGCTGGGATTCAGTATCCAGGAATGATAACAGTGTCATCAGTGACATACCTTCCTGCCTATGGTTTCTAAGTACCGAAAGTTTTGATTAGAGAGTAAAAGAAGAGTTAGAGATGATGCGATGTCTCGCTTGATGTTCCAGAAAATCATAAGGAAATCGATCGCAAGCTAAAGTATGATAGAACAACAAGGTTTTAGAAAGACAAGAGTAAGGATACGAAGAATTCAAGTGAGAAGGTGACGACAATGGATAAGTCCTTGGGATTAAACCCGTGAAAACAAAGGAGCTGATGGTCCCTCGAAGTTATAGAAAGCTCAATATAGCCTGAATAAACTCAAATGAGTCTAAGACTAGTAGCAGTTAGAAAAGATGAAATGTTGCTTGAGGGTGTAATTGTGATAGATAAAGGATGATGTTTGGGCCTTTGGTTGAGTAATGATTTCATGAAGTGTACAGAATTAAAATACCCACATAAGATAAACCACATTGGGATGCTATGAAAAACGGTTATGGATGTATTGTATAGTATCACCCCTAGGTGGATCAATCTAAATATTTCAGATGTCCCCGATGAGATGCGAGCCCTAGCGGCGGTGTTACATAAAAAAATCAAGTTATCAGTGGTAGATGATGAATCAACATTAAGGTAAATCAACAATAGATGGATAAAAGTTTAACAGTGCGAGCTGAAATTAGACCATCGGTCTTAAGGATAAACAACGAGAGTAACTTGGAGTTGGTTGCAGACCTCAGTAACGATAAATCAAAGTAAGAGTTATGGTATAGTATGACTTACCGAAGTGCAGTAAGTCATATGGATAGATAACCAGGTCTATGAAATAAGATATATCCATATTTGCAAGTTCTACAAAGTACCGAACGAGGAACTTTAGTACACCTATAGATGCCCAGAGAGGCACCCTATTAAGCATTGTAAATATTTACAAAGTAAGGCCTAGAGATTGGCTAAAAGCTAAAAGGAAAAAGGAATCTCATAAAAGCACTTACAAAGCCAGGGCCATACAAGATGCATGGCAGGAGGTTACAGCAATTTCAAGATTAGGAAGATTTCAACCACATGTCATGATATGAGCAAAAAGACTAAAGGGGGGAATACCCAAGACTTTGGATTTATTTACAGAGCAACTACTTAAATGGCAAGAAGAGTAATAAGGTATTCACAAGAGCTATAAGTTACGAAAATGATAAGAGTATCAATCAACATTCGAGGACAAATGTTCCAAAGGGGGGAATGATGTTACGCCCCGCAATATTACATCAATATTATGTCCCGCAGTATTATATTATGACGATGTTATGCCTTGCAGTATTACATTACGGTGATGTTACACTTCGCAGTGTTAAGTTGCGACGATGTTACACCCTGTAGTATTGTGCGTTGAATTTGTTGTAAGTTAATTGACATCAGTCCAAGGAAAAGATTATTTGGAGATTATAAGGATTGTAAGTGATGAATAAATTCGTGAAGATGAGAGGGGAAGCAAGTTGAAGAAAATGAATTTCGTTGAAATTTGGTATTTTGGGCTAATATACGGCTCGAGCTAAAATACTCGGTATTTATAAACTAGTACCATGCAAGGTACCATATGACCATGGTAGTATAATGTATAAAGTATATATGAAGTATATTAAAAATAAGTAGAATTTTAAGTAATTTGTGACAATTTTTAAATTATGCGGGTAATTGATTAATTACCGGGTAACAGGACATTACCCGGTTAACTAATAAGTGGATAAAAATTAACAAAAACTTAGTCAAAAAAAAACGTGGCACAAATGCCACAAGGCTAAGATGACTCATGAGCAATATATGCCATATGGCTATTTATGGCCAAATCAAAAATTTGACTAACCTAAGACTTAAAGTCTTATCTTCAAAAGATATCAGAAACATTTTCCCATTATTGAAAATCAGGCAAAACACTTGCATTCCTTGGTTGTTAGAACCAAAACATGAGAAAGCAGATTTCAAAATGTTTTGAAGATTTCAACAACTCCTTGGTTTTCAAGATTTCAACAATTCGATCCTTAAAGCAAACATTTTGTTCAAAACATTAAAAGTAGATTAATTCGTCCGAAATTTCAAGTTTGTTCAGTGTGAATGTCGTCCATATTTTGCAGAAGCAGATTCTTTCAAATAATTTTGGGAACAGGTATGTTAAGGCTCTCCCTTCTTTCTTTTGGCATGGTCCATATGATACTGAAGAAACGAGCAAACACACAGTTTCCATAAATTACTCTATTCATAGAAATAGTAGGGGTGTCTATATTCTTGATTCCCCATGAAAAATACTATTATCTTCTGCTCGTGGGTCTCAGAATAATACATAGTTGGAAAAAGTTATCCGGAAGGAATATTGAGATTATTAAGTATTTTTCATGCATTTCATACATGTGCATTGACCCATGACCAGATAGCGTTATATACGCGTATATATGTAAATATATGTATATGGTATATGGGAAAAGGTTACGGCGTTATATACGCACCACCACCTGATCAGCTGGTATATGATGATGATGTTGCCCACAATGGCCGAAATATGATTCAAACGGCGTTATATACACATATATATGTAAATATGATTCAAAGGGCGTTATATACGGAGCAAATACATAATTTCCATAAATTACTCTATTCATAGAGTTATTAGGGGTGTCTATATTCTTGATTCCCCATGAAAAGTATTATTATTTCCTGTTCATGGGTCTCAGAATAATACGCAGTTGGAAAAAATTTATTCGGAAGGAATATTGAGATTATTAAGTATTTTTCATGCATTTCATACATGTGCATTGACCCATGACCAGATAGCGTTATATACGCGTATATATGTAAATATATGTATATGGTATATGGGAAAAGGTTACGGCGTTATATACGCACCACCACCTGATCAGCTGGTATATGATGATGATGTTGCCCACAATGGCCGAAATATGATTCAAACGGCGTTATATACACATATATATGTAAATATGATTCAAAGGGCGTTATATACGCGTATATATATATATATAGAAAGATTTTATTAACGTACTTTTCATACATTGCATTCATGTACATTGACCCATGACCAGATGGCGTTATATACACATATATATGTATGTATATACATGTATATGGGATATGGAAAAGATTATGGCGTTATATACACACCACCACCTGATCAGCTGGTATACGTTGATGAATTTTGCCCACAGTGGCCGATATGATATGATGGAATGCCCTCAAAGGCTGATGATATTATGAAACATGTACCTATGCACGACATGACATTCATACGCATATGTATGATGTTAAAAGTAATTTATGATTTATAAAGTTATTCAGACTTACAGGTTGAGTCATGTACTATATATGTCTTCCATATCTCTCATGTATTTATTTATGTGCCTTACATACTCGGTGCATTTTTTGTACTGACGTCCCTTTTGCCTGGGGATGCTGCGTTTCATGCCTGCAGGTCCCGATAGACAGGTCGAGAGCCCTCCAAGTAGGCTATCAGCTCAGCGGAAAATGTTGGTGCGCTCCATTTGCTTCGGAGTTGCTTGTTTGGTTAGTATGATTTAGACGCATATTGTTTGGTATGGCGGGACTCTGTCCCGACCCTTATGACATTTATGTATTCTTAGAGGCTTGTAGACATATGTCATGTACGTGAAAGATTGTACGGCCTTGTCGGCCTATGTTTTGAGTTTATAAAGGATCATGTTGGCCTATTAGGCCCGTATGCATGTGTATATGATGATGTATTAAGAAAGATACGTTACGTTGGTACTCGATTGAGTAAGGTACCGGGTGCCCATCTCGGCCCATCGGTTTGGGTCGTGACAAAAGTGGTATCAGAGCAGTTCTTTCCTAGGGAGTCTACAAGCCGTGTCTAGTAGAGTCTTATTTATGGGTGTGTCGTGCACCACACTTATAAGCAGGAGGCTACAAGGCTTTTAGGATTGTCACTCTTTCTTCTTACTCTAGATCGTGTGGTAGATATCACTTATAAGAATTCAAATTCTGAAATTCTATTTTATTCGTAATAAGACGATGCCTACATCTGAAAAGAAGGTTGGAAAAAGAGATAGTTGTGGGAGAGCTGAGTTGGAGGAACTGGATTTTGGTATGATGCCTACGATAGGTAAATATGAGGTCTTTAGCAGATCATGGGTATACTGAAAGGTGTAAGCTTCCTGATAAGAAGCCTTAAGGCAAGAATGCATATCTATCTTTATGGTGAAGGACAATGAGAGATTAATAAGATAAGTACAAGTTTCAGTAAGTAAAAGGAGCAAGGTGAAAATGGGTACGAGGTACCCAGTTAATGAAGGTTAACATCATTTATAATTGAGGCAGAGGAATATAAGATTTTTGAGTTATATTCAATAGTAATAGAGGTATATACAATTGGTCGCACCCATTCCAGATATGCTCTATGGGGATTAACAGAAGTAGTATAAGAAGATATGTGGATGAATTTTTTGCGTCGGTTGACATTTCCGAAGGATATTGCAAATATGCTAATAAATCTCTTTATAAGATACCCAGATGGTGCACTCTGAAATAGTGCAGCCAGATATGAGTACTACAAAGACATGCACTATAAGCCTTGAAGGGATAAATATTACCTTAAGTGTGGCTCTCATCCCTAGTAAATCAAGGATGTTAAGAAACCCAAAGAGCCATTGGATGGAGCAAAGGGAAGCTAAGAGCAAAAGAATGTCTTGTTCAAGTTTTCAGAATAAAGTGATAGGCATAAATGTTAGCGGGAAATAAGAAAAGAGTTAATGAAGCATTATGAGTAAGATGTGATACATTGATGGAAACGGTAGATCAAAATATGACAATATTACAAAATCTATAGTCAAGTGAAGGAAGAAACAAGAAGTGACAGGCCTTAGGACAACAAAAGAGTACAGACCATACAATCATGTCCTCATTTCAAGAAATAAGTTTGCAACTCTATCGTGATTACCAAGAGGAAAAGTTAGACCCCAGAGTAATAGAACCAGTATGGATTGGTGAACAAGATAAACTAAACATAAATTAGGGACTGAGTGACTGATGATAGTCGCCATCATAAGAATTTCAGATTTTGTTCCGCCAATAATAGAATGGACGACAAAAGAAGATTCATGAGAAATTCAGAGAATGGTCATTCAGGAAGGCGCTTCCCTACAGCAGGCAATGTGAGCCACGTTCAGCTTAAGGGACTGTATGTGCCAGTTATACTAAGTTTCACCCTCGTGACTAAGGAATTTTACTATCCTTGGTACCGAAGGATTACCGCAAGGCAAGTAAGGGTCATCGATGATGTGAAAGGATGCCAAAGATGAAAAGGTGAAACATCTATATGAAGGTCGTCGTAGCTCCAAATCTTAGTACTCCCCTAAAGGGGGGAATATGGAATGATAAAAGGAAGAATGCAATAAAAATGAGAAAGGGATGAGATTGCACTTACCCAAATGCTACAGATATGCTACGACTCTAGAACATTATGCAAACGCGATGTCAAGGAGAAGAAGTAAGGGTTCCTTCCCAAGATGTTATTGACAATTAAGGAGCCAGTGCGAGACGTAAGTTAAGACCAAGGAAATAACTCAAGAAAGATTCCGCGAAATATTGACATGAGAATGGGCCAACGAGTAGTTAGTAGTTGATTCACAGCATGCTCCCCCCCCTCTTAGCTGTTTAAATTTTGTATATTTCCTTCTATTGCATATATCTGCACAGGTTGTTTTTGGTAGGTCCTGTCTAGCCTCGTCACTACTTCGCCGGGGTTAGGCCAGGCACTTACCAGCACATGGGGTCGGTTGTGCTGATGCTACACTCTGTTCATCTCTTTGCACAGATCTAGGAGCAGCTTTTGGACCTCAGCAGTAGGATTTGATCGGGAGCTGACTTCAGTCCAGAGACACCGAGGTAGCCTTGCTGACGTCCGCAGGCCCGGAGTCTCTCTCTCTCTCTTTATTCAGTTTGTTATCTTTTGTACCGAAACAAACAGTTTATAATTTTCGTTTAGACAATTGTATTTAGTAAATCTTAGAAGTTCGTGAGCATTGTGACAACAATCTTGGGTAGAGGATTATGTTAAACTTCCGCATTTAATTACAATTATTTAAGTTTAAAGACTTTCGCTTTTATTTAATTGTCTCGTTTTGTTATATTGTTGCGAATGTTATCAAAAATGTTTTAATACTTGGCCGGCCTTGCTCCAATAGTAGGCGCCATCACGACTCCCGATGGTGGGAAATCCGGGTCGTGACAAGTTGGTATGAGAGAACTAGGTTACTTAGGTCTCACAACTCACGGACAAGCTCGGTAGAGTCTGAGGGATCGGTACGGAGACATCTGTATTTATCCCGCAGAGGCTACTGAGTTAGGAAAACTTCACATCTGTTCTTTCTTGTCGTGCGGTTCTGTTTCCCCAATACTGATTGAATTTCTACTCCGTTCTTTCGTAGATGGCGAGGACACGCGCTTCCTCATCGACCACGCAGCAGCCCGAGCCCCCAGCAGCAGCTCCTATTAGGGGCAGAGGTTGAGGACGAGGCCGTGCCAGAGGCCGAGGCAGGGGTAGAGCTTAGCCCCGAGCAGCAGTTCCAGAGGTGGGGCCTCATGTTGATTATAATGAGGAGGTTCCAGCTCCAGCAGCTCCGGTGGGCCCATCTCAGGTCCCAGAGGGTTTCATTGCCACCCCACTTCTTCAGGACGCCCGGGTTCGATTGGTGGGCCTTATGGAGAGAGTCACCCGAACAGGTTTGCTTCCTGTATCACCAGCCACTTCTCAGGCTGGAGGAGGGGCTCAGACTCCTACTACACGCACTCCGGAGTAGGTAGCTCCCCAGATTCGGACTCCAGCGGTTCAGCTAGTTGGGGTAGTTCAACCGGGTGCCATAGCTCAGACCGACGATGGCGGCTATGTCCGCTGATGCTTTGTGGAGACTGGATAGGTTCACCAAGCTCTTCACTTCTACTTTTGCCGATGCATCTACTGAGGATCCCCAGGATTATCTAGACAGCTGCCACGAGGTTCTCAGAAACATAGGTATTGTTGAGACCAATGGGGTTGATTTTTCTACATTTCGCTTGTCTGGATCCGCCAAGACTTGGTGGAGGGATTATTGCTTAGCGAGACCAGCCGGATCGCCATCTTTGACTTGGGAGCAGTTTACAGTGTTGTTTCTAGAGAAGTTTCTCCCCGTTACTCAGAGAGAGGCCTATCGAAGGCAGTTTGAGCGCCTCCAGCAGGGTTCTATGACTGTTACCCAGTATGAGACCAGGTTTATCAATTTAGCTCGCCATGCTCTCATCATACTTCCCACCGAGAGACAGAGGGTGAGAAGGTTTATTAATGGTCTTATTCTGCCGATTCGTCTTCAGATGGCCAAGGAGGCCGGGAGCGAGATCACATTTCAGGAGGTAGCCAATGTGGCCCGTAGAGTTGAGATGGTTCTGTCACAGGGAGGTGGTCATGGATCGGATAAGAGGCCCCATCATTCAGGCAGATTCAGTGGTACCTCGTCTGGAGGTAGAGATTCGTATGGTAGAGGCCATCCTCCTAGGCCCTTTCAGTCAGCTCTCCAGGTATCACATGGTATCTCAGGTGGTCGTGGTTCTCAGACGCATTATTTGGATCAGCAGTCCTTCAGTGCACCACCAGCTCCCATCAGTGCACCGCCGCTTCAGAGTTTCCGAGGTGGTCATTCAGGGCGATAGGGTCAGCAGTCTCAGCAGCCGAGGGCTTGTTACACTTGTGGTGATATGGGTCACATTGCCAGGTTTTGCCCTCAAGTTTTGGGTAGTTCTTAGCAGCAGGGTCCTCGTCCTATGATTCAGGCACCAGTTGCTCCACAGCCTGCCCAGCCAGCTAGAGGCAGGGGTAGAGGACATAGAGGTAGAGGTAGAGGTCATATAGGTGGAGCTCAAACCACCAGAGGTAGGGGTCAGCCAGCAGCCGATCGTCCCAAGGATGTGATTCAGGGAGGTGGGGGCCAACCCCGATGTTATGCTTTGCCAGCCAGGTCAGAGGCTGAGTCATCCGATGTTGTTATTACAGGTACTATTTTGGTCTATGATAGAGATGCTTCAGTGCTATTTGACCCTGGATCTACGTATTCATATGTATCGCCCTATTTTGTACCCTACCTGGTTATGCCTAGTGAGGCCTTGAGTATTCCTATGTATGTATCTACACTAGTGGGTGATTCTATAGTGGTTGATCGGGTTCATCGTTCATGTGTTGTGGTATTTAGGGGACTTGAGACCCGTATTGATTTGTTGCTCTTAGATATGGTGGATTTCGACGTTATGTTAGGGATGGATTGGTTGTCCCTGTATCATGCGATCTTGGATTGTCATGCCAAGACTGTGACTTTATCCTTACCGAATTTGCCCCGTTTAGAGTGGAGAGGGACTCCTAGTCATTCTACCCGCAGTGTTATTTCGTATGTGAAGGCTCGGCGTATGGTCGAGAAAGGGTGTTTGGCCTACTTGGCTTATGTTCGTGATTCCAGTGCTGAGATTCCCTCTATTGATTTTGTGCCCATGGTTCGTGAGTTTCCTGAGGTTTTCCCATCAGACTTGCCAGGGATGCCACCCGATAGGGATATTGATTTTTGCATCGATTTGGCTCCGGGCACTCAGTCCATTTCTGTTCCGCCATATCGCATGGCCCCGACAGAGTTGAAAGAGTTGAAAGAGCAGTTGCAAGACTTGCTTGAGAAGGGTTTCATTAGACCCAGCATATCGCCTTGGGGTGCGCCAATTCTGTTTGTAAAGAAAAAGGATGGCTCGATGAGAATGTGTATTGATTACCTGCAATTGAATAAAGTTACAATTAAGAATAAGTATCCATTGCCGAGGATTGATGATTTGTTCGATCAGCTTCAGGGTGCCAAGGTATTTTCAAAGATTGACTTGAGATCTGGCTACCATCAGTTGAGGATTAGGGCATCCTATGTCCCTAAGACAACATTCCGCACTCGGTACGGGCATTATGAGTTCTTGGTTATGTCATTTGGGTTGACCAATGCCCCAGCAGCCTTTATGGATTTGATGAACCGAGTGTTCAGGCCTTATTTGAACTCGTTCATGATAGTCTTCATTGATGATATTTTGATATATTCCCGCAGCCGGGAGGAGCACGAGAAGCATCTTAGAGTGGTTCTTCAGACCTTGAGGGATATTCAGTTATATGCTAAGTTCTCGAAGTGCGAGTTCTGGTTAAGCTCAATTGCATTTCTGGGTCACGTTGTATCAGTAGAGGGTATTCAGGTGGACTCGAAGAAGATAGAGGCAGTCAAGAACTGGCCTCGACCAGCTTCAGCTACAGAGATTCGGAGTTTCTTGGGGTTAGCAGGTTACTACCGTCGGTTCGTGGAGGGGTTTTCATCCATTGTAGCCCCGATGACCAGGTTGACCCAGAAGGGAGCCCAGTTCAGATGGTCGGACGAGTGTGAGGTGAGATTTCAGAAGCTCAAGACAGCTCTGACTACGGCACCGATATTAGTTTTGCCCACAGGTTCAGGGCCTTATACAGTCTATTGTGATGCATCTCGTATTGGACTTGGTGCAGTATTGATGCACGATGGCAAGGTCATTGCCTATGCTTCGAGGCAATTGAAGGTTCATGAGAAGAACTATCCAGTGCATGATTTGGAGTTGCCAGCCATTGTTCACGCATTGAAGATTTGGAGGCACTATCTGTATGGCGTGGCGTGTGAGGTGTTCACGGATCATAAGAGTCTTCAGTATTTATTCAAGCAAAAGGAGTTGAATTTGAGGCAGAAGAGGTGGTTGGAGTTGTTGAAATATTACGACATCACTATCCTATATCACCCGGGAAAGGATAATGTGGTGGTCGATGCCTTGAGTAGGAAGTTAGCCAGTATGGGCAATCTTGCTTATATTCCGGTCAGCGAGAGACCGCTTGCTTTGGACGTTCAGGCTTTGGCCAATCAGTTAGTGAGGTTGGATATTTCTGAGCCTAGTAGAGTATTAGCTTGCACGGTCGCTCGTTCTTCATTATTAGAGCATATCCGTGATCGGCAGTTTGATGATCCCCATTAGTGTGTCCTTAGGGACACGGTACATCGTGGAGGTTCCAAGCAGGTTACCTTAGATGCTGATGGAGTTTTGAGATTGCAGGGTCGAGTTTGTGTGTCTAACGTGGATGGGCTTCGAGAGTTGATTTTAGAGGAGGACCATAGCTCCCGGTACTCTATTCATCCGAGCGCCGCGAAGATGTATCAGGACTTGCGACAACATTATTGGTGGCGTAGAATGAAGAAGGATATCGTTGCCTATGTGGCTCGGTGTTTGAATTGTCAGCAGGTTAAGTATGAGCATTAGAGGCCTAGTGGTTTATTTCAGAGGATTGAGCTTCCTGAGTGGAAGTGGGAGCGGATCACTATGGACTTCGTTGTTGGGCTCCCGCAGACTCGGAGGAAGTTCGACGCAGTTTGGGTCATTGTTGATAGGCTGACCAAGTCAGCACATTTCATTCCTGTGGCAGTCTCCTATTCATCTGAGAGGTTAGCTGAGATCTATATCCGGGAGATTGTTCGCCTTCATGGTGTGCTGGTATCTATCATTTCGGACCGAGGTACGTAGTTTACCTCGCGTTTCTGGAAAGCAGTCCAGCGAGAGTTAGGCACCCAGGTTGAGTTGAGTACAACATTTCATCCTCAGACGGACGGGCAGTCCGAGCAGATTATTCAGATATTGGAGGATATGCTCCGAGCTTGTGCCATTGACTTTGGAGGTTCATGGGATCAGTTCTTGCCTTTAGCAGAGTTTGCCTACAACAACAGCTACCAGTTGAGTATCCAGATGGCTCCTTATGAGGCTTTGTATGGTAGGCGATGTCGATCTCCGGTTGGATGGTTTGAGCCGGGAGAGGCTCGGTTGTTGGGTATAGATTTGGTTCAGGAGGCTTTGGACAAAGTCAGGATCATTCAGGATAGACTTCATATAGCTCAGTCCAGGCAAAAGAGCTATGCAGATCGAAAGGTTCGAGATGTGGCTTTCATGGTTGGTGAGTGGGTATTGCTCCGAGTGTCGCCTATGAAGGGCGTTATGAGATTTGGGAAGAAGGGCAAGCTTAGCCCTAGGTTCATTGATCCATTTGAGATTCTTGATCGAGTGCGAGAGGTGGCTTATAGACTTGCATTGCCACCTAGCTTATCAGTCGTACATCCAGTGTTTCATGTGTCCATGCTTCAGAAATATCATGGCGATCCATCCCACGTGTTAGATTTCAGCACTGTCCAGTTGGACAAGGACTTATCTTATGAGGAGGAGCCGGTAGTTATTCTAGACCGGTAGGTTCGCCAGTTGAGGTCGAAGAGTTTTCCTTCGATTCGTGTTCAGTGGAGAGGTCAGCCTCCTGAGGCATCAACCTGGGAGTCCGAGTCCGATATGCGGGACCGTTATCCTCACCTTTTCCCCGACTCACGTACTTCCTTCTTATGTCCGTTCGAGGACGAACGATTGTTTTAGAGGTGGAGAATGTGACGACCCAAAGGGTCACCACCGGTTTTCTCCCTTTTTCCGTGCTTCCGAGGCCTTGAAAATCTCACCTTTAGTTGCCTCGATTTGTGTGCGCAGTCCGGGCGCATAGCCGGAAAAGCTTATGTGTTAAATTATGTGAAATTTGATAAATTGTGGCTTTAAAATGGTTAAAGTTGACTTTGGTCAATATTTTGGGTAAACGGACCCGGACCCGTGATTTGGCGGTCCTGGAGGGTCCGTAGAAAAATATGGGACTCAGGCGTATGCCCGTAATCGAAATCCGAGGTCCCGAGCCCGAGAAATGAATTTTTAAAAGAAATTATTTTTTTGAATTTTTTTGGAAATTTGAAATGAAAATGGAATAGAAAGCGTTGGTATCGGGCCCGTATTTTGGTTCCGGCGCTCGGTACAGGTTTTATATGTGGTTTAAGCGCTTCCTATGAAATTTGGTTGAAATCGGACGTAATTTGACGTGTTTTGGACCTAAAACTCTAAGTTTGAAAGTTTATGAAGTTTGATGAAAAAAGTGATGATTTTGAGGTTTGATTCCCCGTTTATGATGTTATTTTGGCAATTTAATCGCATGGTTAAGTTCGTAAGATGTTGCTGAGTTAGTGTGTGCGTTTGGTTAGGAGCCCCGAGGGCTCGGGAGTGTTTCGAAAGTGTTTCAGAGTGGTTTTGGCCTTAGAAAAGTTGCAGAAGTTTCAGTTCTGATGTTCTGGTATCCAGTTCTATGCGATCACATAGGTAGCATTGCGATTGCATAGAGTAATCCTTCAGGTGCCCCACATTTGTTCTATGCGATCGCATAGATTCATCCGCGATCGCATAGCTTAGCCAGATCCTTCAATGCGAACGCAACCTTTAATCCGTGTTCGCATTTCATTAAGTCCAAACCTGGAATGCACAGCCTTTTCTTCTATGCGTTCGCAGCAGCCCTTCCCCGATCACAATGACCAGCTTCCCCTTTACCCTATGCGATCGCATTACCTTCTTCGCGATCGCATAGGGCATTTTTGCCCAGTGATTTTAAATACCCAAAACAGAACAGTGACGAGATTTAGTCTATATTTCACACGAGTTCTTCTTCTCCACAGCTCTTGAGCAATTTTTGAAGCTCTTCTTCATCAAAGTCTTTTGGGTAAGTAATTTCCCACCTATTTCCTTCACTCTTCTTCATTAATTACTGAAATTCTAAACCTAAATCATGAAATCAAAGTAGAAATTAGGGGTTTTGGGTAGAGTTAGGTTTTTGGGAATTTTGAGTGATTCAACCTCAATTTGGGGTCGGATCTTAAAATAAATTATATATTTGAACTCGTGGGGTTATGGGTAATCGGGTTTTGGTCTGAGCCTCGTGTTTGGACCATGTGGGCCCGGGGTCGAATTTTGGTACTCTTTGGAAGAATTCTAGGAACTTCATATCTAAGCTATGAGATTTTGTTATCGAGTCTTTATTGATATTATTGAATTAATTATGTCTAGATATCGTTGTTTCGGAGTCGGATTATAAAGGAAAGGCGGTATTTGAGGGTTGATTGCTATTCTTTGGACCGAGGTAAGTGTTTATTCTAACTTTGGCTTGAGGAAATAGGATTAGAGTGTTGTTTGCTATATGCTAATTGTTGAGTACGGTGTATAGGCATGGTGACGAGTATCTATACACCGGAGTCTAGCATGACCGTGAGTCTTACTTGTGTTTATTCGGATTTTGTGATACCTCTTCCTTGTTAAATTGATAAATTTCATATAATGTGAAGAGTTTGAGGAAGAATTATGATTTGTACATTCTTGGAGCATTGGCTCGAGTATATCATAAAGTGTGAAAGTATATGAAATGATTGAACCCCTTTGGAGCGTTGGCTTAGGTGGTAAAGTGAGATAAGAGGTAAAAGTGAAAGAAAGAAAAAGAATTATTGAATTGCTCCCTTGCCGGGATGCTTGTTGCTTTGTTGACTATCTCCCTTGCCGGGATACTGAGATTATTGATATTGTTCCCTTACCGGGTTTTTAACTGCTTAATTGTGCTCCCTTGCCGGGAGTTAGCTGTTTATTTGTATTCCCTTGCTGGGATTTCTATCATTATTTATCTACTTTCTTGCCCCTTGTTTGTGATTGTTGCTTGGGTGAGGAAGAGTGATAAATCACGAAGGGTAATGCTGTGCCGCACGATGTACCATTCCGTGCCGATTTTATTGATTATATGGTGAGGAAAGAGAGTAAAAGCAAGAAGGGTGATGCCGTGCATATTTCATTTATATGATTGCTTTGGTGAGGACGAGAGCGTAAAGCACGAAGGGTGATGCCGTGTATTTGTTGCTTTCTGATTCTTTGTTGATATCCGAGTTATGTTGTTTCTTTCATTACTTGTTCTTATTTGATTTACTTCGAGGTTATAGATTTCCTTACCCTATTTGCCTTGTGATTGTTGTTTGGGTGAGGAAGAGCGTAAAGCACGAAGGGTGATGCCGTGTATTGTTTTGGTGAGAACGAGAGTAAAAGCGCGAAGGGTGATGCCGTGCAAATTTGTTGACTTTTGATTCTTGTTGACATTCTGGCTTTGCTACTTCCTTCTGTTATTGAGGATTTCTATTTGAAACTGTTAGCTCCCCATAGCATGCTCCCCCCTCTTAACTGTTTAAATTCTGTATATTTCCTTCTATTGCATATATCTGCACAGGTTATTTTTGGTAGGTCCTGTCTAGCCTCGTCACTACTTCGCCGGGGTTAGGCCAGACACTTACCAACACATGGGGTCGGTTGTGCTGATGCTACACTTTGTGCATCTTTTTGCACAGATCCAGGAGCAGCTTTTGGACCTCAACAGTAGGATTTGATCGGGAGCTGACTTCAGTCCAGAGACACCGAGGTAGCCTTGCTGACGTCCGCAGGCCCGGAGTCTCTCTCTCTTTATTCAGTTTGTTATCTTTTGTACCGAAACAAACAGTTTATAATTTTCGTTCACACGATTGTATTTAGTAAATCTTAGAAGTTCGTGAACATTGTGACACCAATCTTGGGTAGAGGATTATGTTAAACTTCCGCATTTAATTTCAGTTATCTAAGTTTAAAGACTTCCGCTTTTATTTAATTGTCTCGTTTTGTTTATATTGTTGCGAATGTTATCAGAAATGTTTTAATACTTGGCTGGCCTAGCTCCAATAGTAGGCGCCATCACGACTCCCGATGGTGGGAAATCCGGATCGTGACAGTGGCTAAATCATTTCCCCTTTCCCCCTAAATAGAGGAGCTTTAACCCATTGTAAATAATCCCAAAATTCAATAAGAATTACCTCTCTTTTCTTGCAATATTATTCTTTTCCTTATTATTTTATTTCAGTTATTGTTTAATTGAAGATACAAAATGTACTATATGGATTTATTAAAAGTATTCTGCTATTTTTAGGAATCTTTAGCCGTATTAGAGATTTGTATACCACTAAAAAATATAGAAAATTTATATTTAAAAGAATGTTTTATAATTTTATTTTGTAAAAAGTTGGCAAAAGATAAATTAAATGAAGTAATATGCTTAGTGACGATTCATATAATCCTCCTAACTTGTTCGAGATTGAAACATAATAATAATAATAATAATAATAATAATAATAATAATAATAATAATAATAATAATAATAATAGTGCTATTGTATTCATATACTCGTGGAGTAAAAAGAAGCTCAAGTCAGTCAACACAGGCAAGGGATCATTTTCAATTAGTGTGACCAATATCTACTCAAGAAGTCCGTAGCTCGAGCTAAAACGTGCACAGCAATTTGGAATTTACATGAACTACACATGATAATTTTAAAAGAGATAATTCTGTAATCTTTTTAAAATAAATTATGATAACATTACTGATTTTGGAAAATAAACGTGGAACTAGAGATACAACTTTTGAATATCAATAAACACTTCACAAGATTTACTTACAGAGTGAAAAAAAGGATTAACATTATAGTAAAATGTCAAAGAATAAAAAACGAAATCATTACTATGCACTTATTTTGTTTGATTTACCATACAATTAAAAAAAAAAAAAAAAAAGCGAAATCACCACTATGTACTTATTTGTTTGATTTACCATATGATAATCATAGATCAGAGAAATGATGTGTAGAGATTTAGGAAAATTTCCTTTTTTTGTTATGCCACATATGTTGTACAGAATGCAAATTTATACACCTAAAAATAGAAATGATGACTATGGACAATTATAGCTATACTAAGTACAAGTGTGTCATTCTTTAATATGTTATCCTACTCATTATTTCCACTATGACATGTGCATCTATAATTGCATTTGGATATTGATGTTCTGGAAGGAACAAATGTCTTCCAGCTGTATCCATTATGCTACAAAAATGGACTGGATGTGTTAATAAATTGGGCCAGACCTTATGACATATTTGGGCTTCCAGTATTTTGTTTATTTGGACCAATATGTTATATTGGCCCAGTTTCTTGTTTGAGCCCGATAGCCCCTGAATCATATGTGCTGGTCTTCCATTCTCTAGGTCATTTGAGACACTTCTGCTTTCATCTCTTCTTCATCTTCTTCTTCGATTGCAGCTGCTCTATGTCAACCAGCTCTTGATTTAGGAGCCAGGTTGTTGATTTCCAGTCCAACACCCCCCTCAAGTTGGAAGTTTGAGAAAACAGACCCAGCTTGGAGACGATGGCCCTGTGTAGGGGTCCGGAAAGGGGTTTTGTGAGGATGTCGACTAGCTGCGATTTGATCGGAACGAAAGACAAAGAAATGAGTCCGGTGAGGTACTGTTTGCGGACAAAATGACAATCAATTTACACGTGCTTTGCGCGTTCGTGGAAAACGGGATTTTTTACGATGTGAATAGCCGCCTAGCTATCTGAGTGAAGGGAGACTAGCAACGAGGGGGGAAATGAAAGATCTGTGAGGAGGCGTACAAGCCATGTAAGTTGTGAAACAACCTTCTTCACAGACCGATATTCGGCTTCAGCAGAAGAAAGGGATATTGAAGATTGTTTCTTTGATTTTCATGAAATAGGGGATCCTCCGAGGTTGATGTAGAAACCACTGATTGAGCGACGAGATTCCGGACAAGTTCCCCAATCAGAATCACAAAAAGCGGTTAATTGTAAAGAAAGGTCGAATTCATGAAAAGCCCAAGTGATGGTGAAGACAACAGATAACAAAGACAGTGTAAACCAGCATTGAAATGAGGTGTACGGGGACTTTGCATATACTGGCTTAGATGCTGAACTGCGAAGGAGAGGTCAGGGCGAGTATAAGTTAGAAAATTGAGTTTTCCGATCAGTCATCTGTAGATAGTTGGGTCTTGAAAAGGTTCGCCAACATCGGCTCGAAGCTTGCAACTGGGGTCTAGCGGAGATGAGACTGGCCGTGAATCAAGAATACCAAATTCAGAAAGAAGCTCCAAGGTGAACTTTCTTTGACTGATAATTAGTCCATTTTGTTCCCTTAGTAGTTCCATGCCAAGAAAATAATTAGCTTCTCCAAGATCTTTAATTTTGAATTCCAAATTGAGGAATTCTTTGAGATTAGAAAGCTCTGTAGGGTCATCTCCTGTAAGAAGTATGTCATCGACATAAACATCAACAATAGAAATTCCAGCAGTTGTCTTTTTGAAAAATAGAGAATAGTCGTTAAGAGAGTGAGAATATCCTTTGAAATTTAGTACACCAGTAAGTCGTGCGTACCATTGCCGGGAAGCCTGTTTAAGTCCGTATAAGGACTTTTTTAACCTGCAAACATGATTATTAGAAGGTGAAGGCAATCCTGGGGGGAATCTCATATATACTTCTTCCTGTAGATCACCATGAAGAAAAGTGTTATTGACATCTAATTGAAACAGTTTCCAGTGTCGTTTAACTGCAACTGCTAAAATACATCTAACAGTTGTCATTTTCACCACTGGACTAAAAGTTTCAGTGTAGTCTATTTCTTCTCTTTGAATGTCCCCGCGGATAACTAGGCAAGATTTAAATCTTTCAATGCTTCCAGCAGATTTGTATTTAACTTTATAAACCCATTTACAAGGTAAAGATTTCTTGCCTCTCGGTAGTTCAACCACGTCCCAGGTTTGATTGGTTTCCAAAGCTAGAAGTTCTTGTGTCATTGCTTCCTGCCAACTGGGATGTAAAACTGCCTGGGAGAAACTTGTAGGTTCAACGATGTGAGAGATAGAGTTAAAAAAAGACTGGTTTGTAGGAGAGAGGTCAGTGAAATTCATAGTAGTAGGTGAGATTGGTGTTGCAAGACAAAATTTGGTTAGATCAGTCAAGTACACAACATTGCACACATAATCTGCCAGATATGATGGTGGATTGTGGTCCCTAGTAGACCGCCTTAGTTCAGGTGGAAGGGGTAGGGAAGATGGAGAGGAAATACACTTGGAGATAGGAGATGAGGTAGGAGCGTTGTGAGGTGAAGTTATGGAAGGTTGTATAGGGGAGTTAGAATCTGACTCTGTGGAAAAATGGATATCAGATGGAGAGAAAGAGTGATTCGGGTCTTGAATAGTAGAAACTTCTTTAGGAAAAATTGGTTGTTCAGATGAAGGATACAAGAATGGAAATATGTCCTCATCAAAAATAACATCTCGTGAAATAAAAATGGCTTTAGATTAAAGATCCAACAATTTGTAGCCTTTCTTTCCAAAAGGATAACCTATAAAAATACACTTGACAGATCTAGATTCAAGTTTTGCTCTGTGATGAGGTAAAGTAGATGCATAACATAGACAACCAAAACATTTGAGAAAATCATAAGATGGAACTTTTCCAAAAAGAATTTCGAAAGGTGTTTTGAAATTAAGAACTCTAGAGGGAAATCGATTTATTAGAAAAGTAGCAGTTAACAAACAATTACCCCAATACATGGTGGGGAGATTAGATTGAAATAATAGAGCCCTGCATGTCTCTAAAAGATGTTTGTATTTTCGCTCAACCACTCCATTTTGTTGTGGTGTGGCAACACAAGAGGTTTGATGAAGAATTCCATTAGAGGATTTTTTTTTTGAAAGAATAGATCCTGATCCTAATTCCAAAGCATTATCGGAACGAATGATTTTAATTTTTGTGGAAAACTGTCTTTCTACCATTATTAGAAAAGATTTTAAAACTGAAAAGGCATACTTTTTGTTCGTAATAGATAGGTCCAAGTTGCTCTACTATAGTCATCAACTATAGTCAAAAAATATCTATAACCGTCATGTGTTGGGAGCTTGTAAGGTCCCCTAGTATCAACATGAATTAGTTGAAAAACGGAATTTATGTTTATATGACTTGAATAAAAAGGCAACTTTGCCTGCCTAGCTTGAGAACATACATTACAAGGATGATTAAATGTGGCAAGAGAAGGAAAATGAAAATTTGATAGATTTTGCATGCTAGATATGGGCATGTGCCCCAATCTTTTGTGCCATAGGCTTACATTAGAGTTGACTCTAGCTGAACAAGAAACTGAATGAGACACAATGTGCTTCTTAAAGTTGTTGCAAGAAAAAAAAGACTTAAAAAATGATTGATTTCCATGAACTTGTCCGGAACATAGAAAAACTGGATTAAGTAGATATAGACCTTCCTTCACTTCACTAACTACCACTGGCCTCTTCAGTGAAGGGCCCTGCAAGAATGTACCAAAAGATGAGAAAATCAAGGTACACATGAGTTGTTTAGTGAGTTTGTGAACTGAAATTAGATTAAACTTGAAATCTGGAACATACAGCACATTATTTAGGATTAAATCTGGCAGAACATGGACACTACCAACTTAACTGACCTTAACCTTATATGAATTCGGCAGATTGACGTATAGAGATTTGGTTAGAGGCTTTATATTAAATAAAATGGAATGATCAAAAGTCATATGTTCTGAAGCTCCTGAATCTATTATCCAGGAGGTAGAATTCATGTAAGGAAAACAGGAAAGACAATATAGATTAGGGGCATTGATGGTTTTACCAACACAGTTGGCACTAGCATTTGCATTAGAACTCTGCTCACCCTATTGTACCTTTACTTGTTGAAGAAGTTGATAAAGCTGACTGAACTGTTCTTGAGTTATGACTTTACCTGCTGTATTTTCTACCATTGTGTTTGCTGTCAAAGCTGTGTTTTCTTCATGCATGATTGTTGCATTGCTATGAGTTCCTCCATTATATTTTCTGGATTTGGTGAACTTGAAAGTGGAGGGAAAACCAATGATTCTATAGCATTTATCAATGGAATGGCTAGGTTTCTTGCAATAGTTGCACATCAGGTTACTCTTCTTTCCTTCAAGGTTTGCTTTGAATTTTCCTTCCCCATTAGCATACTTTTGAAAATAGGTTTGCTGATTTCCTGCCAGAAAAGCAGTTTCGACAGGGTGTTGTGCAACATGAATTTTCCTTTGTTTCTCATCTTGAATGAGAAGAGAGTAGGCTTGATTGACACTAGGCAAAGGGGTAAGCATTAGAATGTTACTCCTTACAGCTGAGTAGATATCATTAAGTCCCATGAGGAATTGGATGAGTCTGCCATCTTGAAGGGATTTGAAAGTCTTTGATTTTCCTCCACAGTTGCATTCACATGTACAATGCACACAAGTATTCAAGGTATATAACTCATCCCAAATCCTTTTCACCTTTGTATAGTAACCTGCTATATCAGAGGTTCCCGGTACTATATCACTCAACTCCTTTTGTAACTGATAAAGCTGAGCACCATTACATTGCCCAAATCTAACTTCAAGTTCTTTCCAAATCTCATTTGCAGTTTTAGAATAAAGGACACTTTCAGCTATGTCCTTAGATAGAGAGTTCAAAATCCATGATATAACCATATCATTGCAGCGATTCCAATGCTTGAAATCAGTGGAAGTTGCATCTGGTTGATAAAATGTTCCATCGATGAAACCAAGTTTGTTCTTGTCAGAAAGTGCAATAATTATGGCTCTACGCCATCCTCCATATCCTTTTCCATCAAAAACTGAGTTGACAAGAACCATTCCTGGTGAATCAGATGGATGAAGGTAATAGAGGTGAGTGGAATCGATGATGATAGCAGCTGGTTGGTTAACTGTTCTAGCTGCAGAAATATTTGAAGAGTCATCTGTGGAGTTTGGTGCCATTTCAATAAAAGAGAAAGAAAAAAAAAACTTCAGATAGCTACTGCTCTGATACTATGTAGAGATTTAGGAAAATTTCCTTTTCTTGTTATGCCACATATGTTGTACAGAATGCAAATTTATACACCTAAAAAATAGGAATGATGACTATGGACAATTACAGCTATACTAAGTACAAGTGTGTCATTCTTTAATATGTTATCCTACTCATTGTTTCCACTATGACATGTGCATCTATAATTGCATTTGGATATTGATGTTCTGGAAGGAACAAATGTCTTCCAGCTGTATCCACTATGCTACAAAAATGGACTGAATGTGTTAATAAATTGGGCCAGACCTTATGACATATTTGGGCTTCCAGTATTTTGTTTATTTGGACCAATATGTTATATTGGCCCAGTTTCTTGTTTGAGCCCGATAGCCGCTGAATTATATGTGCTGGTCTTCCATTTTCTAGGTCATTTGAGACACTTCTGCTTTCATCTCTTCTTCATCTTCTTCTTCGATTGCAGCTGCTCTATGTCGATCAGCTCTTAATTTAGGGGCCAGGTTGTTGATTTCCAGTCCAACACGATGACAACTTAAAATTTAATTGAAGGAATGGAGTATCTTCGAATCTTTAGAAAGGAAGAGGAGCCAATTGCTTAGAAGTGCAATTTGGTTGAGTCAAAACAATTCCATTTTCTTTAATTTAAAACAAATCAACTGGAAAATTTCTTTTTAAAGAAAAGATATAAAGTCTTACTACAAGGTCTTTGTCTGTCGTAGTGGTTGAGTAAGAATTTATTTCTAGGTCCACATGCATTTTTCTTTTCAGTCGTAGTAATATTTTCTTCGTTGACATGCAAAATCTCCTTTTATTACGTTCTTGTTTCGTATATTCATGGTATGAATATGATGGAGTAGTATTAAAAACATCTATTTAATTCATGGCGGAGCTAGAGTGGCGAAAGCGGATTCGGTCGAATCCAGTAGCTTTGGTTCGAACTCTATATTTATCTTAAAAAGCTCGTTGAGTAGGTATAAATTAATTAATTTAGAACCCAGTAATTTGAGGCGATGAAAATCCCAAACCCAAAAGTTTAAAATCCTGGCTCCGCCTCTGATTTAATTTACCATGTATGACAACAACAACCCACTAGGATCCCAGTAGTGGAGTCTGGGAAAGGTGGAGTATACGCAGAAACCCTCGGCTCAGAGACAATAGATCCGTAACAACAACAGAAACTTGAGAAATAGTATCAGTATCGTAAAAGACAGTAAATAAATAGAAAGGCCAAAATGTGAAAGACATAAAAAATGTGAAACACAACATAAACCGCTAGCAATCATAGACAAAATACTATCAGGCTAGCCGGCACAACGAGGAGAAACGCTCGACTACCCCCAACCTACAACCTTAATCCTCGACCTCCACACCTTCCTATCAATTTACAAACTATCACAAATGTGAAGATGACTAACTGCCGACAGGGGCGTATTTAGTGTAGAAGCTATGAGTTTAACTGAATCCATTAATTACTTTCCCTCATAGTCTGTATTTTTGCCCAAAAAATTATTAAATATGTACAAAACTTGTGCATATTTATACAAATCCTGGATCTACTTCTGACTGCCAAACACGTTTCGATGGTATATTGTGCAAAAAAAAAAAATTATACAACATTTTACCAACAAAGGGGAAATTGTTTAGAAAATTTATTCCTTCCACTAGCCACCAAAACATAAAATATAGAAAAAGAAACGAAAGCAAAAGGAAGAAACAAGATATTATAGGATTTGTATAGATAAGAGATTGTAAAAGATTTTTGCCACTCTTCGTTTACAGATCGTAAAGCATCAAAACTTATGATGGACAAGTTTAAATTTGGTGCCCCATAATTAATTTCCACATTTGGGGAACTGATTAGCTTAACAAGACTAAAGGCAAACATGGCCTGACCCAACTTTAGGCTACTGATTTACCATATAATTATGTTCTTTTGATGTCCTTTAAGTTTATGAACTCCATTCACAAAAATAGTCATTCATTACATGATTTTGCCTCGTTGGCTCCCATCCCTCCTTTTGTTTTCTCCATTTCATTACAATAACAACGATAATAATTATGTCTCCCTCTCAAATAAGTTAAATCAAGTATATAAATCTTGACTCACTACTATACTTCATGTAAACTTACCTATACCAATTTTAAATTAAACACATGCCAATATTATGCAAATATAGCAAAATATTAATAGAAATGATGTATATTCTTTTAGACGCAGAGCCGGTTGGAGGGTAAAGCCAATCAAGCAATGGCTATATACCCCCAAATTATTAGGGCCTTATTTTTTTTAATTAATAATAGGTTAATTCTATGGTAATTTTATATACATTGAATATTTATGATAAAAAGTATAAATATTTTATAAAAAGATAGAGAATTATTTTGCCAATGTGATTTATGTTGACTTATAATTAATTTACCTTCTAACAATCTTCTTCTTCTTCTTCTTCTTCTTCTTCTTCTTCTTCTTCTTCTTCTTCTTCTTCTTCTTCTTCTTCTTCTTCTTCTTCTTCATAAAACTTATATTTTATATTCTTTTCTTTTTCTTCTTACTAACTTGTCTATTCTCCATAAGATAAGGGATGAAAAGTGGTAAAAATTTATCTGCATCGAATGTGTATAGTAAGCCAATGAATGTATGACGTATGTCTTAAATGTATAACTTTGGATACTTAACCATGGTCGGGTAATATTTTTACTTTGATTTGTTGATTCTTAAGATTAAATGTTTAGTTAGGTGTAAACTCCTAGAGCGGATGACATTTTACGGATGAAAGACATTAAATAAATTAGGATTACTTCTTTTTCATTCTTAATTTCAAGCAATGGAGCAATAATGAAATTTTATTCTGACATATTGAGTTATGAATTTCTAGAATCAAATTCTATTGTTTTAACATTTTATTATTTCATTTAAAATTTAAAATTTATTATTTTTACAGTTTTACTTCATAGTAGTATATTGCTTTACTATTATTATTTATCAGAATTTACATATGTCAACTATAAAGTATGAGGCCCATAACATTATGATTTTTTTAAAAAAAAGTTTAAGGCCTCTAAAAAAGTTTGGCTTTAGGCCTCCAATTTTCTTGAGCCGCCCCTGTTTAGACGTAAGAAATATCTGAACAGCCAAAATCACTCTTAAAAAGCATAAGGCGTACAGTAAAGTGCTAAAGTCTAAAACATATTTGCAACTAATACAATTCGACTATGTAAATCTTTTTCATTCTTTCTGTCCTATCTTTAAGTAATATAAGGAAGCTATTACTATGTAAATCTTTTTCATTCATTTGTTGATCCTTATGTGAACTGATTTCTTATTTGATTATGTTGTCAAGAATGTAATATGCAATTTACTACTCATGCCTCTGAAAGAAAAGAAACCCCATTATGCATGCCCTAAAGAACACTTTCTTCTCAAAGTCAAATTTGTTTTCCAGAATAAATTATTCTTCTGATTTAAAAAAGAAGAAGTTGAATTATGAAACCAATTAGATATTTATTTTAGAACCTGAAATTGTGAATTTAAAACAAAAGCAGAACAGTAAAGTCATGAATTAAGATGGTAAAGTTTGGGTTCTAGTTGAGCAACTAGTTTAAAGGAGGGACATTTGCATCTGTACCCGCTTTTTGGGTCACATTTTAACTTGTGCCTGCTTTGCAAAAAAATTGCAAACGTACCCGCTTTTTCGCGTAACTTCAGCATACGGGGCTGAAGTAGCAAAGACAATCACGCAAAACTTCAACATTCTAGTAGACGGGCCTGAAGTAGCAAGTGTGCTGAACTTTTTGTTTGTAATTGCTGAACTTAAGCATAGTAGCTGAAGTTTTGTTCTCTATTTGCTGAAGTTTTTGTTTGTAATTGCTAAACTTAAGCATAGTAGCTGAAGTTTTATTCTCTATTTGCTGAAGTTTTTGTTTGTAATTGCACTAATTAAATAAGCTGAAGTTTTTTTGTCCTGGATTCATTAGTTTTGTCATTAAGCTTTTTCAAAAACTTCAGCACTAAAAGCTGAAGTTTTTTTGTCTTAGATTCATTAGTTTTGTCATAAAGTTTTTTTAAAAACTTCAGCAGAAGATGCTGAAGTTATTTAGTTCATTTATAAAAACTTCAGCACTATATAAGCTGAAGTTTTTGAAAAAGCTTTCTAACATACTAGATAAATAATCAGATTGCCAACAATATCTAAATCATAAATTTTGGAAACAATAAACGTAAAAAGAACAGAATTATCATTGTCTACTAACTTACGTACGTGAAAATATTATAATCTGTTACATAATTATTGTCTACTAACTTACATAATTATTTATAATCTGTTTTTAAATAATCTGATAAACATATTTATGGCAATCATCCCTTGAACTGAAGTTTCATAGCAGCACCAACAACAGCAGAAGAAAGAAGAAGAAGAAGAAAACGAAGGAGGAGAAGGAGGAGGAGAAAGGGGACTGAAGTTGTTTAAAAAGCAGGTAGAAGTTAAAACTTTTTTTAAAAATGAGTATAGGTTAAATGAGGGCGATCAAATGGGGCGACCCGTGCAATATTTACTTTAAAGGAAGGCACAAATTTGAAAGGACGATGTTTGGGCTTCAGAGCTGAGGAAGAAGGAACAAGTTTGAAAAAGGCCCATCTGTTTGGGCTCTATAATTGGGCGAGAATCGTGCAAATTCGGGTGGTTTGCACAAATAGTCACTCGTTGCAAAGTTCATATTTTGACCCCGATAAGAAAAATCTTAGGGGAATAACTTCCGGCCAGAATTTGAGAAGGTTTCTGGTAATCGCCATCACCATGATTTACCACAAAGCATAGGAATAGCTAGAAATTTCATAAGGTGATCGCCACGATTGCCACGAAATATGGCAATCCCCAGAATTTTTCATATGGGAAAATTCTTACGATTTTCAAAAGTGTTTCCCAAAATTTTGTCCGAAGACTATTTTTCCAAATCTTTTCTTATTACGGTAAAAAATATCAATGACGGTCCTAAAAAGATCCACCCAACGTAATTTTCTGTTCAAATTCATGCCTGCGATCCAATTCTTAATGATCAATGGGCAGTACCAAATTCATGGCCACTACACTTCCTATTTTATTGCATGTCATGTCAAATCTCCAACTATTGATAACTAACATCACCACCCTACTGGAAAAAATAATAAATAAAAAGATCTCTCAATATTAGAATAAGATATCTCAATAATGGATGTGCGAACTTCGGATAAATGCTTGTAGGGGTCAAAATCCATCTTTAATAAAAAAAAACGGTGCTAGTAAAGCATTCTCGGGACGTCGCGTGTCAAAGTAATCTAATTATCGGCAAAGGCCATGGTCGAAGAGTCAACAAGGACTGTGGTCGAGATTCTTGATAGAATTATAACGGCTAGTTTCAAGATAGGACATTAAAGAAAATATCCTAGTAGATATTCTCTGCACTTGCACTATTAAAGTTTTCTTTTTAGGAACATGTTCCCCATAAATAGAAAAAGATATAATGATAGGGGACATGTGATATTTGTTTGTAAAAAATATATTTTGACTTGAGAAAGAGAATCGGATCTCATTACTAATATACAAACATCACCTTTTCACTGAGATTCTTGTCTATACTTTTTTATTAGATCCGAGAATAGCTAAAATATTCGAAGGATTGTCCATCACTTATCATTGTTAGAAAGAACATTCACCGATTCTATCCTTTCTAGGGTGACTCATTCATTCTATTTACTTAAATGCAATTTATTGCTATTCATTGATATTGAATGCTACACTATTGCCTTTGATTTTTGGAATGTTTATTGTATGTTGCTCCGTTATCGGAGTATGTCTACATAGTATTTGTTGCTTCTTTAAGAACTTCATCTTAGAGATATTCTTGTTAGCTAAGATTAACCCTCATTTATAAAAATTTAATTATTTGAACTAAGATCTATATTTTTTTGGTCAAACAACGCTATCTTATCAAAAATTAAATGCTTCTCTTTCTGTTTGTACAAGTAACTTGACCAACCTTACAAGTGATATGTTAATAGTGTATGTGGAGAAACATTTAGAATGTTTCGATATTAGCAAGCACTGAATTTCAATATTTGTTAATAATGGGTTGGGCCATCAGTATTTGCACATATTAAACTTCAATATTTGTAAAATATTAAAAAAATAGTTTGATGAGCTTTATGAGTGAAATATTTTCTCATTGACAAATCTTGAAATCTTTTTCAAGATGAAATTCATATCCTAAAGACAACTTACGAATTTAACCCATCTTTGCAGCTTCAACTTCAAATATTCTTAATTTTCAATTTTAACCACATATTATCCAAACGCCCACTAATAAATGATGCCTTTATAGGAAATCAAATACCTCTCTTTGTTATGAGAATTTACTCGACAACCTCAAAAGTAAAATTCATAAAGTGGTTTTCTTTCTTAAATGAGATAATATTTCATCGTAACAATGCACATATTCAACTAGATTTCATTTTTCACATTTAATTAAATACATGAGATATCATTGCTTATTTTAGTTTGTAAACAACCTATTGGCTAAAACTAAACTAAAAAATTCTAGTTTTAGCAAGACTTTTTTACTTCAAATTATTTCAATTGATTGATTTATTATTTTTAATTAGATTAGTTTCATTGATCACAATTAGTGTTTGACCATCGTCCAAGAAAATAATTTACACGCAAATAACAAATCTTTCGTTTAAAAGAATTTTGCATTATTAGAATTATTTTTATTGCTTAACATATGCAACATCTAAAACTCATTGTTTCGATCTACCCAAATCCATTTCAATTAAGCCCATTAAGAGGGCAATTAAGCAAATTAAATGTGCTGCAATAGAACTTTCAATTCAACCTATAAATTTTAAATTTTAAATCGGCTTCTAAGGATAAAGATTTTTTCAAGAAAGGTTCCTATTTCCAAGTCTTAGAAGTGGGGTATGTAGAGAAATTTCACCTATCTCACCCCATCATTTGATAGTATTAATGATAATTATAAATAGTTATGGATTCTGATAATCAGAAACAAAATCTGATAATCTAAACCAAATCCAATAAAACAGGCCTATAACCTTATTAGGAACCTTATTTAATTAGGACTACTTCACTTTTCTTCCAACAGAAGAACTTTGAAAAGTTAAAATAAGCCCTTCCATTTTTCTGTACTTGACAAAAACACCCTTCCCTCCCAAGCTTACAATTTTTCCTCTCCTTCAATCCCCCCCCCCCCCCCCCCCAACCAAAACCTCTCCTCTCCTCTTCCCCCTTTTTCTCATGGCTTCCGTTACCGTCGATTCTTCCTCCGTCACCGTCACCGACGGCCCACTTCATGCAGAATCAATCCCAACCGTCGATCTCCGCCTCCTTTCTCAATCTGAACTTTTCTCCCTCTCCCTCTGTTCCCCTTCCGCTTTCAACCCTCGCCGTGATGACGACGTCATTGTCCCTAAAATCGACCGTTCTGTTTTCAACGAGTCCGCTGGGTCCCGCAAACAAACTTATTCCCGTCTCCGCCTTGCCCCAGCCTCATCCGCCGCTTCCTCCTCCTCCTCTGCCCTCCGTAGCCGTACCCCTCACCTCCGTAATTCTCTTCACAATCCATCATCTTTTAACAATGATCCGGAGAATTCCCAAATCGTTGCCCTCCTTAAACAGCTATTCGGGTCGGGTACTGAAACGAATCCCAATCCCTCCGATTTGATACCTATTCGGGTCGATTATTCGGATTCGTTATCCGTGCCCGTACCCTTGACCGTGCGCGTGCCCGAGTCGTCCAATGTGGGTTCAATTGGGCAGAAAAGAAAACGGGGTCGGCCTAGGAAGAATGAGAATGAGAACGAGAAGGTTGGGGTGGGTGGAGGTGTGGGGGGGGGGTTGATAAAGGGACTAATGTGGCAATAAAGGACATTGTAGTTTATCAAAATGTGGATGATAATAGGGATAGGGATGATAAGGAGATGTTGAATAAGGATGGTGAACCGGTGGATTTGGCGGTCCTGGGGACGTTGGAGGATCCGTTTGGCGAAGAGATGAGGCGGAGGACGAAAGGATTGGGGAGTTCAGAGGAGCTGTTAAGGTTTCTGGGGAGATTGAATGGGCAATGGGGGAGTACTAGGAAGAAGAGAAGGATTGTGGATGCAGGTGAGTTCGGGAATGTGCTGCCAAAAGGTTGGAAGCTTTTGCTTTCTATTAAGAGGAAAGAAGGCCGTGTATGGTTGCATTGCCGACGCTACATAAGGTTTTTTTGTTGGAATGTTGTTTCTCTTATTGTTTATTGTTGTTACCTTGTTGATTTTCTTGCCAAG
The DNA here is from genome assembly GCF_000715075.1 of Nicotiana tabacum. Classification (NCBI taxonomy): domain Eukaryota; kingdom Viridiplantae; phylum Streptophyta; class Magnoliopsida; order Solanales; family Solanaceae; genus Nicotiana; species Nicotiana tabacum. The sequence goes on from NC_134095.1 coordinate 40,974,064, forward strand.
ATTGTTTTGGTAGATAGAATCAACACTTGCAAGGAGCACTAAAACCAATAACTATATTCCTGCCTGCCATCCACACCAGAATAAATATAGTTTTCCGAAAAGACCAACTACTGGAGGAAGACCTCCAAGGCATAAAGAGAAATGGGGTTAAGGAGTGAGCCAAAGAAGGATCTTTTGTGTTAATCATGCATAATCTCGAATTAACAATTCCGGTACGTAGACCAAATAATAATGGTTAGGGATATTAGAGAACCCTAATTTGCCTTAACCATAATCTTTTAGTATTGAGTAAATGCACTTGAATAAAACGGAAGGAATTTAGAGTATTTCATAGAGCCAAATCTAACTAATTTAGGATTGAGGCATAGTTGATTGATTGATCATTTATGGTAGGCAATTGGATCTTGATTTCTCTAGGGGGATGATTCCCATCAAAGCTTAACATAAATGATATGAAAATAAATAAAGTGATCCGGTGTGACTTTTCATCGGGAGGTTGAGTTATACAACTAGCATTTTGTTTCTGATTATATTTATTTGGGTAATATGTTTCTCAATGATAGAATTCATTGGTTTGTGTATAGACTCCTTCACTTGTGCCTAGTGCAACTTTACGAAAGTTACTCCCTCCATTTCATTTTATGCGTCTTAGTTTGACTGCGCACAAAATTTAAGAATGTAAAGAAAACATTTTAATCTTATTAAAGATATATATAAAACATACCAAAAAAACCCCTTGAATTCTGTTGTCTTAAACATGGCACATCATTTCTACAAATTGCCATTAAGGATAGAATGAGAATGTTGGAATTATAAACTTACTTGATATAGAAAGGTTGCATTCTTTTTTAAACGGACTTAAAAGGAAAGTAAGACGCATAAATAGAAACTGAGGGAGTATTTGCTTTGAGATAGGATCATGATACTATTTTGTGTACAAATTTATGAAATTATTTGTATGTGTATTTTGAGTTTGTCGTAACTTAGATGAAGGAATTTGTAGGATCCTACTTAGTAGTGATTAAGTAACACAGAATTTTTCCTTCTTTCTACATATGAAAGGAAAACAAATCGTAAATTCCATCCCTGCAAATAAGAGGAAATATTTGTCTAACCAGCAGGTAGAATATTGTCCATTTATCTGCACTTCTTGAATACTAATTATTTTCTCTAACACTCCAAAATTTATCATTTGCCAATGAGCTCACACAACTTTATTTTTTTACTAAGGTATGCCTCTTTTGTTGGTGGTCTAACTGGTATCATCGATGTTCTGTTTAGTTTTGCTTAGCTCTCAATTTAAACAACAAGTTTGTCAATATATGCTGAGTAAATGTTTAGTGCTCTTAGTGCTCATATCCTCGATGCTGGATGTAGCTCTTATGCATGTGACTTTCGCTTTTCCCCCACAATAACCTTGTTAAGTTTGTTCTCTTTGATATCTGCAAGGACATTTAGTTATACTAGTCTTTAGGATACGCGCGTTGTGTGTGTACCTTAGGTTAATGAGTTCAAAATTTAAAATTGAAAATTGTGTTTGAATTTTTATTAAAAGAGTTAAAGAAAATAGTACAAGTTTATGAAAATAATGATCTTTCGGTATTTTCCTATGCATATGCGGTATTTCCCTATTTTAATTTGTACATTAGTATTCTTTTAGTTTAGGACCCCTATATTACATATATAGCTACAATTTTTATATATGTTTCCTCGTTCAATTATATAAGTATTATGTATCATTTATTGATTATTATCGTTTCATTTGGTTTTATGTATGTAATTAGGGTAACTTGCGTAAAAGTTCATATATTTAGTTAATGTTCAATTTTATGTGTTTGTTCCAATTGAACTGGTAAAATCTAAATTGAATTTAAAGTTCTAAATTTTAGGACTTTTTATTTACTTCAAATAAGGAAGGGTTCAAAAATAAATTTTGGTTGATCTCAAATTCCTAAAAAGTAGGCAAACAATTAAATGACTTTTTTGTCCAATATGAACTCTATTTTAAAAGGGTAAGATAGATGATCGATATTTTGCTAAGAGGCTTCGTGCTTTTAATATAGTCTAGATTATATACATGTTTTGTTGAACGAAAAATAGACTGTTCATGAAGGTTAACTGTATTTGACATCACATATTGATCCTAACTGTTCTTGGTTCGGGTTTCAAGTTATTTGGAGGTTTTTTGTAAGAGTGTGACCAATTGGAACTTGGAAAAGTTTCTGGGCTTTTTAAGGAAATAATTTACTTATTACTTTATGAATGTTTGGGCGCATGAGATTTGCAACAAGAATCTAAATGTTCAAAATGTGACACAATTAGTTTGGCTACTAGACTTGTTTTTGTGTAATTTAAATATTTAGTAAGAAGAAGAATGGAGAGTAAAGGGACCCTATGCTCTTGAGATTTCACATCGGTAGATGTCATGCTGCTGTTTAGGTGCGGATCATATAAGGATATCCAACTAGAATTCAGGATCGTCTAGGTTACCGGGAAAACGTATTATTACAGGAATCTTGTTTAAGAAAAATTTATAGGCTATGGGGAGCAGCTTTTGTGTTAAGTTAGATTCATCTTTCAAGAAAATGTTGGTTTCCTTTGTAAGTAAAGTATACTAGAAGTTGCTTGATCTAGTCACTCCCATGGCATGGCTTTCTCTCTCTTTTTATTCCTTGAAAACCATGAACTACCCCAGAAGACCAGCTTGAAACCACGTTAATTATGTTTGCAGGGCGTGCTTGTACTATATATATGTATTGTATGCACATACATTTGCTTCCTTTCAGGATCTTCTTGACCTGCATCATGTTACTGGATTTACTTATAACATCTTAAGGGTTCTTTTCCCGTGATCATCCTGGCCTTCATTTTCTCTAATGGGGTCTTATTATCACAATTTGCAATTGCTGAATTTGTAGCTTGAACAAAAGCCGAGCTTATCTAATGGTTTACCACATGATTTTGAATTATTACTATGATGTTTGTATGCTCCTCCGTCTGTGTTATATGTGTCCAATTTAGATGGCTTAAGACGCAATTGGTTTTCTCAGCCCTAGTGGACGGCAATTTGAGACATGCAAGGAAGTCTCTTCATATTTGCTCTTTCTTCATGGTGAACGAAATGAAAATCTTCCAACATATGCGAAGAGTTGTGGAACTGCTGAGATCACTAATACATGTGCTTTAGTTAGTGTAAGTTTAAAACCCTTTTTTGGCTACATTTTTTCTCTTCCTCCTTTTTCCCCCCTTCTAGACAGAGATTTGATTCATCAAATATGTTTCAGACTTCAGACCTTCAGGATGTCAGCAACAATGAAGGCCCTCTTTTTCACAACTCATCCCCTGCTGTTGATCATGGGGAGTTGCAAGTTTTATTGAATTTTGGGGAACTGTCAGAGGTCCAAGTAGGAGATCTTTTGCACTGTGACAAATGCAATGTGACCTTTAATGGTAAGGATGATTTATTGCAGCACCAGTTATCTCATCGGCGAAGGAGATCTAGAAATGGTCAATCCATTACTGATGGGGTAATAATTAAAGACGGAAAGTTTGAATGTCAGTTCTGCCATAAGACATTTGAAGAAAGGCGTCGGTACAATGGTCATGTTGGGGCCCATGTTAAGAACCAGGTAAAGACTGTGGATGGATCTGTTTCAATCAATGTGGGAGAGTTTGTTGAACCTGTGGCATCTAGTGGAGCCATGCTGAGGGAGTCCATAATGCAGGATTCAGTTGTTTCACTGAGGAACGTGACAGAAATTGCTGATTTAAGTGCAGATTATGGTAGGAAATTTGCACCTTCTGGTAAAATCCAGGAGGAGGATCACATGGAGATTGACGATAAACTAGAAGGTTTGAGCGAGGCTTTGAATACTGCCCCAAATAAAACTAACATGTGTTTAAGTTCTGAAGCGATTACATGTAATAACATGGGTAATATTTATTGTGAAACACCTTGTGACTCACTGATTGCTGACGTTGTAGCTGAAGGAACCAATAAGGGTTGTCATAAACAGGAAGGGAATTCTGAGAGCTGTTCCCCTATTTCATTGAAAGAACAAACATGTGTGAATACACGCAAAGTAATTGACTCTTCCATCATAGAAGAGCCTGAACAGGAAGGTTTACTTTGTTCAACTGGCATTGTTGATTCGTGTGGTGTTAGTGTGGAAGATGGCAAGTTTTCCCCTGCAGTGGAAGAGAGCAAAGTAGAGGGTGATAGGTTTGTAGATAATGAGTCATCAACTGCTTTATGCAGTAATGTCAGTGTGCTGGATGAGAACAGCTTGACAAATGCCAAACAAGTTTCATGCACTGAAGATCACTCAGGGAAGAACATTGATGTTCTGAATCGTGTACCCTTTCTGGCAGAAACATCTAAAGAAAACAGAGGTTTGAGCAGCACAGGTACCCCATCTTGTGACAAGGAAGGATCCGCAGTAGATTATGTAAAAAGAGTTTTTCATGGTTGCATAGGTGAGCAAAAACCTAGTAACATGATGTGTAATATAGAAAATGATGAGTGTGGCAGTCTTGTTGATTCAAATGACAATAAGCTGATTATGAAGGAGGATAGTTGTTCATTTGTTCCACATCCAGATAAACATGTAAATACTGCTGAAAAAGATGTAAGTGATGGTTCAGCTTGCTTTCTAGAGGAGCCTGAACAGCAGAAAGGTGATGAGAACGGTCTGCTTTCTCCTGCATGTGACAAGAACGGTGTTGAAGCTCAACTTCTTAATGATTCAAAGACAACTACAGATGAGCCTAAGGTTAGTGAGCTGCAGAGTGTTAGTAGTAATATAAAGGGATTTCCTTGTAACAATCATGCTGTGCAAAAAGCTGATGCCAGTGATATAGAGAAGGAAAAAAGTCTTGCATTCTGCTCGCTTTTTCCGGCCACGAATTTGAGAGCATCTTGTGCTGAAGATCATGATACTAAAGTTTACCAAAGCACAATTGAGGTTAATGATCAGCAAAGGGCTGCAAACGCATTGTTTTCTTCAACCAATGTACCAGAAGCTTCTACCAGGGAAAATACCACGAACAGGAGCTATAACAACCCTTTGAATGGATCCAAATTTGATGGTCTTGAAAACTCTAGGCATCATGATCTAAATGTTGTTTTCGGCAACTCTCATGTGGATCTAGATGCGAATTTGAACTGTACAACCTTCCAACTTGGCATGGAGGAAACATATGGAGTTCAGGCTAATCTCCTTGGAAGATTTGAGTCCGATAAACAAGGAGAAGTTGGGATTGATTTAAGTGATTCAGCTTTCAAGGGGAAAACAGGAGATCTTGAAAGTAACTTCAACACGGTTTTTCATAGTCAATTGTGGGATGAACAGAAAGTAGATGAAGTTGGTGACTCTGGAAAGAAGATTATTACTGGGTTTGGTTGTGGAGATGCCAAACCTAATGAGGATGTCATGGCTGGCAGCATTTGGAGAACGGGTGTAGAAAATGTCATGCACGGTGACTCAGCAGACAATTCAACCTCGGTAGTGCAGTCATCGAACTGTTTCCAGACCTATGATGTTTTGTCAGATAAGGTACGTATTAAAATAATTGGTCTACTTTAGCATGAGAAATATACCATTTCTGCCATGCACTTGGCGAAATATGCTATTGTGTATTAGTTTCTTAGTCGTCGCATTTCTCTTTTCCAATACTTCTACATTAAATTGCCATTTTTTCCCATTAGAACGAGATCGTAAAAACTTGCAGATATTTCTAGTGATGAATATTGTGTTTGTGAATCTATTAGTTCAAAGCTGTTTATTGATCTATTAACAATTAAATTTTGCTATATGGCTTCTGACTTTGATTTATACTGGAGGCCAACAATAATTTAAATTGGTTATATTTGACAATCTTATCATTATTTCTCAACATGCTAATTTGGACAGGTTCAAAGTCTCTTCGGAGAAAATGAGAAGTATGACGGCAACACAGGCTTTGATGGGTTGAGATCAGACAGGACTGGACCTGTAGAATATAGTTTCATGAGCACACAGAGTTTAAATTCTCTTCAAGAAGAGCCTAGAGCTTTACCTTACGATGTGGATATAGAACAAGGATTTAATACGTCATTTTGGCTTGGAAAAGATGATGTAATGCCAAATTTAGCTGGCAGGAATCAGGTAATGTTGGTATGCGTTTGGTGCAGAAATGAGTTTTATCAAGAGCCTAACCAGTTAGGAGCAGAAGCAGGTTCAATTGGTTCCATGTGTCCAACCTGCAGTGGAAGGATCTCAGGGCAGTTTAGCTTTTTGTAGAACGACTTGTCATTGACAATTCAATGATCTGCCTTCAACGTAATTTTCAGACAGAAGATTAGATCAACGGAAGGTATTTATTCATCCCACAAGCTGACAAATAAATAAAGAAAGTCTAGACTTTGACTTGGATCTTGATTGATGTTAGTTAAGTAGCATCTAACCTTCCTATTCTTTTGACTGAAATAAGTCTAACTACTGACTTTGTTTTAGAAAGATAACGAGACCTTTAGCTTCTTTAGCCTTTTTGTTTATCAATGCAGTCCCAAATATCTGCTTTTATCCCTCACCAGTAGTCATACAGGATATGGTAGGATCCATCAATAGGTCCAAAAGATTACCTGGATTATTAGATTGGTCGCGTCACGTATTCTGCCACTTTCTGCTGAATCTGTCTCCCATTTGAGTTGAGGATGGATGATGAAGAAGCAACGTGGATTGGTCGGCAGTGGGATGGAGGATGGATGAAGAAGCAGCTGATATCAGTTTGCAGAGGTGACAATGTGACATTAATATCCTCCTGCTGTGGTCTCACTTAGATTCTTCTTTCAAATGATTCTGTTCTTATTGATTTGGACATTTCTATGTCTCTGGCAGATGTTAATTTTGCAGCTGTCTTCTTTTTGCTTTTTGTTTACTGATGTGACTTTTAAAACATGCAAAACACAACTAATTATTTAAGTAATGAAGTGACGAGTAGGGTAGAAAAGAGTCTAATGAGCATTAGCAGCTTAGCAGATAATTTGATTATACTAGTAACTTTACCTGATTTCGCAAATTAAAATGTTCTCTTGACTGCCTAGTGCCTGCCTGGATGATGGCGCCTAACACCGCAGTCAGGCAAGCCAACAATAATTGATTAAATTGGTTCTCATTTTAGTATTTTCGAAATTAAAATTTCCTTCAATTTAATAGTTAAAGATGGAATTTACAAAGTAAATAAAAATATTTTCACAATTTCAATACTGAACAATTCATAATCACCCCAAAATTCGGTGTCACAAGTGCATGAGCATCAACTAGGAAGATAAAATAAAATACAATATCTGTTTGAAATACAAATTAGACAGGAAAATACATAAGTAATTCTGAAGGAGACTTTGTTGGCTGCGGATCGTAATATGGAAATGCAGCTTACCTAAGTCCCCGCAAATAACCACGTCTTTGCTCTCACAAGGCCACTAGACATGTATGTACTTAGCACAAAAATGTGCAGCAAGTGTAGTATGATTTTAAATCAACGTGTACCCAGTAAGCATCCAGTCTAACCTCAACGAAGTAGTGATGAGGGGTCGACTCCGACACTTATTATGGGCTAATAATAAAATGTTGATATATTATTTAAGCATGGAATACATAACATAACTGAAAATTTAATAACCGGAAAGAATCAGCAATTCTTTTATTAATAGATATTCCCAAATCTATTTTCATCATTTAACAATTTATATCTCAAGCCAATAAAGCAATGTCAATTCTTGTTAGTTCCAAAGAATTATCATGCGCAACTCATGCCAAGGTTGTACGGCCCGATCCAACATATAAATATAAATTGTGCACTGTCAAGGGTCGAACGACACGAACCAACATATAAATATAAACTGTGTACTGCCGAGGGTCGAATGACACGAACCATAGATGCATCTATTAACCTGCTGAGGTGATCGACTCGCTCCCATGGGAGTAGTGGAAGTTTACCCCACTCACGGAATATAATTGCGACGTGGTTGCACATAGATTTCTTAAGTTATTATAATATTCTAAAATTCTTTTTCGAAATATACGAAATTCAAATGAAAACTTTCAAATCACGAAATCTTCATTTTCAACTCTTTTCAAGGCATTTAATAAGCGTACTCGATCTCAATTCTTTTCAAGGCAAATAATAAATATAATTAAATAGCGGCATCAACAGGGCATGTTGTATACCTAAAACTACCCGGACATATGCATAATTAGTAGCTACGTACGGACTCTCGTCACCTCATGCGTATGTAGCCCCCACAAATAGAAACACGCATGAATTCAATTCACCTATGGGGTTAATTTCCTCTTACAAGGTTAGAAAAGAGACTTACCTCGCTCTGAAGTTCCATAGCCAGCTCCCAAGCCTTTCCAACAACTCAAACTGATGCCCAATGCTCCAAAACTAGTCAATAAATGTGCAAATCCATAAATATATACCCCAATACTTATTATAATCCGATTTACAATAATTTTCAACCCCACTCGAAAAGTCGATAAAATCAACCCTCGGGCCCACGTGCCCGAATTCCAAAAAATTTCGAATATAAACATTACCCATAACATCACGAACTCAAATATATAATTTATTCTCAATTCTATTCCCAAATTAGTGGTCAAAATCCAAAAATATCAATTTCTAGGTTTTCTACCAAAACCTCAAATTTCCACTAATTTTTCATGAATTTCCATGTTAAAATCTCTATATAATCCAATTATTTTACTTGAAATAGGTGTCAATCACTTATCTTGACATAGATGATGAAGACGGAGCTCCAAAATCGCTCCTAGGTCCCCCATGGAGGAAATGAGATGAAATGAGCCAACCTCGTTTTTGCAAACTTTTACACTGCCCAGGCGACCCTTCTTCGCATTCGCGGGCCCCCATCGCGTTCACGATGAATAAAATTCTCAAAAGCCATTTCCAAATCGTTCTCAGAGAGCCTCTAGTATAATGGTCATAACCTTTTGTACAAAACTCCAAATGACAAATGGTTTAACGTTTTGAAAACAAGACACCAAGATCTACAACTTTCCTGTCTTGGTCATCTCCCAATTCCGTATAGATGTCGAGATATAAGTTGCCGAAGTCAGCCCTGTGCAACACAAATTTCTTCTTCATCTTCCCGGACATCCTGGAGTGTACCAGCCATAACGTTTTGCACACAAATCCAAATGCTAAATGGTTTGATTTTCTGAAAACTAGACACAGGGCTACAACTTTCATTTTTGGATTTCTCCAATTTCTTTATAGATTGCAAGATATAAACTTCCAAAGTCGTTCGGACAGCAGGAATTCCGTCTTCGCGAACGCGAGAACCTCTTCGCGAACGCGAAGAACAAAGTCCCAGCAGCAAAATCTTTCTTCGCGAACGCGAGAGGCTCCTCGCGAACGCGAAGAACAACACCAGACATCAGAAAACCAGCATCTAAAGTAACCCAAAATGATCCGATAACACCTGAAACACCCCCGAGGCCCCCGGGACCCCGTCCAATCACACCAACCTATCCCAAAACATGACACAAACTTGCTTGAGACCTCAAATCACACTAAACAACATCGAAATCATGAATCGCACCCCAATTCAAGCTTAATGAACTTTAGAACTTCAAACTTCTACATTCGGTGCCGAAACCTACCAAATCACGTCCGATTGACATCAAATTTTGTACACAAGTCACATTCGACATTACGGACCTACTCCAACTTCCGAAACCGAAATCCGATGCCGATATCAAAAAGTTGGCTCCCGGTCAAACTTCTCAAAAACCTTCAAATTTCTAACTTTCGTCAAATGACCCAGAAATGACCTACGGGCTTCCAAATCCACATCCGTATGCGCTCCCAGTACCAGAATCACCATATGGAGCTATTCCCAGTCTCGGAATCCCAAACGGGCATCGATAACATTAAGATACACTTCCACCCCAAATTTATGAAATCCTTCCAAATGCCAACTTTCCACAATAGGTGCCGAAATGCTTCCGGGTCATCCAAAACCCGATTTGGACATATGTCCAAGTCCAAAATCATCATACGAACCTGTTGGGACCTTCAAATCTCGATTCCGAGTTTGTTTACTCAAAAATCCAACTTTAGTCAATTCTTACAACTTAAAGCTTCCGAAATGAGAATTTTCTTTTCAAATCAACTCCGAACTTCCCGAATTTCAATTCCGACCACGCGTATAAGTCATAATACCTGAAGTGAAGTTACTCATGACCTCATACCGCCGAGCGACGCACTAGAACTCAAAATGACTGGTCAGGTCGTTACATTCTTAGTTTCTAATTTCCATTTTCGTTTTGTTTTTAGTTCAATCAATTCAAAAAACATAAGATTTTTGGGCTTATACTCTAGCTGATAACTTGGGCTTATGTGTAAGATCCATTTCCTTTCTCTTATTTAATGTGTTACCATGTTTTCCACGGATCAATACATAAAGATCAGTTTAGTTTTCAATATTAAAGATGTAACTTTTTTTGGTTGACCTTCACTGTGCTAAACTCTCAAGTATATGCCTCATGTAATTACTTGAGCAGTAAAGGAAAGAGAAGTTAGATTGACAATGTTTTCCATGAGGAAGTAATGTTGTGCAAACTCTTTTTGTAGCAAAGAGAAACTAAAATTGCCCTCCAAGTGTTGGGAATGCAACTGTCATCCCTAGTGGCACCTAATTAAAGCTAGAATAGGGACAAAGTATCAACAAATAATAATATTGTAGTATGTATTTATGCACCCAATGGAGATGCGTATTAACTAACTCGGTTACCATCATTATAGAAAAATATGAATGTTTATCTATTAACTCATACTCCCTCCGATTCAAAATAAGTGATTTTTAAGCTTTTTTCTTGTGGTACAAAATAAGTGATTTTTTCAGATTTCAAGAATGAATTAATTATTTTTTTTCCTACATTGCCCTTTGAATAATTAATGTTGGAGTATGTGTTAGGAGTGTTTATATGAAGAGATAGTAAAGGTTAATATGGTCAATTTTATAGCTAATTAGTGTTAAAAGGTGAGTTTCTTAATATGCGTCAAAACAACCAAAAAATCACTTATTTTGGACCGGAGGGAGTATGTTCGGAATTAACCGATCGACAGTGGCTCAAGCAACTAGCTGTGCTCATTAAGGATCACAACTACCAATCATAGTCGTAGGTCAATAAATTAGCTGTGAATAATGTGCTTCCTTTGGGTAACATTTGTTATTTTCGGAATTTGGAGTTTTAAATTATTTCTTCATTCTGATTCAAGTTGCATGATTGAGCTGGTGGCAATAAGCTTTTTTCTTTTCATTTGATTAACGGGACAGAGAACATAGTTGGTGTAAGAGTTTAATTATTAATTTTGTATTATATTAATCTTTCTTTTTGTTGTTGAATAGATTATACCAAGATAACCTAGAACTACAATTGCTCTTTAAGCTATGATACGATTAATTGACGAAGGAACCAAAGTATAGCTATACATTGAGAAAATAAAAACTGTTCTTTTGGCCATAATTTACTCTTAGAGTTTAGAGGAGATCTGGAATACTATTTGGTACGAACACTACAATATTATCGTTGTATAAATTTATCCCAACATAAATTTATACCATCAACCAATTATAGTATAAACTTTGTCCCAGACTTAATCCTGAATATCCCATCTTATTTCACCTTATCCCGTCAAATTGATATTGTTTTATCTCACCTCTCAGGTGGGATAAATTAGTCTAGGGATTATAATCTCAGTCACCCAAGACTATAATTCCAGGATAATTTAGTGCGCGTACCAAATGACCCCATAAATTCTTAGCACCCGATAACGATTTTGCGTTATGTTACTGTTGGAGCAAACTTAATTTACACTTGAACAATTTTCATATTTTGGAGTAAATTAAGTTGATGTAAAGGCAAAAGCTTTTTCGTACATTCTTCAAACATTACTTTGAGGTGAAGCTATGTTTTCTCCCACTATACCCCTGATATGATAGTTTCCTCACAGCTAACTCAAGTTAGAATTGCATTTAAGTTTATTTATGAGATATCATACAATCCAAACATGATATCAAAGTCCTTGGGCATATTGAAAATTAAATTAAGTAAATTAAACTTATGTCATATTTAACTATTAATTTAAATTTTTAGATGAGATAGTACATTAATTCAAATATTGTCCCTGTGAAAGATATTCAATGCACTTTAGCACCATATATCCCTAACATATGCCAAATTGTGTAATATGATATGAATGTTAGTTATACATATGGTCATTCCACTATCATACTTTTAATTACTAAAGGTATGAATACATAACTACAACAACAATAACAAAAAAAAAAACAGTGCAATCCCATATGTATAGTGAGGTTTGGGGAGGATAGTGTGTACGCAGGCATTACCCTTGCCTTATGAAGAAAGAGAAGCTATGTCCGATAGACCCTCGGCTCAAAAACAGTGAAAAGGTATGAATATATACATACTCAAGCACATATTATCCTACCTAAATGTTTGTCTCGAAAAAAAAGAAGGAAGTTCAGTCTTAACAGGTTTATAATTTATCACTCATAACCAATCTAATGTGCTTTTCTAACTATTTGTGAGAAGAAGCTAAGTTGAAAGGCTCATATCGAATAAGCAAATTAAAAGACTACTTTAGCTCTCACATATCCGTACAGTTGATTTCATTTTAATTTATCAATGAATTTGTAACTTCTTTTTGCGATGTAATTAAAATTTTAACGACACTGTCACATAAAACTATTTTACAGTGACATGAAATTTAATTTAAGGTTTTAATATAAGAATTCAAGTTATTGCTAAAGTTCAGTTTGGTACAAAAGTTTGATCTTACCATTTATTTCTTTGAATTTATATATGTCCTTACAGATTTAACCTAATCTTCTATATAATCAAATGGATTAAAATTCTTAATATAAACTATTGCTTCTTATATTGTTTCTTGATCAATCAATCTACATGTATATAATTATTCTTAAAGAGTACATAAAGGAGTTGGTTTTTCCCTTTTGGAATCAGTTATCGCTGTTATCTAATGATACTATAACTCATCTGGATAACAAATCTGAAATGTAAATTTATGTATCACATCAATAGTAATGGAAGAAATTATTAGAAATGATTGACATTCTAGTTTGATATATAAAACAAATAGTACATACTAAATAATTATAAATTTTGAAAGTAGTGATAAATTATAGTAGAAAATATGTTAAGTTAAACCAGATAGGACTTCTGAAATTAATGATATTTAGAGCTTCATAAAAATAAATAGAATGTCATATGTATACATGAATTGTATTTCTATTTATTAATTTTTTTAATCATTCAATTTTTGAAATTCATAAGGTAGATTAATTCGAATTCGTGCCATGTAACTTATCTAAGAAGGTAAAAGTTCTTTATAAAAAAATTATCTATTACAAAAAAAAAAACAGAATCTCAATTTCACCACATTCCGAATTATTGTTTCATTTGATTTTACTTTTGATTGAACACCTGTGGACTGTGGTAAAAGGGACCCTAAATTGTAATAGGATGTCAAAAGGACAATAGGACTCACATGTCATTATCGGTAGCAAAAAGAAAATCTAGTAAAGTATAACAAAATCAGCAAAGTGTACAAACTGCACGATCACTTTACACACTGGTCCATATTACATAGTGGATCTTGATGTTCCAACAATCCAACACACAGAAAAATATACTGTTTTTATTTTTATTTTTAACGTTTAACCAAAAAGAATAATAATTCTATCCTCCTCTTAGTCCTCTCAAATAATATCTGTGAGCCTTAACGCTAACATGCGCCGGGCTCTCTCCTCCACCACCGCCACAACCACCGCCACCGCCAACGTCGATTTATTGCTCTAGGGTTTTCTTTTGGTGGGCCCACAATATTCTGATCCAATTCATTTAAAAGAATAATAAAGCAAACCCTTAGTCCTTCAAAAAATGGGTCTTTTAAGTGTTTGGGCAGCTGTTTTTGTGGTTTTATTAATGGTCTTTGAAGGGCTGGCCTCGCCGGAGACTAGGACGATGTCGTTTCGTTCAGTTTGCCCCTTGAAATCCATTAAAGATTCGATTTTTATGGGGTTTCATCAAGATTTGACATGCCCATTAGATGGGATCCAATCTTCTTATATGGCTGGAGTTATTCAGGTATATAAACAATTTTCCTTGTATTGTATAATATTTTCAGCCTTTTGTATGAGTCTGTTAGATTTTTGGGTGTTTTACCTTGTTAGCTAGGTGCAAAGATAATTTTTTTTGGGGGTATGTAGTGATGAATTGGTGATGATTCTTATCTTTTATGAGTTCAATTTTTGTGAAGTGATTAGAATTTTTGGATTATTTATCTGCCTTTAGAGAGTGAATATTGTCTTGGAGATTACTGGTGAAGAATTTTGAAATACTTTTTTGCTTGGACCTTGGTTCTAAAGTGAAAACATGATGTGAGTTACACCAATATATGGAGAGGCAAGTGTAGGATAGAATGCCGATATTATACTTTTATATGTTGACTTTGAAGACTTGGATTGGAAATAGTGAATCCTCGTTCATGGAGTATTTGGGTATTCAAGCCATATATGTAACAAACTGGAAATTAGCTACGTGTTATGTAAGCTTCTGTTATGTTTGTTTGTCAATTTCCAGGAAATAGTGAATACTGCATTGGGCCGTAGATCTGAGCTTCAAATGCTTTTCAATTGTTGTTGCTAGTCCAAATTGAGTTGGTTTATGCAGCTAAATCCATGTGATGTGTAACGAATACACTGTATTTACTAAATAACCCTACAACTTTGAGAAACTAAAGATTTGCCGAATCTGTGGATATGTTTCAGTCCCATGGCATCTTGGGCTAGCCAAATCAAAACGCTTTGAAGATTATTTTGCATAGTCATGTTGATTCCTGCTAGTTGGGAATATGTTTTAGACTTAGTAGAGAACTTCTGTTATCATCATCATAGTATTATTTTTTGTATATATATATTGCACTTCTATTTTATTGTGGTAATTATGATGATATGAGTTGAGCTTAATGAAAGGAATGATGATTCATATCACCATCCCAAACTTGTTTGGGACTGAGGTGTAGTAGTTGTTGTTGTTGTCGCGTTGATTATCTTCCGCCTTCATCTGATTTATTAGTTGGTTTTATGTAGTAATGGTGGTTCTAATGCTTTACATTTTCGTAGAGTTGTATGCGTGGTTCTCGTCAAGTGAATCTGCAATGGTAATGTGTCATGGTTGCTTTTTTAGAGATGAGAACCAAAGATACATAAGAGCTAGTCTAGGTCATTAATTTTCCCCGGAGGGTCCGTAGCAAGTGCATGATACATGACATGTGATGGGGCCTAGGTCTTTATTCATTCATTGTAGGAGGAACAAACACCATTGGATCACCATGCACTTGCTCTAAGGAGAAGGAATAAACACAATTTGTACTCACTTATCAAAAAAAAAAAATTTACTGATGAAACAAGAAAAGGGAAAAGAAGAAGAAGGAATGAAGAGAGGCATAGCTCATGATGTCTCCTCCCAATTATTAAATAAAACAGTTCTTTATCTATGTGCCCCTCCCCATGAATCTAGGGTTACAATATGGAACCTTTCAGATGTAAGAGTACATAAGTACTGTGTCAAAACATTATAGGTTTGATGACTCGCAATTATCAAATTCTACGTAGTGGGAAAAGTTAGAGCACGCCGAGTTGAATCACTTTGGCTGTTGAATATGCATTACAAGTGGGTACACCCTCACCCTGTGTCATATGTTTAAATCAAAACTTTTGATGCGGTATTGCTGCCTCCTCCATCTTCATTAAACTGGTTTCGTATCTTCGTATGATGTATGATGACAACATGTATAAGTTGGTTCAAACACCCACTCCTGCCCTCACTCCTAGAACATTTATTATGTTATGTTATGTTATGTTATGTTATTTATTTATTTTCTTGAGGAGTTCTAATGTTTGGTTTTTCTTTTTTCACTTTGAAGGGAGATGAACTGGCATTGCATAGGGCACTAAATTTGATCCACCGGAATACACATGATTATGTTGCTTTGCTTTTCTATGCATCCTGGTGTCCTTTCTCTGGAAGTTTTAGGCCAAAATTTTCTGTCCTGTCTTCTTTGTTTCCTTCAATTCCCCATTTCGCAATTGAAGAGTCAGCTGTTAAGCCAAGGTTAGTGTGTGAAATTAATGTTTTACATTAATGTGCTTTCTCTATATTGTGCTGACAACTAAGAATGTCTTCTCAGCACTCTCTCAAAGTATGGAGTTCATGGGTTTCCCACTCTCTTCCTTTTAAACTCAACAATGCGCATACGGTATCATGGCTCTCGCACCCTTGATTCAGTGATTGAATTCTACAGTGGCTCTACTGGTAAGCATGTTTGTTAAGCTGTATTATTGTGTTTTGGACTTGGTGCCCCTAAAAGGGGAATCTGTATAGAATTAATGGGCGTTTGGACATAAGAATTGTAAAATTGCAAAATAGGGGGAAAATTCTTTCAAGTGAAAATGGTATTTGAAATTTAGAGTTGTGTTTGGACATGAATATAATTTTGGGTTGTTTTTGAAGTTTTGTGAGTGATTTGAGTGAAAATTTTGAAAAACAGCTTTTTGGAGTTTTTCAAATTTTCGAAATTTTCCAAAATGCATCTTCAAGTGAAAATTGGAAATTTTATGAACAAACGCTGATTTTGGAAAAAAGTGAACATTTTTTGAAAAAAGGGGAAAAATTCTTATATCCAAACGGGCTCTTAGTAACATTATCCAACAATCCCTCTTCCCACCCCAAAAAAAGAAAGTACTAAAAAAAGGAAAATTGCCGGATGTGTTCTGAGTGTTAAATACGAATTAATCGAAATTGTTGGTGATTTCGCTTTTGCTAAGGTGATTTTACATTTTCTGGCAGAAGGTGATTTTGCATCTTGAAAATGCAGCATTTCGGCAATTTCTACGCCTCACTTTTTCTTTTCAAAACTTCCATTTCCCTCTTTTAGTACTTTACTTTCAAATTATTGACGAGTCATGTTGCCTGTCTAATTTGGTATACATGTGCATACATCATTAACTATGTTTTCTAGCTGCAAGTAGGTTTCAAGCTAATGCATGTTACTTCAGAAGTGTAAAATTGCTGTTCGTTTATTCTTTTAGGATTGCAGCTTATTAAGTACAGCCATCGTTCCGACTTTCTTTATCTTAAGCCCTCTCTCTAAATATGAAACAGGTTTTCAGATTGCTTCAGTGGATGACACTTCTCTTGGCAAGACTAGATGCTCCTCGAATCATTTGAAATTGCACGGCAGTGACCAGGAAAACTGTCCATTCTCCTGGGCCAGATCTCCTGAAAACCTTCTTCAGCAGGAAACTTATTTGGCCTTGGCCACTGCATTTGTGTTAATGAGACTGCTTTATAAGTTATTTCCAGCTTTACGAAAGATTGCTCATCTCAGCTGGGAAAGGTCCAATTTACATGTAAGAATAAGAAGCTTGTGGGAGCTTCCTCTGCTTTATCTGAATCGAGCAATACAGTTATGTAATTCACTGCAGGAGCCATGCAAGAGAAGCAACTTGCAGGAAGGAGCTATGAACGCCAAGGCATGGGCTTCCAAGTCTTTAGCTTCTGTTTCATTTGGAGAGTCGAGCTCTAGCCGGGTGGTACCGGTAAGCTCTTCTAACTGATTCATTTGATGGCCAATATCTAAAATCATAATGGTCTTTGAGAATTATTTTAGCCACCGTCATTGTGGTTGGTGTTATCTGATTGGGGCAGCGCTGTGCAACGTCGAGCATTCGAAACAATCTGCTTCAATTTCATGTAATGTAGATTAGAATTTTTTCCCTCACCATCAGGAAAATAATGTATCAAATTTGTATATAGCTTTAACTAATAGGCAGAACTTTTGAATTCAGATCTGTGTTTGTGTAGTCCAGACGCTGTCTAGTTCCATTTGTATGCTAATTTTGACTTGAATTAGATCCTTTGCGAACAAAAGTCGGGTAACCGATCTAAGTTCAGAACATGGTTTTGCTTTCTATCTCTAAACACTCTGCATGCAAGACCCTGATGAGAAGAAGTGCAGAAGCGAGAAAACTATTTTGAAGAACTTGCTTGAAACAATATGCCATCCAGGAAGAACTAAATTTGGTTGGTCTGACGAAATGATGAGCTTGAAATGCTTAAACTTTATAAGTTGTTATTAAAGGAAGTTCTGAAGTTTGCCGCATACTAGAGGAAATTCCTATTTGCTATTTTTTACTAAGTTTATTTTATGGTTTTTTTGTTATATGATACTCGTTTCCTATTATACCTGAGTCTTGAAGCTAAGCTTGTGTGTGATATGAATCATATGATTAGCCTCCGCCCCATCTTTTACCTCTTCTATTAGTATCATTTTAACTCTAGGACAAGAGAGTTATATTACAATTTGTATAAGTTAAAATAAAATGAAAATCATTTCGCGAGGCATAAAACATAAGTAGACCTTCCTTCCCCCTTTTCCTATTTTAGGCATTCAAAGTGGTTGTCAACTGACAATTGGTAAATTGTCTCATCGTAAGGTAAGACCTTTTGGTTTTTGCTTTACTGTGTCACTTTTGTATTATTGACACACTAACTACACAATGTGTCAAACTCAATAATGTGATTTTTGTTTTTGCTCTATTGAATTACTAATCTGTACTATTCCCTCTTTGCACCAAAGTATTCGAAGAAAATGAGAAAAAAGAGGTCCTTATCAAAGGGAAAAAAGAAGAGAAAAATGAGGTAAGCTAAAATATGAAGAAGGAAGTGGTGCAAGCATCTTAATCATGAGTAACAGATAACTGTTAAACTTGTTTGGTTTGTGGGATTAGGTTGAGGTTGTCTTAACTTTGATTTGGCTTAAATCAATTGATTAAGATAGAAAAAGAGCTGATACTACAGTGTGAAGTTTGAAACAACCAAACCCCCCTCCTTTTCTGAAGCAAATTATCAAATCCTTGTTTAGTCTTCTGGACAATCCAACCCCTCGATATCACGAACTTGAAGAGTTGAGGTATGTCCTGTAAAAAGCTGTTAAATTATCTTATATCATTCACTTCTTGTTGTTGCTTGCTGCGCTCCTAGTCTTTGCTTCACAATCTGATCATATTGGGAAGCATTTTTGTAAACCACCCTCAGTGTATTTTCTTTTTAAGCACCATTACTCTCTCCAAAGCTCGTTCAGCAAGCTTGTAAAATTGTGTTCACTTTCTAGTTTCTTTGTGTCCTGCTGTTAGCATCTATGAGGAATATAAAGAGAATTGCTGTATTATATGGGGAAAACCATTTTAAAAAAATGGCCTATTCTACGAGTCCTAAATTCGCTGCACAAGTGAGTTTTACACTAAACAGCCTTGCTTGTTGTTTCCAGAGAAGGGGATGACAACTCTTTTCTGGGTGCAATCCAATTCTATATCCGACTGTTGATCCCGAAAGGTTCCTGTGATATTTACGGTGGATGTGGCTCTGACCATGTGAATTGATTGTGATACAGTCTTGTTTTAGATAATGTTTTTGTTTCAAGTAAGAAAGAACTTACTTAGGTGTTCATTTTGGTTAAGTTTGTGAAGCTTGCTTAATTTTGTCTTCAAGAAGACGTATAATCTGGTCATAAGCGGGTTAGAATCCAGTAGTATGCATTCGACCTCCCACCAGCACAAATACCCACGTAAACAGCCTCTTGCATAGATGCAACAAGGTTGTATGTAAGACCCTTGTGGTCCGGTCTTTCCCTGGATCTCGCGCATAGTGGGAGCTTAGTGCACTAGGCTGACCTTTAATAGTCGAGATACATGTTTGACCAAAAAAGTATTAAACTGTCATGATCCGGATTTCCCGCCCTCGGAAGTCGTGATGGCGCCTACTCGTGAAAGCTAGGCAAGCCGAGTATTATAGATTCACTTAACTCTTTTATTTGGCCCTTTTTAACAGTTTAAATCAATAAGCGATCAACAGTGAAATATTAACAATAATTAAAGACATGCGGAAGACGTAATCTGGTAACTTAGCCAAAAACAAGTACGACAATATCAAGTACATCTCTACCCGGAATCGGTGTCACAATATCACAGACCATCTACGAATACTACAAACAAGTGTCTGAAAGAAAGATACAGTATGTCTTTGAAGTAAATAAAAACAGAACATAAAGATGGAAGAGAACGCCGGGGCCTGCGGACGCCTGCATGACCATCTCGGGATCTCCGACTGGATTGAAGGCAGCTACCCAAAGCTCTGGTCCAAAAGCTGTCGCTCTGGGATTTGCACATAGTGCAGAGTGTAGTATCAGCACAACCGACCCCATGTGCTGGTAAGTGTCTGGCTTAACCCCGGCGAAGTAGTGGCGAGGCTAGGACCAGACTACCAAATAAACATGTGCAGTTATATAATATATAGCGAAAAGTTAAAAAGAAATAAACAAGTAAAGATGGGAGGGGGACATGCTGCGGGGGAATACCATTTACCAACAGTAATTTAAGAGAAAAACATAAAGAACAATTTAAATTTCACAGCAAAAGAATAAGGAACTCGTAACCAACCAATAAGCACTGTTATTATCTATTGTTGCGGCGCACAACCCGATCCAAATCATAAAAACACTATTGCGGTGTGCAAACCGATCCAAATCATTTATCACTATTGCAACCCGATCCAATCATATTATTGTTGCGTCGTGCAACCCGATCCAAACGTAATATTGTTGCGACGTGCAATCCGATCCAAATATAATATTGTTGCGGCGTGCAATCCGATCCACATATACAGTTCAACACCAATCACAAAGAGAGTCCCGACAAGGGATCAATAAAGAAATAACACTATCCCGGCAAGGGAATCGACAATATAAGTAAATACGTCCCGACAAGGGAAAATCAGCTATAACCAAATTTATTCCAACATCTAACTTCCTCAACTAGCACCAATACTCAATCATAAGCAATTTCCACGAGAATAACCATAATCCTTGCTCAACACAGATAATCAACAACTTAGGCATTCATAGTATTTGTTAAGAACACAACAATTTCAATTTAAGACTCATGGTCATGCTTGACACCAACGTATAGATATTAGTCACCATGACTATACGTCGTACCCAAAAAGTAACACGTAGCAAATAGGACTCAACTCCTAATCCCTCAAGCTAAGGTTAGACCAAACACTTACCACGAACATCCACGGCCAACTCAAGCCTCAAACACCGCTTTTCCTTTTAAATTTGGCTCCAAATCAATTGTATCTAGACATAATCAACTTAATAACATCAATAAACGCTAAACAATTCAATTCCAATGCTTAATTATATATTTCTTATCATTCTTCCCAAAAAGTCAAAAATCGACCCCGGACCCGCTTGGTCAAAACACGAGGTTCGGACCAAAACCCGATCACCCATTCACTCACGAGCCCGAATATGTAATTAGTTTCGAAATCCCATAACGAGGTCTAAATTCCAATTATACAAGAAGCCCTAATTCTACCCCAAATCCCTAATTTTCTACCCTTAAGAACATGATTTAGGCCTAGAAATCTAATGGATGTTAATGGAAATTGAAGAAAATGAGTCTAAAATTACATACCTATGAATTTGTGGTGAAGTTCTTTTTCAAAAATCACCCAATTTGGAGTTTGGAAGAAGAAGTTATGAGTTTTGGGTTAAATCCCGTATGTGTTCTGTTGCTGTTTAAATGACTGGGCAAAATTGGTCTCTGCCGATCGCGATAAGGAGTATGCGATCACATAGGGTAAGGGGGATTGGGCATTGCGATCGCGGACTAGGGAGTGCGATCGCATAAAAGAAAAATGGTTCCCTTCCCAGGCTTGGTTTAACCCATTGCGATAGCGGGAGAAGCAATGCAATCGCATAGAACAACTGGTGATCCCCCAGAATTTACTCTACGCTATCGCAGAAGTAGCTATGTGATCGCATAGCACAAAATAGGCCCCCTGGAATTACACTATGTGATCGCGAGCCTTCATATGCGATCGCATAGTACAAAAGAACTGGATACCAGCAAACAGTAGAAAACCAGATTTTCTATGTCCAAAAACACTCTGACGTCATAGTCTTCTGAAGAACCACTCTAAGATGCTGCTCGTGCTCCTCCCGACTAAGGGAATAGATCAAAATATCACCAATGAAGACTATCACGAACGAATCCAAGTAAGGCCTGAACACTCGGTTCATCAAATCCATAAAAGTTGCTGGGGCATTTGTCAACCCGAATGACATCACCAAGAACTTATAATGCATGTACCGAGTGCGGAAAGCTGTCTTAGGGACATCGGATGCCCTAATCCTCAACTGATGGTAGCCAGATCTCAAGTCAATCTTCGAAAATACCTTGGCACCCTGAAGCTGATCAAACAAATCATCAATTCTCGGCAATGGATACTTATTCTTAATTGTAACCTTGTTCAACTGCCGGTAATCTATACACATTCGCATCAATCTATCCTTCTTCTTAACAAACAACACCGGCACACCCCAAGGCGAAACACTAGGTCTAATGAAACCTTTTTCAAGCAAGTCTTGCAACTGCTCCTTTAACTCTTTCAACTCAGGCGGGGCCATACGATACGGCGGAATAGAAATGGGCTGAGTGCCCGGAGCCAAATCAATGCAGAAGTCAATATCCTTGTCGGGTGGCATACCCGACATGTCTGAAGGAAATACCTCAGGGAACTCACAAACAACAGGCATAGAATCAATAGGATGAACCTCGGCACTAGAATCATGAACATATGCCAAATAGGCCAAACACCCCTTTTCGACCATACGCTGAGCCTTCACATAAGAGATAACACTGCGGGTAGAATGACTAGGAGTCCCTCTCCACTCTAAATGAGGTAAACCCGGCAAGGCTAAGGTCACAGTCTTGGCATGATAGTCCAAGATAGCGTGGTAAGGTGATAACCAGTCTATCCCCAATATGGCATTAAAATCAACCATGTCCAGAAGTAACAAATCTACACGAGTCTCAAGACCCCCAATCACAACTATACACGAACGATGGACTCGATCTACCATAATAGAATCACCCATCGGTGTAGACACATATACAGGGGCACTCAAGGAATCACTAGGCATGACCAGATATGGTGCAAAATAAGATGACACATAGGAGTATGTAGACCCTGGATCAAATAGGACTGAAGCATATCTACTACAAACCAGAACAGTACTTGTGATAACTGAATCGGAAGCCTCAGCCTCAGGCTTGGCTGGAAGAGCATAACATCGGGGCTGGGCCCCACCACCCTGAACTACATCTCTGGGACGGCCTGCTGCTGGCTGGCCTCCACTTCTAGCTGCCTGACCTCCACCTCTAACACCTCTACCTCCACCTCTAGCACCTCTACCCCCACCCCTAGCTGGCGGAGTGGGCGGTGGAACACCTGGTGCCTGAACCATAGCACGGGAACCCTGCTGCTACGACTAGGTACCCACCAATATCGGACAAGCCCTCCGGATATGACCATACTCACCACACTCAAAGCATCCACTTGAGTGTTGCGGCTGAGGAAACTGAGACTGGCCCTGGCGACCTGAATGACCACCCCGAAAACTCTGGAGCGGCGGTGCAATGATA
This sequence comes from Nicotiana tabacum, assembly GCF_000715075.1. Classification (NCBI taxonomy): domain Eukaryota; kingdom Viridiplantae; phylum Streptophyta; class Magnoliopsida; order Solanales; family Solanaceae; genus Nicotiana; species Nicotiana tabacum. Next base: position 40,997,729 of record NC_134095.1, read on the forward strand.
GGACCTGGCGGTGCACTGTAGGGCTGCTGATCAAAATACTGCATATGAGAACCACGGCCACCCGAAGCGCCGTGAGAAACCTGAAGTGCTGACTGGAAAGGCCTAGGTGGATGGACTCTACCATATAAATCCCTGCCTCCAGACGAGGCACTACTGAATTTGCCTGAATGATAAGGCCTCTTGTCCGACCCCTGACCACCTCCTTGCGATAGAACCATCTCAACTCTCCTGGCCACATTGGCCACCTCCTGAAAAGAAATCTTACTCCCTGTCTCCTTAGCCATCTGAAGTCGAATCAGCTGAATAAGTCCCTCAATGAACCTCCTCACCCTCTCTCTCTCGGTGGGAAGTATGATAAGAGCATGACGGGCCAAGTCGATGAATCTGGTTTCATACTGAGTAACGGTCATAGAACCCTGCTGGAGATGCTCAAACTGCCTCCGATAGATCTCTCTCTGAGTGATAGGGAGAAACTTCTCCAGAAATAGCTAAGTAAACTACTCCCAAGTCAAAGCTGGCGATCCGGCTGGTCTAGCCAAACAATAATCTTTCCACCAAGTCTTGGCGGAGAATCCGGACAAGCAAAAAGTAGTAAAGTCGACCGCATTAATCTCCACTATCCCCATGTTCCTGAGAACCTCATGACAGCTATCTAGATAATCCTTGGGATCCTCAGAAGATGCACCGCTGAAAGTAGTAGTGAAGAGCTTGGTGAACCTGTCCAATCTCCACAAAGCATCGGCAGACATAGTTGCTCCATCACCGGTCTGAGATACCACACCTGGCTGAACTGCTCTAACTAGCTGAGCTGCTAGAGTCAGAAACTAGGGAGCCATCTACTTCAGAGTGCGAGTAGTAGGAGCCTAGGCTCCTCCTCCAGCCTGAGAGACGGCTGGTGCTACAGGAAGCAAGCCTGCTTGGGTGACACTCTCCATAAGGCCCACTAGACGGACTAGAGCATCTTGGAGTACCGGGGTAGCAATAAACCCCTTTGGGACCTTAGCTGGGCCCACCGGAACTGTCTGGGTCGGAACCTCATCATCAAAGTCAACCTGAGGCTCCGCCGCTGGTGCTGCTGCTCTGGGCTGAGCTCTGCCCCTACCTCGGCCACTAGCATGGTCGCGGCCTCGCCTTCTGCCCTTCATGGGAGCTGGTGCTGGGGGCTCGGGTTGCTGATCGGTGGATGAGGAAGCGCGTGTTCTCGCCATCTGCGAAAGAACAGAGTAGAAATTCAATTAGCACTGAGAAACCAAACCGCACGATAGGAAAGAATAAATGTGAAGTTTTTCCTAACTTTGTAGCCTTTGGGGGATAAATACAGATGTCTCCGTAGCGATCCCTCCGACTCTACTAAGCTTGTCCGTGAATTGTGAGACCTATGTAACCTAGAGCTCTGATACCAACTTGTCACGACCTGGATTTCCCGCCCTCGGGAGTCGTGATGGCGCCTACTCGTGAAAGCTAGGCAAGCCGAGTATTATAGATTCACTAACTCTTTTATTTGGACCTTTTTAGTAGTTTAAATCAACAAGTGATCAATAGTGAAATATTAACAATAATTAAAGACATGCGGAAGACGTAAACTGATAATTTAGCCAAAACAAGTACGACAATATCAAGTACATCTATCCAGAACCGGTGTCACAATATCACGGACCATCTATGAATACTACAAACAAGTGTCTGAAAGAAAGATATAGTCTCTCTCTGAAGTAAATAAAAACAAAACATAAAGATGGAAGAGAACGCCAGGGCCTAAGGACGCCTGCAGGACTACCTCGAGATCTTCGACTGGACTGAAGGAAGCCACCTAAAGCTATGGTCCAAAAGCTGCCGCTCCGGGATATGCACATAGTGCAGAATGTAGTATCAGTACAGCCGACCCCATATGCTCGTAAGTGCCTGGCCTAACCCCGGCGAAGTAGTGACGAGGCTAGGACCAGAATACCAAATATAATATACAACAGAAAGTAAAACAAAAATAAACAAGTAAAGATGGGAGGGGGACATGCTACGGGGGAATACCATTTACCAACAGTAATTTAAGAGAAAAACATAAAGAACAATTTAGAATTCGCAGCAAAAGAATAAGGAACTCGTAACCAATTAATAAGCACTGTTATTATCTATTGTTGCGGTGCGCAACCCGATCCAATCATATTATTGTTGCGGCGTGCAACCCGATCCAAACATAATATTGTTGCGGCGTGCAACCCGATCCAAATATAATATTGTTGCGGCGTGCAATCCGATCCACATATACAGTTCAACACCAATCACAAAGGGAGTCCCGACAAGGGATCAATAAAGAAACAACACTATCCCGGCAAGGGAATCGACAATATAAGTAATTACGTTCCGGCAAGGAAAAATCAGCTATAACCAAACTTATTCCAACATCTAACTTCCTCAACTAGCACCAATACTCAATCATAACCATTTCCATGAGAATAATCATAATCCTTGCTCAACACAGAGAATCAACAACTTAGGCATTCGTAGTATTTGTTAAGAACACAACAATTTCAATTTAAGACTCATGGTTATGCTTAACACCAACGTATAGATATTCGTCACCATGTCTATACGTCGTACCCAACAAGTAACATGTAGCTAATAGGACTCAACTCCTAATCCCCCAAGCTAAGGTTAGACCAAACACTTACCTCGAACTTCCACGGCCAACTCAAGCCTCAAACACCGCTTTTCCTTTTGAATTTGGCTCCAAATAATTGTATATAGACATAATCGACTTAATAACATCAATAAACGCTAAACAATTCAATTCCAATGCTTAATTATGGATTTCCTATCATTCTTCCCAAAAAGTTAAAAATCGACCTCGGGCCCGCTTGGTCAAAATACGAGGTTCGGATCGAAACCCGATCACCCATTCACCCACGAGCCCGAATATATAATTAGTTTCGAAATCCAACCCCAAAACGAGGTCTAAATTTCAATTATACAAAAAGCCCTAACTCTACCCAAATCCCTAATTTTCTACCCTTAAGAACATGATTTAGGCCTAGAAATCTAATGGGTGTTAATGGAAATTGAAGAAAATGAGTCTAAGATTACATACCTATGAATTTGTTGTGAAGTTCTCTTTCAAAAATCACCCAATTCGGAGTTTGGAAGAAGAAGTTATGAGTTTTGGGTTAAATCCCGTATGTATTCTGTTACTGTTTAAATGACTGGGAAAAATTGGTCTCTGCGATCGTGACAAGGAGTATGCGATCGCATAAGGTAAGGGAGATTGGGCATTGCGATTGCGGACTAGGGAATGCGATCGCATAGAGGAAAAATGGTTCCCTTCCCAGGCTTGGTTTAACCCATTGCGATAGCGGGAGAAGCAACGCAATCGCATAGAACAAGTGGTGACCCCCCAGAATTTACTCTACGCTATCGCGGAAGTAGCTATGCGATCGCATAGCACAAAATAGGGCCCCGAAGTAGCTATGCGATCGCATTGCTGGACACCAGCAAACAGCAGAAAACCAGATTTTCTAAGTTCAAAAACACTCCGACACCTATCCGAAACTCACCTGAGCCCTCGGGGCTCCAAACCAAACATGTACAACCCTACAGACTTACTTGTGCGATTAAATCGCCAAATAACCTCAACAACCACGAATTTAGCATCAAAATCATGAAATCACTTTAAGAACTTCAAATTTTCCAATTTTCTCAAATACGGTCTGATTCACGTCATTTCAAGTCCGTTCCTTACCAAATTTCACAGATTCGACTTAAACCACATATAAGACATGTACCGGGATCCGGAACCAGAATACGGGCCCGATACCATCAAATTTTAAACACATTTCATTTTCAAAAACTAATAAATATTCCAGAAAATAATTTTCCTTAAAAATTCATTTCTCGGGCTTGGGACCTCAGAATTCGATTCTGGGCATACGCCCAAGTCCCATATTTTCCTACGGACCCTCCGGGACCATCAAATCACGGGTCCGGGTGCGTTTACTCAAAATGTTGACTGAAGTCAACTTAAATTCATTTTAAAGTCAAAATTCATCATTTTCACATATTTTCACATAATGGCTTTCCATCTACGCGCCCGGACTGCGAGCGCAAATTGAGGTGATGATGAAAGAGGTTTTATGGCCTTGGAGCGCAGAATTTCTTTCTAAAACAAGTGATGACCTTTTGGGTCATCACATAAACCTTTTAGTTAAATTAATTAATAGAGAAAATGAGGGTAAATCTTAGCTAAACATAATTAACTCTAGATCCAAACATATTGAATACGAAAATCGAAGGAGACCAAGCTTATATAACATTCATTAAGATGATTAATAGACATCAAATGTAAATGATAAGCTTACATTTTTGATATCTTATTCCGTACTTGTAAGAGCAAAGAAGGAAAAGAGGGAAAGTTGTTGATAACCATGAGATCTATCTTTGTTGATTCAACAAAGATGATTACAAGGGGTTGTAACCAAAAGTTGAATTGTTGGTTCGTTATTGGAGATCTCCTCTTGTTCTCATCTTTAACATATTGATCCTTTTTTTTCTTGGATCTGAGCCCCCCTTGCCTTCTCCCTATATATATATACACACACACAACTTTCCCTTTTATTCAACCGTCTTTACCCAACGTACCCTCTCATGACTACTCTTCATTACTTGCCCAAGTATTACGACGTATGTGCTATCGTGCAGGCCTTCCGACGGCTCAATCTCGACGGTGGCCGAGATACTCGTCCATGTTACGCCTTGTGGGTACGACTATGGCTTGGTCGACCCCTTACTATTCCTTTTAACGATAATCGACTTGTGGTCAGATTTTGACCCATAGAGTTAGTCCCTCCGCCCTTTGGGGTCGCCTCTTGGCTAGCTCGATGGGCAGATTCTGTTAATTTAAAAGTTAGGAGAAATCTAAATGTTATACGAGGAACGAGATCCTTATAGTGAGGTGGCGGCGTGACACTTCAAGTATTTCATCGGGCCGTTACGTCATTTTAGAGTTGGATCGTTGCATCAATTCATGATATCATGAATGTCCATTATGCGTTATCATGGCGCACGTTTCCCAGACACCAATATCATTTCTTGCGCCCCTTTATTTTCTAATTGGCGGCTATTTTTTTTCCCGCTCAAGGCTTTTTATGTCTCTATAAATAAGGGAGAAACCATCTATTTGATTGTTGCAAACTTCCTTCCATCTATAGCTTTTCATTCTCCTGCTTCCACTGGAATTCAGCGTGATTATTACCCATTTTTCCTTTCGTCATTCTTGTTTACTGTGATAAAAAAAGACATTGGCTAGTACTTCTTCCCAGACTGATAAAGCTATCGAGACTCCGGTGCCGGAAAGTGATGTGTCCCTGCTCGAAAAGGGAGTGGAGGTGGTGGAGGACGATAGGTTTCCGACGGTGGATGAGATAGTACCCCGCCCAGGGAAGATGAGGATCGATTTCAACAGCCCTGCCGGAAATGAACTGGAGCCCGTCCCTTCCACTATGGATGAAGCGGCGATTGCGGCGCTCAAGGCCAAGTGGGGTATCCCTACCCACATCGAAATGGTACCTGTGGCGGAGAAGGATATTGTACATTTGCACCGCCGGGGATACTGCACGTTTTACGCGTATCCATTTGTTATCGGATACACGCTCCCTCTTCCCTCTCTGGTGGTGGACTTTTGCCGATTCTACGAAGTGTGCCCGACTCAACTCTCCTCGTATGCATATAAACACTTTCTTATGCTCATCAAGTACGCGGAGCTGGCCGGCTTAGGAATTTCCTTGGGGCACATGCTTCATATCTTTGCCGATCACTTTCTTCGGGGTACGATGATCTATATGCGTCATCGAGGAACCAAGACTTTGGTGGTGAAAATGGATGACAAGGCCAATCGCCGCTTTTGGGAAAGCTACTTCTATGTGCGGACAGAGCACCTTGTGGAAGACTCGGTAGGATTTCCAGAGACTTGGAACTTTGCTCGTAAGTTTTCCTTTGTTTACTTTGTAATTTTTCTTAAGACGGTCGTCGACCGTGTTCCTTTAGGAGACATCGCTGAGTACTTGTTTTGCCTTTGCAACTGAGAGATTACCTCCACCGCTGGTTGCTAATATCCGCGAGTGGGTGAGCGTTGTAAGCACGTGATTTTTGCTTCGCGAAAGTTACTCCAAAAAGAAAAGAAAATCAAAAAATATATGTCTTGTCATTGAGTGATTTGTATTTAATGTTAATTTGTGTGTTAGGTATTAACCAATGTGTGTGTAATTCTATTTTTAATTTTTATAATTTTACAAATTATTTAGGAATTTGGTTTAAATTTGGTTAATTAGAAAGGGAAAGGGTTGTGGGAAAATCAGATTGGGCCCCAAAATGAGGCCCAAAACCAGGCAAAGACCCAGTCCAAACCAGGCCTGCCTAAGCACGCACCCAAACGACGCCGTATCGGCGCCTTGGTTTAGATCCGTTGATATGATTTAAATGAACGGTCCTGATCAGACCGCCCATTTAATCATAACGACACCGTTCAGGGCGTTTTGATCCGAGCCGTCCAATCCCTTTGATCCAACGGATCCAGGCCCGCCCTCAAGACCCGTTAATTTGATCCGACCCATTTCCTTACCTGGTCTCACCCACCTTCCCACCTAAACGACGACGTCTTGCCTAAAGGAATAGATCCTGGCCATAGATCTCCCTTGATCCAACGGCCAGGATCTAAAACTCTAGAGCGTATATAAACCCCCCATCACACCCCACGCCCCCTATCCAAGCACCCCTTCAATCGTCTTCTTCACCAAACCCCGAACCCCATGAAACCCTAACGCCGCCCCCTTTTCCCTCACCATTAAAGCCGGCGGCAAGGACGCTGGTGACCACCCCCTTTACACCCCTGAGGCACCTCAACCCCCTGAATCCAAATCCACTTACAGCTTGGCTCGAATCCTCCCCCACCTTCTCGAATCTTCATTTGAAGATTCGAGACAAGACTCGATTTACACCAAACCACCCCAGATTCACACTAGACAGTCCCCTGACTACCCTTGTGACCAAACCAAGCCTGGTTTGGTCCAAATCTACCCACAACTCCTGGAATCTCAAATCTAAAGATCCAAACCCTAGAACACAAGAACCTGGGGAATCCGGCCAGTTTTAATAGGGGTTTGGGGTCTAATAGACTTTAATCAAGGGGTTCTCGGTTGAGAACACCCCGATTAAAGTTTGTTCGGCCTCAAATGGTCAAATCTAGTTCAGACCTGGGTCGGCTTTGGTTGAACATTTTTAGTAAGTTTTCCTTTTTCTTTTCTGTTTTATTTGAGTACTGTTTGAGTTTGTTAGCATGTTCTGTTGTGATTGTTTGGTATTTCTGGTACTTTCATTCCAATTTCTTCTTTGTAAGGCCTTTTATTTGGTCGATTGTTTCCTGTGCATGTCTGAATGCATTCTGTGATATACATGTTTGATTAGATTAGTCGTCGCATAAATAATTCATATGGCCTCCCAATATTGTGCAAAGTTGTCTGAAGTTATTTAGGATCCCGTACGTGTTGTTTATTTAATCGACTTGTTATACCTGGTTATAATTAGTATAGTCGACCTGATAAACGTCGTCGATTAATTTTCTATGACTGAATGATCAAATGGATTAACAACTTCACATGACTGATCGAACCCTGTCATTGACTGAATGCCCGACATTGTTTGAAATTAGTTTGTTTGCATTGCAAAACAACTGAAAAGATTCAGTCCAGGGCAGCTCTGAATTTGAACTTTCAGGAGTTCAAAAATGCCCTACTGTTGCAATGAGTTAATACAATAATAACCAGGGTTAACAAGGGTAGTTTGGGTGTTAACAAAAACAGAAATAATTAGTTTAAGTGGGCTGACAAATAGGGTACTAAATTAGGATTAAACTAATGTATTAGTGGGGACAAAACATAAGAGCATGGGAGTTTAATACTTAAATGAACCCATGACTCTTGAATAGAGCAATAGGCCAGGCGTGGAGAACAAAATGACTTGCATCAAGAAGATGTTTAGGCATGGGAAATGAAGGGGATGGGCAGTCACTGAGGCTGTGAAGTTCTAGGGAGCCTTTAGGGTTTCTCATTCAGTTATAAATAGAGTTGTTTTTAGTTAAGAAAGGGGTGGACATTTTTAGTCTTAAGAGAAAACAAGAAACATAAAGTCTCAGAATATTGTAACCAAACACTGTCTGAAAATTACATAAGAGTTCAAGTTGGTCAAGCTGTCTTGGCCAATTGATGTTGGTTGCCTGTTGAGCTACTTGTGATTGTTGAACTGCTGGTGTTGTTACATTGAATACTCTGTTGTTTCTGCTGGTTCACTACTCTGTTTCTGGGATTGTTTGTTGGTTGCCCGACCACCTGTGGGTTCAGTGTCTGAAATTGCTGTTGGTCGTTCGTGAACTAGTGGTGCCATTGTTGGTTGCTGTTGCTGTGTTTGTTGCTGTTTACTTGCTGTCGCTGTATTTGCTGCCTGCTATTCAGCTGACCATTCTCCTCATTCTTTTGCTTTGCTATACCAGGTACATGATTAATAGTGTCGATGTAACTTGAAAAGTTGAGCATGAATACAAAGAGAAGAGCTGAAGATGTTTATTTCATACATAGACTGTTACCTCAAACATCATGTAATATATAATAGTTTACATCCTTGTTTGGATACTGGAAGTAGCCTGCATGCCTAGTAAATATCAATGTAGGGTAATTGAATATTAGTTTGTATATATGGGCTGGTAGTTAAAAGTATTCACAAGGCAGTACATTACATATTAAGCTTTAGCCAATTTTGTTCAAGCATGTCATTGAATGCCTGTCACGCATAAAGCTATCCATTGTTAGCTAAGTTCATTTCCTTTTGATAAACTGCCTTATTATAATTGATAAACCACACCTTTAGAACAAAGAACACAAGTTTACGGTCTCAACCTCATAAAGGTCGAGCCCAAGTTGAAATGGACCAAGCAGGCCTCGTCGGAAAATCAGTGGCCCAGGCCTGGCCAATCCCGCACAAACTGGGTTTGGGCCCATGAGATTCGATCGCTTGTCCGTGGGGCGCGGCCTTGTTTCTGATTTTTAAGCATTCTGAATCCTGCTATAAATGACCTGCAAGCATATAATTAACTAGGACTATCTCTGCTTTCAATTAGTAGAGACAAACACGACAAGAAACGCAGTTGCTATAGGATGTCCTTTTAAAATGAAGACGAGATGAGCCTCGACAAATAAAAACGCACAAGCTGCGGGGCCCTCTAAATATATATATTGGAATACTTAGAATTCGGGACAGGCCGTCTAGCGAATTTTACGGCCTTCTCCAAACAACAATGCGCTAGTGGCTTTAGGCGCGCTTTTAATAATCTATTTTTCCTAACTCGGGTGCACATTTATGTGACCCAAATCCTTCTCTCAACCGAGTCGAGATATGTCGATAACCACGGGTGCATTGATGTAACGTGGTCCGAGATATGTTTTCACGACGTTGCAAGTCCTATAAAAATAACAATGAATGATAAAAGCGGTTAAAAGTTAAAATTTGCACATTGATTCATAATTGTATTTAAAATCAGATAAATAAACCGAATATGATAGTTGAGCGACCGTGCTAGAACCACGGAACTCGGGAATGCCTAACACCTTCTCCCGGGTTAACAGAATTCCTTATCCGGATTTCTGGTACGCAGACTGTAATATGGAGTCACTCTTTTCCTCGATTCAGGATTAAAATTGGTGACTTGGGGCACCCTAAATCTCCCAAGTGGCGACTCTGAAATAAATAAACCAATCCCGTTTCGATTGTCCTTTAATTAGAAAAAACTCCCTTGTACCCTCGCGGCTACGTAAAAAGGAGGTGTGACAAGCGTAATTCTTCCCCACACGGTAGAAATTCGCGAGTGGGCGCCCTTCCCTGAGAAGTTGGGCGCAAGCCTCTTACTAGTGAGTTGGCTTGTATTTTTCATTTGTTCTCTACTTCATAGTTTTTTTTAAAAACTTTGTCGTTGTACGATCTAATCCTTCCTTATTGACAGGTCGAGGTGTGAGGAGGACGAGGGCTCCTCTACTCGCATTCCATCTGCCGGCGCCCTCTACCCGTCCTACACCAAGGGCGGCTGCCCGGCCAGCACCAAGAACAACTGTTCGGCCTGCACCTGCGACCGAAGCTGTGCGCTCGGGGGGGTTACTCAGCCAGAGATTCTGACTCCCGCTGTCCATTCCACGAGTGAAATCTTCCCGTTCTAGTAGTGGGGAGGCCCCATCGAAGAGACGGAGGGTAGTGTTGGAAGAAGCTTCTCCGGCCGAAACATCTTCGAGGGGCGAACTTGCCTCGGCGGTGTCCGAGACCGATGGTGATGCCAACCTTGCTGCAGAGGCGGTGCCCGTTGTGGGCGTTCAAAAGGTTATTATGATGGAGGAACGGGGATCTAAGGCAGTTGTTGTCGTTCCACGTAGGCCGTCATCGTCTCGACCAAACCGCGCCCCTTCTTCTGCCGATGAGAGTGGGAAAGGCGTCATGGTTGATGATTATGAGTCTGAATCCGACATTGACCCTGAGGACGTAAGGATGTTCGAGGAGGGCTTTACCCAAACTGTAGTAAGAGCGGGTAGCCCTTCCCGAATACTTGAAATTCCATCGGAACTCAACCTGCTGCAAGGCACGGCGATTTTGTGCCGCAGTTCGATCTTTTATGCTCTACCGCAGAAAGCGGAGCTCTTCAGGATGTCAACAACTCCGAGTTGTCACGCAGTGTGGCCGGGATGGGCCTAAGGGTGAGTTCCTTTTTGCTCTCTTTGTTGTGACTTTTGCCTTTATTGACTCCTTTATTCTCCTTCTTCTCTTTTTTTTAAGTCTTACATGCTGGAGGTCGAGAGTGCTCGTAAGGTCGAGACGCGGGCTGAGATTTTTTTGAAAATGCTCGAGATATGAAATAAGGTATAGCAATATTCGTAAGTTCAACAAAGTACCGAGTGAAGAACTTCAGTGTCATGCCCCAACCTCGGGAGGCGTGACCGGCGCTCAATCGAGTGAACCCAACTGAGCAAGCCTTATCAAACACTTTCTACCCAACCCATTACGATTAAGAAACCATGCTTTCGTTTATTTAGACAATAGCAAAATCGTACATTCAACATTGTTAATTCATTTTCATATCTCGGACCTTAAGCCGTGGTTAAGTTTTTAAGATTCATACAGTTACCGTTTAGAAGAACTAGAATTTAAAATTACTGTACAGTACATTTTTCCATCCGACATCTGAACACAACCCACACAAACGTCTACGGACCCTCTAAAGATACAAAAGACAATTATGACAACGCCGACAATAAGGTTCCGTCCATACCTCAAAAGTGGAAGTCTACAACAAGGATGTACAACATAACCCCTTGGAGGAGAAAGGGGCTCACCAAGACTTTGAGAGGAGGATACTCCGCTACGCGTGATCGGCACTGTCCACTATGGTGCCACCTACATTCATTCAAAAATGTAGCCCCCGGCAAAAGGGACGTTAGTACCATGGAATAGTACTAGTATGTATAACTAGAAACCATCCTGTTAGAAAGAACAACCATACAAGAGAAAAAGAACTCATAAGGACTACAAAGCTTCAAACTAACACCACGTCAGCAATATAAAAGGGTTCACATAGTTTTTACATAGTTCCAAAATTTTAGGTTGGGGTATTCCATATTGTTGCATCATCATCCACAATACCACTGCTTCCTTGAGCGGAGTCCGATCACGGCCCAATCGGCTAAGACGTCTTACCAAGACGTTACCCTTATTTCATTCTCACTCTCCAGTTTCAGTTATCAATACATTACCACCATGTGTGTATAACATGGCATCCGATCACGGCCCGATCGGCTAAGCCATCTCACCAAGACATTACCCTTTTCCGTTAATCATCTCACTTCAATCTTTGGTTTCACATGTATTAGTTCATCGACACTTGGGGCCACAATTACCACATTCCATAACTCACGTTTCACATTATTCCCATTTTCAACATTAACCTTGCCATTTAAGATCATAGATACAAAAACAATTTAAGTTATAAGCATAAAAAGGAATTCATCTAGTTCGGCATATTAATCACAATGTAACCTTGACTTGACATTTAGGCATTTAGCACATAGCTCATGTTCTCCACACATCCTCAATTTACAAGAATAACACATTAAACACATGGAGAAGCACTTTCCACATACATTTTCACAACATCAATTCATTTGACATAACAAGTACTACATCAATCAAATTTTGGACTTTCAACATTTGCACGGGCACCATGGAGGCTCAATTTCTAAGAGGAAGGGGTTTTAGCCATACATACTCAATATAGATTTCCTTAAATCCTTATAATAAATTCCGGAATTTCCTAGAAAATTCGATCTATTTTATGAAAATTACAAATTGAACCAAGAATTAAAGACATGAATAAGATTCTAGCTCATTTAAGTAAATTATCAAGCACTAAGTGTTCACAATGATTTTAGGACTCTTTTGTGAGAGATTTCTATCATTTTACACCCCAATTGCTATCTTTTTAGTTCACAACCTACCCATACCCTATTATCTTTTATGCATGCAAGAAAATTCATTCTTATACCCATGAACCCTCAAGCTAATTACTCATTCTAGTGTGAATTTCGAAACCAAAGGTTAGGGCTCAAGTTCTTGCCTCTTGGGGTGAAGGCCTAGCAAATTTTATTTGATAATCTTCAAGGGTTTAGGCAAGAATTGAGTGGGGATTTGATGAATATCACCCTCTCTCCCGGCTTCCCAAGTGGCTTCCTCAATCTGTTGGTTCCGCCATAACACTTTTACGGAGGCAATTTCCTTATTTCTCAATTTCCTGACTTGCCTGTCAAGAATAGCAACTGGAAATTCTTCATATGACAGTTCCTCATTAACCTTAATGGTTTCAACTAGCACAATAATGGACGGATCTTCCACTACCTTCTTCAACATAGACACATGGAAGACTGGGTGTACCAATGACATATCGGGTGGCAGCTCGAGCTTGTACGCCACCTGACCAATCCTCCGAATGATTTTGTACGGTCCGACATATCTCGGACTCAATTTTCCTTTCTTTCCATACCGCATGATACCCTTCATGGGGGAAACTTTCAAAAATACCCAGTCACCTTCTTTGAACTCCAAATCTCTACGACAAACGTCCGAATAAGACTTTTGGCGACTCTGAGTAGTTTTTAACTTCTCCTTAATCATTTTGACTTTCTCCATGGCCTGATGCACAAGGTTCGGCCTTATCAATTCCGCTTCTCCAACCTCAAACCACCCAATGGGAGACCTATATCTCCTATCATACAATGCCTCAAATGGCGCCATTGGATACTAGCATGGAAGCTATTATTATAAGCAAACTCTATGAGTGGAAAATGATCATCCCAGCTACCCTTGAAATAGAGAACACAAGCACGCAACATGTCCTCAAACGTCTGAATAGTCTGCTCTGCTTGCCCGTCGGTTTGAGGGTGAAAACCTGTGCTAAGATTTACCTGTGTGCCCAAACCTTACTGAAATTTCTTCCAAAAGTTGGTCGTGAATTTATCCCCTCAATCTAAAATGATTGAGACTGGAGTACCATGAAACCTAACTATTTCCTTGATATATAACTGAGCATACTGTCCAGTTGTGTCGGTAGATTTAACTCGCAAGAAGTGCGCTGATTTCGTGAGTCGGTCCACGATCACCCAAATTGAGTCGAACTTGCGCGGAGTGCGAGGTAACCCTACCACAAAATCCATGTTGATCATCTCCCATTTCCACATTGGAATTTCTATGCTTTGGGCCAATCTACCGGGCCTTTGATGTTCGACCTTCACTTGCTGACAGTTCGGACATTTTGCCACAAAGTCCGCCACCCCCTTTTTCATGATGTTCCACCAATAAACTTCCTTTATATCATGATACATTTTCGTAGACCCTGGGTGCACGGAATACCTGGAGGTGTGAGCTTCTGCCATGATCATTTCCCGAAGACTGTCAATATCTGGAACACATAGGCAACCTTGGTACCGTAGGGTACCATCATCCATGCCAAGGGAAAAAGTTGTGGTCTTGTGTTTATGAATACCCTCTTTCAGTTGTGCTAATAATGGATTATCGATGGCAATGCGGGCCACATATTGATTATGCGATCGCATAATTGGCCGCATATTTGACCTCAAATTAACCATTAAATTGTCTGACTCTGCGGCGACTATGCGGTCCGCATAGCTATTCTGCGATCGCATAATGGACCGCAGAAACGCACTTTTCTTGAAAACATTGTTCCTTAACTTTTTTATATGCGCAAATCAATCCAAAGGGGCCTCACACTAGTCCATTAGGGAGGAGTTGGAGAAAAGAGATGAAGAGCTGAGGCGGTGTATCCGTAGATGCAGTGAGCTCGAGGAGCTGATCCGTACCAAAGACGGGGAGCTCGAGGTGGGCAAAGGGGTTGCCGCGGAGTGCGAGGACCTTTAGGCGAAGGTATTGTCTTTGCAAGTCGAACTTAAGAAAAATGCTACCAGAGTCGAAGCTTTGAGCACAGAATGGATGGGGAAGTTGGCCGAGATGGAGAAGAAAGTGGTCGATATGGAAAGTGCTGAGGATGATCGGACATCGGCTTTGGCGAGAGCGGCAGCGCTAGAGGACACTATCTGCGTCCTCCAATCTGAGCAGGAATCTGAGAGGGCAACGGCCACGCTGAGGGAGGCGCAGCTCGAGGAGCGTATTGATGGAATTGACCGGGAGGCTTCAAGCCTAGGAGACCGGGTCGTGGTACTCGAGGCCGAGAAGGCACAACTATTGGCCCAGGTCGAATCTGCCTCTGCCACGGTCCCCTGCCGCTTGTATGAGCTATGGGTCCACGCCGAAGCCCAGCGAGATATATTCATAGGTTTGTGGGAGGCGGCGAGTGTTCCTGAGGTGGTCTTTGAAGATGCATGAGTGAAGGCATGCGAGGCTCATGTTGCCTGCGACGACGGCCCTGTGACACCGGAGGCCGGTGAGGGCATTGGTACCGAGGGTGAGCTCCCTTCTAATAATGATGATGATATTGGAGAGATCAGCGGAAGGGATGATGCCGAGTGAAACTTTGCTGCAACCTTTGTACTTAGTTTTTTTTGTTCTTTTGTTGTTTATTTGCATCTTTTTTTCTGATGGTCTATTTCGGCCTTTTGTAAGGTGCGGCTGTTGCGTACGTATATTTAAATGATACAGTTGCTTCGCCTTTGTTTGTGTATCTCTCGATTTTCTTTTTCTTTCCCTCCCATTTGTTATATTTCTCTCTTTGACGTAGACCTTCAGATTCCTTTGTGATGAGTCCCTGGTCTTTCTAATTGGGAAACCGACCTTGCCCGGATTGAGTAAGATCTCGTCGTGCGAGGCCGAATGAAGTTACTTTGGGGTCTCCAAGTTTGGGCGAGGTTGACTTCCGATTTGCCAACTTGGGCGGAATCAACCTTAGTTCAAACGAGGTCGAATTGACTCTCGCCATCTTAGGCGAGGTCAGTTTCGACTTATACATTCGGGTGGGATCGAATTCACTTACCAATTTAAGCCAAGTCAATATTTCCATACGTATTCGAGCGAGGTCGAACTCGAAGTTACTATCTCGGGCGAAAGTTTCTTATATATTCGAACGAGGTCAAATTTGGAGTCACCGTCTTGGGCGAAGTCAATTTCTCACTTATGTTCAAATGAGGTCGAACTTAGAGTTGCCATTTTGGGCGAAGTCAATCTTTGACATATATTCGAACGAGGTTGAAATTTCATTTTATTTGACGGTGGACGGTGGCTATAATGCTGTTAATCCGAGCGAGGTCGAATTGTAACCCATTTGACGATGGTCAGTGGCCGTAAAGGTGTTAATTCGAGCGAGGTCGAACTTGTAATCCGTTGTAATTCGAGCGAGGTCAAACTTCTCCTTTGGCGAAGGCCGATGACCGTAGGGGTGTTGTTGTTGTTTCGAGCAAAGTCAAAATTGTAACCCGTCGTAATTTGAGCAATGTCGAACTTCTCTTTTGGCGATAGCTGATGGCCGTAAGGGTGTTATTTCGAGCAAGGTCGAAATTGTAACCCGTTGTAATTCGAGTGAGGTCGAACTTCTCTTTTGGCGAAGGCCGATGGCCGTAGGGGTGTTATTTCGATCAAGGTCGAAATTGTAACCCGTTGTAATTCGAGCGAGGTCAAACTTCTCTTTTGGCGATAGCTGATGGCCGTAAGGGTGTTATTTCGAGCAAGGTCGAAATTGTAACCCGTTGTAATTCGAGTGAGGTCGAACTTCTCTTTTGGCGAAGGCCGATGGCCGTAGGGGTGTTATTTCGATCAAGGTCGAAATTGTAACCCGTTGTAATTCGACCGAGGTCGAACTTCTCTTTTGGCGAAGGCCGATGGCCGTAGGGGTGTTATTTCAAGCAAGGTCGAAATTATAACCCGTTGTAATTCGGCGAGGTCGAACTTCTCTTTTGGCGAAGGCCGATGGCCGTAAGGGTGTTATTTCGAGCAAGGTCAAAATTGTAACCCATTGTAATTCGAACGAGGTCGAACTTCTCTTTTGGCGAAGCCCGATGGCCATAGGGGTGTTATTTCGAGCGATGTCGAACTTCTCTTTTGGCGAAGGCCGATGGCCGTAGGGGTGTTATTTCGAGCAAGGTTGAAATTGTAACCCGTTGTAATTCGAGCGAGGTCGAACTTCTCTTTTGGCGAAGGCCGATGGCCGTAGGGGTGTTATTTCGAGCAAGGTCGAAATTGTAACCCGTTATAATTCGAGCGACGTCGAACTTCTCTTTTGGCGAAGGCCGATAGCCGTAGGGGTGTTATTTCGAGCAAGGTCGAAATTGTAACCCGTTGTAATTCGAGCAAGGTTGAACTTCTCTTTTGGCGAAGGCCAATGGCCGTGTTATTTCGAGCACGATCAAAATTGTAATCCGTTGTAATTCGAGCGAGGTCGAACTTCTCTTTTGGCGAAGGCCGATGGCCGTAAGGGTGTTATTTCGAACAAGGTCGAAATTGTAACCCGTTGTAATTCGAGCGAGGTCAAACTTCTCTTTTGGCGAAGGCCAATGGTCGTAGGGGTGTTATTTCGAGCAAGGTCGAAATTGTAACCCGTTGTAACTCGAACGAGGTCGAACTTCTCTTTTAGCGAAGGCCGATGACAGTAGGGGTGTTATTTCGAGCAAGGTTGAAATTGTAACCCATTGTATTATTTTTATTGGAGAACGTTAATCGTCGTTGTATTGTTTACGCGTGCATTTGAGCAAGTCCCGATTTGCTTAACTTCGCTTTTATTAGAAAATGTTGTGCGTTTCCTAGGTGTGTCCCACTGTGCTCAATTTCGCTTTCATTGGAGAATACTGTGCATTTCCTGTGTGTTTTGGTGGTGCTCGTCTCTTGTTCGCGCACCTATGAGAGGGTTCGTGTTCCTGTTCTAAACCAACAAGAAAGTGTGATAATTTAAACCCAAACGAAATTGCTAGTTACCTTGGTCTGGCAAGTCGGTGAAAGGAGGAACGACACAGTAGGGTCGCTCGCTTCGCCTTGTACTCGAATGATGGTTTCAGATTTGGCAGTCATGTTCGGCTTCGTCGTTAACCGCGTCTAGGCTTCGCGTGGGTTGGACTTACCTCGCCCGTTGGGATATCAAGGCCGAGTCCCAGTCCGACCCCGTCTGATATGCGCAAACAAATAAGGGAAACATATCATACTTTGTTCATACATCATCTAGTGCGTGTGGGTACGAAAATACGGCTGGATATACCCGCTATTTCAGACGATCACACAATAGGCTATCCTCCCTTCTTAAGAGATGGAAGTACAGGCTTGTATAAAAGGTAAATACGTCGAATGGGATTACAGTCATGCCGAGAGCATAGTGACTGTGATTCTACTTTAAATATGCATATGACGTGTCAATTCCATCACTATAGGTGAAGCGTGGTTTCTGCATAGACATCGATCACAATTTCTATTTTATGTAGAGATCTGGCCTAGTTTGGTGCGGGTATCTCAAAAGCTTATACCGTTCTTTCGAGTTGGTGTTCATACCGAGATGGTAAGGTTATGACAGGCTAGAAGTGATACTTGGCTGGTTCTAGATCTAAAGGAAACTTAAAAATTTGGTTAAGAAATCCCTACAGACGGCGCCAAATTGTTTGACCAAAAAGTATTAACCTTTAAACTAATTAATAGAGAAAAGGAGAGTAAATCTTAGCCAAACATAATTAACTCTAGATCCAAACATATTGAATACGAAAATCGGAGGAGACCAAGCTTATATAACATTCTTTAAGATGATTAACAGACATCAAATGTAAATGATAAGCTTAAATCTTTGATATATTATTCCGTACTTGTAATAGCAAAGAAGGAAAAGAGGGAAAGTTGTTGATAATTATGAGATCTATCTTTGTTGATTCAACAAAGATGATTACAAGGGGTTGTGACCAAAAGCTGGATTGTTGGTTCGTTGTTGGAGATCTCCTCTTGTTCTCATCTTTAACATATTGATCCTCTCTTTTTCTTGGATCGGATCCCCCCTTCTTGCCTTCTCCCCTCATATATATTAACAACATTCCCCTTTATCCAACGGTCTTTACCCAACGTACCCTCTCATGACTATACTCTCCATTACTTGCCCAAGTATTACGACGTATGTGCTGTCGTGCAGTCCTTTCGACGGCTCGATCTCGACGGTGACCGAGTACTCGTCCCTGTTACGCCTTGTGGGTACGACTATGGCTTGGTCGACCCCTTACCATTCCTTTTAACGATAACCCACTTATGATCAGATTTTGACCCATACACACTTTATCTAATCGGCTTTTGTTGGAAGCGAATGTCTATTTTAAATCCATGGGAAAACATACATTAGGAAGGGAATGCATGCATATGGTTGTTTAGAACCGAAGTTCATTAACTACAATTTTAACATAGTAATTTAACTTGTATTATACTATGTTCTCCTTCAACTTAGGTATTTTAATTTGACTTTGAATGTTGATTAATCCGGAGTAACGTTTGAAATCCACTTTCGAGGTACTATTAGGTACTCGCAAGGACAGAAGTATATCGGAATGATCTATTCTCATTTCAAGAAATTGCATATTTTTTTTTAAATTAGTGTCACCATTGTGGCGAGAGGTTATGGCTGACCTCGACCTGTGTATTAGATGAAGTTTTTACATAGCCCAAGAAGTTACATACGCTAATATAAAATAGGATGATGAGAAAATTAGATTGCAGTTTACATTTGATTATTTTAATTCTTGAAATATGTGAAAGTTATAGATTATAAACAAAATTATCAAGGGAAAAAGAAAGTCATAACGTGTTAGAAAAAGTACTCTCGTCATCTTTAGTAAAACTAACCCACTTCTCATTTTGGTCTGTCTAGACAGGTTGAGCTTTTCTCTTAAGTGGAAACTCTTCCGTCAAACATCCAAGCTAATGTATAATAACATCATTATTATTACAAACTTTATGTGATATCTAACCAACTCCAATTTCTTACATTTCAAACTTTACTATTCTAAACACTTCTCTATCAGTTGAATAAATTGATTACTTGGCCACTACTTTTCTGGAATTAATGAGTAGCAAAGAAGGTTCAGGCATGATTTTCCACCTATAGCAAATGATATACTAAATGTTGAGAAAATCAAGATTTATCGACTCAAAATTAGTTAGTGTCATATAAGAAATATAACAACAATAATAACAATGCCAATTAGTATTAGAGTTCAAAATGCGGTTACATCTTTTAGAGATACATTCCAAAGAATACCGGAGAAGTGTGCACATAGTTTAACATAATCTACCTATATTTATCTATCTATATTATTATAAAAGCACGAATAATTTAGACTAAATATTGAATGACTAAAATATCCTCAAAATATTGATCGACTTTAATAACCTTAAATATTTATATAATTTAAAGATATAATTGTAAATCACTAAAGATTAGAATTCTATTCTGATTTAAAATATACGTGCGCCGAGCAAAAAAAGGGGGAAAAAGTTGAAGGGGTCCAAACTAACTTTGGATTCATCCTCTCGCACTCCAATATTTTATAACAATGTAATATACAAACCAAAAAAAAACACAATAATATGATATACAAACCAAAAGAATACCAAGTCGGCAGAGTTTTTATAAAAAGGCCTTATGTTTTAGATTCCAGTGAATAAAGGTATTATATATAACTCCTCCACTGGTAAATTAATTTGAATTTCTTATCAGTATTCCAAAGCAGATATTGACTTTTATAATATTTTGCTCAGCCTTTTTCTAAATTATGTATTTCACATATTTCATGTTGATAAGTTACCGGAGAATCATCATGTTACGGTAAAATTTCTATTCACGATTGTTAGATTCTATAAATTCAATATGGTCTACTTTTGAGGTATGCATTCCGGATAAAAATTTATATTTTATTGTGTTGTAAGAATGACTATGTTAATTTATAGTCCATAAAACGGTATTTTCTTTTAATTACTTACTATAGAGATTAATGGAAAAATGCACTTAGAGTTTCAATTCGAGAATCGTAACTCCAGATGTTGAAGGATGAAACTTTCAGTGTTGCAGTCATAGCACCACATTTTTACAAGGTTTGAAACGCGATTGATCAATGGAGGAAGAAGATAACTACTTTGCTTACAATTGGAACGACTTGAAGTCCCCTTATTATTGGTATATAACTTTTGGTTTGAGTTTTCTATACTCGGAATTTTACCATAAATCTACAATAATAGAAAAAAGATCACCTCCTACAGTGTTCTTGCAAATTATTTTTATTATTATTGGATAAGGAATGATTTCATGAATTAGTTTCAGTCGGTATACATTAGTTTCATATAGATCACGTCCGTAAAATTTTGGTAGATTATGCACTTACACATATTTAGTGGCACTATTTAAATACCCACCTTTTAGTCTAGGAGTCTTTAAAGCAGAAACTACACGAAGTTAAATTTTCTTTTTAGTATAAGTTTGTATCCTTTTGGAGAATAACCAATCATAATTTGAATCCGTCAAATATGTTTGCTACCTAAATTTCAGCTCTATAAAAATAGCTCAAAATATTGGCGTACAAGTGACTTCAAAAGGTTTGATGAAAACATCAAGGGACATAAATTATATTTCTTTTCAACCTAATCGCTCTAATTCTATAAGAAATATATGATGAGGTAGAACGTTCAACCTAATATCTCTAATCTTAATGTATAATTGTGATGAGCTTTTGTGTTGCAAGTGCATTCAGTGTTCCGAGGCCTAAAAACCTCCCTTTTACCCCACCTTGATTTGTGTGCGTGGTCCGGACCTATATCCGGAAAGCCGTCTATGTGAAAATATGAGAAATACAAATTTCAGAGTTAATTTTTTTTTATTATGGTTGACTTTGGTCAATATTTTTAGCAAACGGACCCGGATCCGTGTTCCGATGATCCCGGGAGGTCCGTAGTAAAATATGGGACTTGGGCGTATGCCCGGAAATGAATTCCGAAGTCCCAAGCCTTAGAAATCAAATTTTGAAAGAAATTATTTTACTGAATTATCTAAGAAATAAAGAAAAGAATTAATGTTTGAAACCATTGTTATCGGGCCTGTAATTTGGTTCCGGAGTCCGGTACAAACTTGTTATAATATTTGAAAGATAACTGTAAAGTTTGGTGAAAAAACGGAGTATATTTGACGTGAGTTGGACTTCCGGTTGGAGAGTTATGAACTTTGAGAGTTCTTGATGAAAATATTGAGTTTTGAAGTTTAATTCATGATGTGATCATACGAATAAGTCCTTGAGATGTTTTTGAGGTTGTGTGCACTTGGTTTGGAGTTCTGAGGGCTCGGGTGAGTTTCAGGTAAGTTTTGGGATGTCTTAGGCTTAAAACCAGATGTTGCAGGTTCAAAGAAGTTGCAGGTCTCTGAACCTGCCAGTGCGGACCGCAAGAAAACGTGTGCGACCACGGAAGGGGCCAGTGCGGTCCACGGTCGGCCTTGTGCAGTGCACGGTGGAGGGCTGTGCGGCCGCAGTCGACTTTGTGCAGTCCGCACAGGGGCACTGGACTGTAGTATCCTCAGGAAGGACTGTGCGGCTGCAGTCCATTTTGTGCGGTCCGCACAGGGGGTCTAAGAGGGGTATAAATAGAAGGGATTTTCAGTTATTTTCATTTTTCAAAACCCAAAAAAAAAAAAAAACATAAAGAGGCGATTTTTCAAACAACCTTTCTTCTCCAAAACGTTGGTAGGTGATTTCTAACTCATTTTCTTCACTCCTTAACATCTTTTACCATGATTTCAACTTCAAATTAATGTTTTTCATGGGGGAAATTGGGTGTTTTGGGTAGAACCTAGGTTTTCAAAAATTGAGGATTTGGACCTCAATTTGAGGTCCGATTTCAAAACAAATTATATATTTGGGTTCGTGGGGGAATGGGTAATCGGGTTTTGGTTCGAACCTCGGGTTTTGACCATGTGGGCCCGGGGGCGATTTTTGACTTTTTGGGTAAACTTTTTGGGTAAATCTTTAGAAAATTCATTTTCATGTATTTGGGTTGATTTATTTAGTGTTTATTGACGTAATTAAGTAACTTGTGACTAGATACGAGCGAATTGGTGGTGGAATCAATGGGTAAAGCTATAGTTGAATCGTGAATTGTGTTCGTGGCATCGAGGTAAGTGTTTGGTCTAACCTTAGCTTGAGGGATTAGGAGTTGTGTCTTATTTGCTACATGTTAATTGCAGAGTACGATGCATAGGCATGGTGACGAGTATCTATACGTTGGTATCAAGCATGCCCGTGAGTCTTGTATTATAATTGTTATGACTCCGTTGTGGTTTATTGCGCTTCATATGTTATTATCACCATTGTTCCCTTGCCGGGATGTTTGTTTTGATAGTATTGTTCCCTTGCTGGGAAGTTGTTGTAAGCACGTGATTTTTGACCCTCCCCGAGAATTTTCACATTTTTAGCGTGAATATGTGAAATTGGGTCTAATATAGCCATTTTAACTATTTTACTTTATTTCGTTGCAAAAAGAAAAAATCACAAAAATATATATATAAATTTTAGTTTATGTATTTCTCATAAACTTGAAAAATACAAAATTTGTACTTTATTTTGGTACTTTATATAAATTCGAAAATTACAAAAAAAATAATTCTATTAATGTTTTGTAGTCGTTTTAATTTTGGAAAAATACAAAAAATATTACTTTATATTTTGTCTTTATTAAAAAACGAAAATTACAAAAAAATAGTTTTATTAATATTTTATAGTCATTTTAACTTTGAAAAATACAAAAAAAATATTACTTCATATTTTATCTTAATATTTAAAAAACGAAAATTACAAAAAAATAGTTTTATTAATATTTTGTAGCTATTTTAAATCTTGAAAAATATTTAAAAAAGATATAGTTTTGTTTAAATACTAGTCTTATTTTTGGTAGTTATTTTGCTTACATAGGACTAGTTAAGCAACGTGTTCCTATTTCTCGGGTCCGGGCAAAAGAATAATATTCGGGTTCAAACTACCCGGTTTTAGGCCTAATTTCGGACCTAGCCCATAATAAACCGAGTCCATGACACATGGGGAACCCCACCACGCGTGGGGGACACAAGTCTCGAACCCCACCACGCGTGGGGCTCATTTTTTCTGGGCAAACCCATTACAAAACACGGACAAAACATTTTGAAGAAGGGGGACTTTCGAAAATTTTGAAGAGGGAACTGTAGTTCATCTTCTTCAATAAGAAGAAGGAGCAAATCCCTACTGAAGGACTCTCACCCTAAACCCTCGTCAAACTCACCCAAAACCCCGTCTCCTCCCAACTCCATCACACCCGTCGCAACCCAAAACCAGTCGCGACGCCACTCCTCCACGTCCAAACGATCACCGGCTCCGGCGACACCATCTTCCTCGTCGTCTCGCAACCAGTCCGTCGACCATTGCCCAAACGACCATACTCCACCGTCGTCGTCGCTGTCCCCGACCCACTGTCCAAACGCCATAACCATCAACAAAAACCACCTCCATCACGAACTAGTCGCACCTCCGTCAACCACCATTGCCATCCGCCACGAGCTCCAACTCCACCCAAACCAGTCCGGCAGCAGCATCGTCAAAACGTCAGTAGCCCTCCCCCCCGTCGTAACTAAAACCAGTCGCGACACTCCCTCACGTCGGAACGACCATCGCTGCTTTCCGTTCAGCCCCATCGACCATCCTAGCCCAGTTCCCTCCATCTCATCACCTTGGTTGTTCCCCGTCGATAGCCCAGTTCCCCGTCGATAGCCCAGTTCCCTCCGCAGCAACCAAACAATCCTTGGTTGTTGACAGTTGTGGGTCCGAGCTTTCTATTTCCATCGAGGTCGTCTTTGGTCCATCAAGGTCTGGTACGTCGAGGTGTTTGTCCGAGGTTCCGTCGTTGTTCTTCATTCAGTGAGGTCCGACTTGAGTTCCGTCGGAGTCGTGTTTGTCGTTCTGAGGTTGTCGAGGTGCAAAGGTCAGTAAACCTCGATGTATTAGATAAATAAACTTTACGTTAAATGTTCGAAGATGCAATATAGAAATTGGTATGATAATTTTCGGCTTATGTTTTCATCGTATGCATTTTGTTCATTTTGCGTTGTGTTATTCTTGTTTATTTGATGTCATTCAATTAAGTTCGTCTAGTTGTTCTATGACACAAGTTTGACGTTAATTTGTTCGTGGTCTTTTTCTTAGTTCGTTCAGACAAAAATTAGCATTAGTACTTGTTGTTACCACTTCCGAAACACCTATTCACTTAACTTCTTTTATTAAACTTTTGACAAGTCATGAGATTTTAGTTGTAAAGAAGCGGTAAGGTTTAGTATGTTTAAAGGCGTAAAAATGACATCCTTTTTTAAAAAAAAAAAAATAATAATAATAATAATAAAAAACGAGGCGAGCTTCGCAAAAATAAAAATGTACAGATTGCGGAGCCCTCACAAAAATATATGTATTAAATACTTAGATTCCGGGACGGGCCGTTTAGCAAATTTCACGGCCCTACCCAAAATAATAATGCGCTAGTTACTTTAGGCGCGCCTTTAATAATTTATCCTCCCTAACTCGGGTGCACATTTATGTGACCCAAATCCAAATCTCAGCGGAGTTGAAATGTGTCTCTAAATCGCGGGTACATTGATTGTAACGTGGTTCGAGATGCATGTCCATGACGTTGCAAATTCCTTTTAAAAAATAAGAATGAGATGAGCCTCGCCGAATAAAAACACAAATTGCGGGGCCCTCAATAAATACTTGTTTAAAATTACTTAGAATTCAGGAGGGTCGTTTAGCGAATTTCACGGCCTCCGCAAAATAATAACGCGATAGTCTCTTTAGGCGCGTGTTTAATAATTTACTTTCTTAAGCTCGGGTGTGCATTTCATGCGACCCAAATCCAAATCTCAAAACATCAAATAAAATGCGTTCCGGATTGTGGGTGCATTTCATGTGACGCAGTCCAAAGACGTGTTTTAAGCGATGTTCACATTCTTGTAAAAACAATAATAATAAAGCGGTTAAAAGTTAAAATTTGCACATAAGTTCATATTCGTATAAAATCAGATAATCAAGCCAAATATAACAGTTGAGCGACCGTGCTAGAACCACGGAACTCGGGAATGCCTAACACCTTCTCCCGGGTTAACAGAATTCCTTATCCGGATTTCTGGTACGCAGACTGTAATATGGAGTCATTCATTTCCTCGATTCGGGATTAAAATTGGTGACTTGGGACACCCTAAATCTCCCAAGTGGCGACTCTGAAATAAATAAACAAATTCCGTTTCGATTGTCCTTTAATTGGAAAAACTCCCTTGCACCCTCGCTGGTGCGGAAAAAGGAGGTGTGACAGCTCTGGCGACTCTGTTGGGTACCAAACCTAGAATCTCTGGTTCAGGGTTAGAAATTCGAGCTTAGATAAATTGTTATATTTGGTTTTATCTGATTTTGTTACATGATCTGTGCTTAATGTGCTAATTGGTTGTCTTTTACCGCTTTGATATTACGTGAACTGTATATAAACTGTGCCGAAACCCCTATCCTTTCTGAGTCTTCTAAATCATGAAGAAGGGTGTACTTCGTACGACTTCTTTTCTGTATAGTGTCAAATCCCAATTTAGAACGAGGTTCGGACAAGTTGCTAAGCCGGTGAAGCTTCTGTATTCCCGGTACGCTGCCCCCCCTCGGCTCGAGCTGTCCGCTCGGGTAAGCCAGGTCTAGAACAAACACCCAGGTTCTGAACTTAGTATAACAAAGCCACATGCCGGATCCCTAGTAGGAACGTTTATTTGCATCATGTGCATTTGACTTAGGGGACTCAACACAGGGGTTGGGTCCGTCTAGGACAAGCAACCTGAAAATAATAGACCATCTTTTGGCATCCTATGTGCTACATGTTGTACTTATTCAAGGGTGAATTGTTATGTTGATCACGTTTAATAAGAAGGCCGCACGTTTTTCCAGCATGATCTTATTTTAATCAAAAGCATGGGAACATTTGTGGAATTCAAGAGGCCTTGGTTTTCCATATGTCCCCCACGCTTTACATTTTGGGAAAAAGCACATGGGGAACCTTTGTGGAATCCAAGAAGTCTTGGAATTCCCTATGTCCCCCATGCTTCATTTTTGGGAAAAGCACATGGGGAACATTTGCGGAATCCAATAAGTCTTGGAATTCCCTATGTCCCCCATGCCACATTTTTGAAAAAAAATACAATAAATATAAAATATATATATACACATTTTTGAAAAAAATACAATAAATATAATATATATATATATAAAAGAGCATGAAAATTCAAAAGATTTTGTATGTTGTCATCATTTTCCATAAATTAGAAAATCGTGAAAAAAGAGGAGAAAATAACAGTGTAGAGATATAACTACTTATTTTTAGAAAAAAGCAATGTCCAAGTAGTATCGAAACTCTGCCGAAATTTTGAGAAAATAAAAAAAAATGTCTTATTAGTTTGTTATATTAAAAGCAAAGGAAAAATAGAAGAAAAAATCATCATTGTTCTGTCTTGTTTTTTTTTTCAAAAAGAAAATAGTTTGTTGTGCCATTAAATAAAAATCAAAAAAAAAGTCTGGTTTTTTTTTTAAAAAAAAAATGTTTTTTTTAATCTTATTTTGGTTGTCTATGAAAATGCCAAATAAAAATAAAAAGAGTCGGGCGTTAACGTGATTTTATTATCTGTTCCAAAATAAATATATATATATTCAAAAAAAAATTTCAAAAGAAAATTCAAAATTAAAAAAAAAATCCGAAAACATTTTGATTCTTCTTTAAAATCCAAAATTCAAAAAAAATATTTTTTAAGCAAGGTAAAAATTCCAAAAAAAAAAAAAATTCTTTTTCTTTAGAATAAGAAAAACAAAGGAAAAAGAAGGAATGTTTTATGTTTTTTGTATGTTTTTTTGTTAATTTGTTTGTTTGTTATGAATGAAAAATAATAGTCTATTTGATTGTTGTGGAAAAAATATAATAAAAAATAGAAAATGGAAAAGGGTCTTCTCCAAAATAGTTTATTTACCCGAACTACGCGGGTTTGATTCTCACCGGATGTGAGATACGTAGGCAACCCTCATCGGGTCCAACCCCACCTTTTGCTAAAAAGCCAAAAACAAATTAATACTAATAAACAAAAAATATATGTCAAACTTTAATTTTGTCATAAAGAAGTTGGGTGACGCTGCTTCATCACGAATGTTCCCGAAAGGGACGTCGGAAGGCTGACTTTGCATAAACAGCCACCTTTGGGTCATTTTTTTAAGACTTGGTTCAGTTGACCCCCACAGCCTAAAAATCTTCGTCCCCGAGACGTTGAGAGGCCGTGTTTGCAATATTGACTTTTCTAATTTGAAAAACGATAAAAAAGAGTTATAAATAAGTCAGGTGATGCTGTTTTGTCATAAATAGCCAAATGTTCCCGAAAGGGACGCCGGAAGGCTGATTTGGCATAAACAGCCGCCTTTGGGTCATTTTGAGATATGGACCCACACAGCCTTAAAAATCTTCGTCCCCGAGGCGCTGAAGGGCCGTGTTTGCAACACCAGGTTTTATTATAATTTGAAAAGAAAAAAAAACCATTTGAATTTTGTCATAATAAGCCGAGCCAGCCTCGGCCGCGTCTTAAACCGTTCTTGCCGAAATAGCCTTAGAGTATCTTTCAGTTGTCGAAAGGTTATTTTCGTAAAAGAACGGACAAGTTTGTAAGGTGTCATAAAATAATCCTCTCCGGCCTCAAAATTCTTGTGAAATTTGGAAGGGGCCACATTTGCAAAAATAGCCGTTTGGTTGCATTTGTCAAACGGGGAAAGAAACTGGCCGTTTGTAAATCTTTTGATTAGAATATGCGGGTGTTTGATTTTCGAGTTTGTAGGTCATCTTCAAACCTTTGAAACCCGGTCTGTTTTAATATGAAAATTGAAAAAAAATGTTTATTATTCTTTATCTCTTATTGGTCCGAACTACGCAAGGTCTGATTCATGCGGGGTCATGATACGTCGGCAATCTCCATAAGATTCGACCACAACAAAAAGAAAAGCAAAAAAAAAAAGAAACGAAAAAGAGAATGGAAAAAGAATGAAAAAAAGAAAGGAAAAAAAAGGAAAAGAGAAAAGAGAAAAATGGCAAGCTGGGAATGAGGAATGAGTTTTTATTTTATTTTACTCTATTTTCAAAAAAAAAAAAAAATAAATAAATAAAATAAAATAATAAACTAGTTAGTTTATAACCCGAACTACGTCGGTTTGATTCTCACCGGACGTGAGATACGTAGGCAACCCTCATCGGGTCCAACTCTCTTTTTCATTTTACCAAAAATGATATACCATAAAGCATATATGTATATATATATACACATGTATATAAATACATATATTGTTTGTTTTTGTGTTCAAAGATTTTTGTTTAGAGTCAAAATAAAGGTTTTTGTTTTCGCCTAAAAGGTCACCTTAATAAATGTGCAGGATGAGCACAGAGCAAAATGAACCATTCTCGGCCCTCAGCGAGGTCCCTCTACAACTCCACATGTGGTGGAATGACTTGGAAGCCGATAGCAAAGGGGTAGTAGGAAGAATATTGGGAGGTTTTGTAAATTTGTTGGGTGTTAGGCCGAGGACAGATATTCTTGAAGCTCTAATACCATTTTGGGACCCAACCCGCAATGTATTCCGTTTTGTTGACTTTGAACTTTCACCGACCCTTGAGGAAGTTGCCGGATATGCGGGATTGAATGAGAGGTTAAGAGGGCAATATTTGCTTTCGCCAAGGCCAGTGTCTCCGCATGCGTTTCTGGATCTACTAAGCATTAGTCGGAAGGTACAACAAGACGATTTATCGAGAGGATGTTGTGATCTCCATTTCTTGTATCAGCGGTACGGAACCCCGCAGGGTTTCGAGGAACCGAACCTTGGGCTAACTCACGGCGGGAACAGAAACAAATGGGAAGCAAGACGTACTTTGGCTTTTATCACAGCATTCTTGGGAGTCATGGTCTGTCCAAGGAAGGATAAAAAGATAGAGATAGGTCTGGTAGGGATGGCCGACGTGGCAATCAAAAGAACCAATAGTACTGTGGTTCCTTTGATTTTGTCCGAAATCTACTGGGCTCTGACTATATGCCGAGAAGGAGGCAAGTTCTTCCAAGGTTGCAACCTGTTACTTCAGCTATGGATGCAGGAACATCTCCATCACCGAGTAGGATACATGAACCACGGGTTGACCGAGAGGAATTGTATCAGCGGATTCAAGAAGCGCATGACAGGCGCCAGATTTCCTGAAGGTGTCGAAGCATGGTTTACACGGTTAAGGTCAACAACAACTGACCAAATTGAATGGGCATTCGGTTGGTTGACTGATACTGAGGTGATCTACATGTCGGCTGAAGAATGTCATGTTCTCTTAATGGGGCTTCGCAGCATCCAGCCATATGCCCCTCATCGGGTATTACGACAACTGGGCAGGTTTCAAGTAGTCCCTACTGATGAAGATCTGAGCAAGCATGCCTTGGAATTAAGCCCGGGAGTCATATTCCCCGAGGGGAAGATTAGAAAACTGTGGCATGAATGTAGATTCTTGGAGCCCAAGACCATGGTGCGAGAACTAGCTAAAGGTGAGGTAGACCAAAAGTACGATGCTTGGTTTGAAAGAAGGTTTCAGATTCGGCAAAGACCTGCTAAAAGGGCCCACGTCCAACACTTCACAGATGATTCACAAGATCAATGGAGATGGTTAAAAAGGGAGGAAGGTTACCGGGTTGAAATCGGGAAGCTAAAGCAACAAGTCGAAAGGCTTGTATTTGAGAACAATGTGCAAGTCGCTTCGGAGCAGGCTGAAAGAAACAAGCTAGCCCAAGAAAACCAAACCTTGAAGGCCCGCCTTCGCCAAGCCAGTAAGAGTAACGTTGACCGACAGAAGCGTCGCTCCGACGAAAGATTGATAGCGAGTTTGAGAAATCAGGTCATCCAAAGCCAAGAAGAATTAGAACAATCAGAAGCTTGCATAGCAGGGATGAAGGTCAGATGGGCAAAGTACACAATGGCCCGGAAGCAGCGTTTGCAACAGGTCATAAGGGATTATGAAATGAGCGTCGGAATATTAAGGGAGACGAACTCCACTCTACATGATCGGATCGTCAAACAAGCACGAGACGCCCAGGCCGACAGAAGACAGTGCTGCGATGCAATGGCCTGCATGGAAAGACAAATGGAGTTGTTCCAGGATCGACTTGCCGACAATGC
The DNA here is from genome assembly GCF_000715075.1 of Nicotiana tabacum. Taxonomy (NCBI): domain Eukaryota; kingdom Viridiplantae; phylum Streptophyta; class Magnoliopsida; order Solanales; family Solanaceae; genus Nicotiana; species Nicotiana tabacum. Next base: position 41,028,526 of record NC_134095.1, read on the forward strand.
TCAGGCACTGGGGTTAAAGAACCGACAAATCAGGCAGCTGTTCAGCGAAAGGGATAACATTCGAGCAAGGATTGACGAAATCGGGCATTACATCTACATGAAATGCCTGGCATGTGAGCGAACACCTCGGAAGACCCTCCTTGTTTCCATCATGGGCTGCGTCCACCGGATTATGAACAAGTTGAAGAGCCTGCAAAGAGACCTCACACCTAGAGCCGCGGAGAGGCCGAATGATTCCTCGCGGGCCCTTAAGTTGGAAAATTAGTTTTTGGTCAAGTCCTGTTTATTTGGCTTTTGTTGTTTTCCCATATGTTGTTTTCTTTTCTTCAAACCAAGTTTAAAACCGTGGAGTCTGTGCTGTTGCTATTTTTGTTTGAAACAATGTGTAATAGCAAATTTTGATAATGAAATTAAGTGACTCCAGTAGAATTTCTATGTGTCTTTACTTTGAGGCAGAACTATGCCTGGTCTGATTCACGCGGGGACGTGATACGTAGGCAATCCCCATAAGATTTGACCGCTTTTAATAAAGAAAGAAAAGAAAATACAAAATAAAATAAAACACAGGGTTTCCCAAAGTACTTTAAAAGGGGACGAATGAGCAAACCGGGATGACGCATGTTGTTTGAAGCAAAGCATGTAGAAACGATTAACTGCCTAGGTGCATTGCATCCTCTATGTGTTATGATCAAATCTGTTAAACTCTAACGCTAACAAAGTTTGTTGTTGTCTGAATCAAACAAATTAGTTGTTAAAGAACTCTGGCAACACACTCTTATCAAACCAGATCCAAAGGACCGATAGCAACCAGCATGACTACTTCAGAGAATAGTAATGATGAAGAGAGGCCGATGAGCCAGTTGCTAAAAGAAGCGATGGAAAAGATTGAAAGGATGGGACTAGAGATGAATGCAATGCAGCTAGACATAGCCAAAACACAAAAGAGCCCTGAAACACTGGGGCACATGCCGGAATACCCTCACTCTGGCCCTTCCACAAGCCGCCCAAATCCCCTTTATCATCAAGAAAGAAGCCCTCATGATTCCCAAGCTCCACCACCCCATCAACCTCTCCCAACACCCAATATTCCCATTTTTGTGGGACCAACATCAGCCCCTTTGCAAAGAACGACCAGTGAGCCATTGTTTCAGGCTCACGATACACAATACTACCCCCCCCCCCGAGCCTACGTTTCATGCCCCCGAACCACAGGCTTACAATCCACATTTGGAAGTGCCGGTAGAGATTGAGAAGCCGGCTAAGGCCCCTGAACAGGATGAAGTATTGAGAAAGTTCAAAAGCCTGGAGCAGTCCTTCAGGAACTTGCACGGGCTGGGCAATCAAGTCAGCGTAGCATACAAAGATCTGTGCCCTTTCCCAGACGTCCAACTCCCGGCTGGGTTCAAGATGCCAAAGTTTGATTTATATGAAGGGCACGGTGATCCCATGGCACATTTGCGGGGATTCTGTAGCAAAATGAGAGGGGCAGGCGGCAAGGATGAGCTGCTGATAGCTTATTTCGGCCAAAGTCTGAGCGGATCTGCACTAGAATGGTATACCAGGCAGGATTCCAGCAGGTGGTACACGTGGGATGATCTGGCGCAGGCTTTTGCAGGTCATTTCCAGTACAATCTCGAGATAGTCCCTGACCGTCTCACATTATTGAGAACTGGGAAGAAACCCGGGGAAAGTTTTCGCGAGTTCGGGTTCCGCTGGAGAGAACAAGCAGCTAGAGTCGATCCTCCCATGAGAGAGGGAGAGATGGTGGACTATTTCTTGCAGACACTGGATCCAACCTACTTTGGTCACTTGGTGACAACAGTTAGAAAATCTTTCAACGAGGTGGTCAAGATAGGGTCATGATAGAAGAGGGTCTGAGGTCTGACAAAATCTTGAACTATTCGGCACTCAAAGCCATAACCCAGGCTATTCAAAGTGGCACGGGAGGTGCGCTGAGAAGAAAGAAAGAAGAGGTTGCCACGATCGAGGCAGGCAGTTGGTCCAGGGATGGCAGGCCGCACTACAACCAACCCAGACCTCACAGGTCAAACTCCCCAAACAACCCACCACAAAATTTCTATCCACCTCGAGAACCACATTGTTCCGTACACCAGGCCCAAGCATACACTCAGCCTCCGGTTCGCCCACAATGGTGCACGCCGGCTCCCCAGAACATATATGCACCACCACAAAACACCTATCCTCCACTGAGGGCGTATAGAAACCCTTCAGGGGCAGGCTTCCGGGGAAATCCAGATACTAGGAATGACAGGTTGCGGAAGCAGAGAACTTTCATGGAGTTGGGAGAAACCTACACCGCTTTGTTCCACAAGCTGAGGCAATTGGGTTTGGTTAGTCCTGTCCAGACTCGAGAACCAAACCCCCACCTCAGAATTTGGATCGATTAATAAGTTGTGAATACTGCTTAGGGATGCTCGGGCATGACACCGAGAAGTGTTGGAAGTTAAGGCATGCCATACAGGATCTTATCGACACCAATAAGATCGAGGTCCAGACACCAGAAGCTCCTAACATCAACCAAAACCCGCTGTCAGCGCACCACGAAACTTACATGATTGAGTTGGTGTGTGAGGGAGGAGAGTTGAGAAAACCCTCACAAACAGTGATGATGATCCAAGCCGCCCCGAAAGAAGTCTCGACCAGTGGAAGGACGAGTGTACAGTCGCAGGGAGAAGGCGTCAAGCCGGTAGTGATATTGGGAAAGAGCCCGTCCGCCATAACAAGCAAACCTGAGCCAAGCAAGTTGGTAATATCAGGAATCCCGCCCACACCGGCAGTCGTGTTAAAAGGGGTATGTAGAGAACTGGTGACCATAAAGCCTGTGGTCCAGCTGCCGATGATTGACAGCAGGGCTGTGCCTTGGAAATATGAAAAGGCGGTGGTGATGTACAAAGGAAAACAGGTGGAAGAAGTCAGTTGTGAAGCGCAAGGGCTGACTCGATCAGGTCGATGTTTTGCTCCGGTGGAGCTAAGAAGAACCAACCCAGTTGCAACCTAGAAACCTGTGTCTGAAGAAGAGGCTGAAGAGTTCCTGAGGAAGATGAAAGTACAAGACTATTCTGTGGTCGAACAGCTGAGAAAAACACCGGCCCAGATCTCACTGTTGTCATTACTGATCCATTCTGAGGAGCATCGTCGGGCCCTGTTGAAGATATTGAACGAAGCTCGTGTACCCAGTGAGATTTCTGTAAACCACCTGGAAACCGCTGCCAGCAAGATTTTCGAGGTGAACAGGGTAACATTCTCAGATGATGACCTGCCGGTGGAAGGTACGGAGCATAATAAAGCTCTATACCTAGCTGTCAAATATGAAGACTCGGTGGTAACTCGAGTATTGGTGGATAACGGCTCAAGCGCCAATATTTGCCCACTATCTACCTTGAACCAGTTAAAGATCGACCACGGAAGGATCCACAAGAACAGTATCTGTGTCCGAGGGTTTGACGGAAACGGAACAGCTACTGTAGGGGATGTTGTACTTGAACTGACCATTGGTCCGGTCCTGTTTACCATGGAATTCCAGGTGTTGGACGCCACAGTATCTTATAACCTGCTGTTGGGACGACCCTGGATTCATGCAGCCAAAGCGGTGCCTTCCACCCTACATCAGATGGTGAAGTTCGAGTGGGAAAGACAAGAGGTCGTGTTACACGGCGAGGATACAACGTGCACCATGGGCGGAACCATTGTACCTTTCATAGAGACCGCTGATGACAAAGGTCCTTGGGTCTACCAGATTTTCGATACAGGGTCGGCCAACAAAATTTCTGAAGGAGAAATCATCCCGCACCCTAGGGTAGCTGCCGCAACAGTCATGATGGTCTCAGAAATGCTGGGTAATGGATTTGTGCCGGGAAAAGGCCTGGGAGTCGAGCTTCAAGGGATTGTCCAACCTGTCTCCCTTCCTAAAAATCTGGAAACTTTCGGATTGGGGTTCAAACCAACCGTAGCAGATAGGAAGCAAGCGCGAAAAATGAAGAAGAGGGTCTGGTTTCTGCCTAAACCAGTGCCACGCCTCTCAAGGTCTTTTGTCAAAGCAAGTGCCAAGGGGTCACCGGTCCCAAAGATTCTAGGACCTTTGATCGGTATAAATGAAGACCTGAATCAGAGTTTTGAGAAGCTATTCGCGGATGTCAGTATGGTGGAAGCTGGAGAAGGTTCCAGCAGAGCAGAGATACAGTTTGTGGGGCCTGAGGCCAAGACCAACAATTGGACAGTTACTCCTCTTCCTGTCCGAGGGGAGTCTTGGTAGTAGGCTTTGATTTATGTTTTGTGTGTTTTGTTTTGTCCGGATTATTCAAGGGTGTAATCCAAATTTTACTTTCGTTTTTGTAAAAGTGTGAATCCTTTTATCCCGCAAGTTTAATAAAGTTCTTTTCTTTTGTCCCATTTTAATTTTGTTTTGTTCTTTTTCTTTCTGAACAGTTCTCTTTTTACTGGTTCTAATGACATGGCATGCACAACGGATCTTCGACCTAGTCTAATAAATCAATCTGAATCCGACTCAATGATGCAAGAGGTCGTTTGTGATGATGAATCTGAATGCGACGAAGGGGGAGCCTTCGAAGAGATAAACCGAGAACTGTGCCAATTTGAAGAGAAACCCAAGCCTAACCTAAATGACATTGAGGCTGTGAATCTAGGAGACACTGATAACGTCCAAGAGACCAAAATTAGCATCCACATTGAGCCGAATGTCAGAGAAGAATTGATCAAAACCCTCATGGAATTCAAAGATGTTTTTGCATAGTCATATGACGATATGCCTGGATTAAGCACCAATTTAGTGGTTCACAAATTGCCCACTGACCCGACATACCCTCCGGTCAAGAAAAAACTAAGGAAATTTAAAACAGAAATGAGTGTAAAGATTAAAGAAGAAGTGATTAAGTAGTTGCAAGCGAAGGTCATTCGGGTCACTCGATATCCCGAGTGGTTGGCCAATGTAGTACCAGTCCCAAAGAAGGATGGAAAAATCAGGGTGTGCGTCGACTACCGCAACCTCAACAAAGCAAGTCCCAAGGACAATTTTCCGTTACCCAACATTCATATCCTGATCGATAATTGCGCTGGGCGCGAGATCGGATCCTTTGTGGATTGCTATGCGGGTTATCATCAGATCCTAATGGACGAGGAGGATGCTGAGAAGACAGCGTTTATTACGCCATGGGGAACCTACTGCTATCGGGTAATGCCGTTCGGGTTAAAGAACGCCGGGGCAACGTACATGCGAGCAATGACTGTCGTGTTTCATGACATGATACATAAAGAAATCGAGGTGCACGTCGATGATGTGATCATCAAATCTTGGCGTCAGGAGGACCATGTGGCAGACCTAAGGAGATTTTTCCAAAGACTCCGAAGGTATGATATCAAGCTTAACCCGGCCAAATGCGCATTCGGGGTTCCATCAGGAAAGTTGCTAGGATTCATCGTCAGTCGACGGGGGATTGAGTTAGACCCATCCAAAATTGAATCCATCCGAGATTTGCCACCGCCAAGGAACAAAACAGAGGTAATGAGTTTGCTGGGTAGACTCAATTACATCAGCAGGTTCATCGCTCAACTCACAGCAACTTGTGAGCCCATATTTCGGCTGCTGAGAAAGGATGCTGCGGTAGGTTGGACGGCAGAGTGTCAGGAGGCTTTCGACCAAATCAAAGGGTATCTGTCTAATCCACCCGTATTGGTCCCGCCTAAGCCCGGGAAGCCCCTAATTCTTTACCTGACGGTCTTGGAAAATTCATTTGGTTGTGTATTGGGGCAACATGATGACACAGGAAGGAAGGAGCAAGCCATCTACTATCTTAGCAAGAAATTCACAGTACATGAGGTCAAGTACACTCAACTCGAGAAAACATGTTGCGCCCTAACTTGGGTAGCTCAGAAGTTGAAACACTACCTGTCTTCATATACTACTTATCTCATATCCCGCTTGGACCCATTGAAGTATATCTTTCAGAAACCTATGCCCACGGGAAGGTTGGCAAAATGGCAAATTCTGCTCACAGAGTTTGATATCGTCTATGTAACGAGGACGGCCATGAAAGCCCAGGCGCTGGCAGACCATTTGGCAGAGAATCCCGTTGATGAAAAATACGAGCCCTTAAGAACGTATTTTCCTGACGAAGAGGTAATGCATACAAATGAGTTGGAATTGCCTGAGGAACCGGGTTGGAAGCTTTTCTTCGATGGAGCTGCAAACGCGAAAGGGGTTGGAATAGGAGCAGTACTTATTTCTGAAACAGGACGGCATTATCCTGTTACGGCTCAACTACGCTTCTATTGCACCAACAATATGGCCGAGTATGAGGCTTTCATTCTGGGTCTGCGCTTGGCTGCTGACATGGATGTCCAAGACGTCTTGGTCTTGGGAGACTCGGACCTCTTGGCACATCAAATTCAGGGTGAATGGGAAACACGAGATCTAAAGCTCATACCATACCGACAATGCTTGCATGATCTGAGCAAGCAATTTCGATCGGTGAAGTTCAAACACATCCCGAGAGTTCACAATGAGGTTGCGGATGCCTTGGCCACCTTAGCATCAATGCTGCACCACCCTGACAAAATGTATGTTGATCCTCTACACATCCAGGTCCGTGATCAGCACGCCTACTGCAATGCCATAGAAGAAGAAGCAGATGGCGAACCCTGGTTTCATGATATCAAGGAATACCTCAGAATGGGGATATATCCAGAACATGCCTCTAGAGACCAAAAAAGAGCCCTTCGGCGTTTGTCGAATGGTTTCTTCCTCAGTGGAGGAGTATTGTACAAAAGAACCCCGGATTTGGGATTGTTGAGATGCATAGATGCCAGTCAAGCAACGACGGTTATGGCAGAGGTACATGCTGGAGTTTGTGGGCCACACATGAGCGGATATGTATTGGCAAGAAAGATCCTTCGAACAGGGTGTTATTGGCTCACCATGGAACACGACTGTATCACTTTCGTGAGGAAATGCCATCAGTGCCAGATACATGGAGATTTGATTCATTCTCCGCCAACAGAGTTACATACGATGTCAGCACCCTGGCCGTTTGTGGCATGGGGTATGGATGTCATTGGGCCCATCGAGCCGTCAGCATCCAACGGTCATAGGTTCATTCTAGTGACCATTGATTACTTCACCAAATGGGTTGAGGCTAAAACCTTCAAATCGGTAACCAAAAAGGCAGTGGTGGACTTTGTTCATTCCCATATCATCTGCAGATTTGGGATCCCAAAAGTGATCATCACGGATAACGGTGCGAATCTTAATAGCAGCTTGATGAGAGAGGTATGCCAACAATTCAAGATTACACACCGCAATTCCACCCCATATCGTCCCAAGGCGAATGGAGCAGTCGAAGCAGCCAATAAGAATATCAAGAAGATACTGCGAAAAATGGTGGAAGGGTCCAGACAATGGCACGAGAGATTACCCTTTGCTTTGTTGGGTTACCGCACTACCATCCGAACTTCCATAGGCACAACTCCTTATTTGTTGGTGTACGGAACTGAGGCCGTAATACCAGCGGAAGTCGAAATTTCGTCCCTCCGAATTGTCGCTGAAGCCGAGATTGATGATGATGAATGGGTCAAAGCTCGATTGGAACAGTTGAGCCTGATAGATGAGAAAAGATTGGCAGCAGTGTGCCATGGTCAGCTGTACCAGAAGAGAATGGCAAGAACATATAATAAGAAGGTGCGCCCCAGGAAGTTTGAAGTAGGGCAGCAGGTATTGAAGAAGATCCTCCCACATCAGGTCGAGACAAAAGGCAAATTCGCCCCAAATTGGCAAGGGCCTTATATCGTGACCAGAGTATTGTCCAACGGTGCTTTGTGTTTGACAGATGTCGAGGGGAGATGTGTCGACATGGCTATCAATTCTGATGCAGTCAAGAGATATTATGCGTAATTTCTTTAATTATAGCAATTATTGGTTCGTTTGTTTGTATTTGGCATTTATTGGATAATGGGATGACGGAGGCAATTCTTTCTTCTATCCAAACACTTTTTAACCCTTGCTTCCCCCTTTGAGCCTTAAGTTATTCTTTCATACCCCTCTTTTGGAATCACTAATGAAAAAAAAATGAAAAGAAGGAGAAAGAAAAAGAAGATAAAATCATAAGAAATGCAAAACCGTTGGGAACTACGTTTGACCTGATTCCTCAAAGAGGATACGTAGGCGCCTCACGGCTCGGTCATAGTATGCATCATAGTGAATATAGGATGCATAATGTACATAGTGTGCATAATAGGCACAGTGTGCGTAACGCACATAGCGCAACATAAGTGTAAAAAATAAATTCCCCAAGCAAGAAAACTGGGGCAGAGGTTATGTTTTAAGTTCCAACAAAGGTTTGATTCCAAAGGTTGTAGCACATCACCCATCAAATTATTTTCATTTTTATAGCCTTTCTTTAACCCCCACACCAAAACCAACATCAACGTCCAAAAGACCTCCCGATCAATGTCCAAGAGATGCCAAGTCAGGCAAATAAGACCGAGAATAATACACCGATCCCCAGCAAAGAAGAGGATCGTAAGATTGGGAATGAATCGATGATCAAAGGAATCTCCAGAAGAGAGGGTCGTATCTACAACACCCCGATTCCTCGAAAGAAATAAAAGGAGAGAGTCTTATCGGTGAAAACCTTCACAGGCACCGAGAGGCGATGTAAGATGAGGAATATGAAATGAGAGAGTCTTATTGGTGAAAACCTTCACAGGCACCATAAGGCGCCGGGAGATGAGAGAAAAGAGAGAGTCTCATTAGTGAAAACCCCTCGAAGGGCACTATGAGGCGACAAGACAAATCAACAAAAGCTACCACATTCGCAACGAAATGGACACTCATTTATCATCCCCAGCAAGTCAGACCATCAGGCAAATCGATTGATACAAATAGACTAGGTCGGGAATCTATGGTGCACGACATGATCACGAGGACCAGTCATGTCCTCCAGATAAGTTCTTCTGAGTTTCTTCTCCCACCAAATATTGGTTCAGAAAGATTTTCTCCTTTTCTATCTTTTATTTTCTCTTCCTAAAAATTTGTCTTGAAAAGGATTTTTCAAAGCTTACTACCAGAGACCGAAGGGGAGTTCATCCAATGCAGGATAACACAAACAGTCTTAAAAGCCGGCCCTAGGCAATGCAATAATCGTGCCTCGCAGTTTTGGAGGAAGTAAGCTCCAAAGGGAATGGTTTCAGGAGTAAAAGCAGATTCCCACAGTATGTGCTTAAAGAAAAGCAGAAAAGGGAACAAATTGAAAACCAGCCCCAGCAGGCTAGAGACCCCCAGCAGGCAATTTTGTCCACTAACCAATTATGGGGACATAGAGCAAGAAAAGGGGAAGAGAGGAAAAATCATCCGCCGGAAAGGCACCCTCTACCACCACGATTAAAACTAATTAAATCCTTTTGTCTTCTGCAGGAAAACAAAGGATTGATGATGGCAGCGAGAGGCAACGCCAGGGAAGTCACCAAAAACCGGGGCAGAAAATTTTCTACCGATTGTCAAAATTTTCTCGGAAGAACGGGGAAACAATTTCAAATACTTTTAAGTTCTAGGTCGCCCACCAGTATAATGCGGGAATACATTTAAGTTCTAGGTCGCACACCAGTATAATGCGGGAATACTTTTAAGTTCTAGGTCGCCCATCAGTAAAATGCGGGAATACTTTTCAGTTCTAGGTCGCCCACCAGTAAAATGCGGGAATACATTTAAGTTCTAGGTCGCCCACCAGTAAAATGCGGGAATACATTTAAGTTCTAGGTCGCCCACCAGTAAAATGCGGGAATACTTTTAAGTTCTAGGTCGCCCACCAGTATAATGCGGGAATACATTTAAGTTCTAGGTCGCCCACCAGTATAATGCGGGAATACATTTAAGTTCTAGGTCGCCCACCAGTAAAATGCGGGAATACATTTAAGTTCTAGGTCGCCCACCAGTAAAATGCGGGAATACATTTAAGTTCTAGGTCGCCCACCAGTAAAATGCGGGAATACATTTAAGTTCTAGGTCGCCCACCAGTATAATGCGGGAATACATTTAAGTTCTAGGTCGCCCACCAGTAAAATGCGGGAATACATTTAAGTTCTAGGTCGCCCACCAGTATAATGCGGGAATACTTTTAAGTTCTAGGTCGCCCACCAGTAAAATGCGGGAATACATTTAAGTTCTAGGTCGCCCACCAGTAAAATGCGGGAATACATTTAAGTTCTAGGTCGCCCACCAGTAAAATGCGGGAATACTTTTAAGTTCTAGGTCGCCCACCAGTAAAATGCGGGAATACATTTAAGTTCTAGGTCGCCCACCAGTAAAATGCGGGAATACTTTTAAGTTCTAGGTCGCCCACCAGTAAAATGCGGGAATACATTTAAGTTCTAGGTCGCCCACCAGTATAATGCGGGAATACATTTAAGTTCTAGGTCGCCCACCAGTATAATGCGGGAATACTTTTAAGTTCTAGGTCGCCCACCAGTATAATGCGGGAATACATTTAAGTTCTAGGTTGCCCACCAGTATAATGCGGGAATACTTTTAAGTTCTAGGTCGCCCACCAGTAAAATGCGGGAATACATTTAAGTTCTAGGTCGCCCACCAGTAAAATGCGGGAATACATTTAAGTTCTAGGTCGCCCACCAGTAAAATGCGGGAATACTTTTCAGTTCTAGGTCGCCCACCAGTAAAATGCGGGAATACATTTAAGTTCTAGGTCGCCCACCAGTATAATGCGGGAATACTTTTAAGTTCTAGGTCGCCCACCAGTAAAATGCGGGAATACATTTAAGTTCTAGGTCGCCCACCAGTATAATGCGGGAATACATTTAAGTTCTAGGTCGCCCACCAGTAAAATGCGGGAATACATTTAAGTTCTAGGTCGCCCACCAGTATAATGCGGGAATACATTTAAGTTCTAGGTCGCCCACAAGTATAAATGCAGGCATGTCATTACCAATAGGAGACGCACTTCCTCGGTTTAGTTTCACCATAGGAGACGCACTTCCTAAGTTTAATCTTACCAATAGGAGACCCGCCTGTAGAACGGAGTTTGTTGTATGTCGAAGAAAAGAAGAAATCAGGCGTCCACCTGGAGAACAAGGACAAAGAAAAGAAGAAATCAGGCGTCCACCTGGAGAACAAGGACAAAGAAAAGAAGAAATCAGGCGTCCACCTGGAGAACAAGGACAAAGAAAAGAAGAAATCAGGCGTCCACCTGGAGAACAAGGACAAAGAAAAGAAGAAATCAGGCGTCCACCTGGAGAACAAGGACAAAGAAAAGAAGAAATCAGGCGTCCACCTGGAGAACAAGGACAAAGAAAAATAGAAATCAGGCGTCCACCTGGAGAACAAGGAAAAAGAAAAGAAGTAATCAGGCGTCCACCTGGGGAATAAGGACAAAGGAAGGAAGAAATCAGGCATCCACCTAGAGAACAAGGATAAAAGAAATAGAAATCAGGCACCCACCTGGAGAATAAGGGAATACAATTGAAGTATTGAAGTCAAAAGCCCGCTCATATGAGAAAGGAGCACACTTAGAATCAATAAAGCAGAGGAATACAGCAGGAATCCCCAGCAGGAAGCAATAAAAATCCCCAGCATTCACAAAAGGCTGGTCAAAAAAAAAACAACAAGAAAAAAAGAGAAAAATGAATGATTTACTTTATTTCGTTGCAAAAAGAAAAAATCACAAAAATATATATATAAATTTTAGTTTATGTATTTCTCATAAACTTGAAAAATACAAAAATTGTACTTTATTTTGGTACTTTATATAAATTCGAAAATTACAAAAAAAATAATTCTATTAATGTTTTGTAGTCGTTTTAATTTTGGAAAAATACAAAAAAATATTACTTTATATTTTATCTTTATTAAAAAACGAAAATTACAAAAAAAAAATAGTTTTATTAATATTTTATAGTCATTTTAACTTTGAAAAATACAAAAAAATATTACTTCATATTTTATCTTAATATTTAAAAAACGAAAATTACAAAAAATAGTTTTATTAATATTTTGTAGCTATTTTAAATCTTGAAAAATATTTGAAAAAGATATAGTTTTGTTTAAATACTAGTCTTATTTTTGGTAGTTATTTTGCTTACATAGGACTAGTTAAGCAACGTGTTCCTATTTCTCGGGTCCGGGCAAAAGAATAATATTCGGGTTCAAACTACCCGGTTTTAGGCCTAATTTCGGACCTAGCCCATAATAAACCGAGTCCATGACACATGGGGAACCCCACCACGCGTGGGGGACACAAGTCTCGAACCCCACCACGCGTGGGGCTCATTTTTCTGGGCAAACCCATTACAAAACACGGACAAAACATTTTGAAGAGGGAGGACTTTCGAAAATTTTGAAGAGGGAACTGTAGTTCATCTTCTTCAATAAGAAGAAGGAGCAAAACCCTACTGAAGGACTCTCACCCTAAACCCTCGTCAAACTCACCCAAAACCCCGTCTCCTCCCAACTCCATCACACCCGTCGCAACCCAAAACCAGTCGCGACGCCACTCCTCCACGTCCAAACGATCACCGGCTCCGACGACACCATCTTCCTCGTCGTCTCGCAACCAGTCCGTCGACCATTGCCCAAACGACCATACTCCACCGTCGTCGTCGCTGTCCCCGACCCACTGTCCAAACGCCATAACCATCAACAAAAACCACCTCCATCACGAACCAATCGCACCTCCGTCAACCACCATTGCCATCCGCCACGAGCTCCAGCTCCACCCAAACCAGTCCGGCAGCAGCATCGTCAAAACGTCAGTAGCCCTCCCCCCCGTCGTAACTAAAACCAGTCGCGACACTCCCTCACGTCGGAACGACCATCGCTGCTTTCCGTTCAGCCCCATCGACCATCCTAGCCCAGTTCCCTCCATCTCGTCACCTTGGTTGTTCCCCGTCGATAGCCCAGTTCCCCGTCGATAGCCCAGTTCCCTCCGCAGCAACCAAACAATCCTTGGTTGTTGACAGTTGTGGGTCCGAGCTTTCTATTTCCATCGAGGTCGTCTTTGGTCCATCAAGGTCTGGTACGTCGAGGTGTTTGTCCGAGGTTCCGTCGTTGTTCTTCATTCAGTGAGGTCCGACTTGAGTTTCGTCGGAGTCGTGTTTGTCGTTCTGAGGTTGTCGAGGTGCAAAGGTCAGTAAACCTCGATGTATTAGATAAATAAACTTTACGTTAAATGTTCGAAGATGCAATATAGAAATTGGTATGATAATTTTCTGCTTATGTTTTCATCGTATGCATTTTGTTCATTTTGCGTTGTGTTATTCTTGTTTATTTGATGTCATTCAATTAAGTTCGTCTAGTTGTTCTATGACACAAGTTTGACGTTAATTTGTTCGTGGTCTTTTGCTTAGTTCGTTCAGACAAAAATTAGCATTAGTACTTGTTGTTACCACTTCCGAAACACCCATTCACTTAACTTCTTTTATTAAACTTTTGACAAGTCATGAGATTTTAGTTGTAAAGAAGCGGTAAGGTTTAGTATGTTTAAAGGCGTAAAAATGACATCCTTTTTTAAAAAAAAAAAATAATAATAATAATAATAAACGAGGCGAGCTTCGCAAAAATAAAAATGTACAGATTGCGGAGCCCTCACAAAAATATATGTATTAAATACTTAGATTCCGGGACGGGCCGTTTAGCAAATTTCACGGCCCTACCCAAAATAATAATGCGCTAGTTGCTTTAGGCGCGCCTTTAATAATTTATCCTCCCTAACTCGGGTGCACATTTATGTGACCCAAATCCAAATCTCAGCGGAGTTGAAATGTGTCTCTAAATCGCGGGTACATTGATTGTAACGTGGTTCGAGATGCATGTCCATGACGTTGCAAATTCCTTTTAAAAAATAAGAATGAGATGAGCCTCGCCGAATAAAAACACAAATTGCGGGGCCCTCAATAAATACTTGTTTAAAATTACTTAGAATTCAGGAGGGTCGTTTAGCGAATTTCACGGCCTCCGCAAAATAATAACGCGATAGTCTCTTTAGGCGCGTGTTTAATAATTTACTTTCTTAAGCTCGGGTGTGCATTTCATGCGACCCAAATCCAAATCTCAAAACATCAAATAAAATGCGTTCCGGATTGTGGGTGCATTTCATGTGACGCAGTCCAAAGACGTGTTTTAAGCGATGTTCACATTCTTGTAAAAACAATAATAATAAAGCGGTTAAAAGTTAAAATTTGCACATAAGTTCATATTCGTATAAAATCAGATAATCAAGCCAAATATAACAGTTGAGCGACCGTGCTAGAACCACGGAACTCGGGAATGCCTAACACCTTCTCCCGGGTTAACAGAATTCCTTATCCGGATTTCTGGTACGCAGACTGTAATATGGAGTCATTCATTTCCTCGATTCGGGATTAAAATTGGTGACTTGGGACACCCTAAATCTCCCAAGTGGCGACTCTGAAATAAATAAACAAATCCCGTTTCGATTGTCCTTTAATTGGAAAAACTCCCTTGCACCCTCGCTGGTGCGGAAAAAGGAGGTGTGACAGCTCTGGCGACTCTGCTGGGGACCAAACCCAGAATCTCTGGTTCAGGGTTAGAAATTCGAGCTTAGATAAATTGTTATATTTGGTTTTATCTGATTTTGTTACATGATCTGTGCTTAATGTGCTAATTGGTTGTCTTTTACCGCTTTGATATTACGTGAACTGTATATAAACTGTGCCGAAACCCCTATCCTTTCTGAGTCTTCTAAATCATAAATGAAATATGATCGGGTTGCACGCCTGCAACAAGATGTGAAAAGAAAGTGAAATCTGCCTTTATTTTTCTTATTCTTGTTAGTGGTTGAATTTTGATTCCTTTATCGTTCTCTTGATATTCAGTTTACCTGTTTTCCCCCGAAGCATGTTTCCCCTTCCCATCTGTAAATGTTTATTCTGTTTTACTTTTCGTTGTATATTATATAACTGCACAGGTTTATTTGGTAGTCTGGTCCTAGCCTCGTCACTACTTCGCCGAGGTTAGGACACTTACCAGCACATGGGGTCGGTTGTGCTGATACTACACTCTGCACTATGTGCAGATCCCGGAGCAGCTTTTGAACAGTAGTGTGGAGGCTACCTTCAGTCCACGCGGATATCTAAGGTAGACCTGCAGGCGTTCGCAGGCCCTGGCGTCTCCTCTATTTCTATTTCCTGTTTTATTTTCCTTTTATTTAGAAACAGTGAATTGTCATTTTCTTCAGATTTTGTATGAAGTAAATCTTAGACCGTCTGTGACACTGTGACACCAAGTTTTGGGTGCTTAGGATTTTAAGAGTTGTAATAGATGCAGATTCCAGTTATTTAATTGTTATCTTCCGCTTAAATATTTAAAGTTTCGTTGTTTTCATGTTATCGTTTTATATTTGTTGAAAAGAAATAATTGGTTAATGAAGTAATTAGATTAAAGGTTTGGTTTGCCTAGCTCACACTAGTAGGCGCCACCACGACTCCCGAGGATGGAAAATCCGGGTCGTGACAATAATCATCCTCTTTACATAATATAAATGAATAAATAGTCTAAACAACATATTAGTAGTATATGAAATTTCAAAATACTGATTAAGAAAATAAATTGAATGAATTATATATCATGATGATTTTCTTATAATTTGTTTTTTAAGTCATGTCGTAAGAAAATGCTAGGACATATATAAAGTATTAAAATCCACGTAACAAATATCCTCACATTATCCATTAAGACTCAAGTTATGTTGCTTAATTGTTTTATCATTCTCTTTTTAACAATAAGATTTTACCTGCGAGCACGTACTATATTAAAAGCAAGAAGGCTCTTAGCGGAATGTCATTCGCCTTTTTTACCCTTTTAAAACGAATTTAATATTAGACAAAATTGTAATTTTAGTTATTTTCCTGATATTTAGAACTTTAGAATCAAATAAAATATTATTTTTTAAATCTTTTCTTATTGATTACTATGTCAAAGTCCTAATATTTAAAACTTTAAAATTATAATCCTTTACTGAATTAATAAATTGTAAGTAATGCTTATATTTCAGAATTGTCTCTTCTATTTCGTTTGGTAGTATAATAAATTCTTAACCGGAAATAGAGTCTCTCCGTCATATAAGTGCCACAAACAAAAGACGGATTAATAAAATAATTTCTTTCAAAGATTCAGAGGGGAATTGGATAGATGACCCGTTAAAAATTATGGATCATACTACTTCCTACTTCCAAGATATATTCACAACAAATCATACATCTTCCAACTGGATGGAAATAAAAAATGATACGGTTAGTCACAGCCTAATAGATTTATCTTCGTTAGATTGTCCCTTGAACATCAACGAAATTAGGGCAGCCTTATTTTCCTTCAAGCCTAATAAATCACCTGGCCCAAATGTATTACATCCATTCTTCTTCCAAAAATACTGGCATGTGATTAACAAATTAGTGGTAACCCTTTACCATGATGTATTTGAAGCAGGTTCACTGCCAGTGGGTCTAAACGACACATATTTGTGCCTCATTCCAAAATTCCCAAATGCTAATCATCTAAAGAACTTTCGCTCCGTAGGTCTTTGTAATACCATTTACAAGGGAATTTCAAAAATCATAGCTAATAGACTTTAACCTTTCCTAGTCAAGCTCATTAGTCCCTATCAATCGAGCTTCCTTAAGGGTAGACGAGCTAGTGATAATGCAATTGTTATTCAAGAGCTTATTTTAAGAATGAATAAATACAAAAGCTCAAAATCAAATATTTTACTAAAGATAGACCTTGAAAAGGCATTTGATCGCTTGGAATGGTCATTTATTTACAGAACTCTTCGGCACTTCAAATTTCCCTCTAAGATCCTCAAGCTCATTATGACATGTGTAACGACCAGTAAAATTTTCGTGCTAGTAAATGGAAGCACTAGTCCATACTTTACCCATAGTAGGGGTATAAGATAAGGTGATCCGTTGTTTCCTTACATCTTTATACTTTGTATGAACATGCTCTCTACTCAAATTTCCTATATGGTTGACATCAATCTTTGGTTCCCAATAAAAATAGGAAGGGACAAATATCCTATTTCACACCTATTCTACGTTGATGACCTTAAATTAATGTGTAATATAGATAGGTGCTCTCTGACAACCATCCTCTCATGTCTTACTCACTTTTGCTCCTTATCAGGATAAAAAATAAATTATCAAAAATCCAAATAGTGGTGTCTAAATTCTGTCCAATCCCTACAACAAATTATTTATCCAATCTATTTAGCATTAAAACTAGTAGATCTTTTGGTAAGTATTTGGGCTTCCCCATTACTAATTCAAAACCTAAACCATCGGACTATTAATTTATTTTGGATAACTTAATTAACAGGTTAGCTCTTTGGAAATCAAATTTCCTAAACATGGATAGTAGAGCAACCCTAGTGAAATCAGTCTTAAATAGTTTGCCTAACCATGTTATGCAATATAATATGTTTCCCTCTAACATCCTCAAGCATATTGATAAGATTCAAAGGAATTTTTTATGGGGTACCACTGCTTGTAAAAAGAATCTCCACCTTATAAATTGGAAAACTGTCTGTTCTCCAAAAGACCACGGGGGATTAGACATTCAAACAGCTAAGGATAAAAATTTGGGCAATCTATCCAGCATGACATGGAGACTAATCCATGAGGTGAATTCTCCTTGGAAAGTAACTCTATCTTCCCTATATAGCCATACCTCGAATATTAGAAATTGTTCCTTCATTTGGAAAAGTATAGCTAAAGGATGGGAGGTATGTTACAAGGGCATAAACTGGATTCCCAACACCAACTCAAACCTTCTAGTTTGGGACTCAAATTGGATTCCTCACTTCCCTAACCTTAGATCAATCCTTATAGGCCCCCTCACCAAAGAATCTACAAACGTCACCATACGAGATATTTGGGCTAATAATGGGACCTTCAAAAAATTCCCTTCTGCCTCCCCAACCTCTTGATGAATAGCATTCTCTCAATTCAACCAAAGTTGTACCCTAGGGACACAACCACCTGGACTTTCACAAGCAATGGTAAATTCACTTCACGAAGTTGCTCTAACCTTGTTAACCAAGCCAGCCCTCCTTTGGCAGATTTTAATTGGATCTGGGCGCTCCGCTGCCCAAACAAGATCAAATTCTTCCTTTGGAAGTGTCTTCACAATAAACTTCCAACTCGTGCTTATCTAAATTATATAGGGATCAATATAGACCCCACGTGCCCAATGTGCAAAACGAGCACTGAAAATTTGGAACATATTTTTATTACATGCCCCATAGTGAATGAAGCCTGGGAGAGATTAGGGTTAGACAAGCACTATTCTATAGATTCCAACAACATTAAGAACCACTGGTTAACGACCCTACGAGACCTTCAACCCCATTTACTCCCTAATTTGCTTAATTGGCCTGACCTTTTCCCTTTTGTGGTATGGAATATTTGGCTAAATCGTAATAATAACAATGTGAACAACACATCGTTTAAATTTTCCATTAAAAGCTCAATTTAGCAGGCCACTAAATTTAAACTGCTTACAGAAAAGAATGATTCTATCGTAAAAAAACATGCCATAAACATCATATGGCATAAACCGTTAATAGGACAGCTGAAGCTCAATATAGACGGGGCTTTCAATACAAACCTAAACCTAGCAGGTATGGGAGGTTGTTTCAGAGACAACCATGGTCATTGGATAATGGGATCTCAGCACCATTGTCCAGCATTAACTCCACTACAAGGGGAACTGGAAGCTCTTAAAGAAGGGTTACAAATAGCTTTATAGTATGGCTTCAACTCTCTGGTGATAGAAACGGACTCTACGGAGGTAATCAAATCATTAAACAATGTCAATGAATCTAACTTTATGATAAACTACAGCAGGTGGCTAATGCACCAGCTGAGGGACCCGAAATTAATCCATAATTACAGAGATGGCAACCAAGTGGCGCATGGACTGGCTAAGGAAGCATTGCAGAAGTCCTCTGATCACCAACTACTATTTAGGCCCCCTAGTTATATCATAATTAAGCTAGATGCAGATAGGTTTGGCCATGTTTATCTAATTAAGAAACTCTCTACTACTGTTGTGTAAGCTTGCCAGGCTGGGCAATATGAATATTCTCAATACATTTAATGCTGAGAATGGTGTAATGAACTATGTGACTTAGCTTTATATAAGTACTTATCTTTGTTTGTCAAAAAAAAAAAAAGAGTCTTCGTCATTACAAACTAAGTTTGAAACTTTTATAACTTTAACTTTCAAATTTTCATTGTGAAATTGTCTCTTTGTTGAACATAACTGAATTGTTAGTATCTGTTTGGAACACATTTGATTATAATGGATCAATATTAACTTTTCTTCATCTTCTTATAGTTGATTTTCTATATATCCAAAAGGTGAGATCTCATGCAATCTCTTAAAGCTCTATTCTTTTCTTTTTTTTTTGTAAATCCAGTTTGCTTCTTGTTTCTTGCTTATGGTATATATAATATGGTTTGATTATTATTTAGGTTTAATCTTGCATAGAAAATAGGTTGTTGAGCTTAACAATTATGTACGGCAAGGCTATGCATAAAATAGGCGATTGGACAAGACATCGACTGAGTAGGCTTTTAAAAAGTCTTCGCATCTTAATGTAATTTTTTTTGTAAATTTCATGATCTACATATATGTATATTGATATAATCTAATTTCCTATGTAATTTATTAAGTTTTGTTTCTGAGTCATAAGTCCCCCATCAGCTCATCTCCTTCCATTCATCTCTATTTACATCTATAAGTTCAACATTAAGTATAAATCCACCATTTTAGCTTTTATAATGTATAAAACTATAATTTTAATTAATCATTTATTTTTGATAAAATTAAAATTTGGGACTTTATTAGTTACGAATTTGTTACTTTGATATTCCTTTAACTTTGGTAAGTTACACAAGTTGAATAAAATTATTCTAGCAAGTTCGACGAATAAAATTAAAACTCTCTTCAATGTGTTCTAGACATAAAAGAAATTAGAATTCAATGGAAGGTATTAGAGTTTAATGGAATCCATATTAAAAGGTAACCTAATTTATTTGTTGGTAGAATTATGACTGAAATTAGAATTTTAAAGATAATGCATTCAAAATACACTCCCCATGTTTGGTTTGCATGCTTTTTTCTTTAATTAGAATATATATTTGAATTTGGAACCAGATACTTTTTAAATTACGAGAACAAATAAGTGCAAAAATCTAAGTACAATTAAATTACTTACCATGTGTACGTGAAAACGAAATGGTAAAAAGAAATATAAATATATCTACTGAGATCGAAAACTTCTACAGGGCAAGTTTTTTTCATTATTAAGTTAACTATATAGGATAAACAATCATCAGGTACATACATCTTTATTTTATAACTCAAAAGCTTAACCTTAATATTATATTTATGAATTTTTTATATATAAAAAAAAGGTACACGCGTAACGCGCGTATGTATAAACTAGTATTATTATAAAAGCACGAATAGAATATTGGTTTATAAAAATAACCTTGTAATATTAAGCATGATACTAGTAAAAGGTCATAACCAGAATTATAAACGTCGTAAGCAATGTAATCCTATTAGTTGTAGGACATACTTGGTACTGGAATCCTAGGTGATAGCCATATAATTCTATTACTTTTGCGGTCCTATTGCTAATTCTTAAACTCTGGAAACTTTTTGCTAAATCAATTTATTAATAAATATGCCGGTTTTAGAATTTAGTAAAAATAGTTTGTGAATTTGACTAAACTTAAATATGTCCGTTTTGGGAATTAAACGAAAAAAAAGAGACTAACCGTAATATTACGACCCGGAATTTCCATCATCGGGAGTCGTGATGGCGCCTACTCGTGGAAGCTAGGCAAGCCGCGCAACAAAGAATCACTAACTCTTTCAACTTTTAGTCTTTTTTAACAATTTAGATTAACAGGTAATCAACATTGAATATTAACGATAAATAGAACAAGCGGAAGACTTAAACAGATAAAAATAACCAAAGCCAGTACTACAATGCCAATATACACCTCTACCCGGAATCTGGAGTCACGATATCATGGACTGTCTATGAGTACTACATACAAGAGTCTGAAAAGGAAATACAATCTGTCTCGAATACAAGTGAAAACAGAACACATAATGAAATAGAAGAGAACGACGGGCCTGCAGACGCATGCAGGACTACTTCGGGATCTCTAGCTGGACTGAAGGCAGCTATCTGTATGCTATGGTCCAAGAGCTGCTTCGGGATCTGCACATAGTGCAGAGTGTAACATCAGCACAACCGACCCCATGTGCTGGTAAATGTCTGGCCTAACCCCGGCGAAGTAGTGACAAGGCTAGGACCAGACCCTAGATAAACCTGTGCAGTTATGTAATATACAGCGAAAAATAAAACAGGAATAAACAATTAAAGATGGGAGGGGGTGCATGCTGCGGGGGAAATATCAAATCCAGCAGAAAATTTAGAGAGATATAAGAGAACAATTCAAGATCTACAATAAAACAATAATAACACTGTTACGGCGCGCAACCCGATCCCTATCATTTAACACTTTTGCGGTGTGCAACCCGATCCAACTGTATCATTGTTGCGGCGTGAAACCCAATCCAATATAACATTATTGCGGCGTGCAATCCGATCCATTTATATCGTTGTTGCGGCATGCAACCCGATCCATTTATATCATTGTTGCGGCATGCAACCCGATCCAATATAACATTGTTGCGGTGTGCAACCCGACCCATATCTATACATTTAGCAACAATCATACCAAGAGTCCCGACAAGGGATCAACAAAAAACTATACTATCCCGGCAAAGGATTTGACCGTCAAAATAAATACGTCCCGGCAAGGGAGAAACAGCTATAACCAATCTTATTCCAATATCTAACCATCTCAGCTAACACCAATACTCAATCATAAGTAATTTCCATGAGAACAATCTTAATCCTTGCTCAATAAAAGCGTCCGTACAATCATCAATTAAACCGTCCGTAGTATTATTTAAGAACACATTAAATTGCAATTCAAGACGCACGGTCATGCTCCACACCAACGTATGGATACTCGTCATCATGCCTATACGTCGTACTCATCAAGAAACAGGTAGCAAATAGGACACAACTCCTAATCCCTCAAGCTAAGGTTGTTAGACCAAACACTTACCTCGAACTTCCACGGCCAACTCAAGCCTCAAACACCGCTTTTCCTTTTGAATTTGGCTCTAAATCAATTGTATCTAGACATAATCGACTTAATATCATCAATAAATGCTAAACAATCCAATTTCAATGCTTATTTATAGCTTTCTAATCATTCTTCCCAAAAAGTCAAAAATCGACCCCGGGCCTGCTTGGTCAAAACACGAGGTTCGGACCAAAACTCGATCACCCAATCACCCACGAGCCCGAATATATAATTTGTTTTGAAATCTGACCCCAACACGAGGTCAAATTCCCAAATAATCAAAAAGCTCTAACTCTACCAAAATCCCTAATTTTCTACCCTTAATCTCATATTTTAGGCCTAGAAATCTAGTGGGTATTGATAAAAATGAAAGAAAACGAGCTTAAGATTACATGCCTATGAAGCTATGGTGAAGTTCCTCTTCAAAAATCGCCCAAGAGGTGTGGAGAAGATGAAGTTTAGGAAAAATGGTGAAATTACCGTAATGCATTCTGTTTTTGAACATAAAAATAACTGGGCAAATTTGGACTATGCGTTCGCGACAGGCTCATCGCGTTCACGACAGGTTCATCGCGTTCGCGATGAGCTAGTGCTGAGAGACCTTCGCGTTGTCGAAAATGGGCTCGCGTTCGCGGAGCACTAACTCCTCAAGCCTTCGCGTTCGCGTTCAGGTGGTCGCGTTCGCGTAGGTATAATACCCCTCCCCCTGCCCAGGCTCATAAGCCTTCGCGTTCGCGATACCAGGCCCGCGTTCGCGAAGGGAAGACCCCCCAAAGCTTCGCGTTCGCGACCTGGATCTCGCGTTCGTGTAGGAGGAAATTTCCTTCAGCATGAATAACTCATCGCGTTCGCGAGGGTCCTCCCGCGAATGCGAAGAAGAAAATATCAGAACACCAGAACTGAAAAACCTGCAATTTTTTATGAGTTCAAAACCTTCCGAAACTCACCCGAGCCCTCAGGGCTCCGAACCAAACATACGTACTAACTCAATAACACCATATGAACTTATCCGGGCGATCATATCACCAAAATGACATCATGAACATTGAATTAAACCTCAAAATCAATGGAATTTCTCAAAACTTCTTTGAACATCAAAATTTGCATTTTAGGTCCGAATCACATCAAATGGATCCCGTTTCGTACCAAACTTTACCGACAATACATATAAATCATATTGAACCTGTATCGTGCTCCGGAACCATAATACGGGCCCGATACCACAGATTTCACATAGCATTTCACTTTCAAAAACCTTTATATTTTTCAGAAAATAATTTCTTTTAAAAAATTCATTTCACGGACTTGGGACCTCGGAATTCGATTCTAGGCATACGCCCAAGTCCCATATTTTTCCACGGACCCTTCGGGACCGGCAAATCACAGGTCTGGGTCCGTTTACCCAAAATGTTGACCGAAGTCAACTTAACTACATTTTAAGTCAAAATCTTAATATTTTTCACAGATTTTCACATAATAGCTTTCTGGCTACGATCCCGGACTACGCACGCAAATCGAGGTGATGTTGAAAGAGGCTTTTAAGGCTTTGAAATGTAAAATTCATTTTGAAAACAAGTGATGACCTTTTGAGTCATCACATTCTCCACCTCTAAAACAACCGTTCGTCCTCGAACGGATATAAGAAGGAAGTACCTGAGTCGGGGAAAAGATGGAGATAACGGCTCCGCATATCGTACTCGGACTCCCAGGTCGATGCCTCAGCAGGCTGACCTCTCCACTGGACACTAATAGAAGGAAAACTCTTCGATCTCAACTGACGAACCTGCCAGTCTAGAATAGCTACCGACTCCTCCTCGTAAGACAAGTCCTTGTCCAACTGGACAGTGCTGAAATCTAACACGTGGGATGGATCGCCGTGATATTTTCGAAGCATGGACACATGAAACACTGGATGCACGGCTGATAAACTCTGCGGCGATGCAAGTCTATAAGCCACCTCTCCCACTCGATCAAGAATCTCAAACGGGCCAATGAACCTAGGGCTAAGCTAGCCCTTCTTCCCAAATCTCATCACGCCCTTCATAGGCGACACTCGAAGCAATACCCGCTCACCGACCATGAAAGCCAAATCTCGAATCTTGCGGTCGGCATAGCTCTTTTGCCTGGACTGAGCTGTATGAAGCATATCCTGAATAATTCTGACTTTGTCCAAGGTATCCTGAACCAGATCTGTACCCAAAAACGGAGCCTCTCCCGACTCGAACCATCCAACTGGAAACCGACACCGCCTGCCATATAAAGACTTATAAGGAGCCATCTGAATACTCGACTGGTAGCTGTTGTTGTAGGCAAACTCGGCTAAAGGCAAAAACTGATCCCACGAGCCTCCAAAGTCAATAACACAAGCTCGGAGCATATCCTCCAAAATCTGAATAGTCCGCTCGGACTGCCCGTCTATTTGAGATTGAAATATTGTGCTCAACTCAACCCATGTGCCCAACTTTCGCTGAACTGCTCTCCAGAAATGCGAGGTAAACTACGTACCTCGGTCCAAAATAATAGACCCGGGCACACCATGAAGACGAACAATCTCCCGGATATAGATCTCAGCTAACCGCTCGGAAGAATAGGAGACTGTCACAGGAATGAAATGCACTGACTTGGTCAGCCTATCAAGAATAACCCATACTGCATCGAACTTCCTCTGAGTTCGTGGGAGTTCAACAACGAAATCCATAGTGATCCGCTCCTACTTCCACTTAGGAATCTCAATCTTTTGGAACAAACCACCAGGCCTCTGATGCTCATACTTAACCTACTGACAATTCAAACACCGAGCCACAAATGCAACGATATCCTTCTTCATTCTCTTCCACCAATAATGCTGCCACAAATCCTGATACATTTTTGCGGCCCCCGGATATATAGAGTACCGGGAGCTATGGGCCTCCTCTAAAATCAACTCTCGAAGCCTATTTATATTAGGCACACAAACTCGACCCTGCAATATCAAAACTCCATCATCACCCAAGGTAACCTGCTTGGCACCTCCTGCTGCACCGTGTCTCTAAGGACACGGTAACGAGGATCATCATACTGCCGATCTCGGATACGCTCCAATAATGAAGAACGAGCGATTGTGCAAGCTAACACACGGCTGGGCTCAGAAACATCCAACCTCACGAACTGATTGGCCAAAGCCTGAACATCCAAAGCAAGCGGCCTCTCACCAACCAGAATATAAGCAAGACTGCCCATACTGGCTGACTTCCTACTCAAAGCATCGGCCACCACATTGGCCTTTCCCGGAATAAGATGGTGATATCATAGTCCTTTAATAGCTCCAACCACCTTCTCTGCCTCAAATTCAACTCCTTTTGCTTGAACAAGTACTGCAGAATCTTGTGATCTGTGAACACCTCACACTCCACGCCATACAGATAATGCCTCTTGTCTTCAACGCGTGAACAATGGCTGCTAACTCCAAATCATGAACCAGATAGTTCTTCTCATGAATCTTTAACTGCCGTGAAGCATAGGCAAGACCTTGCCATCCTGCATCAACATTGCACCAAGCCCAAAACGAGATGCATCACAATAAAATATATAAGGCCCTGAACCTATAGGCAAAACCAACATCGGTACCGTAGTCAGAGATATCTTGAGCTTCTAAAAGCTCGTCTCACACTCGTCCGACCATCTGAACTAGGTACCCTTCTGGGTCAACCTGGTCATCGGGGCTGCGATAGATGAAAACCCCTCCACGAACCGACGATAGTAGCCTGCCAATCCCAAGAAACTCCGAATCTCTGTAGCTGATGTTGGTCTAGGCCAATTCTTGACTGCCTCAATCTTCTTCGAATCGACCTGAATACCCTCTGCTGATACAACATGACCTAGGAAGGCAACTGAACTCAACCAGAACTCATACTTTGAGAACTTAGCATATAACTGATTATCCCTCAAGGTCTGAAGAACCACTCTAAGATGCTGCTCGCGCTCCTCCCGGCTGCGGGAATATATCAAAATATCATCAATGAAGACTATCACGAACGAATTCAAATAAGGCATGAACACTCGGTTCATCAAATCCATAAAAGCTGCTGGGGCATTTGTCAACCCGAATGACATCACCAAGAACTCATAATGCCTGTATTGAGTGCGGAAAACTATCTTGGGGACATCGGATGCCCTAATCCTCAACTGATGGTAGATAGATCTCAAGTCAATCTTTGAAAATACCTTGGCACCCTGAAGCTGATCAAACAAATCATCAATCCTCGACAATGGATACTTATTCTTAATTGTAACCTTGTTCAGCTGCCGGTAATCTATACACATTTGCATCGATCCATCCTTCTTCTTAACAAACAACACCGGCGCACCCCAAAGCGAAACACTGGGTCTAATGAAACTCTTCTCAAGCAAGTCTGGCAACTGCTTCTTCAACTCTTTCAACTCAGGCGGGGCCATACGATACGGCGGAATGGAAATGGGCTGAGTGCCCAGAGCCAAATCAATGCAAAAGTCAATATCCCTGTCGGGTAGCATACCCGACAGGTCTGAAGGAAATACCTTAGGGAACTCACGAATAACAGGCACAGAATCAATAGAAGGAAACTCGACACTAGAATCACGAACATATGCCAAATAGGCCAATCACCCCTTCTCGACCATACATCGAGCCTTATCATAAGAGATGACACTACGGGTAGAATGACCAGGAGTCCCTCACTCTAAACGAGGCAAACCTGCTAAGGCTAAGGTCACAGTCTTGGCATGACAGTCCAAGATAGCGTGGTAAGGTGATAATTAGTCCATCCCCAATATAACATCGAAATCAACCATGTACAAAAGAAGCAAATCTACACGAGTCTCAAGACCTCCAATCACAACTATACAAGAACGATGGACTCGATCTACCACAATAGAATCACCCACTGGTATAGACACATATACAGGGGCACTCAAGGAATCACTAGGCATGACCAGATACGGTGCAAAATAAGATGATACATAGGAGTACGTAGACCCTGGATCAAATAAAACTGAAGCATCTCTGCCACAAACCAGAACAGTACCTGTGATAACTGCATCGGAAGCCTCAGCCTCAGGCCTGGATGGAAGAGCATAACATCAGGGCTAGGCCCCACCACCCCGGACTACCTCTCTAGGATGGTTTGTAGCTGGCTGGCCTCCACCTCTAGCGGTTTGAGCTCCACCTCTAGCACCTCTACCTCTAGCTGGATGGGCAGTCTGTGGAACACCTGGTGCCTGAACCATGGCACGGGAACCTTGCTGCTGCGACTGAGTACCCACCAATCTCGGACAATCCCCCCTGATATGACCATACTCACCACACTCAAAACATCCACCTGTGTGTTGCGGCTGAGGAAACTGAGACTGACCCTGGCAACCTGAATGACCACCCCGAAAACTCTAGAGCGACAGTGCACTAATAGGAGCTGGTGGTGCACTGTAGAGCTGTTGATCAGAATACTGCATGTGAGAACCACGACCACCTGAAGCACCATGAGAAACCTGAAGTGCTGACTGAAAGGGCCTAAGAGGATGACCTCTACCATACGAATCTCTGCCTCCAGACAAGGCACCACTAAACCTGCCTGAATGACGAGGCCTCTTGTCCGGCCCTTGACCACCTCCCTACGGCAGAACCATCTCCACTCTCCTGGCCACATTGGCCGCCTCTTGGAAAGTAATCTCACTCCTTGTCTCCCTAGCCATCTGAAGACGAATCGGCTGAATAAGTCCATCAATAAACCTCTTCACCCTCTCTCTCTCGGTGGGAAGTATGACAAGAGCATGACGAGCCAAGTCGATGAATCTGGTCTCATATTGGGTAACAGTCATAGAACCCTGCTGGAACGCTCAAACTGCCTCCGATAGGCCCCTCTCTGAGTGATGGGGAGAAATTTCTCCAGAAATAGCTGAGTAAACTGCTCCCAAGTCAAAGCTGGCGATCTGGCTGGTCTAGTCAAGAAATAATCTCTTCACCAATTCTTGGCGGATCCAGACAAGCAAATAGTAGCAAAATCGACCCCATTGGTCTCAACTATCCCCATGTTCCTGAGAACCTCATGACAGCTGTCTAGATAATCCTGGGATCCTCAGAAGATGCACCGCTGAATGTAGTAGTGAAGAGCTTGGTGAACCTGTCCAATCTCCACAAAGTATCGGCAGACATGGCTGCTCCATCACCGGTCTGAGCTACCACACCGGGCTGAACTGCTCCAACTGGCTGAGCTGCTGGAGTCTGAAACTAGGGAGCCATCTGCTCCGGAGTGCGAGTAGTAGGAGTCTAGGCTCCTCCTCCAGCCTGAGAGACGGCTGGTGCTACAGAAAGCAAGCCTGTCCAGGTAACACTCTCCATAAGGCCCACTTGACGGACCAAAGCATCCTGGAGTACTAGGATAGCAATAAACCCCTCTAGGACCTGAGCTGGGCCCACCGGAGCTGTCTGGGCTGGAACCTCATCATCAAAGTCAACCTGAGGCTCCGCCGCTGGTGCTGGTGCTCTAGGCTGAGCTCTGCCCCTGCCTCGGCCTCGCCGTCTGCCCCTCGTGGGAGCTGTTTCTAGGGGCTCGGGCTGCTGATCGGTGGATGAGGAAGCGCGTATTCTTGCCATCTGTGAAAGAACAGAGTAGAAATTCAATTAGCATTGAGAAACCAATCCGCATGACAAGAAAGAACAAATGTGAAGTTTTCTAACTCTGTAGCCTGTGGGGGATAAATAAAGACGTCTCCGTATCGACCCCTCAGACTCTACTAAGCTTGTCCGTGAATTGTAATACCTATGTAACCTAGAGCTCTGATACCAACTTGTCACAATCCGGAATTCCCACCCTCGGGAGTCGTGATAGCGCCTACTCGTGGAAGCTAGGCAAACCGCGCAACAAAGAATCACTAACTCTTTCAACTTTAGTCCTTTTTAACAATTTAGACTAACAGGTAATCAACATTGAATATTAATGATAAATAGAACAAGCGGAAGACTTAAGCAGATAAAAATAACCAAATCCAGTACTACAATGCCATTATACACCTCTACCCGGAATTTGGAGTCACGATATCATGGACTGTCTATGAGTACTACATACAAGAGTCTGAAAAGGAAATACAATCTATCTCGAATACAAGTGAAAACAGAACACATAATGAAATAGAAGAGAACGTCGGGCCTGCGGACGCCTGCAGGACTACCTCGGGATCTCGAGCTGGACTGAAGGCAGCCACCCGTATGCTATGGTCCAAGAGCTGCTCCGGGATCTGCACATAGTGTAGAGTGTAGTATCAGCACAACCGACCCCATGTGTTGGTAAGTGTCTGGCCTAACCTCGGTGAAGTAGTGACGAGGCTAGGACCAGACCCCAGATAAACCTGTGCAGTTATGTAATATTCAGCGGAAAATAAAACAGGAATAAACAATTAAAGATGGGAGGGAGTGCATGCTGCGGGGGAAATATCAAATCCAGGAGAAAATTTAGAGAGATATAAGAGAAAAATTCAAGATCTACAACAAAACAATAATAACATTGCTGCGGCGCGCAACCCGATCCCTATCATTAAACACTGTTGCGGCGTGCAACCCGATTCAACTGTATCATTGTTGCGGCATGCAACCCGATCCAATATAACATTGTTGCGGCGTGCAACCTGATCCATTTATATCATTGTTGCGGCGTGCAACCCGATCCATTTATATCATTGTTGCGGTATGCAACCCGACCCATATCTATACATTTAACAACAATCATACCAAGAATCCCGGTAAGGGATCAACAAAGAACTATACTATCCCGGCAAGGGATTCGACCGTAAAAATAAATACGTCCCGTCAAGGGAGAAACAACTATAACCAATCTCATTCCAACATCTAACTATCTCAGCTAACACCAATACTCAATCATAAGTAATTTCCACGAGAATAATCTTATCCTTGCTCAATACCGAGAATCATCAATTAAACCGTCCGTAGTATTATTTAAGAACACATTAAATTGCAATTCAAGACTCACGGTCATGCTCCACACCAACGTATGGATACTCGTCACCATGCCTATACGTCGTACTCATCAAGAAACAAGTAGCAAATAGGACACAACTCCTAATACCTCAAGCTAAGGTTAGACCAAACACTTATCTCGAACTTTCACAGCCAACTCAAGCCTCAAACACCGCTTTTCCTTTTGAATTTGGCTCCAAATCAATTGTATCTAGACATAATCGACTTAATAACATCAACAAACGCTAAACAATCCAATTTCTATGCTTAATTATAGCTTTCTAATCATTCTTCCCAAAAAGTCAAAAATCGACCCCGGGCCCGCTTGGTCAAAACACGAGGTTCAGACCAAAACCCGATCACCCAATCACCCAAGAGCCCGAATATATAATTTGTTTTGAAATCCGACCCCAAAAATGAGGTCAAATTCTCAAATAATCAAAAAGTCCTAACTCTACCCAAGTCTCTAATTTTCTACCCTTAATCTCATGTTTTAGGCCTAGAAATCTAGTGGATGTTGATAAAAATAAAAGAAAACGAGCTTAGGATTACATACCTATGAAGCTATGGTGAAGTTCCTCTTCAAGAATCGCCCAAGAGGTGTGGAGAAGATGAAGTTTATGAAAAATGGTGAAATTCTCGTAATGCATTCTGTTTTTGAACATAAAAATAACTGGGCGAATTTGGTCTATGTGTTCGCGACAGGCTCATCGCGTTCGCGATGAGTTAGGCCTGAGAGACCATCGCATTCGCGGAAATGGGCTCGCGTTCGCGGAGTACTAACTCCTCGAGCCTTCGCGTTCGCGTAGGTATAATACCCCTCCCCCTACCCAGGCTCATAAGCCTTCGCGTTTGCGATACCAGGCCCGCGTTCGCGAAGGGAAGACCCCCCAAAGCTTCGCGTTCGCGACCTGGATCTCGCGTTCGCGTAGGAGGAAATTTCCTTCAGCATGAATAACTCATCGCATTCGCGAGGGTCCTCCCGCGAATGCGAAGAAGAAAATATCAGAACACCAGAACTGAAAACCTGCATTTTTTTACGAGTTCAAAACCTTTTGAAACTCACCCGAGCCCTCGGGGCTCCAAACCAAACATACGTACTAACTCAATAACACCATATGAACTTATCC
This sequence comes from Nicotiana tabacum, assembly GCF_000715075.1. Classification (NCBI taxonomy): domain Eukaryota; kingdom Viridiplantae; phylum Streptophyta; class Magnoliopsida; order Solanales; family Solanaceae; genus Nicotiana; species Nicotiana tabacum. Next base: position 41,059,876 of record NC_134095.1, read on the forward strand.
GGGCGATCATATCACCAAAATAACATCATGAACATCGAATTAAATCTCAAAATCAATGGAATTTTTTAAAACTTCTTTGAACATCAAATTTTGCATTTTAGGTCCGAATCACGTCAAATGGATCCCGTTTCTTACCAAACTTTACCGACAACACATATAAATCATATTGAATCTGTACCGGGCTCCGGAACCATAATACGGGCCCAATACCACAGATTCCACATAGCATTCCACTTTCAAAAACCTTTATATTTTTCAGAAAATAATTTCTTTTAAAAAATTCATTTCTCGGACTTTGAACCTCGGAATTCGATTCCGAGTATATGCCCAAGTTCCATATTTTTTCGGTCTGGTTCCGTTTACCCAAAATATTTACCGAAGTCAACTTAACTGCATTTTAAGTCTAAATTTTAACATTTTTCACAGATTTTCACATAATAGCTTTCCGGCTACGTGCCCGAACTGCGCACGCAAATCGAGGTAATGCTGAAAGAGGTTTTTAAAGCTTCGAAATGCAGAATTCATTTTGAAAACAAGTGATGACCTTTTGGGTCATCACACGTAAGTAGTCTACCAATCCCCAAATTTGATACTTTAAGTCTAAATCCCAATATCAACTGGAAATCAACATACATAACTTATTTTCTGTTTGAGAATTGTCACATTGTCATGTAATTCTATTACCTTCAGTAATCCTATTAGTAATTAATTTTCGGACATAGGCACGTATTTCTTTAAAAAAAATATATTACTAATTTAATTGAATAACGTATTAAATTGTACATATCGATTTTAAAAAAAGGAGGAGCCGAACACTTCAAAATAAGTTAGTTTTTAGCTTTGGTCTCCGTGTAAAAATACAATAACAAAATTCTGCAAACTTTGAGAAGGGTATTATTCCTTCAAATTATTATAATCTTTTTATTGAACTTATTAACCAAGTTTTTCTTACTTTAGCTTATGTATTCATATGTTATTTCATAAGATTAAAGATTAACCATACGTGTAGGTGATATATTCCTCCATTTTTACTTTTTTTCTTTAATTTATCAACCACGTTATTTTGCAAAGAATTATTTTCAAGGTAATTCATATAAATAGTTATTAGATATATATATTTGCAAGAGTTTTATTCAAATGTATCAATATTAGATCAAAATATTTTTACCTCTTTATTATTTGGCTTAAATATTATATTATTTAGTTCTTTCATAATTACCGTACACCTATTAATGTTCTATTCGTTTTATTAAAGAGATTAGTCTTTTGATACGCGTAATGCACGTGTACCCTAGCTTAATAAATAAAAATATATTTAAAAATTACATTAATATTATATTAAAAATTATGTTATAAAATTAAAATATAAAAAAAGGTTTATACGCTTGAAAATATTAAGAATATTGATCTTATTTAGCTAACTTAATAAAGGAAGACTCTAATCTAAAAGTTCTCGGCAACCTAATTATATTAATTGCTTGCAATAATATTCTAGTCCTTCTATGACCTTTATACTTATTTGAGGAAATAACTTAAAAAATCAAGCATGAATGTCGCGAGTATGCAAGTACTAAATTCTAAGAAGTTGTAGATATATCATTTATACGAAGAACATCACAATTATGACCACATGAAATGACAACTTTAAGATTCTTTCCTAAAAATATATCTTCATTACCATTATTTCTAATTTAATATCTCACAGACTAATAATCACAATTTATTTCTAGACCTAACAATAAATACATATTTTTTTTTTGCAGAAAACATATAGCAACTTTGCTTTAGAATTATACCGTTTAGATGTATATAAGTAGTAGTAGTAGTAAATGAATGATTAAATAAATTATACTTAGAAGGAAGAATCCTAAACCTAATAGAGTTCTAGGTGCACGATATTTAGTTTCCTACTTTGATTTCTCCATTTAGGTGTCAATTTTGGTTTTTTTTTTGTGTGTTCGTACTTTTTGAATTTGAAAAGATTAAATGACAAAATTTGTATTTGATATTAAATTCCTAAATATTAGAAATTAACTAAGCTACAATTTTGTCCAATAAAATTTAATAAATATTTCGCGAAAGGACTTAATGCTTTGGAGGAGAAGTTGAATTCTTGATAAACACATAATCCTAAATTTAAAAAGAGGTGAAGGTGCTCTAAATTTGAAAAAAAAGAAAAGAAAGAAAACATCCTAAACCTAAAAGTGGTAAAAGTGCTCAAATCTTTTACCTAAAATATTATTTTTAAAGGAATAATGAACTCTTTACCCAAATAATTTTAAATTAATTGGTTAACTTTTTAATAAATACTCATAAACCTAAAAGGAGTCCAACGTGCTCGACAAGTTTTCTAATGTGAATTTTTCATGTGTTATAAAAAAAACCCAAAAAAAGGACTCCTAAATCTAAAAGGAGTGGAAAGTGTGAAAGAGAGAGGGGAAATTCTTATTGGTTTGGGATGAACTACAATGGAATATGACCCCTCTATTTATAGGGAAAGAGTAATTTAGCCACCAAGTAAAATCTCTAAGATCTCTCTAAAATATAAACATTCACCATAAATAAAATTTTATTTATAACACTCCCCCTTGAATGTCATTTCAACAGATAATGTGCCTCGTTAAAACCTTAACTAAAATAAAACCCAGTGGGAAAAAAAATTCTAGAGAAGGAAAAAGAGTACACATGTTTAATAATACGCCTTCTGGTTGCCTCGTTAAAAACCTTGCAAGGAAAACTCAGCGCGGGACAAAATCTTATAAGGAAAAAAGAGTACAACACGTATTAACTCCTCCTGATAAAAGCATCAATTCACATCGTTGAGCCTTCGCATTCCAATCTTGTGCACCATCTTCAAGATATCATTGGCAGATATTTGATAAGCAAACCAGTCATATTAACTTTAACGAATTTGTTTCACCTTGAAATCATCATCCCTAATAGATGTATTGTCTTCATATGATCTTGTTGGAATCATCATTTCAATATCTTCACATAGGAGTGAAAACTCTTGCTATCATATTATCATGCTTATAGTTATAGCAAGATACATATGTGCACAAATTGCATTTAGGATATGGTACTTCAGGACCAAGAAATGTATATGCTTTAAGCGATTTAAATCCTTCAAGGATTGTCATATAAGTCATATAATAGACTTTAATTAGATGCATATCAAGTTTTCATGTCATGCTAGACAAATGAGATATCGAAAACTGATTGCACATACCATTGACTTTATATTTTCAAGTGTTTGAACTGCAGGTCCAAAACTACATATCTTTCATATGAAACCAAATTCTACTTGAATTGTTTCTCCAGACTTAAGATCCTCATATATATTTAGCGCTATCATAGATGTTGTCAACATACATTTTATATCGGTTCCAACTTCCTTTTTTTGTTTCCATAAAGACATAACATAGAGATCTCTTCATTCATATATTCAGGTACCTGAATCTCTCATGAGATTTTATGAAGTGTTATGTCATGTGATCTTCTAGATCACTTGCCTCCTTATTATGATCAGTTTGATCATTTGCTCATCTTCTTTATCAAGAAGTTTTTTTTTGAAACCGATCTGTCTATACACTTTAAGCGTACCATAGACTTTGTCCTTCTAGGACTTAATAGGAACATTTGCAATGAGAATATAGTTAGTTTTTTGGGTCAGCAAATGCGTCTGGCATGCTTTGCAATATATTGCAAATGAATTATCTTTTTATGAACTTCAAGTTCATATTATCTTATTCGAGGATCTAAATGTACAAATGATAATTCATTCCACGTAACTTTTCTCGACTATTTATCATGTCTCCCTTGCATGTTACAAAAACTAACTTTCTTCTTCAATTTGGAAACTCATCTTTGTGCATTGTGGTGTTAATCAAAACATACATCGCACATCTATAATAACAAGATGAAATTATTTGATTCCTGACCCTGAACCACTTGTGAGGGGAGAATGTAATATACTTTCGTATATAACCTATATCAAACTGATATAGATAACTTTGTTCTCATAAGCAATAGTTTAGCTATTAAGTGGAGGCACTCAATAAATCATTTTGCTAAACCAACTGTGATGTAAACCAACTTATCAAGATGAGCTTCTTGAATAGAAAATCTGGAAATTATGCTCGAAATTAAATTATTGAGCAAGTTTCCTCGCAAAATACCATGTTGCGAGTTAATAATAATTGCACATGTAACCATCTCATAGATGCATCTTATATGGTATACATGGCAGGTGAATGAGCCTATATTCACCTTTGATATTTCAAGCATTCATGGGATTCAATCCCAATTTTAGTTGGTAAATTAATTAACGAGAACAAGCAATATAAGAGAATTCGTAAAGGACTTTCTAGTTTTTTAATATTTACCCATGTGAATTCTCTATTATTTTTGCACATCATACTTAAATTGCTATGGCTAAATTAATTATGCCAACTGAATAAATTATCAATAGTGATAAACTTCAGATTTACACCATGATGTGTGCAATTATTAATAAACTCCAAGTTTATTATGATATGAGTTTTTATATCAATAAACATCTACTTTATTGTGGCATTCTTTTATTTGTGTAGTACAAACTGAAGAATAAAGCGGGTAGCTTTTCACATATATATTATCCCGCTACAAGTTGTAGTAATAGAAGATATTAAATCTTTTCTTTATTTATAGTCTCAATATATTCAACCTCTTTCGCATATACTTTAGACACTGAGTAAGTTTCTTTGAAACTTACTACAACACAATACCTTATTGGTAATCAATTGTGTTTCTCCAAAATAGTATTATTGGCTCTTGTTGAGTTCTCAATTAATTTTATAGTACCACATATTCATCAACATCCATATGGTAAATATCTTTTTGAAGAAGGAAGTTATACCATTATGGTTATGGTCAAAATTATATGCAAGATCTGTTTCTTGCATTACCGTTGTCTTTTAATAATCACATTGCCAAAATATTTTGGCATAATCACAATAGGTATGTGATCAATGACCATTCATGCCATAATAATGAAATTATTTTCTTATTTCATCTCAAACCTCCTTTTAGGTGTGAGTGTAATATATTCACTACCATTAGCACATTTATATTCTTTCAAGAATGAATATGTATTCATAAATCACATGTTGTCACGTTCACGTCATGAATGGATCATAATCATCCATATGTGCGTTATAAAATCTCATGTCAAGTCGATGACAAATATTACTTTTACAGAGTGAAGGATTATTTTGAGAATCCTTATTATTCTCATTATCACAATGATGACGATTATAATTTCGTCTATTGCCACGTCCACATCCATTGAATAATAATTTTGTCTTCTTTCAGACTTATCACATATTGCTATCACATTCTCTTAAGGGAATGAGAATGAAGCAAATTCAATGGGACGAATTTTCACTTCTTATGCTCACGATCATACATGACTTTGATCATGGCAAGGCATAGAAATTTTACCACTTTGGGTGGTTATAATTTCTGTCAAACTCTATTAGAGATAGAATCAAAATTTATCGTATTTGCTTGTATTTAAAATAAAATTATAGAATGTCAAGAATTTGAAAGAGAAAAGTAAAATACTTACCTTAAATCCAGAATTTAATCATGAAGGAAGTTTATGGAACAATTGACAATCATTATGCTCAATCCCAAATCTTCTACTCAATTGGTTAGAGTCTCGTGCTGATAACGTGTGATGAAAACAATAAAAAAAGAAGAACAATATTACAGAGAAAGAGAGAGCAGAAATTCTTATTGATTTGGGATGAATTACAATGGAATAAGACCCCTCTATTTATCGGGAAAGAGTAACTTAGCCACCAAGTAAAATCTCTAAGATCTCTCTAAAATATAGACATTCACCATAAATAAAATTCTATTTATAACACTTAAACTTTTCTAAGGAATTACTCTCAAATATAGTGTCAAGACCCCAAATACCGATCGTGATGGCGCCTATCACAGTACTATGCAAGCCGACAACCCATAATTACATCCCATTTACCAATAACATTAAGCCATTTTTCTAACATAAGTTTTGAATGTGGAATCCATTATAAGTATTAAAATGATAGAAATATGCAGAAAATCAACATAGCCACTACTACAGAGCCCAACAAATCTGGTGTCACGAGTCTAGAGCCTCTAATACATAACTAAACATCTAGTACATCATGTCTAGGAAATGCAAAAATAAACTGGATAGAGAGGAGAAAATAGGGCTGCGGATACTATGTAGCTACCTCGTAATCTCCGATGAATACTGACTCGGCAGAAAGTCCTCACTCTACCCCTAGGGCACCTGGATCTATACATAAGATGCAGGGAGTAACGTGAGTACGCCAACTCAGTAAGTAACTAAAATAAATAAAGAATGAAGATAGTGACGAGCAGTTAAAAATATAAAACTGAAAATAGCAACAAGATTATTGCTCAACTTTACAGTTTAAAACCAGTTTTCGTCATAAGATCCACACGTTCAGTTTAAAGCTTGAAATCATATACTTAGCAGTATTCCCAAGAGGCTTTGTTTAAAAGAAGAGTAAAACAGTGAAAACAGCATAACAAAGCCTCTCGGGCAAGGAATCACTCAGAGTATAGCCTCTCGGGCAGCCTCTCAGTCACTCGGGACTCAACTCTCGTCACTTAGTACTCACTCTCAACACTCGAATCCTTATAATAACAGAAATCATAGTAATCGCTGCGGTGTGCATCCCGATCCATATATCGTTGCGGCGTGCAGCCCGATCCATATATATAGTCGACTGCGCTCACTGGGGGTGTGCAGACTCCGGAGGGGCTCCTACAACCCAAGCGCTATATCGCTGCAGCGTGCAGCCCGATCCATATATATACATCGCTGCGGCGTATAGCCCGATCCATAACTCACATATATATAAATATCCTCACAATTAGGCTCTCGACCTCTCTCAGTCATTAACCTCACCGCCTCTCGGGCATAACAATATAATTTAGGAAACTCAACCCACACAGCCCTCACAATAGGAGCAGAATGATAAAATTAGTTTTGAACATTTGACAGGTAAAAACATGACTGAGGTTATGCTTTAAACAAGTAAAGTGAGGAAAACAGTCAAAGTGCCTCTAAGGGTCTCTATAGATCGGCACAAGGCCCCAAACATGGCATACAGCCCATAATACAGTATAAATGAATGAAGCATAGAATAATATAGATTTCCAAATCAATAACGCGACTTAATAGTCACTACGGGATGGACCAAGTCACAATCCCTACCGGTGCATGCCCGCACGCTCGTCACCTAGCATGTGCGTCACCGCTTTTATCAAATCAAGTCAAATACCGGGGTTTTGTACCCTCAGTTCCAGATTTACAATGGGTACTTACCTCAAACCGGTGAAAATACTGCTCCGGGATGCCTTTTCCCCTCAAATCAATCTCCACTCGCATCGAATCTAACCAAAATCAGAACGAATACGTCACAATATGCTAAGGGAACCAAGCCCAAGCGAAAACAATCGAAAATACCAAAAATTCCGAAATTAGCAAGACCCGAGCCCCGGGCCCACTTCTCAAAACTCAGAAATTTTTGCATCATTAGATTCCTCGTCTCTCCACGAGTTCATACATATCAAAAACATCAAAATCGAAGTCCAAATGACCCTTCAAATCTCCATTTAAAGCCCTCTTAAACTCTTAAACCTCCATTTTTTTAGTCCTTTAATTCCTTAAATTCTAAATCCATGAAATATCACCATAGGAGTGTGTTTTAGGTCCAAAATCCTTACCTTAACGAAGTTCCCTTAAAATCTCCCTTCAAAATCGCCCAAAAGCTCTCAATCCAAAGTTGAAAATTATGAAAACCTTCAAAAATCGCGAAGACAAGCTTATATACATTCTGTACAGGCATAACCGCATCTGCGGTACAAGAATCCGCTTTTGCGGTACCGCATATGCGGTCAACCATCCACTTCTGCGGAATTTCATTAAACCAGCCAAAGCCGCATCTGCGAACACCCTTCCGCATCTGCAATTCCGCAGATGCGATCCCCTTAGCCGCTTCTGCGGCCCAGCTCACCTGACCATCTTTCCGCTTCTACGGCCTTCTCAACGCTTATGCGGCACCGCACCTGCGGTCCCTAAACCTCAGGTGCGAAAACACCAGAAGCAGCAAAAATCTGTCATCTCTCAAGTCTCAAAACTTCCCGTTAACCATCCAAAATCACCCCGAGGCCCCCGGGACCTCAACCAAAAGCACAAACATGACCCAATACCTTATTCAAACTTATTCCAATCATCAAAACACCTCAAACAACATCAAATCTACTAAATCACACCGAATTCAAGCCTAAGTTTTCTAAAATCTTCCGAAATACGCTTTCAATCAGAAGCCCAACCAAACCACGTCCGAATGACCTGAAATTTTGCACACATATCCCAAATGACACAACGAAGCTACTGCAACTCACGGAATTCCATTCCGACCCTTGTATCAAAATCTCACCTATCAACCGGAAATCGCTAAAATATCAACTTCGCCAATTCGAGCCTAATTCTACTCCGGACCTCCAAAACACATTCCGATCACACTCCTAAGTCATAAATCACCTCCCGAAGCTAACCGAACCATCGGAACTCATATCCGAGCCCTTTAACACATAAGTCAACATCCGGTTGACTTTTCCAACTTAAACCTTCTTAAAAGAGATTAAGTGTCTCAAACTTCACCAAACTCTTTCCGGTCTCAATCCGACCAACCCGATACCTTAAAACACAGATAACGAAGCATAAAGAAGTATAAATAGGAGAAACGGAGCGGTAACTCCTGAGACGACTGGCCGGGTCGTCACACATAGAAGGAGTTCAAACGGATGTAATCAATTTTATTGAAATACTTTACAATATATTTTCTCTTATTATTATTTTTCTTTTACAAATTTGTCATAGTACCTAGTTTAAATATGGAAGAATATAATGAACAAAATCTAGTTGATTTGGAATTACTAAATATTAATGAATTTTTACCTAAATAATCTTAACGTATTAATTGGTTAATTTGTTTTGAAAAATATTCTTAAACCTAAAAGGAGTTCAACATGCTTGAAAGTTTCCCAATATGATTTTTTCATATGTTCTAACAAACAAAAAGAAAAGATTCCTAATTCTAAAAGGAATGAAAGAGCTAAAAAACTTAATCTAATTGTTTTAAAATTAACTGGTTAAAGTTTATAAAAACAAAAGACTCCCAAAACATAAAAGGAGTTTAAACAAATGTAATCATTTTTATTGAAATACTTTGCTTTTCTTATCCTAATTTTTAATGAATTGATTGATTGAAATTTAAACAAACAAAAGGCTCCCAAAACGTAAAAAGAATTCAAACAGATGTAATTAATTTTACTGAAATACTTTGATTGTCTTTTATAGTTATTTTCTTTTACAAATTTGTTTATTACATAGTTTAAATAAGGAAGAATTTAATAAACAAAATTTACTTGATTTGGAATTACTAAATATTAGGAAAATAATTGAAAATTAGTCTCCTAAAGTATTACAGATTTTTAATCCTAAATATTAGTAAGAATAATGAAGTGACTATTTTACTCAGTGTGAACTTTATTTTTAATGGGTAAAAAAGGCGAACGACATTTCGCTAAGAATCTTCCTACCTTTAATATAGTATAGATAGATATAGATATAGATATAGTGGATTTCATTAGGCCGCTCGGCCTTTATAGCTCCTTTGGGTCTTTTTTAAGATTTACTTCTTAGGAATTTTAATCCTAAACTTAAAAATATAGGGATACACAATTTTTTACTTTGTCTTAAAATAGTTAATGACGTCATAAATGGCTCATATACAATTGTGAAGGTAAAAATTTTCAAAACAAGTTTACGTCTTTTTGAATGTGTAAAACCATCATAATGAACTCATCTACAACTGCGAAGCTAAAAAATTTCAAAATAATTTACATCCTTTTTGAATGTGTAAAATCCAGTATACGGACTTTTCTTTATATATGATTTATATTGTTGATCATATGCATAAATGACAAGCTTTAAAAATAGAGATGCATCGTAATTATGGGTGGGTCATCACTTGTCTTAAAAGTGAATTCTACTTTCCGGGGCCTTAAAAATCACTTTTAGCAGCACCTCGATTTGTGTGCACGATCCAGGCGCATAGCCGGAAAGCAATTTTGTGAAAATCTGTGAAAAATAATGAATTTTGCATTTAAAATGAGTTTAAATTGACTTCGGTCAACATTTTAGGAAAACGGACCCGGGCCCGTAATTGGATGGTCCCGGAGGGTCCGTAGGAAAATATGGAACTTGGGCGTATGCTCGGAATCGAATTCCGAGGTCCCAAACCCGAGAAATGAATTTTTAAAGAAAATTATTTTCTGAAATTGTTTATGAGTTTTGGAAATGAAAAGTGTTTAAAACTTGATGGTATCGGGCCCGTATTTTGGTTCCGGCACCCGGTACAGGTCTTATATGTGATTTAAGATAAGTCTGTGAAGTTTGGTAAGAAACGGACTTGAAACGGCGTGAATCGGCCTGTTTTTGAGAAAAATGGAAGATTTGAACTTCTTGAGAAATTTCATGATTTTGATGCTAAATTCATAGTTGTTGATATTAATTTAGTGATTAGAATGCACGAGCAAGTCCGTATGATATTTTTAGGTGGTGTGCATGTTTGGGTTAGAGCCTCGAGGGCTCGGGTGAGTTTTGGATAGGTCACGGGGTGAATTTTGGATTTGAAAAATTGCAGACTTTCAGTTGTTGCATTGCAAGCCTGCAAGCTTCGCATTTACGAAGCTTGGCTCTCAAATACGAAGGCCTTGTCGCAAATGCGAACAATTGCCTAGGCCAGCTACCTCGCAATTGCGAGGAAATCTATCGCAAATGCGATGCCTCCCCTCTTAGCCAGTCGTCGCAAATGCGACGCATTCTTCGCAATTCCCATCTCGCAAATGCGAGAAGTTGTTTGCAATTCCCAACTTAGCAGAAGTCTAGGTTCGCAATTGCGAACCCTGGTCGCAATTCCCATATCTGCAACCTGAAATTTTATAACTTAGCCGAAAATCTTTCATTTTTCACACTCTTTCAAAACCAAAACATTCTTGGGCGATTTTTCAAAGACAACTCTTCTTCCAAATCAATTGTAAGTCAATTTTAACTCGTTTCCTTCAATCGTTAACATCTTTTCACATGATTTCAACTCAAAATTAATGATTTTCATGGGGGAAATGGGGCGTTTTGGGGGGAACCTAGGTTTTTCAAAAATTGGGGATCTGGACCTCGATTTGAGGTCTGATTTCAAAACAAATTATATATATTTGGGTTCGTGGGGGATGGGTAATCAGGTTTTAGTTCAAACCTCGGGTTTTGACCATGTGGGCCCGGGGCGATTTTTGACTTTTTGGGTAAACCTTTGGAAAACTCATTTTCATGCATTAGAATTGATTCCTTTAGCATTTATTGATGTAACTAAGTAACTTGTGGCTAGATACGAGCGAATTGGTGGTGGAATCAAGAGGTAAAGCGATCGTAGAGACTTGAATTGTGTTCGTGGTATCGAGGTAAGTGTTTGGTCTAACCTTAGCTTGAGGGATTAGGAGTCGAGTCCTATTTGCTATGTGGTATTTGTCGAGTACGACGTATAGACATGGTGACGAGTATCTATACGTTGGTGTCAAGCATGCCCGTGAGTCTTATATTGTGATTATTATGGCTTCGTTGTATTATTCATGCCTTGATGATGATTTCTATTGTTGGGAAAAGTTTGTGGAAGTATTGTAACTTTTGAATATTGAGGAGCGTTGGCTCAAGTTATACAATGAAATGTGAAAGTATAATTGGAAATTGAACCATTTAGAGGATTGGCTCAAAGTTGTGAAGTGAGTTGTGAAGTAAAAGTGAAAAAGAGAATAGAATCATTATATTATCTCCCTTGCGGGGAATTTATTGTTTTTGATGTTATCTCCCTAGCCGGGACTTAATTGTTGAACTATTGTCCCTTGCCGGGATTCTTATTGTAATTTCATTTATTCCCTTGCCCTATTGTTTGTGATTGTTGTTTGGGTGAGGAAAAGTAAAGCACGAACGGTGATGGCGTGTATTGTTTTGGTGAGAGAGTGTTAAAGCACGAAGGGTGATACCATGTATGATTTGTGAGGAAAGAGCGTAAAGCATGAAGGGTGATGTCGTGCTGCACGATGTACAATTCCATGCCGATTATATTGATTATATGGTGAGGACGAGAGTAAAGCATGAAGGGTGATGTCTTGCACTTTTTCATTACTTGATTGATTTGGTGAGAAGAGAGTAAAAGCACGAAGGGTGATGTCGTGCACTTATTGATTTATAATTCTTTGTTGATATCTGAGATATGTTGTTTCTGATTCTAAAGTGCATGTACTTGAACGTATCTCAGATACGTTGTTTCTTTCACAGATATACAGTCAAGTATGGGAGGGGTAACATGTTGTGGGGGAACTATCGATTTACCTCTCCCATACTTGACTGTATATTACTGTTCTTCTTTTCCGCTGTATATAGTTGAATTGCGCAGGTTTATTTGGTAGTCTGATTCTAGCCTCGTTACTACTTTGCCGAGGTTAGGCTAGGCACTTACCAGCACCATGGGGTCGGTTGTGCTGATACTACACTCTGCACTATGTGCAGATCGCGGAGCAACAGCATTTGGACCGTATATTGGGTAGCTGCTTTCAGTCCACGCGAAGATCCAAGGTAGATCTGCAGGCGTCCGTAGGCCCTGGCGTCTCCCTCTATCCCTTTATTCCTATTTCATTTCCGTAATTTAGAAATAGTGTATTATTTATTTTCAGACTTTGTATGTAGCATTCTTAGATCATCTGTGGTACTGTGACACCAGTTCTGGGTGGTCGAGGTTCAAACAGTTGTATTAAACATATATATTCAAATAATTTACTGCGTTTCTTCCGCTTATTGATGTTTTCCATTGTCCACATGCTTTGTCTTTATAATTGTTAAAGAGTATAAAATGGATAAAGAAGTAATTTGTTCAAATAATTAGCTTGCCTAGCTCACATTAGTAGGCGCCATCACGACCCCGAGGGTGGGAAATCTGGGTCGTGACAAGTTGGTATCAGAGCTCAAGGTTACTAGGTCTCACAATTCACAGACAAGCTTAGTAGAGTTTGAGGAATCGGTACGGAGACGTCTGTATTTATCCCCAGAGGCTACAAAGTTAGGAAAAACTTCACATTTATTCTTTACTGTCGTGCGGTTGGGTTTCTCAATACTAATTGGATTTCTACTATGTTCTTTCGTAGATGGCGAGAACACGTACTTCCTCATCTACTGACCAGCAACCCGAGCACCCAGCTGCAGCTCCCACGAGGGGCAAAGGGCGAGGCCAAGGCTGTGCTAGAGGCCGAGGTAGGGGCAGACCTCAGCCTAGAGCAGCAGCACCAGCGGCGGAGCCTCAGGTCAACTTTGATGATGAGGTTCCGGCCCAGACAGTTCTGGTGGACCCGTCTCAGGTCCTAGAGGGGTTTATTCCTACCCTCGTACTCCATGATGCTCTGGTCCGTCTAGTGGGCCTTATGGAGAGTGTCACCCGGATAGGTTTGCTTCCTGTAGCACCAGCCGTCTCTCATATTGGAGGAGGAGCCCAGACTCCTGCTACTCGCACTCTCAGAGCAGGTAGCTCCCCAGTTCCAAACTCCAGCAGTTCAGCCAGTTGGAGCAGTTCAGCCGGGTGTGGTAGCTCAGACCGGTGATGGAGCAGCTATGTTTGTCGATGCTTTGTGTAAGTTGGACAGGTTCACCAAGCTCTTCACTACTACTTTCAGCGGTGCATCTTCTGAGGATCCTCAGGATTATCTAGATAGCTGTCATGAGATTCTCAGGAACATGGGGATAGTGGAGACGAATGGGGTCGATTTTGCTACCTTTCGCTTGTCTAGATCCGCCAAGACTTGGTGGAGAGATTATTGATTGGCTAGACCACCCGGATCACCAGCTTTGACTTGGGAGCAGTTTACTCAGTTATTTCTGCAGAAGTTTCTCCCTATTACTCAGAGAGAGATCTACCGGAGGCAGTTTGAGTGTCTCCAGCAGGGTCTATGACTGTTACTCAGTATGAGACCAGATTCATCGACTTGACTCGTCATGCTCTTATCATACTTCCCACCGAGAGAGAGAGGGTGAGGTGGTTCATTGAGGGACTTATTTAGCCTATTCGGCTTCAAATGGCCAAGGAGACAGGGAGTGAGATTTCTTTCCAGGAGGCGACCAATGTGGCCAGGAGAGTTGAGATGGTTCTATCGCAGAGAGGTGGTCAGGGGTCTGACAAGAGGCCTCGTCATTCAGGCCGATTTAATGGTACCTCGTCTTGAAGTAGGGATTCGTATGGTAGAGGCCATCCTCCTAGGCCTTTTCAGTCAGCACTTCAGGTTTCTCATGGTGTTTCAGGTGGTCGTGGTCCCCATATGCAGTATTTTGATCAGCAGTCCTACAATGCACCACCAGTCCTTGTCAGTGCACCGCCGCTTTAGAGTTTTCGAGGTGGTCATTCAGGTCGTCAGGGTCAGCAGTCTCAGCAGCCGAGGGCTTGTTACACTTATGGTGATATGGGTCACATTGCTAGGTTTTGCCCTCAAGCATCGAGTAGCTCTCAGCATCAGGGTTCCCGTGCCATGGTTTAGGCACCGAGTGTTCCACAGCCCACCCAGCCAGCTAGAGGTGGGGGTAGAGGTGCTAGAGGTGGAGGTAGAGGTATTAGCGGTAGAGCTCAGGCTGCTAGAGATGGAGGCCAGCCAGCAGCAGGTTGTCCCAAAGATGTAGTTCAGGGTGCTAGGGCCCAGCCCCGATGTTATGTTCTTCCAGCCAGGCCCGAGGCTGAGGCTTCCGACACAGTTATCACAGGTACTGTTCTGGTTTGTGGCAGAGATGCTTCAGTTTTATTGGATCCGGTGTTTACATACTCCTATGTGTCATCTTATTTTGCATCGTATCTGGTCATGCCTAGTGATTCTTTGAGTGCTCATGTTTATGTGTCTACCCCGGTGGGTGATTTTATTGTGGTAGATCGAGTCCATAGTTCATGTGTAGTTGCGATTGAGGGTCTTGAGACTCGTGTAGATTTGCTTCTTCTAGACATGGTCGATTTCGATGTCATATTAGGGATGGACTGGTTATCACCTTACCACGCTATCTTGGATTGTCATGCCAAGATTGTGACCTTAGCCTTATTGGGTTTACCTCGTTTGGAGTAGAGAGGGACTTTTGGTCATTCTACCCGTAGTGTTATTCATATATGAAGGCTCAGTGTATGGTCGAGAAGGGGTGTTTGGCCTATTTGTCCTATGTCCGTGATTCTAGTGCTGAGGTTCCTTCTATTGATTCTGTGCCCGTTGTTCGTGAGTTTCCTGAGGTATTCCCTTCAGACCTGCCGGGTATGCTACCCGACAGAGATATTGACTTTTGCATTGATTTGGCTCCGGGCACCCAGCCCATTTCTATCCCGCCGTACCGTATGGCCCCGCCTGAGTTGAAAGAGTTGAAGGAGCAGTTGCAAGACTTTCTTGAAAAGGGTTTTATTAGACCTAGTGTTTCGCCTTGGGGTGCGCCAGTGTTGTTTGTTAAGAAAAAGGAAAGATCGATGAGAATGTGTATTGATTATCGGCAGTTGAACAAGGTTACAATCAAGAATAAGTATCCATTGCCGAGGATTAATGATTTGTTTGATCAGCTTCAGGGTGCCAGGGTATTTTCGAAGATCGACTTGAGATCTGGCTACCATCAGTTGAGGATTAGGGCATCTGATGTCCCTAAGACAGCTTTCCGCACTCGGTACAGCATTATGAGTTCTTGGTGATGTCATTCGGATTGATAAACTGAGTGTTTAAGACTTACTTGGATTCATTCGTGATAGTATTCATTGATGATATTTTGATCTATTCCCATAGCTGGGAGGAGCACGAGCAGCATCTTAGAGTGGTTCTTCAGACTTTGAGGGATTGTCAGTTGTATGCTAAGTTTTCGAAGTGTGAGTTCTGGGCTTCTGGCTGAGTTCAGTTGCATTCGTGGGTCATGTTGTATCAGCAGAGGGTATTCAGGTTGATCCGAAGAAGATTGAGGCAGTCAAGAACTGGCCTAGACCAGCATTAGCTACAAAGATCCAGAGTTTCTTGGGATTGGCAGGCTACTATCGTCGGTTTGTGGAGGGGTTTTCGTCTATCGCAACCCCGATGACCAGGTTGACCCAGAAGGGTGACCAGTTCAGATGGTCGGATGAGTGTGAGGCGAGCTTTCAGAAGCTCAAAACAGCTCTGACTACGGCACCAGTGTTGGTTTTGCCCACGGGATCAGGGCCTTATACGGTTTATTGTGATGCATCTCGAATTGGACTTGGTGCGGTGTTGATGCAGGATGGCAAGGTCATTGCCTATGCTTCACGGCAGTTGAAGATCCATGAGAAGAACTATTCGGTTCATGATTTGGAGTTAGCAGCCATTATTCACGCGTTGAAGATTTGGAGGCATTATCTGTATGGCGTGGCATGTGAGGTGTTCACGCATCATAAGTATTTGTTCAAGCAGAAGGAGCTAAATTTGAGGTAGAGAATGTGGTTGGAGCTATTAAAGGATTGTGATATCACCATCTTATATCATCCGGGAAAGGCCAATGTGGTGACCGTTGCTTTGAGTAGAAAGTCAGCCAGTATGGGCAGTCTTACTTATATTCCGGTCGGTGAGAGACGCTTGCCTTGGATGTTCAGGCTTTGGCCAATCAGTTCGTGAGGTTGGATGTTTTCTGAGCCCAGTCGTGTGTTAGCTTGCACGGTCGCTCGTTCCTCTTTATTGGAGCGTATCCGTGATCGGCAGTATGATGATCCCCATTGTGTGTCCCGGTGCAGCACAGAGGTGCCAAGTAGGTTACTTTAGGTGATGATGGAGTTTTGAGGTTGCAGGGTCGAATTTGTGTGCCTAATATGGATGGGATTCTAGAGTTGATTTAGAGGAGGCCCATAGTTCCCGGTACTCTATTCATCCAGGCGCCGTGATGATGTATCAGGATTTGCGGCAGCATTATTGGTGGAGAAGAATGAAGAAGGACATCATTGCATATGTGGCTTGGTGTTTGAATTGTCAGCAGGTTAAGTACAAGCATCAGAGACCTGGTGGTTTGTTCCAGAAGATTGAGATTCCTGAGTGGAAGTGGGAGCGCATCACTATGGACTTCGTTGTTGGACACCTACGGACTCAGAGGAAGTTCGATGCAGTGTGGGTTATTGTTGATAGGCTAACCAAGTCAGCACATTTCATTCCTGTGGCAGTTTCCTACTCTTCCGAGATGTTAGTTGAGATCTATATCCGGGAGATTGTTCGTCTTCATGGTGTGCCCGAGTCTATTATTTCGGATCGAGGTACGTAGTTTACCTCCCATTTCTGGAGAGCAGTTCAGCAAGAGTTGGGCACACGGGTTGAGTTGAGCAAAACGTTTCATCCTTAGACGGACTGGTAGTCCGAGCGGACCATTCAAATTTTGGAGGATATGCTCCGAGCTTGTGTCATTGACTTTGGAGGCTCGTGGGATCAGTTTTTTCCTTTAGCGGAGTTTTCCTACAACAACAACTACTAGTCGAGTATCCAGATGGCTCCTTATGAGGCTTTGTATGGTAGGTGGTGTCGGTCGCCAGTTGGATGGTTTGAGTCGGGAGAGGCTCAGTTATTGGGTACGGATCTGGTTTAGGATGCCTTGGACAAGGTCAGGATTATTCAGGATAGGCTTCGTACAGCTCCAGGCAAAAGAGTTATGCCGACCATAAGGTTCGAGATTTGGCATTCATGGTTGGTGAGCGTGTATTGCTTCGGGTGTCGCCTATGAAGGGCTTGATGAGATTTGGGGAAAAGTGCAAGCTTAGCCCTAGGTTCATTGGTCCGTTTGAGATTCTGGATCGAGTGGGAGAGGTGGCTTACAGACTTGCGTTGCCGCCAAGCTTATCAACCGTGCATCCAGTGTTTCATGTGTCTATGCTTTGGAAATATCACGGCCATCCATCCCACGTGTTAGATTTCAGCACTGTCCAGTTGGACAAGGACTTGTCTTATGAGGAGGAGCCGGTAGCTATTCTAGACCGGCAGATTCATTAGTTGAGATCGAAGAGTTTTCCTTCTGTTCGTGTTCAGTGGAGAGGTCAGCCCGCTGAGGCATCGACCTAGGAGTCCGAGTTTGATATGCGAAGCCATTATCCTCATCTTTTTCCCGACTCAGGTACTTCCTTCTTCTGTCCGTTCGAGGATGAATGGTTGTTTTAGAGGTGGAGGATGTGATGACGTCGTCACTTGTTTTAAAAGTGAATTCTGCGTTTCGAGGCCTTAAAAACCTCTTTCGATATTACCTTGATTTGCGTGCGTAGTCCGGGCGCGTAGCCGGAAAACAATTTTGTGGAAATCTTTGAAAAATGATGAATTTTGCATTTAAAATGAGTTTAAATTGACTTCGGTCAATATTTTGGGTAAACAGACCAGGACCCATGATTGGATGGTCCCGAGAGTCCGTAGAAAAATATGGGACTTGGGCGTATACCCGGAATCAAATTCCGAGGTCCCAATCCCGAGAAATGAATTTTTAAAGAAAATTATTTTCTGAAATTGTTTATGAGTTTTGGAAATGAAAAGTGTTTAAAACTTGATGGTATCGGGCCCATATTTTAGTTCTGGCGCCTAGTACAGGTCTTATATGTGATTTAAGATAAGTCTGTGAAGTTTGGTAAGAAACGGACTTGAAACGGCGTGAATCGGCTCGTTTTTTAGAAAAATAGAAAATTTGAAGTTCTTGAGAAATTTCATGATTTTGATGCTAAATTCATAGTTGTTGATGTTAATTTAGTGATTTGAATGCACAAGCGAGTCCGTATGATATTTTTAGGTTGGTGTGTATGTTTGGGTTGGAGCCCCGAGGGCTCGGGTGAGTTTTGGATAGGCCACAGGGTGGATTTTGGACTTGAGGAATTGCAGACTTTCAGCTGTTGCATTGCAGGCCTGCAGGCTTCGCATTTGCGAAGCTTGGCTCGCAAATGTGAGTTTGCAAATGTGAAAGCCTTGTCGCAAATGCGAACAATGGCCCAGGATAGCTACCTCGCAATTGCGAGGAAATCTATCACAAATGCGATGCCTCCCCTCTTAGCCAGTCATCGCAAATGCGACGCATTCTTCGCAATTCCCATTTCGCAAATGCGAGAAGTTGTTCGCAATTCCCAACTTAGCAGAAGTCTGGGTTCGCAATTGCGAACCCTGATCGCAATTCCCATATCTGCAACCTGCAATTTTATAACTTAGCCGAAAATCTTTCATTTTTCACACTCTTTCAAAACCAAAACACTTTTGGGCGATTTTTCAAAGACAACTCTTCTTCCAAATCAATTGTAAGTCAATTTTAACTCGTTTCCTTCAATCATTAACATCTTTTCACATGATTTCAACTCAAAATCAATGATTTTCATGGGGGAAATAGGGTGTTTTGGGTGGAACCTAGGTTTTTCAAAAATTGGGGATTTGGACATCGATTTGAGGTCTGATTTCAAAACAAATTATATATTTGGGTTCGTGGGGGAATGAGTAATCGGGTTTTGGTTCGAACCTCGGGTTTTGACCATATGGTCCCGGGGGCGATTTTTGACTTTTTGGGTAAACCTTTGGAAAACTCATTTTCATGCATTAGAATTGATTCCTTTGGCATTTATTGATGTAATTAAGTAACTTGTGGCTAGATACGAGCGAATTGGTGGTGTAATCAAGAGGTAAAGCGATAGTAGAGACTTGAATTGTATTCGTGGTATCGAGGTAAGTGTTTGGTCTAACCTTAGCTTGAAGGATTAGGAGTCGAGACCTATTTGCTATGTGGTATTTGTCAAGTACAACATATAGGCATGGTGACGAATATCTATACGTTGGTGTCAAGCATGTCCGTGAGTCTTATATTGTGATTATTATGGTTTCGTTGTATTATTCATGCCTTGATGATAATTTCTATTGTTGGGCAAAGTTTGTGGAAGTATTGTAACATTTGAACATTGAGGAGCGTTGGCTCAAGTTGTACAATGAAATGTGAAAGTATAAGTGGAAATTGAACCTTTTAGAGCATTGGCTCAAAGTTGTGAAGTGAGTTGTGAAGTAAAAGTGAAAAGGAGAAGAGAATCATTATATTATCTCCCTTGTTGGGAATTTGTTGTTTTTGATGTTATCTCCCTAGCCGGGATGTTGATACTTCTTTTGATGATTATTCCTTTGTCGGAACTTGATTGTTGAACTATTGTTCCCTTGCTGGGATTCTTATTGTAATTTTATTTATTTCCTTGCCCTATTGTTTGTGATTGTTGTTTAGGTGAGGAAGAGTGTTAAAGAATGAAGGGTGATGGCGTGTATTGTTTTGGTGAGAGAGTGTTAAAGCACGAAGGGTGATGTCGTATATGATTTGTGAGGAAAGAGTGTAAAGCACGAAGGGTGATGTCATGCCGCACGATGTACAATTTCGTGCCGATTATATTGATTATATGGTGAGGACGAGAGTAAAAGCACGAAGAGTGATGTCGTGCACTTATTGATTTCTGATTCTTTGTTGATATCTGAGATACGTTGCTTCTTTCAATTACCTGTTGTCTTTCTATTCTAAATCAATAGTTCCCCCGCAGCATGTTACCCCTCCCATACTTGACTGTATATTATTGTTCTTCTTTTTCGCTGTATATAGTTGAATTGCACAGGTTTATTTGGTAGTCTGGTCTTAGCCTAAGCAATTACCAGCACATGGGGTCGGTTGTGCTGATACTACACTCTGCACTATGTGCAGATCCCGGAGCAGCAACATTTGGACCGTAGATTGGGTGGTTGCCTTCAGTCCACGCGGAGATCTAAGGTAGACCTGCAGACGTCCACAGGCCCTGGCGTCTCCCTCTATCCCTTTATTTTTGTTTCATTTCCTTAATTCAGAAACAGTGTATTGTTTATTTTCAGACTTTGTATGTAGCATTCTTAGATCGTCTGTGGTACTGTGACACCAGTTCTGGATGGTCGAGGTTCAAACAGTTGTATTAGACATATATATTCAGATAATTTACTGCATTTCTTCTGCTTATTGAAGTTTTCCGTTGTCCACACGCTTTGGCTTTATAATTGTAAAGAGTATAAAATGGATAAAGAAGTAATTTATTCAAATAATTGGCTTGCCTAACTAACATTAGTAGGCGCTATCACGACCCCGAGGGTGGAAAATCCGGATCGTGACAGTAATATTCTTCTTACCAAAAATATTACAAGAAGGTATATGTTAAAAACAAATTTGCTAATTGTAGCAATTGTACAATAAAAGGTATCACTTACGAGTAAAAGTAAATAGATAAAAAAATCTTTCCCTTCTTTTTTATTTCTTTAAATTAAATAAATATCCTTCTGATAAAATTATATAACACTTTATAGATACTGCTTAAAACTTGACGTATTCGATGGCAAATACTGTTATGCTCTTTGATGCTATAAAATACTTGTTAGGTTGTGATGTTAAAAAATATATCCAAGTAATCTCCCAAAAGATTATCATATTTCAATTTTATTTTTGGTATACTAAATATAAAATTTGATGACAACTTGGATATTCAGTTAATAACAAGGACATATATGGCATTCCGTTATTTCTTGCTTCGTGTTAAAAACAAAAAAGAGCAAACAAGAAAAGATAATTTGGTCTGTCTTCCAAAATAATTGATCATCAAGTTCAATAACGATATTAGTTGTGAAGATCCCTTAACAAGGGAAATATTTTCACTAAATAAAAATGAAAGTTTTGCAAGGTACATGATAGAAAGAGCTATCTTACCTAACAGAAATGAATATGTTGATCAATTAGATGAAATGTTGATTGCTAAGTTTCTTGGTGAGAGCAAAACATTTATCATTTTCGACTCAACAGAAGATTATACCAACTACTGCTATAAAGAATACTTAAATACTTAACACCAAGTAATATTCCACCTCACAAATTCGTTGTTAAGTTCATTATGGAAAATTTTACCCCTTATGGCAAAGGTATATACCCTATTTATTATAAACCAAAATTATTTTAAAATATTATTTTCTATAGCTATCTTTTATATTTTATAGCAAAATAAGTATTTATGAATATACTACCATTGAGGCATGAAATAAGGTATTAAATATGCTATTTATGTTATTTTTCTCTCTTAGACAACTAGACATACCTATTTTTAAGGTGATTGTCGTTACTGTATCCATGAATTGACACGAATAAATATGAATACATGCGTGTACAACTAGACTGCCCTGATTTTAGGCGCTTTTTATTGATGTATTCATGAATACAGTAGCGCGAATACATGTAGATACATGCACGTACAGTTGGACTGCCCTAGTTTTAGGCGTTTTTGCTGTTGTATTCATGAATACATGGCGCGAATACATGTGAATACATGCGCGTACAGCTGGACTACCCTGATTTTAGGTGTTTTTTTACTGTTGTATTCATGAATACAGCAGCGCGAATACATGTGAATACATGCACTTACAGTTGGACTGCCCTGATTTTAGGCGCTTTTTGCTATTGTATTCATGAATACATGGCGCGAATACATGTGAATGCATATGCGTACAGCTGGACCGTTATGATTTTTAGGCGTTTTTTGCTGCTGCATTCATGAATATAGCAGCGTGAATACAACGAATACATTACCGTAATAACTAAATAATAGCTATAGGAAGTTAATAATCACTAAATAATAGTGATTTCTGAAAATTCCTCTTCATTATTTTTTTATGTGTTAGTTTCATGTATGTATATAATAGACACACAAATTCTTCCACCGCCACTATATTAAATTTATAATGGGTTAGGTTCTAACTCTCTAAATGCTTAAAAAGTTCCCATTCAATTAGGAACTATTGCAGATTTTAGTTTGTATAAATTTTCCTATATATCTTCTTTTTCTTCCACTCAAGTATAGTTCATAAGTCTCTTAAAGCCAACAATCTAAACACCTGCTTTAGTAAGTTTTTAATTCTGTTTGACAATTAAAGGACTTTAATTTTCTTTTACATGATTTTATTTTATTTTGTGGCTTCGTGGTGCATTAGCTTTTATTTATTTATTAATAGTTGTTTTTAACGGGAGAATTAAAGATATTCTTATTAATTCAAAAATAAATTTCCACATCGTACAGGCTAATTTTGAAGCAAAATGCATTCATCATATTGCTACAAAACTTAGATCCGTCAAATAACTTATGTAATAATATAAGAATAATATGTAGAGGTTTTGACAACAATATTATATATGCAGAAATTATAATGGCCAATGTACTTTCAAGCATTCGTTCATCTCCAGAATTCAACTTTTGCCTCCAGTTAATGAAGGATATCCTTTCAAATTTATCGAAAATTAATTTTCAGTACGCTTGCATTTTGCAATGACAACAAATAAAGCACAAGGGCAAATAATTTTAAATGTCGAACTGTATCTGCTGTAACATATTTTCTCGCACAGACAATTATATACTGCATTTTTAAGAGGAATATCAATTTTTACAATAAAAGTTCTGCTCATAACGGAGCAAGCAAAGCGTCAAAATGGAATATACGTAAAGAATGTCGTCTACAAAGAAGACTTAGGTAAAATAACTATAAGTATATAATAATATTATCTAACTAACATGACTAAATTGATCATTTTTTCTGGTTCAGATAATGATGTCCAATCAGTTTGAATTCACATTTTATGCTAATGTAATAATATTTTTCGGTATTTAAATAACTGTTGTATTATATAATTCTCTCGTTACTTAAATTTCATGTTCCTTCATAAAATAATTGCCTAAACCATTAAGTACAATTTTTAAACGTTCGTAGAAGCTAGTCTAGAATTAAATACGAATGTCATTCATTAACTTACTTTGATTAGGACATATACGAATATTTTAGAATAAAAATTTTTATATACGTCCTAATCAAAGTTAGCAAGTAAGGACGTACACGAATTTCAAAAAACGTTTTATTATAACTCGAAATCAGTAATATCAGGTAAATGTTTAACATTCCAACAACATAAAGAGGTAATCAACTTATATTTTATAGTAATGTATTAGAAGTTAATTTATAGTAATAAAATTGTGGCGCTGCTAAAATCGAATTGTATGGTGCGAGAAAAAAGATTTTTTTTTTTTTAATTCAGACCTTGCAAAGTTTCTAATAGGACATTTGATGGTAAAGTAAATAAATAGAACTGTATTCTCACTATTATACATGTTCGGATGACTGATTCGCTTAAATCACCATGGTGTTAGAGTATATTTTTGGTAAATCCATTTTTCATTCGGCTTTCACCCTCCTATTTCAAAATATTTTCACGTGCACATAAGGAAAAACACTGTAAGCTTTAAATCAATAATTATAAGGGGTCGTTTGGCAGGAGGTATTCGAAAAAATAATACAAGCATTAGCTTTATGCATTACTAATACCTTGTTTGGTACCTTTTTTTAACTTGTGTATAATTAATACTTGTATTAGTTATACACCATACTTGGCATTATCCTATGCATAAGTAATGCATAGAAAACCATGGCATTAGTAATACCAAGGCTTTAATGCATGCATTAGCATGGTTAAAGACAAAATTGTCCTTAAAGTCCCTTAAAGCTAGAGAAAATGGAGGGCATTTTTGTAAGCAACTATTTTTAAAAGAATTTATGCTATGCATTATAATTTTAATACATCACACCAAACAATAGATAAGAAATAATATTTGCATGCCGAATGTTTGCATTACTAATACATGCATTACTAATACACATTATTCCGCACTATTCTTATACACCCTACCAAACAACCCCTAAATGTCAAATTTCTAACAATTTAAACGTTTAGACGAAACGATTCATGTAATTAAACAATTCCTTTAATTTCCCTTTTTGCTCCAGATTACTAAAAGAAAACGAGAAAAAATAGGTAAGCTGAAATATGAAAAAGGAATTAATTGAAGAAGAAGAAGAAAAGTTGACTTTGACAAAACAAAGCAGGCATTGGTGTAGTGGAGGTCTGGTAAAGGCAAAAGACTTTTTGGTGGTACAAAACATAATATGACTGCCCCCCCACCCCCCCACCCCGTACTTTGACTAATTAATTATCTTTGAGAGAAATGGTCAAGGTCATGACGCATGATTAATTGGTAGTTGGGACCATGATTGCTCCATTCAATCAAGTTGTTGCGATCAACTTGATTGTTTTTCTATTATTAGTGCCTCATTCCAAGATGGTACATCTAGACTAGACGTAACTTGTTTCACAAAATAGTGAAAGTGTTTTGTCTAGTCAAAAGAACAAGCTCGTCTTTGGGCTTATGATTAACTTGAATAGAATACTAAACAATGCACAAATGAAAGTAACTAACTATAAACACAAGAAAATATTCGAATGAAGACTTTGTGAAACATAGCGGTGTATTGATCAAAATCTGATCGTCACGATCAAGTTGACCGACGCTTCGCCTAAGTGACCGGACAGTGAAAGTTAATAGAGCTCATTCATTTCTCCTCTCTGACATCCGACGAGTCGGTAAGAGTGGCGCCTGAAATCGTGAGTAAGACACATTGGTGGCAAGAGGACGTCGAGTCAAGCAAAGGGCAAGGATACCCTGACTATATATAGCCAGGGAAAGCCCTCAACAAGGGAGGCTCCTCCTATCTCTCTCTAAAAAAGCAAAAAGCTCTCATCTTGTATTCTGGATAGAGAAAAAGCGGCCTCTAAGAACATATGTAAACCTACTTCCTCATCGATTGATGGGAGATATAACATTGAATCTTAATAAGATCATTCATATTTCTTTCATCATGTAGGTAATCCTTACTACTAGCTTTTCGATCGGGAATCAATTATGTCTGACTAAGATTTACTCTTTCCTCTTTGATTGATTTATTGAAAAAGATTTTAATATTTTTTAAGTCAAACAAGCGGTCATTATAATTTTGGATAATTACTGCCGATATCAAAAAATTGGTTCAGACAACTATGCCATGATGTGACGAGGTCATTGTAAACTACTATTCCTCATTCTTCTGTTTAGGAATTGTCTATTACATTCATGATGATAATCAATGAGTTACAACAACATTAGATTTCGATGTCCAAGGGTTGTCATCTGATATTCTTTCGTCATATGTAGCCAATTTTTATTTATTTATGTATGTATACTATATGTTAGATCTTCTTAAATTTTTCATGTTATATTTTTATATTTTGATTTTTTTAAAATAAAAATCTTTGCTCCTATCAACCAACAGAGGAGCCGATGTACCTATTATTGGGCGCTCGGTGCAGCCCTTGAAGGCTAAATAAAATATGCAATTGAGTATTAAGGGATGGTTTGATACGTGGAATAAGAGATAATATTTTTGAGAGTAGACGTGGGATTATTTTATTTTATATTTGGTTGAATCTTTAATCTGAAATTAGCAATTCAGGAATTAATTAATTCCGTTATTGGGTATTATTCTATCTCATATTGAAGGTGGGATAATAATTCCAATATTAATTAATCCAAGGATAAACACTTAACAAAAATGCCATTCTCTACGGCTCTCCTCCCAAAGTCTTTTAAACAATTTAAGATTAAAATTTAAAATAAAAGTTTATCTTCACTAAATTGAAGTTTTTGGAGTTTTTCAAATGCAGAATCTAGTTTCTTCCTCTCTTTTTTCTTTCTTCTTATAACTAGTGATGTTATGCCCGAGCTATGCTTGGAGTGTGGTGAATTGCTCGAGGACTAGCAATAATTTAAGTGTGGGGTGTTGATAATAGGCTATATAGTTGTTATTTACACCATAATTGCCCATGCTTTGTTGTTGTTTTATAATGTAAGTTGCCAATAAAATGCTTTAATTAATGCTATTTGGTTTCGCAGGGAATATAAGATGTGAGGAAGCAACATGAAGTGTTTAGAGGCAATAACGTGAAGAAAACACCCACTCAAGAAGTACCCAAACACAAAAGAGCAAAAAAGAGAAGGAACACGGAGACAAAAAGGCCCAGCACACGCACCGCGGTTGCCACCGCGGTCCGCGCCGCGGTCAGAGGCAGTGTTCTCCGCGGTCGGAGGTAGTGTTCTCCGCGGTCAGCGCCGCGGCCGCGACGGCATGTCCACAGCCCAGAATTTAAGGGGCCAAAGTGTCAAGTCGGGAAAACTTTTGTAAAACCCTTATAAGATGTAGGAAACTCGCCCAAGAAGGGAGAGCTGATTTTGAGATTATTTTGGCAAGAAGAACAAGTGTGAGGGATCACCAAAACATCATAGTTCTTATTCTCTTCTAATTTTCTTGCAAATTTTCCAATATGAATATTTTCGTAGTTTATTCTTACGTTGCCATGAGTAGCTAAATACTTTAATCTAAAGTTTTGGTGAAACCCGTTGGGGATGACTTGGTTGTTATATTAATATAGTTTAAATTGGTTGTTAATCTCTATTTGTTCATCTACGTTTTGATTGTGGTTAGTTGAAAGGGCCCTCAATTATCTGTTCCTATTTATTATGTATCTTCTTGAGAGAGAGTGAATATTTAGGTAGTTGTTTGAACAACATCACTCCCGGAGTATAGACGAGAGTCATAACCAAGGGTTTAGAGATTGGATTAGAGATAACGATATCTCGGGTGCAATCTAAAAGAACGGTAATGTGAAGCTAGCTGGCGTAGCTTGAGAGAGTGCGTCTAGTAAATTATCATAATTGCTTGAGAGAGATTCATGATAGCCGGAGAGTTCTTGATTGATAGAGACAACTGAGGCATCGCTATAAGAAACGTACAACCAAGAAAATCACCAACGGGAGACACCATTACCTTAGACCTTATTCCAACTGTTTACACACCAAGCATAGTTAATTTTCAGCTGTTAATTATTTTCGGACTTTCGTTGTTAGAAATATCATCAATTGTGAATTACAAAGTTTGGGGAAAACTGATTCTGTGAATTTAGTAAATCAGTCAAAAGTAATTGATAGGTTAATTCTCTGTGGTTCGACTCTGGGCAGAATTACTCAGATTATATTTGCTACGTCCGTGTGTGTCTTTGTATAAGGCATAGTTTGGCGTTATCAAATTTTGGCGTCGCTGCCGGGGAATTAATGGTGTTATCAATTACAATTGAGAGAACACCGTCGTGGTACCATTTTTTTTTTTTATATATATTTTAAAAGGACCTCAAAGTTGGCTATATTCACCTAATAGTATGAGACAATTTAAGTGATAGAACATTTTTAGCTCAAGCCTTCGGCAATTTTCTATGTTATATCCGATTTCCAAATTTTTATGCCAAAGTAATGATTGTTATCAGCTCTTGAACTGATGCATATTCAACAATACCGGGGTAAAAAGCTTAAATGTCATGGAGTAAATAACTCTTTTTACATCAGCGATTTGATCCCTATGAAGTAGTATATGAACGACAGTATAAATTTCAAGATGTAACCAAGAAATTGAAAGATAGCACCTACAACCCTTTTTTTATGGTACTGTTAAATGTTGGAGTGTTATTTTAATTTTATTATTAAAAGATCACTTAAAAGCTTTAAATAAGATAAGAGTGTCATAGTTTTGTTGGAATATGAAATGTAAAATGTCATTGTTAGATAAAAGGTAATTCTTGTATATTAGTATAGTTGCTTATAGTTTCTCAAACACAACTACACAAATTATTCATCATTCTTTTTTAAAATAATGAACACTTTATTTTGTTCTAACTTTTTATGCCAACTAACTATAAAAAAGAATTGTATGTTCTAATTAGATCATTTTAATAGTTAGTTTATGAACTTAGAAAATTTATTTATTGATTCTCGATAAATACTTCCTCTGTCTCATATTATCGATCATAATTCTCTTGTACACGTCCCTTAAAAAAATTAATTAGAATGAAATTTCGACTAATTTACCCTTATTCATATCTTAATATTTAATTTTTGTTCATTGGTATTAGTAACCACGACTGATAATATGAGATAAATGGAGCATAATATTATTTTGCTTGTTCCGTGAACACGTGATATTAACTTGAGATAATGATAATTTGCCTTGGAAATAAAAGCTAGATAATCGATGCAATTTGGTTAGATTGCTAGCAGCAAAATTACTACTTTTGTATCTGCAAATATATTACACCACTCAATAGAAGTACAAATTATTACTCCAATCATTTTAGTATCACTATTTTTATTTTGAATATATTGTAAAAAGAATGATATATTATAGTTACTCTAATTTTAATCTTCAACGTCTTAATTTACTCTAAATGATATAATTTTATAGTTATAAATTTATTATAATATATCTAAAATCATAAGTTATAAAAAAGTATCACATAGTCAAAGTAGGAGATTAGATTAATTTTAATATATATATATATATATATATATATATATATATATATATATATATATATATATATATATATATATATACTATATTAAAAGCACGAAGGCCCTTAGCGAAATGTCGTTCGTTTTTTTTACCTTTAAAAAATAGATTTTACAATGAATAAAATAGTAATCTAAGTTAGTTTCTTATATTTAGAAATTTATCATTAAATTTTGAATATTAAATCTTTCCTTATTCAATTAGGTGCTAATATTTAGGAGTTTGATTCAATTGAGATTTTACCTCAAATAAGGAAAGGATCCCCTTTATTTTAAAATAATACACCTTTGCAATAAAAATAGCTTTCTTTTTCTTTTAGGCATGCAGTAGTATAGTCGTAATTATGATTCATCATTAATGCAATACAACTAAATTATCATCGGCACAGTACAAATACCTCTATATAATACAAATAAAACATATAAATATAATAGGGAAACGGTTTCGGCTATATACACAAGAACATCATTTTTGTAGCTACCACCTATATATATTGGGTAATAAAATATAAAAATAGTATAATTTATCATATTACGACACATGTATTTATATTTAATATTATTATTGGATTATAGTTAATTAATATATATTTTCACTTTATTATTTAATTATGATAAATTAGTATAGTTTAGTTTTGTATACTTACTGATGATTCTTTCTTTTTCAATATATTAACCATGATTAAGGACTTCTATGTGGCAGATTTTCCCTAGCTATATAGAATCAATGTTCTTCATTTTCAGGACTAACAATTATATTTTATAACTCAAATATAATTTTAAATAAAATATTTATATAATCTTTTTAAAAGCTTTTTACTCATGGAGTTAAGGTACACATGTAACGCACATACTATTGACTAGTGTGATAATAATGTGAGACTAAAATTAAAAATTACGTACTAAATATATAGGAAAAATAATGTTTCACCTTTTTTGTTTTCTTCAATCACTCTAGAGTAATATAAAAGCACGAATTTTCAACACAAAATTGATCGGCCTTTTTATTATTTAGAAATAAGTTTTGCATTGGATAAAATTATCGTTTAATTTGTACTTTCTATATTTAGAAATTAACTAAAAATATTACTATTAAATCATTTCTATTTAAACTATATAGGAGATCCTAATATTTAGGAATGTAATCATAATAAGATTAATTATATAAGTCGAGTAAGTTAATTTTCACCAGAATTTATAATTTTAGAATTCATTATTTTACCCAGAATAACAATAATCTTGGTGACACTAGAAGTCCTCCACTTCAAAATTCCAAGAGACGAAAACTGATATTTTCAGAAGGGTTGTCATAGAGTTCATAGTTTCTTATAGTGTCGATAAATTTATCTAGGGGGCAGCTGTAAGCACGTGATTTTTGCCCTATATGAGAATTACTCCCAAAAAATCCAAAAATAAAATGATTTTTCTTTGGTGTGCAATTTTGTGATATTTTGAATAATTATTTGTATTTGTCTGTGCGTATTTATTTGATAAATTAATAAAAAATACAAAAATATGTCGCATTTTGCATGTAGGATTTAATTCTATAGTTGTTAGTAATTAAATTTGTTTTATAAAAATTAAAAAATTACAAAAATAAGCATCGTTTGCATTTTTAGCATTTAATGTCCAAATATACAATTTTATGCTTAATTAATACTTAATTGTGCGTTAATTGTTATTGGGAGTTAATTTGAGCTTAATTTAGTTCTTAATAATAGTTTAAGTATTTTTATAATTTAGTTTTAGAAAAATAAAAGAAGAAAAGAGAGCGAAAATATAAAGAAAGTCGGAATTAGGCCTCTTCTTCAACTTCAAGCCACAGGCCCAAAAAATGGCCCAATCTTCCCTACGACCCAGTCCATTTCGAACTGGGTCAACCCGGTCCATAACCCAACACCCTATTATCTTGCATTTCAAAAAATAAAACAAAGAAAAACAAAAAAAAAAATAGTAAGAAAACCCTAAAAACCTAAACTAGCCTACCCGCCCCCTCCATCTTCATCTTCCCCAACACTCTCAAAAAACCCAACGTCCATGGCTGCTTCCCTCACCAAGCTTCATCATCCTCCACCTCCAAGCTCCTCATCGACGCACACACAGCTGCGTCAACACCTTCACACGAGCACATCCTCCCTCACCAAGCTTCATCGTCCCCGTTCGAGCTTTCGCCATGCCCAACCATGGCTGAGCTTCGATGTTCTCACATGGTAGCTGCCGCTGTTTCGACACCACCCAAACTAGTCCGGCAGTCCACACGCACGTACAGTTTTCTGCGTCATTTCCGAGTTACTGCTGTCCGCCATGGCAGCTCCCCGTCGTCTTCCCGTCATCCTCCTCGATGGACTGCCGCTGCCAAGATCGACCAGCTGTTGCTGCTTCTGTCTCAATCAAACAACCAAACGAACACAGCCATGGACGAGCTTCGACGTCGACCATGTCGTCGTCCATGGCTGTCCGCGATGTGCTGCTGCCTGTCGCTGCCGGACTGCTACTGCCTGTCGCCGTGACCGCTGTCTTGACGTCGTGTTGCTGCTCGCCGCTTCGTACTGTTGTTGACGACACAAGACAGTCCGGTTAAAGTCCGGCAAAGGTCGAGGGTTTTTCGTCAAGTGAAGATACTATACGTCGTAAGTTCATCGTCAAGTTCGTTGTTTGTTTGGTCGTTGTTCGTCTTTCGATCCGGTTAGTAGTTTTTGAGTTTTATTTTGTCCATATTTTGTTTTGATATTTTCGAATCTAAAATCAACAAATGTTTGTTTTGTTTATCGTTTGAATTAATTTTTAGTTCATGTTCATGTGTTATTTGTTAAATCAATTTTCAGATTTTAAAATGGAAGTTTAATTAGTTGTTTTCATGTTTATTTCATGTTTGTTGTATTGTTTAAGTAAGAATTTGTTAGTTTAATGTTTGTTAGATTCAAATTGAAATTTAATTAATTGTTTCTTCAATTTGTTTCATGTATTTGATGTATTTTCCGGAAATTGTTAGTATTGTTAAAGTTCAAGTTTAAATTCATAATTGTTTCTTCTTAGTTTTGTTTTGTCATTTGCCTAAAAGAATTTAGTTGCAATAAGGGAAGTATGTTGGTTTTAGTCATTTGAATCCGTCGTTTTTATTTTTAGATTTAATTCATGTTCATATTATGTTTGTTTGATTTTGAATCCGAAATGTGTATAGTTTGATTTCTTGTTTACCATTTGTGATTATTTCTTGAATTAGTCTCATAATCTTGTTTAAAGTTTAATATAAGAATTGTTTGTTATAATGTTGTTAGAGTTGATTTTAAGTTCAATATGATTGAATTTAGAAATCTTCATACTTTGTTTGTTGTTGGTTTGAATCCGAAAATAGGATTGTTTGTTGCTAAAATATTGTTCAATCAAATTTTAGTTGTTCTTGGTTGTTCAATTTGTGTTCATGTGATTTGTTGTTGAAATGTTGTTAAAATCATGTTCATATGATATTGTTGTTATGATGTTCATCCGTGTTCATATTGTTGTTTGAACATTGTTAGAAATTGATCATATTGTCTATATTTTGGTTAAGTTTGATTAATTGATGTGTTATAGCTGATGGGTAGTTTGGTAAATTTGTAATACGTTCAGGGATAGTTTGGTAATTTCAGTAAGGTCGGAAGGGGTAGTTTAGGAATTGTACATTTTGAAATTGTTTATTTGAAGCATGAGGGACAAAATGAAATGGGGTGAGTTGTGATATGATTATTTAATATAAAGGGGGGACAAGATTTAAATTAAAGGGGAATCTTGCATTATTTTAAATAAAGCATGGGGGACAAAATATAATGGGGTGGTGTGATATATTAATTTAATGTAATGGGGATGAGTGGGAAGATAATGTGTTTGGTAGAGAAAGGGATTGATTTTAATTGATTTATGGGATGAGATATATATATGTGAAGTCTTGAACACAAGAGGAGGGGAAGATACACAGACAGGAAAAAAATGGGAGAGAGAAACAAATCTGAAAATAAGAGAGAGAAAAGGGCTGAACATTTAAGAGATAGAAAATTCCGAAAAATATTGAAGCTTTCAAATATAAAAAAAAAACTAAAAAAAAAATATTCTGTTTTCTTTTGTTGTTTGAAATCAGAATTAATTGTTGTTTCATAAAAGCTGGAAGCTTTTGTTTTTTTTTGGATTACTACTCCACCGGTCTGTTACTGGGTTGTTACTGTTGCTGGGCTATTGTTGCTGTGTTGTACTGATTTTACTGTTGTTGCTGATTCTCATATTCATTTTCTTTGCTTCCAATATCAGGTACACAACTGAAAAGCTGTTTATTGTAATCCGAAATATGAAGCGTGAATACATATGAAGAATGAAAATTTGAAGTTTTAATTTCGTTTTTATTTCTTTGTTCCTTTTGTTGATTGTATTTAAGCTATTTCATGAATTACTAAATAATAACTGGAATAAGAAAATAATATCATAAGTTAGTCTGTAATAAATCAGTTCGGCAAAATAGGTTAATTCACTAGTTATGAAGGCTTCAAGATTATAGGTTGATCATGAACAAGTAGCTAAATTTAGCTAAGACACGAATTTAAATTAAACATCGTAAATTAGGCATTAAGGCATGACTTGAGCTTAAGCAAGATTAAGAGAACGTTTAAGTCTAATAAACTTTCTAATAAGCTTTAGTAATTATGGTTAAATCTAGTTTCAAATGATTGTGAATAATTAATCTCAATAATTTTTTTTAAAAAAAAAATAACAATGCTGAGTTTTAATCTAGCTATATTTGTTTATTTTGAATATTAGTTGTTGAATTTTTATTTTATTTATAATTTCGAAATTAAGAGTGAAATTCCTTTTCATCAATATTTGTATTAATCAAGCAATTAGCATGTCATGTCTTCTTAAAATAATAAAAGCTAGTAATAAATTAGGATTTTCTTTCTTTATTTTAGAGACTCATTTTTATAGAAAAATGTAGTCGTTTTAAGATTTGTCCAAATAAATGAGATGAGTCTCGCTTAATGAAATGTATAGATTGCGGGGCCCTCAATAAATGTACATTTAATCGCTTAGAATTAGGGAGGAGCCGTTTTAGCAAATTTCACGGCCCTACCCAAAATAATGATACGCTAGACTCTTTAGGCGCGATTTAATTAATTTTACCTTCTTAAACTCGGATGCGCATTTCATGCGACCCAAATCTAAATCCTAAAACATTGAATAAAAATGTGTTCCGGATTGCGGGTGCATTTCATGTGACGTAATCCAAAGACATGTTTTAAACGATGTTCACAATTTTTTTAAAAAAAATAAATAATAATAAAGTGGTAAAGAGTTAAAATTGGCACATCGGTTCATAATTGTATTAAAATCAGATAAATAAGCCAAATATGACAATTGAGCGACCGTGCTAGAACCACGGAACTCGGGAATGCCTAACACCTTCTCCCGGGTTAACAGAATTCCTTATCCGGATTTCTGGTTCGCGGACTGTAATATGGAGTCATTCTTTTCCTCGATTCGGGATTAAACTGGTGACTTGGGACACCCTAAATCTCCCAAGTGGCAACTCTGAAATAAATAAACAAATCCCGTTTCGACTGTCCTTTAATTGGAAAAACTCCCTACGCACCTCGCGGTGCGGAAAAAGGAGGTGTGACAGCTCTGGCGACTCTGCTGGGGACTTAACCCAGAACTAGTGGTTCAGAGTTAGAAATTCGAGCTCATATAAATTGTTATATTTGGTTTTATCTGATTTTTACATGTTTGAGCCTAATGTGCTAAATGATGCTTTTACCGCTTTGATATTACGTGAACTGTGTATAAACTGTGCCGAAACTCATCTCCTCTCTGAGTCTTCTAAATCATGAAGAAGGGTGTACTTCGTACGACTTCTTTTCTGTATAGTGTAAAATCCCAATTTAGAACGAGGTTCGGACAAGTTGCTAAGCTGGTGAAGCTTCTGTATTCCCGGTACGCTACCCCCTCGGCTCGAGCTGTCCGCTCGGGTAAGCCAGGTCTAGAACAAACACCCAGGTTCTGAACCTAGTATAACAAAGCCACATGCCGGATCCCTAGTAGGAACGTTTGTTTGCATCACGTGCATCTGACTTTGGAGGCTCAACACAGGGGTTGGGTCTGTCTAGGACAGGTGCACCAAAAATGAAAATGACCATCCTGATGCATCTTACTTGTTACTACTTGCGCATTAATTTGATACGGACTTGTGTGTTGACTGACTTGTGAATATCAGGAATAATATTTTGAAAAAAAAAAGAAATAGCGGTTAGGGAATTGATTGTTTATTTTGAAAAGAAAACAAATGCCCAAATACTGTCAAAACTCTGCCGAAATTTTGAGAAAATGAAAAAAAAATGTCTTATTAGTTTGTTTTATTAAAAGCTAAGAAAAGAAAAAAAAGAGTCGTTGTTCTGTTTTGTTTTTCAAAAAATAAAAATAGAAAAAAATATATAGTTTGTATTGCCATGAAAATGAAAATGAAAAAGAGTCTTATTTTTAAAATGGTTTTTTTTATTATTTATTTGCTTATGAAAATGCAAAAAAATAAAAAAAAATCTTTCATTATTTGTCGCAAATATATATATAAATCTGAAAAGTTTTTTTTTTATTTCCAAAAAATATATATATCTTTATTTGTTGCAAAGAGTATTTGTCTTGCCAAGAAAATTCAAAGTAAAATTCCAAAAAATATATGTCTTGCAAAAAATAATATAAATATCTTTATTTTCCATTGTTGATAAAACAAAAATAATAAAAATGTTTTTTTTTTAAAAAAAAAAAATCCGAAAATATTTTGATACTTCTTTCAAAATTGAAAAGAAAATTCAAAATTCAAAAAATATTTTTTAGAAGCATTTCTTTTAACAAAGTAAAATTCCAAAAATATTTTTTTTCTTTAGAATAAAAAAAAACAAATGGAAATTAAAAAAAAAAAAAAACTTCCTTTTACTTTTGAAATTCTCAAAGTTCAAATCAAAAGAAAAGGAATTTTTACAAGTCTTTCTTTCAAAAAGAAATCAATCAAAAAAATAATATATATACTTCCTTTCTTCTTTTGAAGCAGTTCTTTCACAGTTCCAATTAAAAAAAAATATATTAGTTCATTTACTTATTCGCGAGGCCCGAACTACGCAGGTTTGATTCTCACCGGATGTGAGATACGTAGGCAACCCTCATCGGGTCCAACCCCACCTTTAGCTAAAAAGCCAAAAACAAATAAATAATAATAAAAGAATAATATGTCAAATTTTAATTTTGTCATAAATAAGTCGGGTGACGTTGTTTTATCAAGACATAGCCGAATGTTCCCGAGAGGGACGCCGGAAGGCTGACTTTGCATAAACAGCCACCTTTTGGGTCATGTTTAGGAGTTTGGTCCAGTTGACCCGCACAGCCTTAAAAATCTTCGTCCCCGAGGTGCTGAAGGGCCGTGTTTGCAACTCCACGTTTTCATTGTAATTTGAAAAAAAAAAAAGAGTCAGCAGTTAGGTGAATACCGTTCGGATTTTTGGTCAAAATAAGCCGACCCAGCTTCGGCCGCGTCTTAAACCGTTCTTGCCGAAATAGCCTTAGAGTATCTTTCAGTTGTCGAAAGGTTATTTTCGTAAAAGAACGGACAAGTTTGTAAAAGTGTCATAAAATAATCCTCTTCGGCCTCGAATTCATGTGGAATTTGGAAGGGGCCACACGTTTGCAAAAATAACCGTTCGGTTGCATTTGTCAAACAGAGAAAGGGGGTCAGCCTTTTGTTTTTGAGTTTGTAAATCTTTTGATTAGAATATGCGATTTGTTTGATTTTCAAGTTTGCAGGTCATCTTCAAACCTTTGAAACCTAGTTTGTTTTAAAATTGAAAAATGTGTATTATTGTTTAGCTTTTATTGGTCCGAACTACGCAAGGTCTGATTCATGCGGGGTCATGATACGTAGGCAATCTCCATAAGATTCGACCGCTTTTAATAAAGAAAGAAAGAAAAAAAAAGAAAAAGAAAATACAAAATAAAATAAAATACAGGGTTTCCCAAAGTGCTTTAAAAGGGGACAAATGAGCAAGCCGGGATGACGCATGTTGTTTGAAGCAAAGCATGTAGAAACGGTTAACTGCCTAGGAACATTACATCCTCTATGTGTTGTGATCAAATCTGTTAAAATCTAACGCTAACAAAGCTTGTTGTTGTCTGAAACCAGACAAGTTAGTTGTTAAAGAACTCTGGCAACACACTCCTATCAAACCAGATCCAAAGGACCGGTAGCAACAAGCATGACTACTTCAGAGAATAGTAATGAGGAAGAAAGGCCGATGAGCCAGTTGTTAAAAGAAGCGATGGAAAAGATTGAAAGGATGGGACTAGAGATGAATGCAATGCAGCTAGCCCTAGCCAAAACACAAAAGAGCCCTGAGACACTGGGGCACATGCCGGAATACCCTCACTCCGGCCCTTCAACAAGCCATCCGAATCCCCGTTATCATCAAGAAAGAAGCCCTCATGATTCCCAAGCTCCACCGCCCCATCAACCTCTCCCAATACCAAATGTTCCGACTTATATGGGACCCACATCAGCCACCCTGCAAAGATCAAACAGCGGGCCATTACTTCAGGCTCCCGATACGCAATACTATCTCCCTGAGCCTACATTCCATGCCCCCGAACCACATGCCTACAATCCACATTTGGAGGCATCGACCGAAATTGAAAAGCCGGTTAAAGCCCCAGAACAAGATGAGGTGTTGAGGAAATTCAAAAGCCTGGAGCAGTCCTTCAGGAACCTGCATGGATTGGGCAACCAGGTCAGCATGGCCTACAAAGATCTATGCCCTTTCCCGGATGTCCAACTCCCGGCTGGGTTCAAGATGCCTAAGTTTGATTTATATGAAGGGCACGGTGATCCCATGGCACATTTGCGGGGATTCTGTAGTAAAATGAGAGGGGCAGGCGGTAAAGATGAACTGTTGATAGCCTATTTTGGCCAAAGTCTGAGCGGATCGGCACTAGAATGGTATACCAGGCAAGATTCCAGCAAATGGTACACCTGGGATGATCTGGCACAGGCTTTCGCGGGTCATTTTCAATACAATCTCGAGATAGTCCCTGACCGTCTCACATTGTTGAGGATCGAGAAGAAGCCCGGGGAAAGTTTTCGCGAGTTTGGGTTCCGTTGGAGAGAGCAAGCAGCCAGAGTCGATCCTCCTATGAGAGAGGGAGAGATGGTGGACTACTTCTTACAAACCTTGGAGCCAACTTACTTTGGTCATCTAGTGACGACAGTTGGTAAATCTTTCAATGAAGTAGTTAAAATGGGCGGTATGATCGAAGAGGGACTCAGGTCCAACAAAATTCTGAGCTATTCGGCAATCAAAGCAACCACTCAGGCCATCCAGAGCGGCACTGAGGGTGTACTGGGGAAGGAGAAGAAAGAAGATGTCACGACCGTTGAGTCTGGAGCCTGGTTCGGATCTAGAGGCCCGTCACCCTACTATGGCAACCCACGACCCTACCACCAAAATTACCCTCGCACTCCATATATCCCTCCACGACAGTATTACTCACTGCCAGATCCCCATTTTTTCGTTCATCATGCACAAACCTATACCCACTCTCCAGCACACGCACAATGGAGTGCACTGGCTCTCCAAAATACATACCCACCTCCACCAAACATATATCCACTTCCGAGGGCCTATAGAAATCCTCCAGGGTCAGGTTTCCGGGGGAATCAAGCTTTTAAGAATGAGAGGAAGCAGAAATATACTCCGCTGGGAGAATCCTATACCACCGTGTTCCACAAATTGAGGCAGTTAGGCCTATTGAATCCTATTGAGCCCAAATTACCAAATCCCCTTCCTGAAAATCTTGACCCTTTAGCAAGTTGTGAATATTGTTCGGGGGCTCCCGGACACGATACCGAGAGATGTTGGAAGTTGAAGAATGTCGTGCAAGAGCTCATCAACACAAATAGGATTGAGGTTCAGGTTCCAGAGCCGCCAAACATTAATGACGATCCGTGCCGGTGAAAATAGTTCCAAAAAAAAAAAAAACAACAACAACAATTGGACGGCTACTCCTCTTCCTATCCGAAGGGAGTCTTGGTAGTGGGCTCTGATTTTTCTTTCTTGTTTTGGATTATTGCAGAGTTGTAATCCAGTTTTGTTTTAGTGTGAAACTCTGTTATCCCGTATTTTTGTAAAGCATCTCTTCTTATTTTGTTTTGAGTTTATTTTTTTCCTCTTTTCTTTCTAAACAATGCTCTTTATACTGATTCCAATGACATGACATGCATAACGGATCTTCAACTTAGTCTAAAAATCAATCTGGTTTCGAACTGGTTATACAAAAGGTCAATCACGATGACGAATTGGGATACGATGATAATAAAGCCTTCAAAGAGACAAACAGAGAGTTAAGCTAGTTGGAAGAGAAATCCAAGCCCAACTTA
Organism: Nicotiana tabacum; assembly: GCF_000715075.1. NCBI lineage: Eukaryota > Viridiplantae > Streptophyta > Magnoliopsida > Solanales > Solanaceae > Nicotiana > Nicotiana tabacum. Next base: position 41,099,776 of record NC_134095.1, read on the forward strand.
AATGACGCATAAGACATCAATTTAGGGGATGCAGACGATATCAGGAAATTTAAATATGGACAGCAAGTGTTGAAACGGATCCTCCCACATCAGGCCAAAGCAAAAATGGCAAATTTGTCCCGAATTGGCAGTGGCCATCTATTGTGACCAAGATGTTATCCAGTTGCGCTTTATGTCAGAGAGATGTCGAGGGAAGATGCATCGACATTGCTATTAATTGTTGTTTGTTTGTTTATACTTAGGCATTCATCGGAGAATGAAATGACGGAGGCAATTTTTTCTTCTATCCAAACATTTTAACCTTTGCTTCCCCTTTTGAGCCTTATCTATTCTTTCATACCCCTCTTTTGGAATCAGTAATGAAAATGAGAAAAAAAAGAGAGAAGGAAAATATAATAAAAACAAAAGAAAAAAAGAAAAAAAAAGGAGTTGTGAACTACGTTTGACCTGATTTCTCAAAGAAGGATACGTAGGCGCCTCACGGCTCGGTCATAGTGTAACCAAAAAATAAGAATCCCCAAGCGAGAAACTGGGGCAGAAGTTATGTTTGTAATGTTGGGAAAGAAGTTCGATTCCAAGAGTTGTAATGGTTTTTACCCATCAGAATTATTTTGAACCCTTTTTGATGCCTCTTTTTCTTTTAGCCATAAACAAAAAAAAAACCATGTTGATGTCCAAAAAAGACCTCCCGATCAGAATCCGAGGAAAGCCAAGTTAAGCAAATATAAGCAGAGAAAGTCGGCAACGAATTGATAACCTAAAGAATCCCCAGCAAAGAGTCATATTGGCACCATAAAGCGACGAGAATTGAGAGAAATGAGAGAGTCTCATCAGTGAAAACCCCTCGAAGGGCACTATGAGGCGACAAGGATATAAAGGGGGCTAGCAAGATAAGATCTGCATCCGGCGAAAGTTGGGCTTTTGCACATCCCCAGCAAAGTAAGGCCGTCAAAAAAAAAATTGATCGATATGAATAGACTGAGTTGGTTAATCCAGAAGTGCATGACATGATCATTGGGATTGATTGTACCATTCAGATAAGTTCTTTATTTTTTCTTTCTCCAACAATTGTTCAGAAAGACTTTTTCTTTCATCTTTTTAAAGTCATCACTTTTTATTTTTTGGTTTATAGTGTTTTTCTCCAGTATTTTGTTTTTTAGAAGGATTTTGTTTTTCAGAGCTTACTACTAATTGCCAAATGCTGCGAAGCAAAAGGCGAACAGGACATGCCAAAGATAATGCAATGAAACGGAAAAGACATTTGTTGCAAGACCGAATGATGAGTTGGCCTAAATGTCAAGAGGGTATAGTGAAAAAGGGGTCGAGATGCAAGAGCATCCTTGGCTGATCATCGACCAAATTCCAAAAAGGTCGGACAATGTGGACCAAGGAAAGAAGAGGAAAAATCATCCCCAACGGGAATGTGTTCACCAGCAGGGACATGATCCCCAACAGTAATATCATCCCCAATAAATAGTATCATCCCCAGCAAGTTCTGATAGTGTAATGGAACGCCGAAAAAAAAAAGAAAAAAAAAGAAAAAAAAAGGGAAAGCAACCATGTCTTTTTTTCTTTTAAAACTAACAAAATCTTTCTTTGATTTGAAGCAGGGAAAAGAAATGTTACAGATGGCGGAAGAACATGCCATAAGGAAGATCATCAAACCGGGGCAGAAAATTTTCTCATCGAGAAAATTTTCTCAAAAAGACAAGCGCCCACCTGAATAACGAGAGGAATACTTTTTGTCTATATATTTCAGGCACCCACCTGTATAACAAGGGAATACATCTCATGTCTTTACCATCAGGCGCCCACCTGTATAACAAGGGAATACATTCCATGCCTTTACCAATAGAAGATACACTTCCTAGGTCTAGTTTTGCCAATAGGAGACACACTTCCTAAGTTTTACCCATAGGAGACGCATTTCCTCCTAAGTTTAATTTTACCTATAGGAGACGCATTTCCTCTTAAGTTTAGTTTTACCAGTCCTAAGTTGTTGTTGAAATCAGGAGCCCGCCTGAAGAGAGGAATGACGTTTATTTTAAAAGTTGAAGTTGGGAGCCCGCCCGAATAACAGAGGCATACATTTCAGTCTTTACATTTCCAGTATTGAAGTTGGGAGCCCGCCCATATAACAGAGGAATACATTCAGTCTTTTCATTTCAGGTGTTGAAATTGGGAGCCCGCCCATAATAACAGAGGAATACATTCCAGTCTTTATTTTCAAGTGTTGAAGTTGGGAGCCCGCCCATAATAACAGAGGCATATATTTCAGTCTTTATATTTCCAGAGTTGAAGTTGGGAGCCCGCCCAGATAACAGAGGCATACATTCAGTCTTTATTTTCAAGTGTTGAAGTTGGGAGCCCGCCCAGATAACAGAGGCATACATTCAGTCTTTGTTTTCAAATGTTGAAGTTGGGAGCCCGCCCATAATAACAGAGGCATACATTCAGTCTTTACTTTTCAAGAGTTGAAGTTGGGAGCCCGCCCATAATAACAGAGGAATACATTCAGTCTTTACTTTCAAGCGTTGAAGTTGGGAGCCCGCCTAGATAACAGAGGCATAAATTCAGTCTTTCTTTTCAAGTGTTGAAATTGGGAGCCCGCCCATAATAACAGAGGAATACATTCAGTCTTTATTTTCGAGCATTGAAGTTGGGAGCCCGCCCATAATAACAGAGGAATACATTCAGTCTTTACTTTCAAGCATTGAAGTTGGGAGCCCGCCCAGATAACAGAGGCATAAATTCAGTCTTTATCTTCAAGTGTTGAAGTTGGGAGCCCGCCCATAATAACAGAGGCATACATTCAGTCTTTATATTTCAAGCGTTGAAGTTGGGAGCCCGCCCAGATAACAGAGGCATACATTCAGCATTAATTTTCAAGTATTAAAGTTGGGTGCCCGCCCATACAACAGAGGCATAGGTTTCAAGATCAAGTCAGAGGACAATAAAACAGAGGGTTACAGCAGGAATCCCCTACAGGAAACAATAAAAATCCCCAGCACCGGGAAGCAGAAGGTTGCAACAAAAGATCCCAGCACAAATTCAGGCGCATAAGTCAAAAGGAAGAAAAGAGGCGTTTTGAAAGAAGCAGCTGGTGAACATTAAATCATGCCCAGCATAACAAGTCTGATGAAGAAAGCCGTACCCGCCAGAGGAACCGCCAAAAAGCTTAATGAAGAAAGCCATGCAGACAAGCAAAATGATGAAAACTGGTATTCAGAAAAGCAAATGGCCAGTATCATTCCAAAATTCAAGGAAGAAAAGCACCGGATGAAACACAAGCCGACAAGAAAGCAAGGCAACAAGAACAAATTTCAATCTAGCCTGGCTTCTTGTTTTATTTTAAAGCACGGTGTAATAAGGAGATCGGTAAGCAGTGATAACAGCATGCAACAGCAGTAACATTGCAGTCCCACGGTAGTCCCAGCTACCAAAACTTCCCGAACTACATTAACCTGATTCCCCATTAGCCAGGAATATGTAGGAAACCTTTGAAGCAAAGGTTCGGTTAAATCTTTTTCAAAAAATGCTTTACACGGAGTACTCGGACGGGCAAAAATCGCTCGCTTTATCTTTGCACGAAAACCCTTCGTGTCTCCGGGCAAAGAGGGGCAGCTGTAAGCACGTGATTTTTGCCCTATATGAGAATTACTCCCAAAAAATCCAAAAATAAAATGATTTTTCTTTGGTGTGCAATTTTGTGATATTTTGAATAATTATTTGTATTTGTCTGTGCGTATTTATTTGATAAATTAATAAAAAATACAAAAATATGTCGCATTTTGCATGTAGGATTTAATTCTATAGTTGTTAGTAATTAAATTTGTTTTATAAAAATTAAAAAATTACAAAAATAAGCATCGTTTGCATTTTTAGCATTTAATGTCCAAATATACAATTTTATGCTTAATTAATACTTAATTGTGCGTTAATTGTTATTGGGAGTTAATTTGCGCTTAATTTAGTTCTTAATAATAGTTTAAGTATTTTTATAATTTAGTTTTAGAAAAATAAAAGAAGAAAAGAGAGCGAAAATATAAAGAAAGTCGGAATTAGGCCTCTTCTTCAACTTCAAGCCACAGGCCCAAAAAATGGCCCAATCTTCCCTACGACCCAGTCCATTTCGAACTGGGTCAACCCGGTCCATAACCCAACACCCTATTATCTTGCATTTCAAAAAATAAAACAAAGAAAAACAAAAAAAAATAGTAAGAAAACCCTAAAAACCTAAACTAGCCTACCCGCCCCCTCCATCTTCATCTTCCCCAACACTCTCAAAAAACCCAACGTCCATGGCTGCTTCCCTCACCAAGCTTCATCATCCTCCACCTCCAAGCTCCTCATCGACGCACACACAGCTGCGTCAACACCTTCACACGAGCACATCCTCCCTCACCAAGCTTCATCGTCCCCGTTCGAGCTTTCGCCATGCCCAACCATGGCTGAGCTTCGATGTTCTCACATGGTAGCTGCCGCTAGTTCGACACCACCCAAACTAGTCCGGCAGTCCACACGCACGTACAGTTTTCTACGTCATTTCCGAGTTACTGCTGTCCGCCATGGCAGCTCCCCGTCGTCTTCCCGTCATCCTCCTCGATGGACTGTCGCTGCCAAGATCGACCAGCTGTTGCTGCTTCTGTCTCAATCAAACAACCAAACGAACACAGCCATGGACGAGCTTCGACGTCGACCATGTCGTCGTCCATGGCTGTCCGCGATGTGCTGCTGCCTGTCGCTGCCGGACTGCTACTGCCTGTCGCCGTGACCGCTGTCTTGACGTCGTGTTGCTGCTCGCCGCTTCGTACTGTTGTTGATGACACAAGACAGTCCGGTTAAAGTCCGGCAAAGGTCGAGGGTTTTTCGTCAAGTGAAGATACTATACGTCGTAAGTTCATCGTCAAGTTCGTTGTTTGTTTGGTCGTTGTTCGTCTTTCGATCCGGTTAGTAGTTTTTGAGTTTTATTTTGTCCATATTTTGTTTTGATATTTTCGAATCTAAAATCAACAAATGTTTGTTTTGTTTATCGTTTGAATTAATTTTTAGTTCATGTTCATGTGTTATTTGTTAAATCAATTTTCAGATTTTAAAATGGAAGTTTAATTAGTTGTTTTCATGTTTATTTCATGTTTGTTGTATTGTTTAAGTAAGAATTTGTTAGTTTAATGTTTGTTAGATTCAAATTGAAATTTAATTAATTGTTTCTTCAATTTGTTTCATGTATTTGATGTATTTTCCGGAAATTGTTAGTATTGTTAAAGTTCAAGTTTAAATTCATAATTGTTTCTTCTTAGTTTTGTTTTGTCATTTGCCTAAAATAATTTAGTTGCAATAAGGGAAGTATGTTGGTTTTAGTCATTTGAATCCGCCGTTTTTATTTTTAGATTTAATTCATGTTCATATTATGTTTGTTTGATTTTGAATCCGAAATGTGTATAGTTTGATTTCTTGTTTACCATTTGTGATTATTTCTTGAATTAGTCTCATAATCTTGTTTAAAGTTTAATATAAGAATTGTTTGTTATAATGTTGTTAGAGTTGATTTTAAGTTCAATATGATTGAATTTAGAAATCTTCATACTTTGTTTGTTGTTGGTTTGAATCCGAAAATAGGATTGTTTGTTGCTAAAATATTGTTCAATCAAATTTTAGTTGTTCTTGGTTGTTCAATTTGTGTTCATGTGATTTGTTGTTGAAATGTTGTTAAAATCATGTTCATATGATATTGTTGTTATGATGTTCATCCGTGTTCATATTGTTGTTTGAACATTGTTAGAAATTGATCATATTGTCTATATTTTGGTTAAGTTTGATTAATTGATGTGTTATAGCTGATGGGTAGTTTGGTAAATTTGTAATACGTTCAGGGATAGTTTGGTAATTTCAGTAAGGTCGGAAGGGGTAGTTTAGGAATTGTACATTTTGAAATTGTTTATTTGAAGCATGGGGGATAAAATGAAATGGGGTGGGTTGTGATATGATTATTTAATATAAAGGGGGGACAAGATTTAAATTAAAGGGGAATCTTGCATTATTTTAAATAAAGCATGGGGGACAAAATATAATGGGGTGGTGTGATATATTTATTTAATGTAATGGGGATGAGTGGGAAGATAATGGGTTTGGTAGAGAAAGGGATTGATTTTAATTGATTTATGGGATGGGATATATATATGTGAAGTCTTGAACACAAGAGGAGGGGAAGATACACAGACAAGAAAAAAACGGGAGAAAGAAACAAATCTGAAAATAAGAGAGAGAAAAGGGCTGAACATTTAAGAGATAGAAAATTCCGAAAAATATTGAAGCTTTCAAATATAAAAAAAAACTAAAAAAAAAATATTATGTTTTCTTTTGTTGTTTGAAAATCAGAATTAATTGTTGTTTCATAAAAGCTGGAAGCTTTTGTTTTTTTTTTTGGATTACTACTCCACCGGCCTGTTACTGGGTTGTTACTGTTGCTGGGCTATTGTTGCTGTGTTGTACTGATTTTACTGCTGTTGCTGATTCTCATATTCATTTTCTTTGCTTCCAATATCAGGTACACAACTGAAAAGCTGTTTATTGTAATCCGAAATATGAAGCGTGAATACATATGAAGAATGAAAATTTGAAGTTTTAATTTCGTTTTTATTTCTTTGTTCCTTTTGTTGATTGTATTTAAGCTATTTCATGAATTACTAAATAATAACTGGAATAAGAAAATAATATCATAAGTTAGTCTGTAATAAATCAGTTCGGCAAAATAGGTTAATTCACTAGTTATGAAGGCTTCAAGATTATAGGTTGATCATGAACAAGTAGCTAAATTTAGCTAAGACACGAATTTAAATTAAACATCGTAAATTAGGCATTAAGGCATGACTTGAGCTTAAGCAAGATTAAGAGAACGTTTAAGTCTAATAAACTTTCTAATAAGCTTTAGTAATTATGGTTAAATCTAGTTTCAAATGATTGTGAATAATTAATCTCAATAATTTTTTTTAAAAAAAAAAAATAACAATGCTGAGTTTTAATCTAGCTATATTTGTTTATTTTGAATATTAGTTGTTGAATTTTTATTTTATTTATAATTTCGAAATTAAGAGTGAAATTCCTTTTTCATCAATATTTGTATTAATCAAGCAATTAGCATGTCATGTCTTCTTAAAATAATAAAAGCTAGTAATAAATTAGGATTTTCTTTCTTTATTTTAGAGACTCATTTTTATAGAAAAATGTAGTCGTTTTAAGATTTGTCCAAATAAATGAGATGAGCCTCGCTTAATGAAATGTATAGATTGCGGGGCCCTCAATAAATGTACATTTAATCGCTTAGAATTAGGGAGGAGCCGTTTTAGCAAATTTCACGGCCCTACCCAAAATAATGATACGCTAGACTCTTTAGGCGCGATTTAATTAATTTTACCTTCTTAAACTCGGATGCGCATTTCATGCGACCCAAATCTAAATCCTAAAACATTGAATAAAAATGTGTTCCGGATTGCGGGTGCATTTCATGTGACGTAATCCAAAGACATGTTTTAAACGATGTTCACAATTTTTTTTTTTAAAAAAATAAATAATAATAAAGTGGTAAAGAGTTAAAATGGGCACATCGGTTCATAATTGTATTAAAATCAGATAAATAAGCCAAATATGACAATTGAGCGACCGTGCTAGAACTACGGAACTCGGGAATGCCTAACACCTTCTCCCGGGTTAACAGAATTCCTTATCCGGATTTCTGGTTCGCGGACTGTAATATGGAGTCATTCTTTTCCTCGATTCGGGATTAAACTGGTGACTTGGGACACCCTAAATCTCCCAAGTGGCGACTCTGAAATAAATAAACAAATCCCGTTTCGACTGTCCTTTAATTGGAAAAACTCCCTACGCACCTCGCGGTGCGGAAAAAGGAGGTGTGACAGCTCTGGCGACTCTGCTGGGGACTTAACCCAGAACTAGTGGTTCAGAGTTAGAAATTCGAGCTCATATAAATTGTTATATTTGGTTTTATCTGATTTTTACATGTTTGAGCCTAATGTGCTAAATGATGCTTTTACCGCTTTGATATTACGTGAATTGTGTATAAACTGTGCCGAAACCCATCTCCTCTCTGAGTCTTCTAAATCATGAAGAAGGGTGTACTTCGTACGACTTTTTTTCTGTATAGTGTAAAATCCCAATTTAGAACGAGGTTCGGACAAGTTGCTAAGCCGGTGAAGCTTCTGTATTCCCGGTACGCTACCCCCCCCTCAGCTCGAGCTGTCCGCTCGGGTAAGCCAGGTCTAGAACAAACACCCAGGTTCAGAACCTAGTATAACAAAGCCACATGTCGGATCCCTAGTAGGAACGTTTGTTTGCATCACGTGCATCTGACTTTGGAGGCTCAACACAGGGGTTGAGTCTGTCTAGGACAGGTGCACCAAAAATGAAAATGACCATCCTGATGCATCTTACTTGTTACTACTTGCGCATTAATTTGATACGGACTTGTGTGTTGACTGACTTGTGAATATCAGGAATAATATTTTGAAAAAAAAAAGAAATAGCGGTTAGGGAATTGATTGTTTATTTTGAAAAGAAAACAAATGCCCAAATACTGTCAAAACTCTGCCGAAATTTTGAGAAAATGAAAAAAAAATGTCTTATTAGTTTGTTTTATTAAAAGCTAAGAAAAGAAAAAAAAAGAGTCGTTGTTCTGTTTTGTTTTTCAAAAAATAAAAATAGAAAAAAATATATAGTTTGTATTGCCATGAAAATGAAAATGAAAAAGAGTCTTATTTTTAAAATGGTTTTTTTTATTATTTATTTGCTTATGAAAATGCAAAAAAATAAAAAACAAATCTTTCATTATTTGTCGCAAATATATATATAAATCTGAAAAGTTTTTTTTTATTTCCAAAAAATATATATATCTTTATTTGTTGCAAAGAGTATTTGTCTTGCCAAGAAAATTCAAAGTAAAATTCCAAAAAATATATGTCTTGCAAAAAATAATATAAATATCTTTATTTTCCATTGTTGATAAAACAAAAATAATAAAAATGTTTTTTTTTTAAAAAAAAAAAATCCGAAAATATTTTGATACTTCTTTCAAAATTGAAAAGAAAATTCAAAATTCAAAAAAATATTTTTTAGAAGCATTTCTTTTAACAAAGTAAAATTCCAAAAATATTTTATTTTCCTTTAGAATAAAAAAAAAACAAATGGAAATTTAAAAAAAAAAAAAAAACTTCCTTTTACTTTTGAAATTCTCAAAGTTCAAATCAAAAGAAAAGGAATTTTTACAAGTCTTTCTTTCAAAAAGAAATCAATCAAAAAAAAAAAATATATACTTCCTTTCTTCTTTTGAAGCAGTTTTTTCACAGTTCCAATTGAAAAAAAATATTAGTTCATTTACTTATTCGCGAGGCCCGAACTACGCGGGTTTGATTCTCACCGGATGTGAGATACGTACTTATTCACGAGGCCCGAACTACGCGGGTTTGATTCTCACCGGATGTGAGATACGTAGGCAACCCTCATCGGGTCCAACCCCACCTTTTGCTAAAAAGCCAAAAACAAATAAATAATAATAAAAGAATAATATGTCAAATTTTAATTTTGTCATAAAGAAGTCGGGTGACGTTGTTTTATCAAGACATAGCCGAATGTTCCCGAGAGGGACGCCGGAAGGCTGACTTTGCATAAACAGCCACCTTTTGGGTCATGTTTAGGAGTTTGGTCCAGTTGACCCGCACAGCCTTAAAAATCTTCGTCCCCGAGGTGCTGAAGGGCCGTGTTTGCAACTCCACGTTTTCATTGTAATTTGAAAAAAAAAAAGAGTCAGCAGTTAGGTGAATACCGTTCGGATTTTTGGTCAAAATAAGCCGACCCAGCTTCGGCCGCGTCTTAAACCGTTCTTGCCGAAATAGCCTTAGAGTATCTTTCAGTTGTCGAAAGGTTATTTTCGTAAAAGAACGGACAAGTTTGTAAAAGTGTCATAAAATAATCCTCTTCGGCCTCGAATTCATGTGGAATTTGGAAGGGGCCACACGTTTGCAAAAATAACCGTTCGGTTGCATTTGTCAAACAGAGAAAGGGGGTCAGCCTTTTGTTTTTGAGTTTGTAAATCTTTTGATTAGAATATGCGATTTGTTTGATTTTCAAGTTTGCAGGTCATCTTCAAACCTTTGAAACCTAGTTTGTTTTAAAATTGAAAAATGTGTATTATTGTTTAGCTTTTATTGGTCCGAACTACGCAAGGTCTGATTCATGCGGGGTCATGATACGTAGGCAATCTCCATAAGATTCGACCGCTTTTAATAAAGAAAGAAAGAAAAAAAAAGAAAAAGAAAATACAAAATAAAATAAAATACAGGGTTTCCCAAAGTGCTTTAAAAGGGGACAAATGAGCAAGCCGGGATGACGCATGTTGTTTGAAGCAAAGCATGTAGAAACGGTTAACTGCCTAGGAACATTACATCCTCTATGTGTTGTGATCAAATCTGTTAAAATCTAACGCTAACAAAGCTTGTTGTTGTCTGAAACCAGACAAGTTAGTTGTTAAAGAACTCTGGCAACACACTCCTATCAAACCAGATCCAAAGGACCGGTAGCAACAAGCATGACTACTTCAGAGAATAGTAATGAGGAAGAAAGGCCGATGAGCCAGTTGTTAAAAGAAGCGATGGAAAAGATTGAAAGGATGGGACTAGAGATGAATGCAATGCAGCTAGCCCTAGCCAAAACACAAAAGAGCCCTGAGACACTGGGGCACATGCCGGAATACCCTCACTCCGGCCCTTCAACAAGCCATCCGAATCCCCGTTATCATCAAGAAAGAAGCCCTCATGATTCCCAAGCTCCACCGCCCCATCAACCTCTCCCAATACCAAATGTTCCGACTTATATGGGACCCACATCAGCCACCCTGCAAAGATCAAACAGCGGGCCATTACTTCAGGCTCCCGATACGCAATACTATCTCCCTGAGCCTACATTCCATGCCCCCGAACCACATGCCTACAATCCACATTTGGAGGCATCGACCGAAATTGAAAAGCCGGTTAAAGCCCCAGAACAAGATGAGGTGTTGAGGAAATTCAAAAGCCTGGAGCAGTCCTTCAGGAACCTGCATGGATTGGGCAACCAGGTCAGCATGGCCTACAAAGATCTATGCCCTTTCCCGGATGTCCAACTCCCGGCTGGGTTCAAGATGCCTAAGTTTGATTTATATGAAGGGCACGGTGATCCCATGGCACATTTGCGGGGATTCTGTAGTAAAATGAGAGGGGCAGGCGGTAAAGATGAACTGTTGATAGCCTATTTTGGCCAAAGTCTGAGCGGATCGGCACTAGAATGGTATACCAGGCAAGATTCCAGCAAATGGTACACCTGGGATGATCTGGCACAGGCTTTCGCGGGTCATTTTCAATACAATCTCGAGATAGTCCCTGACCGTCTCACATTGTTGAGGATCGAGAAGAAGCCCGGGGAAAGTTTTCGCGAGTTCGGGTTCCGTTGGAGAGAGCAAGCAGCCAGAGTCGATCCTCCTATGAGAGAGGGAGAGATGGTGGACTACTTCTTACAAACCTTGGAGCCAACTTACTTTGGTCATCTAGTGACGACAGTTGGTAAATCTTTCAATGAAGTAGTTAAAATGGGCGGTATGATCGAAGAGGGACTCAGGTCCAACAAAATTCTGAGCTATTCGGCAATCAAAGCAACCACTCAGGCCATCCAGAGCGGCACTGAGGGTGTACTGGGGAAGGAGAAGAAAGAAGATGTCACGACCGTTGAGTCTGGAGCCTGGTTCGGATCTAGAGGCCCGTCACCCTACTATGGCAACCCACGACCCTACCACCAAAATTACCCTCGCACTCCATATATCCCTCCACGACAGTATTACTCACTGCCAGATCCCCATTTTTTCGTTCATCATGCACAAACCTATACCCACTCTCCAGCACACGCACAATGGAGTGCACTGGCTCTCCAAAATACATACCCACCTCCACCAAACATATATCCACTTCCGAGGGCCTATAGAAATCCTCCAGGGTCAGGTTTCCGGGGGAATCAAGCTTTTAAGAATGAGAGGAAGCAGAAATATACTCCGCTGGGAGAATCCTATACCACCGTGTTCCACAAATTGAGGCAGTTAGGCCTATTGAATCCTATTGAGCCCAAATTACCAAATCCCCTTCCTGAAAATCTTGACCCTTTAGCAAGTTGTGAATATTGTTCGGGGGCTCCCGGACACGATACCGAGAGATGTTGGAAGTTGAAGAATGCCGTGCAAGAGCTCATCAACACAAATAGGATCGAGGTTCAGGTTCCAGAGCCGCCAAACATTAATGACGATCCGTGCCGGTGAAAATAGTTCCAAAAAAAAAAAACAACAACAACAACAATTGGACGACTACTCCTCTTCCTATCCGAAGGGAGTCTTGGTAGTGGGCTCTGATTTTTCTTTCTTGTTTTGGATTATTGCAGAGTTGTAATCCAGTTTTGTTTTAGTGTGAAACTCTGTTATCCCGTATTTTTGTAAAGCATCTCTTCTTATTTTGTTTTGAGTTTATTTTTTTCCTCTTTTCTTTCTAAACAATGCTCTTTATACTGATTCCAATGACATGACATGCATAACGGATCTTCAACTTAGTCTAAAAATCAATCTGGTTTCGAACTGGTTATACAAAAGGTCAATCACGATGACGAATTGGGATACGATGATAATAAAGCCTTCAAAGAGACAAACAGAGAGTTAAGCTAGTTGGAAGAGAAATCCAAGCCCAACTTAAATGACGCATAAGACATCAATTTAGGGGATGCAGACGATATCAGGAAATTTAAAGATGGACAGCAAGTGTTGAAACGGATCCTCCCACATCAGGCCAAAGCAAAAATGGCAAATTTGTCCCGAATTGGCAGTGGCCATCTATTGTGACCAAGATGTTATCCAGTTGCGCTTTATGTCAGAGAGATGTCGAGGGAAGATGCATCGACATTGCTATTAATTGTTGTTTGTTTGTTTATACTTAGGCATTCATCGGAGAATGAAATGACGGAGGCAATTTTTTCTTCTATCCAAACATTTTAACCTTTGCTTCCCCTTTTGAGCCTTATCTATTCTTTCATACCCCTCTTTTGGAATCAGTAATGAAAATGAGAAAAAAAAGAGAGAAGGAAAATATAATAAAAACAAAAGAAAAAAAGAAAAAAAAAGGAGTTGTGAACTACGTTTGACCTGATTTCTCAAAGAAGGATACGTAACCGCCTCACGGCTCGGTCATAGTGTAACCAAAAAATAAGAATCCCCAAGCGAGAAACTGGGGCAGAAGTTATGTTTGTAATGTTGGGAAAGAAGTTCGATTCCAAGAGTTGTAATGGTTTTTACCCATCAGAATTATTTTGAACCCTTTTTGATGCCTCTTTTTCTTTTAGCCATAAACAAAAAAAAAACCCATGCTGATGTCCAAAAAAGACCTCCCGATCAGAATCCGAGGAAAGCCAAGTTAAGCAAATATAAGCAGAGAAAGTCGGCAACGAATTGATAACCTAAAGAATCCCCAGCAAAGAGTCATATTGGCACCATAAAGCGACGAGAATTGAGAGAAATGAGAGAGTCTCATCAGTGAAAACCCCTCGAAGGGCACTATGAGGCGACAAGGATATAAAGGGGGCTAGCAAGATAAGATCCGCATCCGGCGAAAGTTGGGCTTCTGCACATCCCCAGCAAAGTAAGGCCGTCAAAAAAAAAATTGATCGATATGAATAGACTGAGTTGGTTAATCCAGAAGTGCATGACATGATCATTGGGATTGATTGTACCATTCAGATAAGTTCTTTATTTTTTCTTTCTCCAACATTTGTTCAGAAAGACTTTTTCTTTCATCTTTTTAAAGTCATCACTTTTTATTTTTTGGTTTATAGTGTTTTTCTCCAGTATTTTGTTTTTTAGAAGGATTTTGTTTTTCAGAGCTTACTACTAATTGCCAAATGCTGCGAAGCAAAAGGCGAACAGGACATGCCAAAGATAATGCAATGAAACGGAAAAGACATTTGTTGCAAGACCGAATGATGAGTTGGCCTAAATGTCAAGAGGGTATAGTGAAAAAGGGGTCGAGATGCAAGAGCATCCTTGGCCGATCATCGACCAAATTCCAAAAAGGTCGGACAATGTGGACCAAGGAAAGAAGAGGAAAAATCACCCCCAACGGGAATGTGTTCACCAGCAGGGACATGATCCCCAACAGTAATATCATCCCCAATAAATAGTATCATCCCCAGCAAGTTCTGATAGTGTAATGGAACGCCGAAAAAAAAAGAAAAAAAAAAAAACTAAGTTTTACCCATAGGAGACGCATTTCCTCCTAAGTTTAATTTTACCTATAGGAGACGCATTTCCTCTTAAGTTTAGTTTTACCAGTCCTAAGTTGTTGTTGAAATCAGGAGCCCGCCTGAAGAGAGGAATGACGTTTATTTTAAAAGTTGAAGTTGGGAGCCCTCCCGAATAACAGAGGCATATATTTCAGTCTTTACATTTCCAGTATTGAAGTTGGGAGCCCGCCCATATAACAGAGGAATACATTCAGTCTTTTCATTTCAGGTGTTGAAATTGGGAGCCCGCCCATAATAACAGAGGAATACATTCCAGTCTTTATTTTCAAGTGTTGAAGTTGGGAGCCCGCCCATAATAACAGAGGCATATATTTCAGTCTTTATATTTCCAGAGTTGAAGTTGGGAGCCCGCCCAGATAACAGAGGCATACATTCAGTCTTTATTTTCAAGTGTTGAAGTTGGGAGCCCGCCCAGATAACAGAGGCATACATTCAGTCTTTGTTTTCAAATGTTGAAGTTGGGAGCCCGCCCATAATAACAGAGGCATACATTCAGTCTTTACTTTTCAAGAGTTGAAGTTGGGAGCCCGCCCATAATAACAGAGGAATACATTCAGTCTTTACTTTCAAGCGTTGAAGTTGGGAGCCCGCCTAGATAACAGAGGCATAAATTCAGTCTTTCTTTTCAAGTGTTGAAATTGGGAGCCCGCCCATAATAACAGAGGAATACATTCAGTCTTTATTTTCGAGCATTGAAGTTGGGAGCCCGCCCATAATAACAGAGGAATACATTCAGTCTTTACTTTCAAGCATTGAAGTTGGGAGCCCGCCCAGATAACAGAGGCATAAATTCAGTCTTTATCTTCAAGTGTTGAAGTTGGGAGCCCGCCCATAATAACAGAGGCATACATTCAGTCTTTATATTTCAAGCGTTGAAGTTGGGAGCCCGCCCAGATAACAGAGGCATACATTCAGCATTAATTTTCAAGTATTAAAGTTGGGTGCCCGCCCATACAACAGAGGCATAGGTTTCAAGATCAAGTCAGAGGACAATAAAACAGAGGGTTACAGCAGGAATCCCCTACAGGAAACAATAAAAATCCCCAGCACCGGGAAACAGAAGGTTGCAACAAAAGATCCCAGCACAAATTCAGGCGCATAAGTCAAAAGGAAGAAAAGAGGCGTTTTGAAAGAAGCAGCTGGTGAACATTAAATCATGCCCAACATAACAAGTCTGATGAAGAAAGCCGTACCCACCAGAGGAACCGCCAAAAAGCTTAATGAAGAAAGCCATGCAGACGAGCAAAATGATGAAAACTGGTATTCAGAAAAGCAAATGGCCAGTATCATTCCAAAATTCAAGGAAGAAAAGCACCGGATGAAACACAAGCCGACAAGAAAGCAAGGCAACAAGAACAAATTTCAATCTAGCCTGGCTTCTTGTTTTATTTTAAAGCACGGTGTAATAAGGAGATCGGTAAGCAGTGATAACAGCATGCAACAACAGTAACATTGCAGTCCCACGGTAGTCCCAGCTACCAAAACTTCCCGAACTACATTAACCTGATTCCCCATTAGCCAGGGATATGTAGGAAACCTTTGAAGCAAAGGTTCGGTTAAATCTTTTTCAAAAAATGCTTCACACGGAGTACTCGGACGGGCAAAAATCGCTCGCTTTATCTTTGCACGAAAACCCTTCGTGTCTCCGGGCAAAGAGGGGCAGCTGTAAGCACGTGATTTTTGCCCTATATGAGAATTACTCCCAAAAAATCCAAAAATAAAATGATTTTTCTTTGGTGTGCAATTTTGTGATATTTTGAATAATTATTTGTATTTGTCTGTGCGTATTTATTTGATAAATTAATAAAAAATACAAAAATATGTCGCATTTTGCATGTAGGATTTAATTCTATAGTTGATAGTAATTAAATTTGTTTTATAAAAATTAAAAAATTACAAAAATAAGCATCGTTTGCATTTTTAGCATTTAATGTCCAAATATACAATTTTATGCTTAATTAATACTTAATTGTGCGTTAATTGTTATTGGGAGTTAATTTGCGCTTAATTTAGTTCTTAATAATAGTTTAAGTATTTTTATAATTTAGTTTTAGAAAAATAAAAGAAGAAAAGAGAGCGAAAATATAAAGAAAGTCGGAATTAGGCCTCTTCTTCAACTTCAAGCCACAGGCCCAAAAAATGGCCCAATCTTCCCTACGACCCAGTCCATTTCGAACTGGGTCAACCCGGTCCATAACCCAACACCCTATTATCTTGCATTTCAAAAAATAAAACAAAGAAAAACAAAAAAAAATAGTAAGAAAACCCTAAAAACCTAAACTAGCCTACCCGCCCCCTCCATCTTCATCTTCCCCAACACTCTCAAAAAACCCAACGTCCATGGCTGCTTCCCTCACCAAGCTTCATCATCCTCCACCTCCAAGCTCCTCATCGACGCACACACAGCTGCGTCAACACCTTCACACGAGCACATCCTCCCTCACCAAGCTTCATCGTCCCCGTTCGAGCTTTCGCCATGCCCAACCATGGCTGAGCTTCGATGTTCTCACATGGTAGCTGCCGCTGTTTCGACACCACCCAAACTAGTCCGGCAGTCCACACGCACGTACAGTTTTCTGCGTCATTTCCGAGTTACTGCTGTCCGCCATGGCAGCTCCCCGTCGTCTTCCCGTCATCCTCCTCGATGGACTGCCGCTGCCAAGATCGACCAGCTGTTGCTGCTTCTGTCTCAATCAAACAACCAAACGAACACAGCCATGGACGAGCTTCGACGTCGACCATGTCGTCGTCCATGGCTGTCCGCGATGTGCTGCTGCCTGTCGCTGCCGGACTGCTACTGCCTGTCGCCGTGACCGCTGTCTTGACGTCGTGTTGCTGCTCGCCGCTTCGTACTGTTGTTGACGACACAAGACAGTCCGGTTAAAGTCCGGCAAAGGTCGAGGGTTTTTCGTCAAGTGAAGATACTATACGTCGTAAGTTCATCGTCAAGTTCGTTGTTTGTTTGGTCGTTGTTCGTCTTTCGATCCGGTTAGTAGTTTTTGAGTTTTATTTTGTCCATATTTTGTTTTGATATTTTCGAATCTAAAATCAACAAATGTTTGTTTTGTTTATCGTTTGAATTAATTTTTAGTTCATGTTCATGTGTTATTTGTTAAATCAATTTTCAGATTTTAAAATGGAAGTTTAATTAGTTGTTTTCATGTTTATTTCATGTTTGTTGTATTGTTTAAGTAAGAATTTGTTAGTTTAATGTTTGTTAGATTCAAATTGAAATTTAATTAATTGTTTCTTCAATTTGTTTCATGTATTTGATGTATTTTCCGGAAATTGTTAGTATTGTTAAAGTTCAAGTTTAAATTCATAATTGTTTCTTCTTAGTTTTGTTTTGTCATTTGCCTAAAATAATTTAGTTGCAATAAGGGAAGTATGTTGGTTTTAGTCATTTGAATCCGCCGTTTTTATTTTTAGATTTAATTCATGTTCATATTATGTTTGTTTGATTTTGAATCCGAAATGTGTATAGTTTGATTTCTTGTTTACCATTTGTGATTATTTCTTGAATTAGTCTCATAATCTTGTTTAAAGTTTAATATAAGAATTGTTTGTTATAATGTTGTTAGAGTTGATTTTAAGTTCAATATGATTGAATTTAGAAATCTTCATACTTTGTTTGTTGTTGGTTTGAATCCGAAAATAGGATTGTTTGTTGCTAAAATATTGTTCAATCAAATTTTAGTTGTTCTTGGTTGTTCAATTTGTGTTCATGTGATTTGTTGTTGAAATGTTGTTAAAATCATGTTCATATGATATTGTTGTTATGATGTTCATCCGTGTTCATATTGTTGTTTGAACATTGTTAGAAATTGATCATATTGTCTATATTTTGGTTAAGTTTGATTAATTGATGTGTTATAGCTGATGGGTAGTTTGGTAAATTTGTAATACGTTCAGGGATAGTTTGGTAATTTCAGTAAGGTCGGAAGGGGTAGTTTAGGAATTGTACATTTTGAAATTGTTTATTTGAAGCATGAGGGACAAAATGAAATGGGGTGAGTTGTGATATGATTATTTAATATAAAGGGGGGACAAGATTTAAATTAAAGGGGAATCTTGCATTATTTTAAATAAAGCATGGGGGACAAAATATAATGGGGTGGTGTGATATATTAATTTAATGTAATGGGGATGAGTGGGAAGATAATGTGTTTGGTAGAGAAAGGGATTGATTTTAATTGATTTATGGGATGAGATATATATATGTGAAGTCTTGAACACAAGAGGAGGGGAAGATACACAGACAGGAAAAAAATGGGAGAGAGAAACAAATCTGAAAATAAGAGAGAGAAAAGGGCTGAACATTTAAGAGATAGAAAATTCCGAAAAATATTGAAGCTTTCAAATATAAAAAAAAACTAAAAAAAAAATATTATGTTTTCTTTTGTTGTTTGAAAATCAGAATTAATTGTTGTTTCATAAAAGCTGGAAGCTTTTGTTTTTTTTTGGATTACTACTCCACCGGTCTGTTACTGGGTTGTTACTGTTGCTGGGCTATTGTTGCTGTGTTGTACTGATTTTACTGTTGTTGCTGATTCTCATATTCATTTTCTTTGCTTCCAATATCAGGTACACAACTGAAAAGCTGTTTATTGTAATCCGAAATATGAAGCGTGAATACATATGAAGAATGAAAATTTGAAGTTTTAATTTCGTTTTTATTTCTTTGTTCCTTTTGTTGATTGTATTTAAGCTATTTCATGAATTACTAAATAATAACTGGAATAAGAAAATAATATCATAAGTTAGTCTGTAATAAATCAGTTCGGCAAAATAGGTTAATTCACTAGTTATGAAGGCTTCAAGATTATAGGTTGATCATGAACAAGTAGCTAAATTTAGCTAAGACACGAATTTAAATTAAACATCGTAAATTAGGCATTAAGGCATGACTTGAGCTTAAGCAAGATTAAGAGAACGTTTAAGTCTAATAAACTTTCTAATAAGCTTTAGTAATTATGGTTAAATCTAGTTTCAAATGATTGTGAATAATTAATCTCAATAATTTTTTTTAAAAAAAATAACAATGCTGAGTTTTAATCTAGCTATATTTGTTTATTTTGAATATTAGTTGTTGAATTTTTATTTTATTTATAATTTCGAAATTAAGAGTGAAATTCCTTTTTCATCAATATTTGTATTAATCAAGCAATTAGCATGTCATGTCTTCTTAAAATAATAAAAGCTAGTAATAAATTAGGATTTTCTTTCTTTATTTTAGAGACTCATTTTTATAGAAAAATGTAGTCGTTTTAAGATTTGTCCAAATAAATGAGATGAGCCTCGCTTAATGAAATATATAGATTGCGGGGCCCTCAATAAATGTATATTTAATCGCTTAGAATTAGGGAGGAGCCGTTTTAGCAAATTTCACGGCCCTACCCAAAATAATGATACGCTAGACTCTTTAGGCGCGATTTAATTAATTTTACCTTCTTAAACTCGGATGCGCATTTCATGCGACCCAAATCTAAATCCTAAAACATTGAATAAAAATGTGTTCCGGATTGCGGGTGCATTTCATGTGACGTAATCCAAAGACATGTTTTAAACGATGTTCACAATTTTTTTTAAAAAAATAATAATAATAATAATAAAGTGGTAAAGAGTTAAAATTGGCACATCGGTTCATAATTGTATTAAAATCAGATAAATAAGCCAAATATGACAATTGAGCGACCGTGCTAGAACCACGGAACTCGGGAATGCCTAACACCTTCTCCCGGGTTAACAGAATTCCTTATCCGGATTTCTGGTTCGCGGACTGTAATATGGAGTCATTCTTTTCCTCGATTCGGGATTAAACTGGTGACTTGGGACACCCTAAATCTCCCAAGTGGCGACTCTGAAATAAATAAACAAATCCCGTTTCGACTGTCCTTTAATTAGAAAAAACTCCTACGCCCTTCGCGGGGTCGGAAAAAGGAGGTGCGACACTCGCTCCTTCACATAATCGTGAACAAATATCAAATTAGAAATATGTGGCTAACTGATATTAACAATTACTATTGAGTTAAAGAAAGTAAGCACGCATTATCTCTTATCGTGATAATGATCGAATTTACCTAAAAAGGATAGCGTGAAAACCTAAATCTATCCCTACCGAAAGTCCAAATAATTAGACATTATTAAAGAAGAGATCTTCTTTTATTAAGTAAGATAAATGTGATTAAAGTTCATGATTTTTTCCAGTATTAGATTTTTTATTTTTTGTTGATAAGTCAAACGCGTTTGTGCACAATATCTATGTAGTTCTTTAAAGTTTGTATTCACTGATATGAAATACAAACGCGTACTATAAAACTAATACAATCAATAAAAGAAATATCAAATTAGATCGGAAAAATGAGCTTCCTTTTTTGTATAATGTGTATGATAGAGTATTTACTTTTAAGAAGAATAAATTTATATCACATGTGTCAAAAAGTAAGTTGGAGAGAGAATGTCACCTTCACGTGACATCAGCATCTATGTGACTTTTTGGGCTTTGAATGAAGGCTCATTTGTCTGTTACATTTACGAAGGTGTAGAAGCATATTTATTGTAAAAAAGTGCAACAGCAGGGGTAAAATGAGACTTGCAAAAAGGATTGTAAATCTTTCCATTACCGGTACAAGGACGCGATTGGAATAAAGGAAATAGTCCTGACTTTTTCGTGAACAGAGCTAAAAGTCAACTCTTTAGATCACACAATGCAATACAGCTCACCAAAAAAAACTCAAAATTCCAAAAATACCCTTAAAATAGATGTTAATTTGAGGAGGCACACACGACGACCATGAGGTGCTTTGCTTTCCTTTATGTATAGTAGTAAAGTAATAGATAATAGACAACGCGCTATTTTTGTGGAAAAAGAACAAAGAGAACTTTCCCAGCTTAGGTTATCCTTTATCTAAGCTACAACAAATTAAGAATTTAAGTTGTATACGTTACTACTAATTAGTATAAAGATTTCTACTTAATAATATTAATTAATAATCTATACTGAATAATAAGTACAGTATTTTAATATAATATGTTAAATTATATTAAAAATATAAAAAGAATTACGCTATGTTGAATGTGGAGGCAAGCTATGTTTCTCTTAAATTATCCAGATTCGTCTGAATGGAATGACTATTGATAGAGGGCACGACACTGGAATTTTATTTTTTCTTCTTTGTTTTATGTTTCCCTCTTATGTTAATTGAGATAATTATTTATATGAAACTTTAAAGGTAGACTTGCCACTGCTTTTCCCTCATGCATGCCACGTTCGAGCAGTATAAACTTCTTTGGTTATCTGCACAAATAGTGTAAATAATATTGTACGATTAAATTATTTAAAAAATAATTATACATATATTTATCCTAAAAACTAGATAATAATTAAATTTATAATGTGATTTTAAGGATACGTGATTTTACCTAATACAAATTGATAAATATAAAGATTAGTAATTGAAATTGACAATGAAATAAGGCAAACCAGTGTCACAACGTAATTAAGCTCTCGAGCTCGGATACCCTCGAACTGGTTAATACAAAAAGAGTAAAAAATATAATAAGCTGATGAACAAGAGAATGTAAATTAAAGAGAGAATATTATATTGCTTACATCTAAAACCGTTCCCCAAAAGGAAACGACTTCTTCATCACGGCCGACCGACGATAAAACGCCGGTGGAGCCACGCCTTGAGGAGTGTGTTCCTGGGGGGTGTGATCTTACTTCCGACTGTCGAGAAACCTTTGTCGGTCCCTGGTAGATGTGAGCCAATGTCGAGATATATATGCTCGATAACTGAGGACAACCTCAAGCAGGTGAAGAAGGATTGCAACTGGGAGATAAAGAGGTGGTGATTCTGACCCCTGAAGAGGACATCACCACTTACGTGAAAGGATTTCTAAGTGTTTGTACCTTTTCACGCCGGGCCCCGTCGATCCCGTTGTCATCGACTTTTGCCACCAATACCGAGTGGTAGGTCAAATCCACCCCTCCTTTTGGCGGATCGTTATTCTGCTCCGATTCTTCGTGAGCAAGGTCGAAGGGATGTCTTTCACCCTCGACCATCTTATCAGAATGTACAGCCCCCATCTCTATCGAGGCGGGTTAATAAGGCTTCAACGTCGGGCTACCAAGGTGTTATTCTTGAGTATAGACGAGGACAAGGATCGATGATGGATGCGCCGGTTCGTCCGAGTGAGGACTTCCGACATAATTCCGGTCGAGAAGATGCAATTCCCCGAGGAATGGAACATGAAGCGTAAGTACAAACCCACCCGCGACTTCTGTTTATTGTTTTTTTTGTCTTTTCTTATTGATACTCCTTCCTATGATGCAGCGGTTTCTTGGATGCATGGTGCAATTCCGAACCTTGAGGGCTGGGTTCAGAAATTGGCATCGACCTCTTTATATGCTGAGCGCTCGTGGCGTGATTTGGCAATGGGCCGATGGGAGGCCAAAAATCATGGTAAGCTTCTTTTCATGTATTTGATGGTCTTTTTCTGAAATCTTTCCTTTCTCATTCACTTGATTTCTCTTTATTCACACAGGCCACGGAGACAATGTCGCCATGAGGCCCCCGTTTGGGGAGGAGGAGGTTTCGCCCCCGGTCCTGAAGTCGTTCAAGGAGAAGAAAAGAAAAAGGGTCTCGCCCTCCGATACTCCAAAGCCCAAGAAGAGCAAGGCTCGCAAGTCAAAAAGGGACACCACCATACTGCCTGTTGATGTTGCTCAGCGTCTAAGGGGGGAAGAAGAGTAAAATGAAGATGCTGACTTCAAGCTAGTAGCTCGAACGAAAAAGGGCACCGAGGTTCAGAAGGCCGCTGAGCCGGTGACGATCGAAAAGGTTCAACCTCGGACCAAAGGGATCTCGGAGGGTGGCCCGAGCAAAGTCCTCGAGTCCTTGGAGATTGAAGATGCCTCCCACTATGATGAGCAATTGGCGGATTTACCTGAAGGGGCCGGTTCCGAGGCCCTTCGAAACGAAAAAAATGCCCAAAGTGACTTGCTTGGGGCAATAGACGTTGATGATTCACCGCCCCTCCCCGCATTTTTCGAGGGGAAAATTCAGGAGACCTAGGCCATGGAGACCCCCGATGTTGGAGTGGCCCATGAAGGGGAGGACCTTTTTCACGGTTGCTTCACGGGATTCGAAGATTCTTCCGATCTGGGTGATGCATCAAGTATCTTCGATGAGGCTCATCGACTCCCGAGTCAAGTAAGTCTTAGCTCCCTTTATCAATACTATTTTTGCCTTTGTTTCCTTTTGCCTGATTTTCTTTCTTTCTTCATAGGCCTTGATGTTTCATCGGGAAGCATTTTCTAAACCCCGGGCAGAGCTGAACTGGTGTGAGGCCGATCTGAAGAGGCTCACGGAGGAGAGACATGCCCTCAAAATTCTCAGTGGAAAAAAATAGAAGAGGAGATTAAGGTCCTCTGACCCGAATTGGCCACATCTCATAAAGAGCAGACTGGCCTGATTGAGCAGGTAATGAGAAAATTCTTTAGAAACTCGATATATCAATTCGGGAATGACGACTAGTATTTCAATCCTGCAGGTTCAGCAGAAGGCCGAAAAGTTCGAGCAGCTCCGTAAGGAGGCCATCACGAAGGAGGCAGAGACTTTGGGGTGGAAGCAAAACATGGACCGCCTTGCCTCGGAGAAAGAGGCTGCTTGGGCCCAACTGTCATCGGCCTAATGTCAACTCCAAAGCATAAAGGAAGAAAGCTCAGCTCAGGCCAAGAAAATGGAGGAGCTCGAGGCTCGGTTGGACATCGAACTGGCAAAAGCCAAATCCGAGGTTGAGACGGCTAAAGCCGATGCTGAGGCGATCGCTGTTGTCTACCGATCCGATGTCGAGGCCGCTCAAGCTCGAGCAAGAGAAATTTCTGATGTTGTTCAGGCTCGAGCATTCTGTGTTGCTGAGCATGCCAAATGCCAATCCCGGAGTGAGACTCTCGAAGAGATACATGCTCGTGGCTTTGACCTTGCTGTCGAGATCGAGAGTGCGAAAGAGATTGAAGTTGAAGCTAAAGCGTTGCTCTCTTTCGACGATGATGATTCTGGGAGCGTGAGTGGTTCCGAGGGCGGTGAAGATGAAGATGAGGCTCCCCGGGACGATTAGGCACTTAGAATTTTTTGTGTAAGACCCTGAGTGGTCCTTGCAAATATTTTTGCATACATGGAAGATCTCTTTTCTTTCTGATTTGTCTCCAATTTCATCTTTGTGAAAATTCTATTTTGCTTTTCGCCTTATGAAAATTTTGACACACTTGATACCTTGTAATTGACTCACTTCGTTTCCTTTCGAAAATGTTGTTTGTGAATCCGAAACTTAGGCGACTTGGTCGAAGTCAGACTAGTATAGTCTTAATAATCGAGTGAGTACTTGCTCGAACTCGAAGTAGAAAAAAACCCTTAGGTTTTAGTTGAGTGAGGGTGGATTCTCGAACTCAAAAATATAATGGCACTTAGGCTCTTGAATTGGGCTGATATGGCCTCAAAAGAGTGGCTTCTTCCCTTTTCGGCTTAAAATTTTTAATCATATAAAAATTTGTTATGCCTTATCACGAGATAAATCTGTATCCATCAGGATTTTTGAGGGTTAGTGTTATTGAAACCCTTTACTTTGCTATGCCTTAGCATAATCTTGTTCGAGAGTTCGAACAATTTGGCACCCCTTAAGGTTTTAGAGGGTTGATGTTATCGAAACCCTTTGTATTTTTGTCGAGGGTAGCCTTTTTTAACCGGTTTTATGAAAATATTTAAAGGCCTGTTTTATTATGGAATTCAGACATCTACGAATTGTGTTAGTTTGGCCGTAGACTTTAACTTGAGATTTGTCCTTTGGGCTTGTTTCTCAATAATACTTCGAACAAGTTCGAAGTACCAGTCCCCGAGTGGGGTGGTCGTGGCCTGTAAAATTGAAAGCTGCCTTTTTAAGGTCCTACGATCTCGAGATTTTAGTATTTCGAACATGACAATTTTTGGACGATAGTCCCCGAGTAGTTCGGCCTTTGAGCCAGTTTCCTCAATAGATCATAAGTACGAGATTGTGAAGTGAAATTTTTCTAAGACACGAAATATTTGGTAAAGAAAAATACTTCTCTTTATATAGTATACATGCATACATGTTTGTTTTTTAGGGCTTGAGTAACCTATATGGGCACAGTTCGTTTGACCGTTTGGCCCTTATAAGATTTTACCTATCGAGATCCAGTCGACACGAAGTAACTTCCTTGTAATGAAATTGACATCCGAAGCTGACATTCGAGGGTGATGCCCCCCAATATTCGAGGTTGATTGTGAAGAAGCCTCGGATACTGTTGAATATTTCCTAGGTAGCACAAATAATTATTGCCTTGTTAAAAACCTCACCGAAAAAACCCATTCGGGATAAATATCGATTTAAGGAAAAAAGAGTGCAACACGTGCTTTAAAACCAAAGGTCTTTGCATTGAATAATTCCTCGATGTCTTCAATCAAAAACCTGCAATAGGTTAGTATAAAATACAGATGAAAAGAGGAGAAGGTCATACCTTAGCAATAATATCGTTTGAGGAGTGATATGTTCCAATTATTTGGCAATTGTTCGCCGTTCATCGTGCCAAGTTTGTAAGATCCTTTTCCGACGATGTTGAGGACCTGATATGGTCCTTTCCAGTTCGTACCAAGATTTCCCTCGTTTGGGTCTCGTGTGTTGATGGTGACCTTTCTCAGAACTAATTCCCCAATTTTGAAGTGTCAAAGATTGGCTTTCGATTGTAGTACCTTTCGATGCGCTGATTTTGTGCGGCCATTCGGACGAGGGCGGCTTCCTGTTTTTCATCTAGAAATTTGAGGCTTGTATTCATTGCCTCGTAATTTGACTCTTCTGTTGTGTATCGAAACCTGAGGCTAGGCTCCCCTACTTCGACTGGGATCAGAGCTTCGGTGCCATATACTAAGGAGAACGGTGTTTCCCCCGTACTGGATTTTGATGTTGTTCGATACACCCAAAGGACCTCAGGCAAAATTTCTCTCTATTTTCCTTTTGCGTCGTTTAATCTTTTCTTTGGATTCTGAATGATGGTCTTGTTTGTTGATTCGGCCTGTCCGTTCCCACTAGGATGATACAACGTCGACAAGATCCTTTTTATTTTGTGATCTTCGAGGAACTTTGTTACTTTGCTGCTGATAAATTGTTTTCCATTGTCGCATGCTATCTCGGCGGGTATCCCGAATCGGCATATGATGTGATCCCAGATGAAGTCTATGACTTCTTTTCCCTGACTTTCTCGAAAGCCTGTGCTTTAACCCATTTAGAGAAGTAGTCAATCATCAATAAAATGAATTTAGCTTTACCTGGGGCCGATGGCAGAGGGCCGATGATATCCATCCCCCATTTCATGAATGACCATGGGGATAGGACTGAGTGAAGTTGTTCCCCAGGCTGGTGGATCATGGATGCATACCTTTGACATTTGTCACATTTTCGAACAAATTCTTTAGTATCTTTCGCCATATCAGTCTAATAGTGTCCTGCTCTGATGACTTTTTAGACCAACGACTCGGCATCAGAATGGTTTCCGCAAGTGACCACGTGGATTTCTCGTAGAATGTAATCGGTGTCTCCTGGTCCCAAACATTTTGCTAGCGGCCCATTGAATGTTCTCATATATAGTGTTCCATCCTCGGCCAAAGTGAATCGTACAACTTTAGTGCATAGACTCCTTGATTCTTTAGGATCCGATGGAAGGTTCCCCTTCTTTAAGTATTTGATGTACTTATTCCTCCAATCCCAGGTTAAATTTGTTGAGTTTATCTCGGCGTGCCCTTCTTCGATCACTGACCTTGAAAGTTGTACGACAGTCCCCGAGCTAAGTTCATCATCTTCGATCGATGACCCCAAATTTTCAAGGGCATCGGTCTCGCTATTTTCTTCCCGAGGCACGTACTGTAGCGTCCATTCTCCAAATCGTTGTAGAGACACGTGTAATTTGTCTAAGTACCTCTGTATCCGATCTTCCCAAACCTCAAAAGTTCTGTTGACCTAATTTACCATAAGTTGGGAGTCACACTTGGCCTCGATGACCTCTGCTCCCAAGCTCTTAGCTAGCTCGAGACCTGAAATCATGGCCTCATACTCGGCCTCATTGTTAGTCAATTTTGAAGTCTTAATAGACTGTCTAATTGTGTTTCTTGTGGGCGACTTCAAAATGATGCCCAGCCCAGACCCCTTCACATTTGAAGCACCGTCCGTAAAGAGGGTCCACACCCCCGAAGATGTACCCGATTTCAATAATAGTTCCTTTTCGACCTCGGGTATGAGGGCTGGCGTGAAGTTAGCCATGAAGTCTGCCAAGATTTGAGACTTGATGGCCATTCGGGGTTGATACACGATGTCGTACCCACTAATCTCGATGGTCCATTTGGCCAATCAGCCCGAGAGTTCGGGCTTGTGCAAAATATTGCGAAGGGGGTAGGTGGTTACAACAAATTGAGTGACATTGAAAATATGGTTTTAATTTCCTAGAGGCGCTTATCAGTGCAAGCGCTAATTTTTCTAAGTGTAGGTGCTGGGTCTCGGCTTCACCCAAAGTTTGGCTAACATAGTAAATAGAAAATTGCGTACCTTGCTCCTCTCGAACTAGGATAACACTTACCGCAACTTTCGAGACTGCTAAATATAAGTAGAGTTGCTCGTCGGCTTTTGGAGTATGAAGCAATGGGGGGCTCGAAAGATACCGCTTTAACTCTTCCAACACCTATTGGCATTCCGGGGTCCAAGCGAATTTGTTCTTCTTTTTGAGCAGTGAGAAGAACATGTGACTTCGATCCGAAGATCTCGAGATGAACCGGCCTAAGGCGGGTATCCGCCCTATTAATCTGTGTACAACCTTAAAGTTATCCACGACTGTGATGTCTTCGATTGCCTTGATTTGATTGAGGTTGATCTCGATTCCCTGATTTGAGACTATAAAGCCGAGGAACTTGCCTGAACCGACCCTGAATGCACTTCATGTTGTATTTTTTCAATATGTTGAAGGTTTCCTACAAATGTGTCAAATGGTCCTCTGCGCGCAGGGACTTAACTAACATGTCATCAATATAAACCTCCATTGATTTACCTATTTGTTCCTTGAACATTCGGCTTACTAGGCATTGATAAGTAGCACCAACATTTTTTAGCCCAAACGACATTACATTATAGCAATAAGTGTCGTACTTAGTAATGAACGAAGTCTTTTCCTGATCCTCCAAGTTCATTTGTATTTGATTGTATCCGGAGTAGGCATCGAGAAAGCTGAGGATTTCGTGGCCGGCCGTGGTATCGATCATGTGATCGATATTCGGCAAAGGAAAGAAATCTTTAGGGCAAGCTTTGTTTAAGTCTTTATAGTCTATGCACATTCTGAGTTTATTCCCCTTTTTAGGGACTACGACTACGTTTGCTAGCCATTCGGGATACTTTACTTCCCGAATGGACCCTATTTTGAGAAGTTTGGTTACCTCATCCTTGATGAATGCATGCTTAATCTCGGATTGTGGCCTTTTATTTTGATTTACCGGTTTGAACTTTGGGTCCAAGCTCAATCGATTAATGGTAATCTCCGGTGGGATCCACGTCATGTCAAGGTGGGACCAAGCAAAACAATCCATATTTTTAATAAGGAATTTAATGAGTCTTTCCCTGAACTCGGGAGTTAACCCCGTGTCTAGGTATACCTTTCGATCGGGCAGATGCTCGATCAATACGACTTGTTCCAGTTCTTCAACCATTGACTTCATGACATCAGAATCATCAGGGATTATAAAGGTTTGAGGTATCATATAATCGTCATCCTCAAAAGTTTCCTGCTGCTCCGATCTGGTCGAGGCCGGTGATAGTGGTTGCTATTTGACTTCCTACGCCCTTCGATTCCGGTCCCTTTGTTGATGATAGCGCTGATACCAATATTACCTCATAAATTGCAAACATCTCTATGGCTACGGGTTGTTCTCCGTACACCATTTTGATTCCTTCCAGCGTTGGGAATTTCAAGACTTGATGAAGTGTTGAAGGCACTGCCCTCATATTATGAATCCAAGGTCTTCCGAGCAACGCGTTGTATCTCATATCAACATCGATTACATGAAACTTCATTTCTTGGATAGTTCCGGCCACATTTACTAGCAAAATGATTTCCCTCTTTGTGGTTTCACTCGCCATGTTGAAACCATTAAGTACTCGAGCCGCAAGCACGACTTGACCCTAGAGGCCGAGTTGCTCTATGACCTTTGATCGAATAATATTTGCCGAGCTACCTGGATCAACTAACACACGTTTAACTTAAATTTTATTCATAAGAATAGATATTACTAGTACGTCGTTGTGAGACTGTTCAATCCCCTCTGTATCCTCATCGTTGAAAGATAAGGTATCTTCTGGAAAGTAGTCCCGGGTACCCTTCTCCCTTGTGATTGTAACATTGGTGCATTTGAATGTCGGGCCTTGAGGAATATCGACCCAACCAACGATCATATGAATCACGTGCTACTGTTCCTCCTGTTCATTTTTCCTGTTTGCATGCTCTGAAGTGATTTTTAGCTCGGTTACTCAAGAACTCTCAAAGATGACCTTCGTTGAATAAACAAGCTACCTCCTCCCTTAGTTGTCTGCAGTCTTCGGTTTTGTGACCATGGGTTCCATGGTATTTGCACATTTGATTTGGGTTCCTTTGAGCAAGATCGGTCTGTAAGGGTCTGGGCCATCTAGTGTCCTTAATTCGATCGATGACGAATATAATGCCTGATGCATCGATGCTGAAGTTGTATTCTAACAGTCGAGGGGCTTCCCTGGATCCGACATTCCTATCGAAACCGCTCTTGCTCATAAGTCCTCAGGAACTCTGTGTAACGACCCGACTGGTCGTTTTGAGCAATTATGCCCCGTTCGGCAGTTTGAGGTCTCGATTAGCTTCATAATATGTGTATTAACTTGTGTGCATGGTTGAATTCAGTTAACGGATGATTCAGAGCCAAATTGGAAGAAGGAAACTAGCTTTGGAAGCTTAAACAGTGAAAACTTGACCGGAGTTGGACTTTTGCGTAAACGATCCCGGAATGGGTCGTGGGTGATCTCAACAGCTTCGTATGGTGATTTTGGATTTAGGCGCGCGTCCGGATTCGGATTTGGAGGTCCGTAGGGTAATTTGAAGTGTTTTCGGCGAAAGTTGGAAAACTTGATGTTTGGAAAATGGAGAAGTTTGACCCATAGTTGACTTTTGTGATATCAGGTCAGAATACGACTCCGAGAGCTGGAACAGCTTCGTTATGTCATTTTTGACTTGTCTGCAAAATTTGGTGTCATACCGGGTTGAATTGATAGGTTTTGGCACGAGTTTTGGAAGTTAGAAGGTTTGAAAGTTCCTAAGTTCGATTCTTGGTGTGATTCGATGTTTCGGCGTTGTTTGATGTGATTTGAGACCTCGAGTGAGTCTGTGTTAGGTTATATAACTTGTTTATGTGTTTGGACGGGGTCCCGGGGGCCTCGGGTGTGTTCCGGGTGGGCTACGGGTCATTTTCCCTTGTTTTTTAACTGTTGTTTTCTGCTTCTGGTATTCTTTTTAGCGATCGTGAACAGCCTTTCGCGTTCGCGAAGCTTTGTTGCTGACCACCTGGAAATTCTTCTTTGTGTTCTCGTAACACTCCTCGCATTCGCGAAGCTCTGCTTTATCCCTCATCGCGTACGCGTCCCCCATCACACGTTCGCGTAGCTATGCAATTCCACTCTTCGCGTTCGCGTACTAATTCACGCGTTCGCGAAGAGAAATCACTGGGCCATAATATTTTCCTTTTTCACGTTCGCGTGCGTGCTGTCACGCTTGCGAAGCATATCTGGGTAGCCTTCATTTTTCTTCCTCGGGAACGCGATACTTCCTTCGCGTTCGCGATGCTTTAATATCTGGGCAGAATATAAGTTTCCCAAATCGAGGGTTAGGCCATTTTTAACATTTTTTGGAGTTCTAGAGCTCGGTTTTGGGCGATTCTTTGTGGGTTTTTCAAGCAAAACGATTGGGTAAGTGTTTTTCACTTAGAATTGATTATATTCCATGAATTTGTCTTTATTTTTATCATTTAATTGGTGATTTGGGTTGAGTAAAATATTGGTTTTTGAAGAAAATTCCTAAAATGAAAAATCATGATTTGAGGGACCAAATGGTATCGGAATTGGATAAATTTTGTATGGTTGAACTCATTTTGGAATGGGTGATCGGATTTTGTAAAATTTATCAGGTTTCGAGGTGCGGGACCGGGGGTCAACTTTTGGACCAATTTTTGGATTTTGTTAAAGATTGAGACTTTATGATCCGGAATAGTTTCTTATGTGTGTTATTTGTGCTTTGAAGTTAATTTGGTTAGATTTGAGCCGTCTGGAGGTCTTTTCACCCGAGAAGTGCATTTTAGAGTATCGATTTGTCGTCTTTGAGGTAAGTATCTTGCCTAACCTTGTGTGGGGACTTCCCCTTAGGATTGAGTCTTCTTTGCTAATTGTAGCCCGTGCATGCAAGGTGACGAGTGTGTGCTCGGACTTATTTGTGGGAAATATGCTCTAGGGTTCTTAGGTCCTTATGTTCAATATGTGGAGAGTATTCCGTTATGATTGGGTTTAATAATTGCTTAAATTATCTCTATATGCTCCATATGATGTTGCTAGCCTTCCTCGAATTCCTACATGTTGCATTGACCCTTAATTGCCTTAATTGAAGTGATTTGTCTTCCTTATTGTTTTGATACATCTTGATTTTGAGTTCCTCTATGACTTCGTGCAAATAGGTTACATGTCCAATTATTGCGGTTACCGGTGTAGTTATCACGTGCTTATTATGTCTTGTTGTTTAATTGAGGTTTCATTGTGAAGTTAATTATCGGTACAAATTTGGTTATAGTTGATTCCTTGCCGGGACATATTTAATCCTTACTGTTGACTCCCTTTCCGGGATATGGTTGTTTCCTTATTATTCCCTTGCCGTGATATTGTTGTTTCCTTATTATTCCCTTGCCGTGATATTGTTGTTTCCTTATTATTCCCTTGCCGAGATTCTTTCGTGATTGGTGTTGAATTGTATATTGGGATCGGGTTGCACACCGCAATAATATTATATGGATCGGGTTGCACGCCGCAACAATATTATGTGGATCGGGTTGAACGCTGCAATAATATTAAATGGATCGGGTTGCACGCCGCAATAATATTAAATGGATCGGGTTGCACGCCGCAACAGTATTAAATGGATCGGGTTGCACGCCGCAAAAATATTAAATGGATCGGGTTGCACGCCGCAATATCATTATATGATTTGGATTAGGTTGCACGCCGCAACAATATTATATGGATCGGGTTGCACGCCGAACCAATATCATATGATTTGGATCGGGTTGCACGTTGCAATAGTACTATATGATTGGGGTCGGGTTGCACGCCGCAACAAGAAAGAATAAAAGTGAATATTGACTCTTATGGTGAGAACGGGAGTAAAAGCACGAAGGGTGGTGCTGTGCACTTTCTGCTGTTGTGTTTATTGGTTGTTATCAATTCAAATGTTTAAACTGTTTAATTCCTTTATTGTTGTGATCCTTTGTGTTAGAACCCACAATGTTTTCAATACCTCACCGTATTTATATATATTTATTTATACGTTCCAATACTGCAAACTTCAATAATTGTTACATCCTTAATTCAATTAGTTTCTCAATTACATTCCCTTAAACCGTCTGAGGTTGTAGTTTTCTTAAAAAGAAATTTCTACTAAGTTTTAAGTTATCAACTCCCCTGTTAAAGGTAATAATTCTTCCAATGTTGTATTTTAAATTGAAAAGGGTACTTCCTTACTCGAATGATTTCTAAAAACATAACTTCATCTTTTCTCGCCAATTTTCCAAACTTATTTAGAAATTGAAACTTAATTTATATTATGTATATAGGAATTCTTGAACATCTTAAGCGCATCTGTAAGGACATTTTATATTGTATATCATGTGGATTTTGTTGTTAAGAGTGAAATGGAAAATATGTGGGCACGAGGTGCCACATGTGCTGAAAGTTCGAAAGTTGAGATTATGATATGAGAAATCGAGGATTGAAATGGTCGGGATGGTGTATTAAACATGATGTGATTGATTGAGTTGACATTGTTTTTCTTAAATTGGATAAATTCTTACTTTTCTCCGTCTCTGTTACGTTAGTGTTGAATTGTTTGGGTTATCTGATTTACTGGGTTTCTGTTTGTTACTATCCGTGTTCTCCCTTTATTGATTATACTGTTTGTACTTGGATTTTATCTCTGCGGTTGATATTACTTCGTTATCTTTATCTTGATGTTTTATTATCATATCCTGTTCATTTCATTTGACCAGTAGGTGTCCTGACTGTTCCTCGTTACTACCCCACCGAGGTTAGTCTTGATACTTACTAAGCACCGCCGTGGTGTGCTCATACTACACTTCTGTACATCTTTGTGTACAGATCCAAGTATTGATCGATAGTAGATGTGCAGGTAGTCGCGGTGGAGACTCACGGTAACCTGTTGCTGCGTTCGTAGGCCTTAGAGTCACCTTCGTTTGTATTTACGTTCCATTGATTCCTTCTCGTTCTGGAACAATATTGTATTTATTCTGCATAATTACTCTTAGAAAGGCTTATGACTTGTACCACCGGTTTTGGGAATTGTGATTTATTGAAAGTTATTTAATTTAAAATTATAAATATTAATGTTATTTCTGTAAATATTAGGCTTACCTAGTTTAGAGACTACGTGCCATCACGACTCCTTCGGAGGGATTTTGGGTCGTGACAAGTTGGTATCAGAGCTCTAGGTTCATGGGTGCTACGAGTCATAAGTAGGTTTAGTAGAGTCTTGCAGATTGGTACAGAGACGTCTGTACTTATCTTCGAGAGACTACAGAACTGTTAGGAAATTCCACTTCTTTCATTCCCTATCATGCGATATTAATTCAGCTCGAAGTACCTGACTTATGTCCCTCTACATCCACTCGTGTATAATATTACACTCTCAGCGTTCGCTATGCGCTAGTGGTTCGTGATGCTACAAAGGAGTCAGGGATGCTCAGGCATTGCCTCGACGTGTTGTCCAGACTGAAGATACAGAGGCATTGCGAGACTATTCTGTTGTTCGTATGGAGGCGCAACGGTTTCCGGCACTTGCTTGACGATTGCGGGCTGGGAAGGTTTAATTGGTCGACTAGTCATCGCGATTGTGGCAAGGCCACAAAGTGGGTGTTGATTGGGAATAGTTGGTGGTATTGGAGTACCTTGTGATTTGTGTTGTACGAGCTTTGAAGGTTAGTTTTGCGGATCGTCAAACTTTGTTTTCTATGGTTTTGCGCCAAGTGGAGGAGTCCAATAGCGGCATTCAGATTGCGGAGTCAGATTTGTATCAATCTTAGCCTGAGGTATGCGTATATATGGTATTGGTAGATTCCCGGATTTGGGGTATGACCAGGGTCTGAGATCTCGCACGGGATGATATTGGGGCTTACAATATTGCTACGTCAATAATGGATATGCATATAAGCATCAAGGGGAGTTGGAGGAACAACTTCAGATTCACAAGAGGTCTATTCAGCGTGGGCATCGTGGTTGCAGCAGAACGGGGTACTTCAGAGGTAATGTAGTGGTCTATGAGTTTCTTGCTACGTAGTTCATGCTAGAGTCATCTGTATGTGGGGCTTTGATGGGAGTTATTGTATATCAACTATTTGAAGGAATGAGTCAGTTTAGCAGTGTTGGGTCGACATAGCCATGGAAGTAAATGATCCTTTTGAATGGGAATTCACTACTAGCAATTGTGGCAGCATTCTTGGATTGGGCGGTTTGTGTGACTCGGTTGAGTTGATGCAGTCCTGATGGTTTGGTTGTGTGTGTGCGGACCTCAGAGGGTTCTCGATGGTTTGATTACGGCTTGAGTTGGATATCTACTATGGGCATAAGGAATATGTGGTACATTGCGATTTCTCCCGAATCGGTATCTGAAATTAATAGAGCGTTGGCATTGTTGGCTATCATATGTGAAGAGTGTGCATTTTTGGAAAGGACCCTGAGTTTTGGTTTGCAGTGCGTGGCTGGTGGCAGGGTGATTACTGGGTTTTGAGGCTTTCGAGGTTCATATTTTGTTACGCAATTAGAAACTCTATATGAGTGCTTCAGCAGAATGATAGGGTGTAAGTGATATATCAACCATTTGATTGCGTAGTGGAGTTAGAGTATGGAAATTTTAGTATTCCTGAGGTTTTGGGGCTAGATGCCCTCATATGTGAATTATTTCTTGTTTGCGGATTGTGGAGAAACGTTGAGGATGAGATAGTTAATAGAATGCATGATTGATAGGTTGCTGTGGATTTTTGGAAAGGATATTTACCTATTTGGAGGTAATCGGGATTTGGTTGTGGGCTATTTGGGGGATCAGCGAGAATATGTATGTCGTGTCAGAGCAAATTCGTGTGCCTCTATGAGAATGTCATTTTGGTTATGTGATCAGGTAGGAGGGATATTATATGTGCCCCTAGACTATGATATGTGCTACTCTTGTATGCTGTGTTAGGCAGTGAGGTTGTATGATTATTTCCCCCGCAGGTAGTAATTCTGTTCAGGCCTTATGGCGATGCAGGCAAGATAGCCCTCGTGATGTTGATTTACTTATTGCAAATTTGCTTCTTTCATGTTTTAACACTTTCATTTATTTTCCCACAGTTTTATTTGTGCACTTTGTTGTACTTGATATCAGTATTCATATGTTCAGTGAACTCGAGCATTTTGGCTTGATGAGTATTTGGGAGCGGGCTGCACGCCGCAGCGGATGTTATGTTGGATGCCCTTTCCTTATGTTCATTTGGTGTTGTGTTTTCACTCTGTGGGACGATTTGATGAAGAACTACACTTTTATTGTTACACATGTTGTGCTCATTAGATAATTCTTATACTTTTCTTTTCTTTTCTTGTGCTGCATAATTGAGTTATTATTGGTTTGGTGTACGAATTGTGTAATGTGAGAATCTGTGTGGTTCCGTGATGAGTTGTCAGTTATGTTGCTTGTATTGGCTGAGATGAGGTTCTTAGACCTGAGGTTAGTACTATGGTATCGGGGATGAGGAGTGTTTGGAAATATGAGGGTGCTTCTGCTAAGATTTGGGTGATGTCCCTTGGCGGGCGAGGGAGCTTCCTGACTTGTTGTTTTCATGGGCGGATATGAGTTCCTGCATGTTTCTTTATCATGAGCAGTGATGTGGAGGTCCAGAATAAGGTTATATTCAATGTGAGGTGTGTTGCCGGCATCAGGGGTGTTATTTGAACAACTATGGTGGTCGGAGGTTATTGCTTCGGGCATTGAGTTGTGTGGAGCATCATGTGATTGTATTCGGGATTGGAATTTTTTGCTCGATTCAGCTTGTTTGGGTGTGTTCAGTGTGATGATGTAGAATTCGGGTCCTATGATGAATTTCAGATGTTGAGGTTTGGGTTCTTTTCCAAGGTTATGGACTAAGTAGGAGATGAGACCTTCAGTTAAGTGGTGTTGTCAGTTCTTTATAGGTTGGATGATGGGGAAACACCCCCAGGTGTATGGATAGTGAGCTCATGCAGTGGTTCAATGGTTTGGAACGACTCTAGGCACGTTCGAGGACGAACGTATGTTTAAGTGGAGGAGGATGTAACGACCCAACTGGTCGTTTTGAGAAATTGTGCCTGATTCGGTAGTTTGAGGTCTCGAGCAGCTTCATAATATGTGTATTGACTTGCGTGCATGATTGAATTCAGTTAACAGATGATTCAGAGTCAAATTGGAAGAAGGAAACTAGCTTTGGAAGCTTAAACAGTGAAAACTTGATCGGAGTTGGACTTTTGAGTAAACGGTCCCGGAATGGGTCGTGGGTGATCTCAATATCTTTGTATGGTGATTTTGGACTTAGGAACGCGTCCGGATTCGGATTTGGAGGTCCGTAGGGTAATTTGAGGTGTTTCGGCGAAAGTTGGAAAAGTTGAAGTTTGGAAAATGGAGAAGTTTGACCCATAGTTGACTTTTGTGATATCGGGGTCGGAATGCGACTTCGTGCATTAGAATAGATCCATTATGTCATTTTGGACTTGTCTGCAAAATTTGGCGTCATTCCGGGTTGAATTGATATGTTTTAGCACGAGTTTTGGAAGTTAGAAGGTTTGAAAGATCCTAAGTTCGATTCTTGGTGTGATTCGATGTTTCGGCGTTGTTGATGTGATTTGAGACCTCGATCAAGTCCGTGTTAGTTTATGTGACTTATTTGTGCGTTTGGACGGGGTTCCGGGGGTCTTGGGGGTCTCGGGTGTGTTCCGGATGGGCTACGGGTCATTTTCCCTTGTTTTTGAACTGCTGTTTTCTGCTTCTAGTATCCTCTTTCGCGATCGTGAACAACCTTTCGCGTTCTCAAAGCTTTGTTGCTGACCACCTGGAAATTCTTCTTCACGTTTGCGCAACACTCCTTGCGTTCGCGAAGCTCTGCTTTATCCCTCATCGCGTCCGCGTCCCCCATCACGCGTTCGCGTAGCTATGCAATTCCACTCTTCGCGTTCGCGTACTAATTCACGTGTTCGCGAAGAGCAATCTCTGGGCCATAATATTTTCCTTCTTCGCGTTCGCGTGCGTGTTGTCTCGTTCGCGAAGCACATCTGGGTAGCCTTCATTTTTCTTCCTCGCGAACGCGATACTTCCTCTGCGTTCGCGATGCTTTAATATCTGGGCAGAATATAAGTTTTTCAAATCGAGGGTTAGGCCATTTTTAACATTTTTTAGAGTTCTAGAGCTCGATTTTGGGCGATTCTTTGTGGGTTTTTCAAGCAAAACGATTGGGTAAATGTTCTTCACCTAGAATTAATTATATTCCATGAATTTGTCTTTATTTTTATCATTTAATTGGTGATTTGGGTTGAGTAAAATGTTGGTTTTTGAAGAAAATTCCTAAAATGAAAAATCATGATTTAAGGGACCAAATGGTATCGAAATTGGATAAATTTTGTATGGTTGAACTCATTTTGGAATGGGTGATCGGATTTTGTAAAATTTGTCGGGTTTCAAGGTGCGGGCCCGGGGGTCAACTTTTGGACCAATTTTTGGATTTTGTTAAAGATTGAGATTTTATGATCCGGAATAGTTTCTTATGTGTTTTATTTGTGCTTTGAAGTTAATTTAGTTAGTTTGAGCCGTCCGGAGGTCTTTTACCCGAGAAGTGCATTTTAGAGTATCGGTTTGTCAACTTTGAGGTAAGTATCTTGGCTAACCTTGTGTGGGGGGCTTCCTCTTAGGATTGAGTCTTCTTTGCTAATTGTAGCCCGTGCATGCGAGGTGACGAGTGTGTGCTCGGACTTATTTGTGGAAAGCATGCTCTAGGGTTCTTAGGTCCTTATGTTCAATATGTGGAGAATATTCCGTTATGATTGGGTTTAATAATTGCTTAAATTGTCTCTATATGCTCCATATGATGTTGTTAGCCTTCTTCGAATTCCTACGTGTTGCATTGACCCTTAATTGCCTTAATTGAAGTGATTTGCCTTCCTTATTGTTTTGATACTTCTTGATTTTGAGTTCCTCTATGACTTCATGCAAATAGGTTACATGTCCAATTGTTGTGGTTACCGGTGTAGTCATCACGTGCTTATTATATTTTGTTGTTTAGTTGAGGTTTTATTGTGAAGTTAATTATCGGTACAAATTTGGTTATAGCTGATTCCCTTGCCGGGACATATTTAATCCTTACTGTTGACTCCCTTTCCGGGATATGGTTGTTTCCTTATTATTCCCTTGCCGGGATATTGTTGTTTTCTTATTATTCCCTTGTCGGGATTCTTTCGTGATTGGTGTTGATTTGTATATTGGGATCGGGTTGCGCGCCGCAACAATATTATATGGATCGGGTTGCACGCCGCAACAATATTATGTGGAACGGGTTGCACGCCACAATAATATTATGTGGATCGAGTTGCATGCCGTAATAATATTAAATGGATCGGGTTGCACGCAACAACAATATTAAATGGATCGAGTTGCACGCCGCAATATCATTATATGATTTGGATCGGGTTGCACGCCGTAACAATATTATATGGATTGGGTTGCACGCCGCAACAATATCATATGATTTGGATCGGGTTGCACGACGCAATAGTACTATATGATTGGGGTCGGGTTGCACGCCGCAACAAGAAAGAATAAAAGTGAATATTGACTCTTATGGTGAGAATGAGAGTAAAAGCACGAAGGGTGGTGCTGTGCACTTTCTGCTGTTGTGTTTATTGGTTGTTATCAATTCAAATGTTTAAACTGTTTAATTCCTTTATTGTTGTGATCCTTTGTGTTAGAACCCACAATGTTTTCAATACCTCACCGTATTTATATATATTTATTTATACGTTCCAATACTGCAAACTTCAATAATTGTTACATCCTTAGTTCAATTAGTTTCTCAATTACATTCCCTTAAACCGTCTGAGGTTGTATTTTTCTTAAAAAGAAATTTCTACTAAGTTTTAAGTTATCAACTCCCCTGTTAAAGGTAATAATTCTTCCAATGTTGTATTTTAAATTGAAAAGGGTACCTCCTTACTCGAATGATTTCTAAAAACATAACTTCATCTTTTCTCGCCAATTTTCCAAACTTATTTAGAAATTGAAACTTAATTTATATTATGTATATAGGAATTCTTGAACATCTTAAGCACATTTTGTAAGGACGTTTTATATTGTATATCATGTAGATTTTGTTGTTAAGAGTGAAATGGAAAATATGTGGGCACGAGGTGCCACATGTGCTGAAAGTTCGAAAGTTTAGATTATGATATGAGAAATTGTGGATTGAAATGGCCGGGATGGTGTATTAAACATGATGTGATTGATTGTGTTGACATTTTTTTTCTTAAATTGGATACATTCTTACTTTTCTCCGTCTCTGTTATGTTAATATTGAATTGCTTGGGTTATCTGATTTACTGGGTTTCCGTTTGTTACTATTCGTGTTCTCCCTTTATTGATTATACTGTTTGTACTTGAATTTTTTCTCCGCGGTTGATATTACTTCGTTATCTTTATCTTGATGTTTTATTATCATATCCTGTTTATTTCATTTGACCAGTAGGTGTCCTGACTGTTCCTCGTCACTACCCCACCAAGGTTAGTCTTGATACTTACTGGGCACTGCCGTGGTGTGCTCATACTACACTTCTGTACATTTTTATGTATAGATCCAGGTAGTGATCGATAGTAGCTATGCGGGTCGTCGCGGTGGAGACTCACGGTAACTTGTTGCTGCGTTCGCAGGCCTCGGAATCACATTCGTTTGTATTTACGTTCCATT
The DNA here is from genome assembly GCF_000715075.1 of Nicotiana tabacum. Lineage (NCBI taxonomy): Eukaryota > Viridiplantae > Streptophyta > Magnoliopsida > Solanales > Solanaceae > Nicotiana > Nicotiana tabacum. Next base: position 41,140,503 of record NC_134095.1, read on the forward strand.
GATTCCTTCTCGTTCTGGAACAGTGTTGTATTTATTCTGCATAATTACTATTAGAAAGGCTTATGACTTGTACCATCGGTTTTGGGAATTGTGATTTATTGAAAGTTATTTAATTTAAAGTTAGTAAATATTAATGTTATTTCTGTAAATGTTAGGCTTACCTAGTTTAGAGACTAGGTGCCATCATGACTGATTCGGAAGGATTTTGGGTCGTGACACTCTGTCCCTGATCATTTCTTCTATCATTCTGTACGGGGGTTGCATACGGGCCCGTTATTTCTCCGATCTCCACTGTATGGCTGGTACTTATATCTATTTGACCGTGGTTCCCGATCGACATCCCTTTTAACTCTGTCCACAGACCTGTTGGGATTAATCGAACCAACTGGAGTTCCCAATTGATCATCTTCGATCCTAATCTTTGACTGATACCAATTGTGTACATCGACCCAAGTGATAGTTGGATATTCGATTAAATTTTTCTTTAACTGTTGTGAAGCTATGGAGCTCCGAGTGTTGAGACCTTGTGTAAAAGCTTGAACAACCCAGTCGTCGATGACTGGAGGCAAATCCATTCGTTCCGTTTGGTACCGAGATACGAATTCCCTGAGCATCTCGTTATCCTTTTGTCTTACTTTGAAGAGGTCCGATTTCCTTGTTGCAACTTTAATGGCTCCGGCATGGGCTTTTACAAAAGAATCTGCGAGTATAGCAAACAAATCAATAGAGTTGGGTGGTAAGTTATAATACCATATCATGACACCTTTCGATAAAGTTTCTCCAAATTTCTTCAATAGAACGGATTCAATCTCGTCATCTTTTAAGTCATTTCCCTTTATTCCGCATGTGTACGAAGTGATGTGCTCATTAGGATCGGTGGTCCCATTGTATTTGGGGATGTCTAGCATACGAAATTTCTTAGGAATGGGTTTCAGAGCCGCACTTTGAGGGAGAGGATTCTACACGAACTTCTTCGAATCCAAACCCTTTAGGATCGGGGGTGCCCTCGATATTTGGTCAAACCGTGAGTTGTATGTTTCCACCTTTTTTGTCATTAGCCTCGATTTTCTTTTCACCTGATTCTATTCGTTTAATGAGATCTTCAAGCATCTTCATAATGGCGGGGTCAATCCCCGATTCATTAGTATTCAATTTCTTCGGTACATGCTCAACTCTATGAACAACCTCTTGTGATGTTTCGAGCTCAATTCTGGTTGATGCTCGATTCTGATTTTGGAGTTGTGCTATCGTAGCTTGTTGAGTCTACAACATTTCGAATATTACTCGAAGACTAATTCCGCCTTCTTCACCGCTCTGTGCGTTCTGATCGGTCGCTCGGGCATTTCTACGGACACTATTTCCAGGGTCGACGCCCAGATTTGCATTTAGGGTGACATGCGAGCTGACATCAAGGGGGTCTGCGATAGGTACTCCCTCATGGTCAACTAGAGGCACTTCGACCCTGAGGCGTCTACATTGTCGTTTTCTCCATGGAAACCGAGGCCGTCAACGGCGTGAGTGGGTACTGCTTGCGAGTTGGACATATGACCCTGAAATAAAAAATACTCACAAGAACAAGCGTAAAGTAGTGTGTGTTACGGAAATTAATACCAGGCAATCACTATTATCCTTAGCCCCACGGTGAGCGCCAAACTGTTTACCCTAAAAACTGGATAACAATTAAACTTATAATGTGGTTTTAAGGATACATGATTTTTACCTAATACCAATTGATAAATATAAAGATTAGTAATTGAAATTGACAATAAAATAAGGCAAACCAGTGTCACAACGTAATTAAGCTCTCGAGCTCGGATACCCTCGAACTGGTTAATACAAGAAGAGTAAAAAATATGATAAGCTGATGAGCAAGAGAATGTAAATTAAAGAGAGAATATTATATTGCTTTGATCTGCGTGACTGTGAGGTGTTTACAAATGATGGGGATTCCTCTTTTTATAGTAGTAGAATCCTAATTATGGTATAACTCTAATAACAGAAATAAATCCCATGATTAGTCTAAACAACCGCCCTTGATTTGATCTGTTCCGGGATTTCCGCCGTGACTTCAGCCGGTTACGGATATCTCGCCTTTCCGTTATTACGCTTCGTTCGAAGTTTGTTATATATGGTCTCGACCGTTGTTGGCCTCGATCTTGACGAGCACCCCGATTCTCGACCTCGATACCTTATCTTCGTGTTCTAACCTAATCCATTACGAGACTGACCCTCGACGTGATTCCCTGGTCTCAATTAAATGGCACAATCGGGCAAGCCATATTTTAACCGTATACAACAGAATTTTCAAGTGCATTGATAGATAATTCTTAATAAAAAGTAGTAGTAAGTAAGTCATTATAACAAGTTAAATTGTATAAACAATATAAAATTTTATTTATTAATTTACAAGTATAACATAATTTGTTTTTTTATGGAGTAAGTTCTTAAAATAAATTGCCTTAAAATATTATAATGTCCGACAATGTTGAAAGCAGTTACAGTAAAATCTGTCAATCCGACACCCATGTGACCGACAGCTTCCTGTTAAGCGTCATCTTCTGCAGACTCCATCCAACGGCTGACATTTCCTCTAACCTCGTAATCGACGGTCTAGATTCACCGCCGGCGATAGGCGGAAAGGCAGATTTAACCGCCCACTGTTCCCACTATAACCAGTATAAGCACATCCCCTTGAAAGCAGTTACCAAATGCCGCACATATTAAAAAAAAATAAAAAATAGGCAGCTTTAGTTTAATCATTTTCTTGCTAAACAAATACTATATAGTATATACTAAAAAGAAAAAGAAAAACGAGTATAAGAAATGTAAAAGTCTTCATATATACTAGAATCATATAATTCAAAGGAAATACCGAGAGAGAGAGAGAGAGAGAGCAGAGAAATGGAGAAGGAAAGAGAGAAACAGGTTTACTTGGCTAGGCTGGCTGAGCAAGCTGAGAGATATGATGGTATTCATTTTAAATTGTTTGATTTTTTTTATGCTGATGAAGTTGTGTGTTTGTTTGTGTATGTGAGTAGATGTTTAGTGTCAGTTCTCTGCTTTTGATTTGATGTTTAAGGAGGGTGAAAATTGAAATCTTTTTGGTTGCAAAATCTTGAGTGAAATACTGGGTATTCTCTGTTTTTCTTCTTTTGAGTTTTCTTAAAGTTGTCAATATTTTTGTTCATTTGCTTCACTTCTCTCCTTTTTTTTGCGTTTGAGGAGGGTTTCATTAATCTTTATTTGCAAAATCTTGAGAGAAATACTGGGTGTTCTTTTGTTTTTGTCTCTGGATTTTGTGCTTTTGAGTTTTCCTAAAGTTGTGCACCTTTTTTTTGGTTCAATTTGCTTTGTTCTCACTCTTTACACGCTTTTAACACGAGGTTGTTGATTGTGGTGCTGATTTCTGCCCTTTAGTTTGTAATGTATAATCCAGTATCTTTTCTCTTTAATTCCTATTATTTTCTTTTAATTTCACATTTTTTTAACAAATTAGACTGGAAATGGCCTTGAATAGTTCTTGACGTTCTATTATAGATGGGGTTTTATACTTCATGAAGACTGAATTAAGAAGGTTTAAATTTCTACCAGAATTGTTGTCTCTAAGAGTACTGGTTACTTCTTATGATCAATTAAGAGAGCTTTTACCTAGGTGTGGCGAACATGAAAACTAGTGGTCAAAGATTTGGCTTTTATTTGAGAATGAATCTGGATAAGAAGTTTGTCTATTTAATTTGTTTTCTAGTTTTTTTTTTGTTTTTATTTTTTTTTATTTTTTTTATTTTTTACATAGTAAGGCATGTTTTGTGTGTAGCTATAGGTGGAATATACCATCAAAGCTTTTTGAATCCATATTTCGACCCAAGAAAAAAAAAGCTAAGTTCTTGCATTACACTTTCACCACATCTTGTGATGGATATAAGGCAACGTAACAGAAATCAAAGTTTTAAGGTACATGATGTCAATGTTGAAATGTGAAAGCCTTTCTGATTATGGTCTAGGATAAGGTAAAGTGCAGAGGCCAGAGGAATGTAGAGTCATTTGAGCATAGAAGGTAGAGTTTTGGCTTGATCATGCTGGTCTAAGTCTATCTTACAGAATCTTTCTTAATAGAGGAGAAAGAGGTGGGAGATAGAGCTATTACGTTTAGAGGCCAAGAGTGCGAATGATAGAAGATTAGAAAGTTTGAAGTTTTCCAATTCATCATAAAAAAGCTACTGAGCTTACAGGCAAAGAATGCAAATGAGAGAAGACTTGTAGCTTTCCAATTCATGCTAATCTCATGCCATCTTTCATTTACTTTTTGATTTCTTCAAAGTTCTGATATTTATGCTTCTGTGCACTCTCTGCTTTTTGTCCAGAAATGGTAGAAGCAATGAAGACGGTTGCTAAGATGGATGTTGAACTGACTGTTGAGGAGAGGAATTTGGTGTCAGTTGGGTATAAGAATGTTATTGGAGCAAGAAGGGCTTCATGGCGGATATTGTCTTCAATCGAACAAAAGGAGGAGAGTAAGGGTCATGACCAGAATGTTAAGAGAATAAAGACTTACCAACAGAGGGTTGAAGATGAGCTTACAAAAATATGCATTGACATTTTGTCGGTGATTGATGAGCACCTTGTTCCTTCTTCCACTACCGGAGAATCTACTGTCTTCTACTATAAGATGTGAGTTGCTGATTTTTTCACTTGCTTTCTTTTCTTATATTTCCTTCCACCCCCCCCCCCCCATTTTTTCTTTTCTTTTGTCTGTGCGTCGCTCATTGATGTTTGTGATGGAGTTGAAAAGATATTTGCTTTCCATGTGATCGCTTATAAACTTATTTAACTTTTTTGTCTTTCTTTTGCTTTTGTCCCCAAAAATTGATTGCTGAAATTACAAGTTTACATCCTTTTACTTCATCTCCAGGAAGGGAGATTACTATCGCTATTTAGCAGAGTTCAAATCAGGGGATGATCGTAAAGAGGCAGCTGATCAGTCACTTAAAGCTTATGAGGTTTCTTTTGTTCCACGCTATCTTATTTGGCTCAATATTCTTCTATGTCTAGCTGCAGCATTTGTTTCCTTGTTGTTTATGATTACAAATTATTTTTTTATTTTATTTAGTTGTTTGTCTTCTTCTTAATTAAGCTTATTGCTCTATTTTTGTAGGCTGCTACTGCCACAGCTAGCGCAGATCTTGCTCCTACTCACCCAATTAGACTTGGACTTGCATTGAACTTCTCAGTCTTCTACTATGAGATTCTGAATTCACCCGAGAGGTTAGACAACCTTCTGAACAGAAAATCTATAAATGTTATGAATAGAGAGAAGCTGTTAACTTACTGTTGGTGTTCATTTATATCCCCTTGTTCCTCATTCCTCGTCTCATAATGAAGCTAGCTTTTGAAAAGGGTTTTCTCATTAAATTTTGACATTGTGAATCAGTAACCTTTTGAGGATATTGAGCTGCAGCACTTTCAAATAAAAGTATAGATAGAGTTTAAGAGCGAGGAAGAGGTAGTCTAGTGTAAAGAGTGTCAACCGATATTACTGGTAATCTACGAGTATTTTGACCTTTCTTCTTTATATTTGCACATGCGATCATGCCTTGGCAAGGTGATTTAACTTGTAATCTGCTTTTATTGTGATACTTCTCATAACTTATTTCATTTCCCTCTTTTATCTTCTTATAAAAAAATCCACCTCATACCAGGGCATGCCACTTGGCCAAGCAAGCATTTGATGAAGCTATTGCGGAACTTGATAGCCTTAGTGAAGAATCCTACAAGGACAGCACCCTTATCATGCAGCTCCTAAGGGATAATCTCACTTTGTGGACCTCAGACCTTGAAGAGGGAGGTATGTCTAATGGAATGCTTCAATCTTTTCTAAGTTAATTCCCTTCATTATGATTCGATGATGATTATGCACTAGATTTAAATGCCTGTTGCATTTGGAAAATAGGGGAGAACCTGTTGCTTTGGCAATTAATATTAGCTTCTCTTATGCTACCTGGATCCATGAGTTATGTTCTAGAATTCAATATATTGATTCGACTTAAAGGGATATATGATGATGGAATAAACAAAATGAGTGCTCCTTTTGAATCTTCATCAACAAATACGATTTATTGACTCATCCTTTTCCAGAACAAATTAAACATAAAGATGTAAAAGATTTACCTGATATGAAAACGATGTTGACCTGTGATTATTTTTACAGGTGAACATTCTAAGGGTGATGAGCGTCAAGGGGAGGTATGATTTCTAACAGTTAACTTAATATCTCTCTTATATCTGGTTTTCGAAGCTTTTCCATGTGGAGATGTTTACTACTTGTGTAGTAACTATTTGGTCATGGGAGTAACTCTAATTAGTAGTAGAATTCTCAGCCCAGTGAGGTTCCAAGGTCAAAATGCGGAATCGTGACTTCTTAGTTGTGATATGTACAATTGTGTATTTTTTGGCTGTAATTTTGCATAGGCTTTCAGGCATAAAGCATAACACAGAACCAACTGAGTACTGGAAATATGTAGGATTCTTTAAAATGTCTTTAACAATGTGATCTTCATGAAAGTATTTTACATTTTTTTGGGCTAAAATACTCCAGTTACAATTAGGTCTTTGTTACTCGGACTCTCCAAAAATGTCTACGGGTGCGTGTCGGATCCTCCATAAGTAATGCATTTTTGGAGGATCAGACACGGGTGCGACAACTTTTTGGAGAGTCCGCGTAGCATAGCATTAGATAGTGGGGACAGTTGAAGCCTGCCATGTCACATTAATCACCCCTTGTTTCTGTCTATTTGCAGAACTAGCTGAAGTATAATAGGAGACAAATCTTTGTGATGCTGGCTGGTCGGAGACATGTCAAGCTTGTGGAAAATCTTGGTTTTCATATAATGTTCAGAGATTCATGCCTATTGGCTTGTATTTCATCCTGCATACATAAACATTCCCAGAGTACTTTTCATTTTCAGTTAAAAATTGATTCTCCTTTTGCATGATGTGCAGTCCTATTAGGAATACAACCTACATTTAGAGGTGTCAAATGGGGGCAGGTTGGATCTAATGAACAAATGGGTTATGACCCGATCAGTCGAACATTGGCTCCAGTCAAAATAAGTTGGGTCAAGATGGGTCAATAACCAGTTATGACTAAACTCACCTAACATGAATCAATTTCTTCTCATTTTCTTATTTCTGCTTCTTTCTTGAAAAATAATCGAGTACTAAAATATTTTCTTAAACTGTTAGTTTAAGTTCGTAGAAATTTACATAAATTTCTATATTGAATTGTTGGATAATATTGACCCAATATATTGAATTTACATAATCGAATTTTTTACATGTGAACTTCCAGCATGTTGTTAGAAGTTCATATATAGGTGCTCCAATCTCCAATATATAACTTTTTGTGTTGCAGCAAAATAGTGGCTATTTTTTAATTACCACTTCGAAAACTGGTTAACCCATACTAGTTTAACAATTTAAACTTGGGCAGGCTGGACGAGTTAATAAAACCGGTTGATTTTGCCCCTTCTAGCTACATTTATTGTTAGATCCCGGAAAACTTCACTATGTAATTTAAGGTTTTGTGGTGTCAAGGCAGGTTAATACATTGTATTTTCGGAGTTTTGGGTTGAACAATGCGTTGGAGAGTTGAAATTTTTCGTCACGGCTATATCAGACTTTAGCCAGGCTGGCCCAGGCTTTAGGCTGGCGAGGCTAGGCTAAAGCCAGGCTGGACCAAGCTTTAGGCCGGCGACACCAAGCCTGTAGCCCGGTCCGAAAATTTTGGACTATCCATTTTTTTTTTTATCTTAATAACCCGATCCAACTTCGTTAAATACGCGCAATGGGTCATTTTTGAGCAAAAATTTGATGCTTTAGAGTGAGAGAGGGAGCCCTAGAGTGAGGGTGATCTTCATTAAAGCATTCTTCAATTCTTACACAAATCTTTGAAGATTAAGAAAGAAAAACACACTAGATCTTCATTCTTGAGGTAAGATTCTACACCCTAACCCTTAATTTCGAATTTTAGCTAAAGATGAGTAACTATCAAGAAAGTTTATGGGTATTGGAATTGTTATCTTGCTTGCATGTGTTATCAACGGGTGTAGGAACATTGTTGAGCTAAAAATGTTTAAGGATGGGTTGAAGGTTGATGAAATCCTCTATAAAAGGACCTTAAAGACTTAATGCACACCTAGTGTTTGATGGAACGCTCAAACGAGCTAAGATTATGAATATCTTCCTAATTTGTGTTCAATTTTGTTAGATCTCGAAATAGATTGGGATTGCTAGGATTTTCGAAACGTTGTAGTAACTTAAGGAAAGCTCAACCAGGTATGTTGGCTTAACTCCCTCTCTCGGAATTGAATTCCATAATGTTTCCGTAAGTTTACGTATGATCGGCCCAAACCCCCTAATTTCTATGTTCCAGGTTATCCCCTATAAACTCTAAAACTTAATTATTCCGAACGAGCCTTGTATTGAATGATAGATGTTTAGTTGCTTATTAAAATGCTATGGCTTTGAGTTTTACCTTAACTGAAAACTGGTATACCAATTAGGTGAGGAAAACTCGATATGCTTAATACTTCTAATTGCTCGCATGTGTACTAAATGTCATGATTGAGTGTGTCTAGTTGCTGATAAACTATAAAGATGTTTGAAAACGAATTAAATGAACTGAGGAAATAGAGTGTAGATAATGTCTATAATTGTGCCTAGTGAGGCCTATGAAATAAGAAAATATATGAAACATGTTACGAAATGAGCCTAGACTCAACTGTTTTAAGATGACTCCAAAAAGTAGAATTCGCCTAAAAACTCTATTGAGGTATGTGTGGCTAAAACCCCCTCTTCTTAGAAATTGAACCCCCATGGTGTTGTAACGACCCGACTTGTCATTTTAAGAATTAGCACCCCGTTCAGCGGCTTAAGACCTCAAGAAGCTTCATAGTGTGTATTATGACTTGTGTGTGTGGTCGAGTTTGGTTTTCGTAAGATTCAGAGTTAAATTTAAAGAAAAACAAAATCTTATTTTTGAAGCTCAAATGGAAAGAGTTGACCGGAGAGTTGGCTTTTGAGAAAACGGCCCCAAAATGGAATTTTAATGATGTCAATAGCTTCGTATGGTGATTTCGGACTTAGACGTGTGTCCGAATTTGGATTCGGAAGTCCATAAGATAATTCGGCGCATTTTGGCGAAGTGAGAAAGTTGGCGTGTTCTAATTATATTATTTTATATGTGGAAGAGGTCTATTACCATGATGGATACCAATTGTATATGATAGCAAGTGTACGATGCGTACTATAATATATATGGGATCTAAGGAAAGTCCTAAGTCTAAGCCAAGTTGGAAAATTTCATAATAGACTAAAGTTGCAAATGAGTACGCACAAGACCTAACTTTGGGCAATCATATATATACATACATATATATATATATATATATATATATATATATATATATATATATATATATATATATATATATATATATAAGGCTTTATGTGATGGACAACCTATCAAATGAATGATCTTTGAGTCTAGTTTCTAACGCTTCAAACCGTTTATCATTTGGACACTCCTACAAGAAGTTATGGCCAAATTACCAAACACTGGCAGAAGTTGTTCTACCGCGCCGCCCCACGCGGCGCCCGGCGCGCCGCGTCTGTAGAAAATTCCAGAATGTTTCGAAATGTCATTTCTAAACACTTTTTACACAACCGCCCCGCACCCCGCGGCGCTTGGCTGTACAAATACTCAGTTTTACGACCCGGACCCATTTCATTTAACTCGTTTAGGGCTCATATTTTGGGTATTTTCTGGTGTTCTAGAGAGAGGGGAGAGCGATTCTAGAGAGAGGAAAGGAAGGGCTAAGGATTTGCACCCCTCTACCTTGAATCAAACCTTGAAATCGCATCAAAGGGGTTGCTAGGACTTCGAGAGGTAAGAATTTCTTTCCCCAGTTCTTCAATTTCAAAATCTAACTAGAAATGAGTAATTAGTAAGATGATTCTTGGATGTGAGAATATTAGTTATTCTTGCTTGTAACAATAAGGTTGTGGGGAGATTGTTGAGTTCAAATAGGTAAAGATTGGGTTGAAAATGGTAGAAATCTTCAAAATTTTAATTGAAGATTTGAAAGACAATCCGATGTCGGAATTCGATAATTTTTGTATAGTTGAACTCGTATCGGAACGGATGTTCGGATTTTGTGAGTTTTTCTTGGATTTGGAACATGGGTCCCGTTGTTGAATTTTAAAATAAATTTTGAATTTTAATTCGGAATATTAGTAATTTCATATGGAATTAATTCGTACGATTTATATTGAGTATATTAAATTATTATGAATAGATTTGAAGCTTCAGACGAATTCGCGAGGCAAAGGCATGTTGGAATTTTGAATTGGTTGCAAAACGAGGTAAGTGTTTGGTATAACCTTAGCTTGCGGGATTAAGAGTTGTGTCCTATTTGTTATGTGTTATTTGTTGAGTACGACGTATAGGCATGATGACGAGTATCTATACGTTGGTGTCAAGCATGCCCGTGAGTCTTATACTTTGATTAATGTGACTCCGTTTCGTATTGTATATGCTATATATGATACTTTCTATTGAGGTATGTGACTTGTGGAAGTATTATTGTTAATTGAACATGGTAGAACGTTGACTCAAGTTGAGAATTTAATTTTTGAACATGGTAGAGCGTTGGCTCAAGTTGAGAATTGAATTGTTGAACATTGTAGAGCATTGGCTCAAGTTGTGAATTGAGTTGTGAAGTAAACGTGAAAGAAGAAAGGAGAGAGAGAATCATGATCTTGTCTCCTTTGCCGGGATGTTATTGTTTTGTTGTTGTTTCCCTTGCCAGAATTTGATTGTTGTACTATTGTTCCCTTGCCGGAATTTTATTGTGATTTCATTTATTTCCTTGCCCTTATTTCTTGTGATTGCTGTTTGGGTGAGGAAGAATGTTAAATTATGAAGGGTGATGTCGTGTATGATTTTGTGAGGAAGAGTGTAAAGCACAGAGGGTGATGTCGTGCCGCACAATGTACAATTCCGTGCCGATTACATTGATTTTACGGTGAGGATGAGAGTAAAAGAACGAAGAGTGATGCCGTGCAGTTTATATTGATTCTTATGGTGAGGACGAGAGTAAAAGCACGAAGGGTGATGCCGTGCACTTGTCCTTGATTTTTCCTGATTCTAATTGAGTTATGTTGTCCTTTACGTTTATTTACTGATTTTCTATTGTTACTTGATTTTATTTCGATGTTATAGATTCCCTTACCCTATTTGCCTTGTGTTTGTTGCTTGGGAGAGGAAGAGCATAAAGCACGAAGGGTGATGCCGTGTATTGTTTTGGTGAGAGAGTGTTAAAGCACGAAGGGTGATGCCGTGCACCTTCTGTTTGCTGTGTTTACTTGTTATTAACAATTCAAGTGTGTTAACTGTTTAGATCCCTTTACTGTTGGGATCCTTTGTGTTGGAATCCATAGTGTTTACAATACCTCGCTTTATCTTTTTTATATGTTCAATACTTCAAATTTCAGCAATTGTTACAATTTTAACTCAATTGATTTCTCAACTAAATTTTTCTTAAACTGTTTGAGGTTGTACTTTACTTAAAAAGGAATTCTACTATGTTTTGAATTATTGATTTCTCGTATTAAAGGTAATGCTTCATTCGATATTGTACTTTAATTGAAAATGGTATTTTCTTTATCCAATGATTTCTAAAAATAACTTAATCTTTTCTTGTTGGTTTCCTAATTGCGCTGGAAGCTGTACTCTACTTTATGTTAAGTGAATGAGGCTCCTTGAACATTCTTAATTGTATTGGGTTATGGAACCTATGAACTGAGTAACATGAGGATATTGTTGTGCAATGTGAGACAGAAATATGTGGGCACAAGGTGCCGGGGAAAATATTATGATTTTATTTAATAGCACGTGAGTTGTCCGTGCGGTTGTGATATAAATATGGGCACGAGGTGCCGTGAAAATATGAAAGTGGGCTGAGACCTATATTATTTATGATTATAAAATGAAGCGTCACAAGGTGACCTTTACTCGAAAGAATTATATTCGAAAGATGCTTATTTGAAAGATATTTATTTGAAGGAAATATATTCGAAATATATTTATTGAAAAGCATATTATCTTCGAGATTATTACTTGAAGGATTTATAGGCGAAAGATTTATATTTGAAGGACTTGATTAATTGATTGCACTTGTATGTATTATTTGTTGAGAAACATTTATGGTATTCTTGTTGCCTACTTTTTATATCACCGGTGGATCATTGTTGCCATCATTGTTATTTGCTTCCTATTATTTTTGTACGCTATATTGCACATGTTTATTTGGTAGTCTGGTCCTAGCCTCGTCACTACTTCGCCGAGGTTAGGCTAGGCACTTACCAGCACATGGGGTCGATTGTGCTGATACTACACTCTGCACTCTTTGTGCAGATCCCAGGCTGTAGACTTCGGACCGCAGTGAGATTACTGTTTCTTGTTCATCAGGCGACCCGAGGTAGTCCTGCAGGCGTCCGCAGGCCTTGGCGTCTCCTTCTATCTACTATTCCTATTTCTTTCATGTATTTCCAGAGACAGTGTTCTATTTATTCTTTCAAACCTTTATTTGTAGTACTCCTAGGCAGTCTGTGAAGTTGTGATACCAGTCTTGGATATATTTGTTATTGATTGGTATTAACAGTATTATTAAAACTTTACAATGCAGCCTTCTTCTTATTCCATTCTGTTGTTATGTAATTGTTGGCTCTTAACTATTATCAGATTAAAAATGGAAGCAAGGTAGATAGTTCAGTTGGTTGGCTTGCCTAGCTTTCACTAGTATGTGCCATCACGACTCCCGAGGCCGGGAAATCCGGGTCGTGACAGGTATCCATGCAAATGTTGTAAGTTCCGAAAATTGATCGATGCAGTGTTTCCTATTTCAAATGAATTTGTGTTGCAAGAATATATGTGCAAGGTGTGTCTCAGTGCTTTCATTATGCTATTTTGTCAATTGAGAATGTGTGAAGAATGTGGAACATGTGCTAAAATGCCTAGACTTCGAGTCGAATTTGAATTGAGATTGTTATGTCGAAATATGTGAAATCCTCTTTATGCTTACAACTTATAATTGCTCTTCTATGTGCCTATTATCTTGAAATGAAAGGTTTAATATTGAAAGTGACAATGATGTGAAATGTGGGGGAAATGAGCTTGGGTTATGAAATGTGACCTAGTGCCAAGTATGATGTAATAATTGTGGCCCCAAATGCTAATGAATTGATATATGTGAATAAATGTGGAATGAGATGATTGATGGAAACATGGGAATGTCTTGAGTAAGACGGCCTAAACGATCGGGCCGTGATCGGACGCCATGCCGCACACATGGTGGTACTGTACTAATATTGAAACTGTAAAGTGATAATGAAATTGTGATTGAGGTACATGTCTCAAATGAGACAACCTAGCCGATCAAGTCGTGATCAGACTCCGCGCAAGAAAGCGGTGGTATTGTGGATGATGTTGAAACGAGAATTGAGATTATAAAGAATGTCTTCAGTGAGATGACCTAGCCGATCGGGTTGTGATCAGACTCCGTGCCAAGAGCACAGTGGCATTATAAATAGTGGCATTGTGAACAGTGGTATTGTGGATAATGGTATCGTGAACTGTGGTATTATCGGTACTAAAGATCTCCGAACTAAAAATATGTATTACTTTCGTATTTTGAAAATTGTTATGTTTCACTTGGGCATTTGTTTATTATTCATGGGGACTTGTTGTTTCTATGTCTTTCCTTTTCTTGTATGGTTATTCTATTTTGAAAGATGATTTTTAGCTTTACATACTAGTACTATTCGACAGTACTAACGTCCCTTTTGCCGGGGACGCTGCGTTTTTAATGAATGCAGGTGGTTCCACAGTAGGCGGCAGTGACCAGTGATAGCGGTACGCTCCTTTCAGCTAACTTGGTGATCCTCACTTCATTTCGAGGTCCTGTGTCATTTTGGTTATCGTATACTTTGTATTTTGAGGTATAGCCAGAGCCTTGTTGCCGGCATTTCCATATTACTCTTCAATTGTACTTAGAGGCTCCGTAGGCAGGTTGTGAGTGGTGTTTGATATTGGAAATTAAATTAGAAATATTTGTATTTGGCAAATATATTTTTCTTTATATCTATAAAAATTGTCATATTTTGGATATTATAGTTGAAACGACTAATGGAAACAAAATGGAAGTTGTTAATGAAATATTTACAAAGTATGATTAATGGAGTTCATCACCTCTTTATTCATGAATTAGTTTGGGTAGAATGAAACCTTGCAGGTTTGCTCAGTCGGATTTACTCGGTTGAGCGCCGATCGTCTCCTCGATTTTTGGGGCGTGACATTTATGTACTTGAAGCAAAATGTATTTGTGTTTCATGGCTTCCATACAACACTCGTCGTCAGTGCTACGAGATCAGGAAAGTAAAGTTATGCTTCAGGCTATGCGCTTGAAAACATTTTTTATACCACTAAATGATGTGGTGCAGTGGAAGTGACTGCTCCTCCTTTAACCAGAGGTCTCGGATTCGAGCCCTGGGTATGGAAAAATCCTTGGTAGGGAGCGCTTCCCCCCGAATGAGGCCCTACGCAGCGCGAATCAGGATATAGTCGGCTCCAATGCAGGTACCGAATACCGGGTGGGAAACCAAAAAAAGAAAACATTTTTTATTCTTATATTTTTAGCTATGAAGTCAACTTTTTTATGGGTTGTTTTTTAGACCGTGAATACCAGAAGTAAAAATCTTCATAGGATGGTGTCTCTCAATGAGAGCCACATAGTAAAAATTGAGATAATACATAGAAAAATTTCCCCAAAGTGAATCATGTTTGGTTCTGAGAAGGACTTTTTGTGGAACCCAAGAGAAAGGATTTCAAAGGCTTATGAAATTTTCTGGGTTTCTCATAAAGGAAAGCATGGCCTGTATTCTTGATCACCACAAGTTCAGCATTCTCACCTAAATGCCTGCCACCAATAATATTTACATGTTAGTCACAACCCCAAGAAAACATAGTAATAAACGATTATTTATGTAAATAAAATTACACCTAACCCAGTAGGGGAAATGAACCTTTTCAGTCTGTGACCTAGTTGTAAAGGAAATATTTTGTCTTGATCTCCCCACACTATTAACGTTGGCTGTAAAGAAAGCAACATTATACTAATTAGGAAAAACAATAGTAGCAATGTTAATTAGAGTATTGTAGACCGTTACGTTGTTGAAGACAAGGAAAAAGCCGTAAAACCTGAGTGATCTTAGGTAGATCGGAAAGCTTCCTGTCTTTCGCAATTGCAAGAAGCAACTCTTTCTTCTCCTTTACATAATCTGTAAACATTTCCTGCTCATGACACCAAATTAAAATTATCATTCACCAGAAGAAGAAACGAAGAAAAGTGCTTTCCAATATTTTGTGTTAGGGGAGTTAATTTTTGTTGTACTACTCCCTCGTCACAAATATTTGTCCTTTTTCCCAAATTGAATTTGTTTTGATATATTTAACGTTTTGAAAAAAATTAGAAGCATTTGTTACTCTTTCCAAGTTAACCCTTATTATTTCAGTTAGTGGAATGTTAATTAATCGCCAAGTATTTAATGGAGAGATAACATGTTATTTAGACAAATACTCTATGATAAGGCTATTAAATATCTTTGTAAGGACCTCACAAAATCTTAGTCTTAAAAGACAGATACAAGGATGTCAAAGTCTTGACTCTTGACCTCATTTGGTTTCTCTGTTCAATAAAATCAGATATTCCTTATGAGTTATGACAAAGATGATCATGTCCACTTATTATTATTTCATATATAAATTGATTCTAGCGATGATCTAACCGAAATTGGTTTAGGTAAGCAACACATGAAACGTTCCATTGGCCAACCGAATCCGCCAAGGCCTGCAATATCATTTTTGCAATGGTACATCTCTTTATTTGATGTTGTACTAAGTCATATTAATATATCATGATCAAGTCATAAATTAAGATAAGAATATATTAATTAACTATAAGTTAGTAACAAAAGTGTATAAAATATGTCATGTATTTATTAAATTAATATAAACACATGCGCAAGTAATTAAGTTTCTACCATCGCATCTTGAGGGCAGCAAAAAATGGATTAAAGATACTAATTAAGTGGGGATTTGGCATTGATTCACTTCAATTTGCTCGATCCTTTTGGTAAATGCAAGAAGAATCAAGGTTTTTTCCTTTATCTACCACTAAGTTCAATCCAAACCAACCACTAAACCACATAATCCACCCAACTTATAGAGATTGTCTCGTTTGGAGCTTTATATTCATTTCTTCACGTTCAACTAATTAATTTTTAAATGGGGCCGGAGTAGTTTGTCATTTAATAATTGATATTTTGAGATTTTACAATTATTATAAGTGATTATGATCCTTATGCGGTTTATCTTAAGGAAAAGAAGTTTTTATTCTACTCTAGCATAACATGCTTTTTTTATTCATGTTGCAAATTCCGAACGTGGAACCACAAATGATTTTGTGACCTATTATAATTTTTTGTTTTGTTTTTTGTTTTGTTTTAGACAAGCAATATCTGAAAATAAAACACGTTCTTTATAGGTTTATTTTTTATTCAAATTGTAAAGAGTTATGTTAAATCATTTCCTTCTTTCTTATTCTAAGATGTCGTCTATTATAAATTTAAAACTCTGTTATTTTGAAAGATCAAAAAAATACCGAAACATTAAATTGGTAGATCTGCATCTTCAACTGCCCGTGAGAACGCATTCAATGTCTTTGCTTCAACTGTATATAGTTGAATTAAATAAAAATTATCTTCCTTTCTTTAATCTTTTGTGCTAGCATTGATTGGAGTACAAGAATTCTGTATGTCTTTCTGAAATAAAATTAATATTTTTTAAAAATTACAAAAAAATGACAAGTCACAAAATTAATAATTCAAAATATTTAAGTCACATATTAAATTAGAAAGCAAAGTTTCACAGAAAATCAAAGTTTCACAGAAAATCTCGTTACGCTTCTCATGGTAACAGTGCTACGTACATAAAGTAGTTATATCATATTGTCAATTTTATTTTTCAGATAATTAGTTAACTAATAATTGTAGTTAATTAAAAGGCAGACAAAGATGTAAGAAGAACTAATTGGAAAATGAGACACTTACATCAATGAAGTCAGTAAGCAAGCAAGAAGGCAAAACTTTCGCCGGAGCTTTAACGAACGTGTAACCCATCAACTCTCTCATTTGCTCCGCCGTCTGCGGCAGCAGAATGTTGGCCGCATCCTCCACACTGTTCACCGCAAACAACCCTTCTTGTAAATCCTTCTCCTCCAAACAAACTCCGGCACAGCAAATCACCACTTTCTCCACACAATTCTTAAACTGCGCCGCCATATTATACGCCACGAACCCACCGTAGCTCAGCCCAACAACGCTCATCTTCACCACCGAGTTTGCCTCCATCACGCGCTTCACGCACTCAGCCTGAAATGACTCGGACCGATCGGGTAGGGTCGTGTAGGAGTCTCCGAAGAATACTAAGTCGGGGACGTAGACGTTGAAGTGTCGTGAGAGGATTCGTACCGTTTCGCTCCATTGCCACATGGAGTTGGCGCCGAACCCGTGGATCAGGACCAAGTCGGGTCGGGTTGATTTTCTTGTTTTGGGTACCCAACAGTGCATGATGGTGCCATCTTTGAGGTCAGTGACAGTAGATCGGAGACCCCGACTGCTGAAACTGGATTTGAGGCATCTGTTCTTTGTAGCCGTTAAGCTAAAACACTTGGGCATCACTGATATAAGATTTCAGAACATGCACTATGTGTTTGTGTGTTTTATTGTGAAGAAAAGGTTAATTGTGGAAAATTCTACTTCGAAAGGGAGAAAGTGGAAAGTAAAAAAGGAATTCTCCATATTTATAGATTATTTGCAGACTGTAGAGGTCAAGGGTCAAAGGAAATATTTAAATAGTATAATGAAGTGTCCATTGCTCTTGGCTCCTATTTAAATAGTATAATGAAGTGTCCATTGCTCTTGGCTCCTCCCCACGTCTTAACCATGAATATTTTGGGGAAAACAAGAAGAAAAGCTTAGCTTTATACACTAATATATTTTCATTTTTACCAAACCTTATTTCTTTCATTTCTCCGTTTCTCGAACCCGTAACTTCTTGGTCATGTAATATTAATAATGAGCACCTGGCTGCCCTTTACTTACTATGTAGCAGGAGAATTGAGAAGGGAAAGGAGCTAGGACAGTAAAAAGTGAATCCAGATAAACTATTCTTAAAACATTTTCACCCATATCATTAAACTATATCCTTTTGCAGTAATATTCTTTATTTCAGCTCTAGATTCTTGAGATGAGGTTTTACCCCACGCTAGAAAATGGATTTGAATTGTGATTTCCATTTCAAGCGAGATCACCAGTTTTTCTCTTGAATTTAAAGTTGTGTACAGAAGTATATAAATTTTTACAACTTTATCTGCAATAGATATCTATTCATAACAAGTCTAAACTTATAACCTAAACAAACTAAAGAATAATAACCTGTTATAATCGACCAAATTAGACGGATAATTAAATTATTTTACATTATGTAACTTAAACAAAAATAAATAAATCCTTTTTCCTTAGCTAAAACTGTGGAGGCCGGAGTTTAGACAGCTTTTCGTAACGTTTATAAATAAGTGGTCTAGATATCTTTCCGGAGAAATAATTTGATACGCAGTTGTCATCTTAAGAATCTTGTTTTTTCCCCTCAAATTTCTTTTTTTGCTTTAAGTGTGTATTATTTTATTTTAAAAATCGAAAAGCTATTACTAGAGTATTTACTGTCTAAATAAGCACCATGCAAAGTGGTTTGAGTATATCATGTGACATATACTTAATATTAAAAAAGGGAAGGAATCTATATCCGAAAATGTTAATACTTCCTTGTTGGATATTCTTAAAACCATTAATCATTTGATAATCAATATCTTGGGAAAAATAGGATGAGCTTTTCAAAGATAAAAATAATTTTGACCAAAGCT
This sequence comes from Nicotiana tabacum, assembly GCF_000715075.1. Taxonomy (NCBI): domain Eukaryota; kingdom Viridiplantae; phylum Streptophyta; class Magnoliopsida; order Solanales; family Solanaceae; genus Nicotiana; species Nicotiana tabacum. Next base: position 41,159,597 of record NC_134095.1, read on the forward strand.
ATCCAGTTGACGTGAAATGATTATAAACCTGAGAAATGTAACCTCAGTCGGGCATAAATAAATTAAAATGTATTTTACATGTTTAAAATTTTGGGTTATTATATATTAAACATTGTTGAGCTAATTTTCCTTTCCAAAAGCATGAGAATAAAGGCGTTTAGCATCCGAAACTTCTTAACGACTGGACAAAAAGAAAGGAGGATGAATTAGAGCATCATATGCTCGACCTTTTACTTTTAATGTGGAAATTATAAGAAACAGTATTTTCGTATTTCAGTTTTCATTTTCACGAATATTAAAAAGAATTCTCGACTTTTTCAATTTTAGTCTAACATCTATCTAGAAAAGAAGATTCCTGAGTTTTGAATTCTTTTAGGAGACTTTTACTTCTTTCTTTTCCCAAATTTACTTGTCTTATCTAGAAACCTAAAATTAGAAAGTTCAATTTAAGGAGAGTATATGTAAGACAAATTTATCTGTCACGTGTGTGTGGATATCCTCAGCAGTGAATGTCACTTGATATTGTTATTCTCCTTTTAATATTCTTTTTTGGAAGAACGGATTGTTTATCTACACGTGGATGTAGGTTGGCTTACTAAATCACGTTAAATTGTATACTTCTATTTTATTTTATTGTTTCCTGTTTTATTGCCATTCATAAATCATAATTTGCTTTGTTAACTTCATAAACTATTTTAAATCCTAGATGTGAAAGAAACAAGGAGAAATTTCCAGCATTAGAGCCTTGACAGCCACATAATTTTCACCTTTGGTTGCTTGTGTGTATGATTCATTAGATTATTCAGCACAGTCTTACCACATTCGACAGCTGCAAGCGCCAAGGTTGAATAAAGAATAGTTTAATATAGGGCGTGTTTGGTACGAAGGAAAATGTATATTTTCCTGGAAAATGAGTAGTTTTATCACTTATTTTCTCTTATTTGGTGGAGTAAAAAAAAAAATTTCGGAAAATATTTTTTAATGTGTGTTTAGAGAGTAGAAAATATCTTTCAGGAAAATAATTTTTTATGCTACTTCCCCATGTTTCCTATGCTCCACTCCCCCCGGTAAAAACTTACCCGCACCGAATGTTTACACCCAACATAGTTAAGTTAATCATAGGAAACAAATTAAGGTATATTATGAGTCTTATTTTTAATAAATATTTTTTTTTCAAAAAGATAATATTGTCAAACTCAGAGTAATTACTAACCTCAGAAACATTAGGATTGCCGTCACGTCCTTAGCATCTTTTAATTTGTTGGAGTCTTGTGTTTTTCGTTCTTTCATTTCTTCATTGCAAATCAAAAGGGTAATTTGGAAGACGTACTGATTGGGGAGTACAAACTAAAAGCAACGGATTGGAGTCTAAACTTTGTACTCTAATATGTACATGTGCATATGAGAGGACTAAAATTTCGATCCACAGAGGGTGGATGGAAGAAAAGAAAATTTTGTTTCTATAGTCAGATGAATAGAACCTAGTAGAGTGCCCTATAATTTGGTTGGTTAAGATTAAAATATCATAGTAATAATTATAGGAGAAGAAAATTATTTTTCGAAGTTCGTAATGGCCAATGGTGGCCTATGGGATAGGTTGACGGTACTGTTTAGAAGGTAACAAGGAATAGCTAGCATGATTATTAAGTATTCATATTATTAATTAAGATCATGTGCAAATTAACTAAGGTTAAATACTAATAATTGTAATTAAATAAAGTAATATGTGTCATTTGTTTATTGGCCGGATGTAAACACCTGGTGCGGGTAAGTTTTTAACCCCCCTCCCCCCGCCCCCCGGCTCCCATACACACAAACCCAAAGTGACTATGTGCTGCTTTGCTTTTTCACACAAAAATAACGTTGAAATTTGTGCTACATAACTAAAAAGAAAATACTATTTTTTTTTGGTTGAAAAAGAAAGTAATCTTTCTACAACATGAAAAAGTACTCATTTTGTTAAAATGAGAGAAAATACTTTTTGTATGTCATGAAAAGAAAATACTTTTTACTACATTATTTTGTTGAAATGAAAGAAAATACCTTTTGTTACATAATAAAATAAAGTACTTTTGTTGTTGAAATGAAAGAAAATAGATTTTTACATCATGAAAAGAAAAATACTCATTTTGTTGAAATGAAAGAAAGTACTTTTTACTACATTATTTTGTTCAAATGAAAGAAAGTAAATTTTCTATATCATGAAAAGAAATTACTTATTTTGTTGAAATGAAAGAAGATACTTTTTATTACATATTTTTGTTGAAATGAAAGGAAATACTTTTCTACATCATGAAAAGAAAGTATTTTTTTTGTTGATATGAAAGAAAATGCTTTTTACTACATTTATTTTTGTTGAAATGAAAGAAAATACTTTTTCTACATCATGAAAAGAAAGTATTTTTTTTTTGTTGAAATGAAAGAAAATACTTTTTCTACTTCATGAAAAGAAAGTACTTTTTTTGTTGAAATGAATGAAAAATACTTTTTTACATTACGAAAAAAATAATACTCATTTTGCTGAAATTAAAAAGAAAGTACTCTATCTACAACATGAAAAGAGAGTACTCTTAATAATATTTCTATTTAGGGTGGGGTAGGGCAGGGTTGTGGAAGGGTGGGTGGATATGGTGGGGTAGGTGGGATAGGGGTGGGGGTGGGTTATAGGGTAGGATGGGTAGGGTGTGTGGGGGTTGGTGGGATGGAGAATAGGGCGGGGAAGGTTGAAGAAGAGTTTTGGAAAATGTTTTCTCTTCTTTTGATAGGGAAAACATTAATGAGTTCATGAGCAGGGGCGGCCCTTCCATAAAGCAAATAAAACAATCGCTTTAGGCCCCATATTTGTGGGGGCCCCATTTTTTGTCACACCTAATAAAATATTTATAAGTTTAAAAAAGAGTTTTGTAAAGTGAATTTTTTTTATTTCTTTCTAATAAATATAGAGAAGAAGGATTTGCAACTGCTATAATTTCTACCAAGAAAATTACACCTGAAATGAATATCGAACCCGAATTTTATAAGAAACGTGTGATATATAGGAAGTAACAATTTGATGCGAAGTTGATAATGAAAGTCCAAAATCTTTCGAAGAGTCCTTTAGAGTTGATTACTTTTATACATAATAGACAAGACTATTTTTTCACATCAAAATAAATTTGAACAATTCGAAGCATATGAAAATATTTTTGGTTTTCTATTTAGCAGTAAAAACTAAGATCACTAGATGTTGGAAATTTGAAAAAATATTGCTTAATCTTGAATGTTCCTTAAAGCATAATAATCAATTTGATATTGATGGTTTAGATTTATTTTCTGAATTAAAAATATTAAGGAAAATATTACAATTAGAAGATAATAGTTTAATTATACACTTAATCAAATAAAAAGAATTAATTCTTTTCCAAATGCCTAAATTGCTTATGAAATAATGTTCATAACTCAAGTTACCATTGCTTCAGCGGAAAGAAGTTTTCAAACTTAAAATTGATAAAATCTTATTTAAGAACGACACTGTCACAAGAAAGGTTAGGTGGATGCCCTATATTGTCAATTGAGAAATACTAAGAAAATTAAATAATTATGTATCTAAATTAAGCTAAAAAAAAAATAGACATCAAATCAATTTAAAAAAAATTAAAAAATTAAGGCCCCTCGCAAAGTTTGGCTTTAGGCCATAAAATTCATCAGGCCGCCTCTGTTCATGAGGAAAAGGTTTTCCAAAATATTAAAGCTAACCAAACATGTGAAAATTAAAAAATATTTTCCGGCTTCATACCAAACACACCCTTAGTTCAAGTGAACATATTTATTCTCAGAATTTTCAATATTTTAACGCAAGAAAAACGAAAGAAAGGAAAGAGAAAAAAAACCAATTAAGGATTTAGATTGGAGTTGACGAGTGGTTGTCGTTAAAGGGCGGTGAAGGAGAAGGATAGGTTGTTGAACAAAACTAAGATCTACAATTTTCTACAACGTTTTATGACTTTTCTCATAATTTTCTTTTTCAAATTAAAGGAGCATGCTTAATATGTGAACTGTGTACTTGTCAAGCTCCATCCTTTCTCGTTTTGAAAATTTATGTTAGGTAATCAATTAATTATGTAGATCATAAAGTCATGCTTCACGAGCTAGTTTGACAGTAGTCATATAAATATCCAATAATTATCCTTCATATTATTTTTATGATTATTTAATCATCTAAATTTATCATTTATATCAACATAGTGTTTCAGTGCATTTTTTATAATTACCTTTGCATTTTTAAGGCTAAATTGCATATCTTTGCAATAATAGCCCATATTAATGTATATTACATTATTTATGCAGAAAATAATTTTTTATATATTTAAAATGTTAAGTAACTATTTTAAATTATTTTTAGTGCACAAATAATATTTATTTTTATTATTTTTATGAATTATTTATTTTTTAAAATTGGATATTTAAAAAACTAGCCTAAATTCCTACCCAAATTCGGACCTAAAACTACCCAATACACCAACCTAATACCCTTGGCCCCAAACCCATTAGCCCAGTCCCATACCCATTTTTTATACCCGACCCAGGACCATTTAAATCAGGACCGTTGATCTCTAAGATCAACGGTCCACGTTACATCTGCCCCTTTAAACCTAACCAAACCCCTAACCCTAATCATTTTACACTCCCGCCGCCCCAGAACACTCTCGTCTCTCATCTTTTAAGAACCCTAGTCCTCCACCTCACCAAAATTCTCTCCTAATCCCGTTTCTAATGGGATTTTCTTCCCATTCACTTACCATTTCGATATGTTTCCACTATTGGGTGATTATCTATGGTATTACCTAGTACTTGCCTAAACATGGCAAGTACTCTTACTCTGATTTTGTCCTATTTGACTTTCGTCTCTTGGATTTGGATGACTTTGAGTCCAAACGCGTTATTTTGTACCGATTCTCTTGTATCTTGATGATTCGTACTTAACCCTAAAGGTTAGGGTTTCAGATTCTCTATTCACTCTATTACCTGTGAATCTGCCTATTTTTGTCGATTTCTTTTACTTACTCAAATTATGGTTTTAGATCTTCTTCAATCGAACTAAATCTTGCTCAATTCTATGTTTCTTTATGAATAATCTCCTGTCTATGTCTATTTTTATGCTAATATGTGATTCTTGCATTTATTTTCTGCCGATTTTATGGTTAACCTAAATTTAGGGTTTTAGACCCTTTTACTTGAACTAAATCCGGTTCAATTCTGTGGTTTTTTGAATAACCCCATGTCTATGTTCATTATATGCATTATGTGATTCTTTGCCTTATTTTCTACTGATTTTGCATATCTTTACCTAAAATTTAGGGTTTCAATTTTACTGACTTAAGTACTTGCCTTTTGGTATTTAAAATAGCTATGCTTATGTTCTAATTTTGGCACTATTTAAACTCCTCCCCACTCTCCTTTATAAACCAGAGGTTCTGAGTTCAAAAATCTTTCACTACTATACAAAAGTTGTGTGCTTCTGCTCTCTCTTGAATAATTTTGCTCTGTGTTTTGATTCCTGGACGGCTGAAAGCCAAGGTCAGAAATCCCCAAGTTTTTGCTTCTGTCTGGTGATATCCACTGCATTGTTGGATTCCTTTATTCTCTATTTCATCTCAACTGGTGAGTTAATAGACCCTCTGCCATTTCATTATGATTGTTCACTCAATGTGTTACTTCAACTTATCTATGTTAGCCTAATGTTATTACATTGTGGTTTGAAACATGCTTAAGTTTATGTTGGGTTTATTAATTAGATTTTGCTTAGAACTCTATGCTATTGATGACTATCTATTAAAGTCAAGTTTGTTATAAACCTGTTTGTGCACCTTACTTGTTCCTATGAACTAGTTAGCCATGTATAAGTCCTTTCTATGACACCAATGTTTGCACTTAATCTAATCTGGATCTTCTGTTATCACTATGAATCTGCTTATGAACTTTCCTTGTTATCATGTGATTAATTCCTAAAACTTGACCAAGTTTGCCTAAGTTCAAGCATGTCTACTACTTGTTTGTGTATATGTGTTCTGTACCTTCAGTGAAACTCTTTGACTATCTCATATTCTTGTACTATCTGGCCTTTCTGAATCCTCATTCTTAGTTGGCTGAAAGCCAAGGCTGTTTAGGTTTTGTCCTTGACCTCCCTAGTGTGAGCACTGCTCGGGGTCTATGTGAGACCTTTGTGAACTCTGACACACTAGGATTTGGTCCCTAGTCTCCCCCTAAACTGTTTCTGATCAATTTCTCTAGTGTGAGATGTGATGACCTTTAGGTCAAGGTCATCACTTGTGTGCAAGTGAATTCAGTGTTCTGAGGCCTAAAAACCTCCTTTTACCCCACCTTGATTTACGTGCATGGTCCGAACCTATATCCGGAAAGCCTTCTATGTGAAAATATGAGAGATAGAAATTCTAGAGTTAAAATTTAATTATGGTTGACTTTGGTCAATATTTTGAGCAAACGGACCGTGATCCATATTTTGACGATCCCGGGAGGTCCGCAGTAAAATATTGGACTTGGGCGTATGCCCGGAAATGAATTCCGAGGTCCCAAGCCTTAGAAATTAATTTTTGAAAGAAATCGTTTTACTGAATTATCTAAGAAATAAAGAAAAGAATCAATGTTTAAAACCACTGTTATCGGGCCCGTATTTTGGTTCCGGAGCTTGGTACAAACTTGTTATAATATTTGAAAGATAACTGTGAAATTTGGTAAAAATGGAGTTTATTTGACGTGAGTTGGACTTCCGGTTTAAGAGTTATGAACTTTGAGAATTCTTGATGAAAATGTTGAGTTTTGAGGTTTAATTCATGATTTTACATGTTATTTTGATGATGTGATCACACGAGTAGGTCCATATGATGTCTTTGAGTTAGTATGCACACTTGGTTTGGAGTTCCGAGGGCTCGGGTGAGTTTCGGGTAGGTTCCGAGATGTCTTAGGCCTAAAACATAGTTGTTGCAGGTTCAGAGAAGTGGAAGGCCACTGAACAAACTAGTGCGGTCCGCACAAAATGGAGTGCTGCCGCGGAGGGGCCTGTGCGGCCACACTAGATTTTGTGCGGACGCGGTGAAGAAAAATTTCACTGGTCCGACTTCGAAAGCCTATATCTTTTGATCTACAAGGAATATTAAGATGATTCAAAAACGAAAGTTGTAGCTCTTCTTGTCTAGTTTCCAGAAAAGTAAGAAAATCACAATTTGGATATCTATAGAGAAAGTTATAGCCACAATACTAAAGTATGTTACTGCGGTCCACATGGGAGCTGTGCGGTCCGCACAAAGGGTCTGGGAGGGGTATATTAAGACGGTATTTTCAGTTATTTTTCATTTTTCAAAACCCAAAAAATATAAGAGGCAATTTTTCAAACAACCTTTCTTCTCCAACACACTGGTAAGTGATTTCTAACCCGTTTTCTTCAATCATTAAAATCTTTTCACATGATTACAACTCAAAATTAATAATTTTCATGGGAGAAATTGGGTGTTTGGGGTAGAACTTAGGTTTTTCAAAAAATGGGGATTTGGACCTCGATTTGAAGTCCAATTTCAAAACAAATTATATATTTGGGTTCGTGGGGGAATGGGTAATCGTGTTTTGGTTTGAACCTCGGGTTTTGACCATGTGGGCCCGGAGGCGACTTTTGACTTTTGGGTAAAACTTTGGAAAACTCATTTTCATGCATTGGAGTTGATTCATTTAGCATTTATTGATGTAATTAAGTAAATTGTGGTTAGATACTAGTGGGTTGGAAGTGGAACCAAGTGGTAAAGCAGTAGTTGAAGCTTGATTGTGCTCGTGGCTTTGAGGTAAATGTTTGGTCTAACCTTATCTTGAGGGATTAGGAGTTATGTCTTATTTGTTACATGTTAATTGTAGAGTACGACATATAAGCATGGTGACGAGTATCTATACGTTGGTGTCAAGCATGCCCGTGATTCTTGTATTATAATTGTTATGACTCCACTGTGGTTTATTGCGCTTCAGATGTTATTATCACCATTGTTCCCGTGCCGGGGTGTTTGTTTGATATTAATGATCCCTTGTCGGGAGGTTTGTTTTGATAGTATTGTTCCCTTGCCGGGATGTTGTTGAAATATCATTGTTCCCTTGCCGGAAAGTTGTTATATTGCTCTTGTTCCCATGTCGGGATTTCTTGTGACTATTGTTGGCTTGTAAATGGGAGCGGGTGGTATGCCTGCCACAAGATATAATAAAATGGGAGCGGGTGGTACACCTACCACAAGATATAATGAAATGGGAGCGGGTGGTACACCAACCACGAGATAAATAAAATGGGAGCGGGTGGCACGCCTGCCACGAGATACATGAAATGGGAGCGGGTGACATGCCTGCCACGAGATACAAGAAATGGGATCGGGTTGCACGCTTGCAACAAGACGTGAAGAGAAAGTGAAATCTGCCTTTGTTTTCCTTATTCTTGTTAGTGGTTGGATTTTGATTCCTTTGTAATTCTCTTGATATTATGTTTTTACCTGTTATTCCCCCGAAGCATGTTTCCCCCTCCCATCTTTACTTGTTTATTCCTGCTTTACTTTATGCTGTATATTATATAACTGCACAGGTTTATTTGGTTGTCTGATCCTAGCCTCGTCACTACTTCGCCGAGGTTAGGCTAGGCACTTACCAACACATGGGGTCGGTTGTGCTGATACTACACTCTACACTATGTGCAGATCCCGGAGTATCTCTTGGACCGTAGTTTGGAGGCTACCTTCAACCCACGCAGAGATCCAAGGTAGACCTGCAGGCGTCCACAAGACCCTAGCGTCTCCTCTATCTTTTATTTCATATTTCATCTTTTTGCTTCCAAAACAGTGTGTCTTTTATTCTCGGACCTTGTATTTAGCAGTCTTAGACCATCTGTGACATTGTGACACCAGGTTTTGGGTGATTATGGCTTAAGTAGTTGTAATAGCTACAAAATCAGATATTTTATTGTTTTTCTTCCGCTTAAATAAATATTCTGCTATTTATACATTATCACTTTATATCTGTTAAAAAAAATTAATTGGATAATGGAGTAATTAATTTAAAGGATTGGCTTGCCTAGCTCACATTAGTAGGCGTCATCACGACTCCCGAGGGTGGAAAATTCGGGTCGTGACATGAGCACTGCCCTGGGTTCTTGAAGCCCTTGGGAACTCTAACACGGTAGGGATTTGGGTTATGTATGCTTAGCCTTGATATATGGGTGAATCACTCAACAACTGGTTATGTTGTGAACACGAGTTTTGGAGCTGTTGTGGGTTGAAGGCCTGGCCTGTCCAGGTGTATTTGTGCATATTGTAGGCTCCCTATAGTTATACTTATTCTTTAATTTACTACATTCAATTCTGGGTCTGTAATAACTATTGTAATAACATTTTAGGGTGTTAGTGAAATTAGGAAATGGATTTTGTATACTTGCAACAAATTGGGTAAAAATCCTGCCTATAGGTTCAACAATGTGCTATTGCATGTTCAGTTATCGTGTGTTAGAAATCAAGCCTATAGGTATCCTATTATATTCAGCCATTATATGTTAGCAATCTTGCCTATAGGTTCAATACTTGGTTTAATCGTTTTAGAAACCATGCCTATAGGGAATTGTATATTCAATGTGTGTGCAAAACCTCATTCACATGCTGTTCTATTTACAAATTATAGAAATCATGTCTATAGGATCTAAAATTAGAATAAATTGTAGAAAGCATGCCTATAGCTTTGAATAAGTTTAATTATCATTTTTGCCCGTTCGTTCATGAGTTTCCAAACACTATGCTATTACTCTCACAAGAAAACCTACCTATAGGGTCAAATAAGTGATTTTGAATATGTTTCTGAGATTGCCAGTATTTATTATCGCGTAAAACACCTAGATGATAATAGGCTAGATCTAGGCAATTTGGCGATAGTTTATGCTTCCACTTGATTATATTCCAATATCATAATATGGTTAATTGATGAAAAATAGGCTCTAATTGTGAATTGTATACATTTCAGGTTGAGGAGCCTATGAGATGCCTTAAAGGTGTGATAGGAACCATTTTGGAGCAAGAAAGACTCCTCGGAACTGAGTACGCTTGAAGACGAGGAACAGAAACGATGAAACAGAAAACTGGACATGCGCGCCTAGGTGCGCGCCCGTGCTACTTTTAGCGCATCCAAGACAGAATTCTCAGCCAACTAGCGCGGCCAGATGCGCGGTCGCGCTAGTCCAAATTTCGGGAAGAATTATTTAGGGGCAAAATTGAAAATCTGGAGGAAAACCCACTTAACCTATATAAAGTCAAGCTCGCCCAAGGAAGTTTTTTAGAGTCTAGTGCAAGAAATAGAGAGGCAAGAGGCAAGGAGGAGATTTGACCATCAAGTTCTTCTTTTCTTCTCTTGGTTTTTGCTATTTGGGATGAAATTGAACCTATTTGTGATGAACACTAGTATGAGTAGCTAAAACCCATTGTTCTAGGGTCATGGGTGAAACATGAATGTTGTTGTTTGAAGTTTAATTTGACAAAGTTGGTTTATCATCTTGGGTTGTTTATTTAATTCTGCTTTTAATTATTTTGCTGAGTAGCTAACAGTGAAATACTATTCACAAATCTTTAGTTGAACTCGAAAGTGAGAACTTTAGATTGCATATAGAATTAAATAGAGCAAGTTCTTGAACCCGAGCCTCGGGGAACGAATTAGCAATTGGGATAGACATATACCCAATTGCCTTGCTTGGTTGAAGTACAGGAATTGTAAATGCATCCTTGTTAATCTTAATTCCATAGACATATAGGCATTGAGTTAACTTGAATAGGCAAGTAAGGACTCGACAGATTCTTATGAGTAACATTAACCCTGTTAATCAACAATCCAGGTAAATCGATTAGTCATTTTAAGCTAAGAACATCACACGATTGTTAATTAGCCTGTGACCCTGGAATATCCTCTCCTACTGTTTGTTACTCGGAATTGTTATTTGTTTGGTTAATTGCTCTAGTTAGATTATTGCTTGGTAATTAGGTAGTAAAACAATTACATCTCTATTTTGTGGAAAAAAACCTCTTGAATAGACAAATTCATTGAGTTTGAATTAGTCAACAGTTAATCATAAGTCTTCGTGGGAACGATACTCTACTCACTACTCTATTACTTGACGATCACGTGCACTTGCGTGAGTGTTTTTGATCGCAACAAGTTTTTGGCGCCGTTGCCGGGGACTTAAAAATTAGCTACTTGACTGAATTGAGCCTTTATTATTTATTTATTCGAGTTTTAACTTTCAGTTCACTTTGTTTGTGCTAATACATGATTTTCTATTGAATGCAAAGAAGTAGAAGCGCAAACAATCTCCTTCCTCTCGATCCCGAAATTGAACTAACACTTCAAAGATTGAGGAGGGAGGTGGATGCTAGAACCAGAATTGAAAGAGAGTTGGACATCGTAGTTCAACCACAACCAATTGGGATGGCAGGTAATGAGGAACGCGCGGTGATCGAAGCCGCAAGGCCCAGTCTGGCTAATATGACTTAGGCTATTGTGAAGCCTGATATCACTAGGCACTTTGAGCTAAAACAATACATGGTGCAACTGATCCAGTCCACAGGGCTATTTGTGGGCTTACCTCATGAAGACCTGCAGAGGCACATTCAGAATTTCTTGGAAATTATGGATACTTACAATTATCTGAACGTTTCCAAGGACTATGTCAGGCTGACACTTTTCCCCTTTTCACTGATTGGGGAAGCTAAGGAGTGGTTGAATAAGGAGCCAGCTAATTCAATCCGCACCTGGGCTGATCTGGCAAGGAAATTCTTAATCAAGTTTTTCCCCACTAAGAAAACAAAGGTATTGAGGAGTCAAATTCTGGGGTTCGAACAACGAGCTGGCGAGACACTTCGTCAAGCATGAGAAAGGTACAAGAAGATGCTCAGATACTGTCCTCATCATTGCCAGACAGACGAGGTATTGGGTCACACTTTTGTAGATGGGTTAGATGATGCTTCAAAGATGAATCTTGATTCAGCTTGTGGGGGTAGTTGCATGGCCAGACCGTACAGTAAAATCCAAATCTTGCTGAATAACTTCACTGCTAATGATAATAACTGGCAAGGTGAGGGTGATTCACGAAAGGCAGTTAAGAAAAAATTAGTTGGGTTACTTGAGCTCGACGGAGTGTCAGCCATGAGAGCCGATATTGCAAAACTGGCCAATCAGATGACTAGGATGACAATGCAGCAGCCACAGAGAATGCAACATGTACAACAAATGACTATTTGATGCGAACTCTGTGGCGACAGTCATATGAGTGATGTGTGCCCCACGAATCCAGAATCCATCTATTATGTGGGGCAACAGAACAGAGGTCCACCGAATCAGCATGCACAATACATGAATTCTTACAATCCAAATTGGAGGTATCATCCCAACTTCTCATGGGGTGGAAATCAGCAGAATCAGAATAGACCCCAAGGGAGTTTCAATCAACCTCAGAGACCACCCCAACAAATGGAAGAAAGTACCAATGATTTGCTAAAGAAGTTGTTGATTGACAATCAGCAACTCAGGACCGACTTCAGAAATCTTGAAAGGCAAATGGGGAAGTTAGCAACAAATCAAAACACTAGACCTGCAGGCGCTCTCCCTAGTGATACAGAAAAGAGCCCTCAAGTGAATGCAGTTACACTTAGAAACGGGAGGGAGCTAGAGGAAGTGCCAAAGAAAAAGAGAGACAAGCCCATACCTGAGGGAGAGTTAATCCCTAAAGTGACTCACGAGCCAAAGAATGATGCTGAAATTCTAGAGCCAGTATACGCCCCAAGGCCACCACCACCTTTCCCCCAGAGATTGCAGAAAAAGAATGATGATCGCATGTTCACAAAATTTCTCTCTATGTTGAGCCAGGTTCAACTGAATATCCCACTTGTTGATGTACTTCGTGAAATTCCAAAGTATGTGAAGTACATAAAAGATATAGTGGCTCACAAGAGAAGATTAACTGAATTTGAGACAGTAGCACTTACTGAGGAGTGCACTTCAAGGGTCCAAAATAAGCTCCCTCAAAAGCTTAAGGATCCTGGCAGCTTCACGATTCCTGTGCACATTGGTAATATTGATGTGGGCCGTGCTCTTTGCGATTTGGGGGCGAGCATAAATCTGATGCCCCTGTCTTTGTTCAAGCAAATGGTCCTGGGAGCCCCAAGGCCCACTACTGTGATATTGCAGCTGACTGATAGATCGATAGCACACCCTGAAGGGGTGATTGAAGATGTGTTGCTGCAGATTGGGAAGTTCATATTCCCTACTGATTTCATTATCCTCGATTATGAGGCTGATGAACTAGTTCCAATCATATTGGGGCAAACTCTCTTAGCTACTGGTGATGCAATTATCAAAGTGAGAGAGGGAAAGATGATTTTGAGGGTAGATGACGAGGAAGCAGTTTTTAATGTCTACAAAGCAATCCAACTTCCCCGCCACTATGAGAAACTCTCAATGATATCTGTTGTTGAGGCTGATGAGCAAATTCAATCTCCGAGTGTATATCTAGACGATTCTCTGGAGAAAGCACTTATGTTGTTTGATAGCTTGGGGGCTGATGAGGAGGTTGAGGAGATGATGCACATCCTTGATACATCTTGTGTGTACATGCAAGGGATACACCCCTTTGAGCCTTTGAATAGGCCAAAGGGACCTCCTCCAAAGCCGTCAATTGAGGAAGCCCCAAAATTGGAGCTTAAGCCTCTCCCACCTCACCTGCAATATGCTTATTTGGGTGACTCTGACACTTTACCCGTTATTGTTTCTTCTGACTTGTCTAAATTGCAGGAAGAAAAGCTGTTGAGAGTGCTACGTGAGCACAAACGAGCACTTGGGTGGACGATGTCTGACATTAAGGGCATTAACCCAGCCTTTTGCATGCACAAAATCCTCATGGAGGACGGACACAAGCCCAGTGTATAGCAACAACGCCGACTCAATCCAATCATGAAAGAGGTGGTAAGAAAAGAAATGATTAAGTGGCTTGATGCAGGTATTGTATTTCCTATCTCAGACAGCAAATGGGTAAGCCTCGTCCAATGTGTACCCAAGAAAGGGGGGATGACTGTAGTAGTTAATGAGAATAATGATTTAATCCCTACAAGAACTATCACCGGGTGGAGAATTTGCATTGACTATAGAAAATTGAATAATGCCACCCGGAAGGACCACTTTCCCCTCCCCTTTATTGACCAAATGCTTGATAGATTAGCTGTCCAGGAGTACTACTGCTTCTTAGATGGTTACTCGGGGTATAATTAGATTGCTATAGCCCCAGAGGACCAAGAGAAGACCACCTTTACGTGTCCTTATGGCACGTATGCGTTCAAGAGAATGCCCTTTAGTCTTTGTAATGCACCTGCGACCTTTCAAAGGTGTATGATAGCCATTTTTACTGACAAGGTTGAGAGGTTTGTGGAAGTGTTCATGGGCAATTTTCTGTGTTTGGATGTTCTTTTGATAACTGCTTGATGAACCTTGATAAAGTACTTGCTAGGTGTGAAGAAACTAACTTGGTGCTAAACTGGAAAAAGTGCCATTTCATGGTACGTGAAGGTATAGTTTTGGGGCACAAGGTGTCCAAAGATGGTTTGTAGGTGGACAAGGCAAAGGTCGAAGCAATTGAAAAATTGCCTCCACCGATATCTGTCAAAGACATTCGCAGTTTCTTGGGCCATGCATGTTTTTATCGTCGTTTCATTAAAGATTTCTCGAAAATTTCCTCTCCATTGTGCAGGTTGCTTGAGAAAGATGTCGCCTTCCAATTTGATGATGCCTGTCTGAAGGCATTCGAGGAGCTGAAGGGAAGGTTGGTGACTGCACCAATCATAATTGCTCCGGATTGGGAGCAGCCATTTGAGTTGATGTGCGATGCGAGCGACTTGGCTGTTGGTGCTGTCTTGGGGCAAAGGAGAAATAAAATCTTCCACTCAATATTCTATGCGAGCAAAACTCTAAATCCAGCTCAGATGAACTACACAGTCACTGAAAAAGAGTTTCTTGCAGTGGTGTGGGCATTTGACAAGTTCAGGTCATATCTTGTGGGGACCAAAGTCATCGTCTACACAGATCATTCAGCTATCAGATACATGTTTTAGAAGAAGGACGCCAAGCCAAGACTGATTCGGTGGGTCCTACTCTTATAGGAGTTTGATTTAGAGATACGAGGTCGCAAAGGAACAGAGAATCAAGTGGCTGATCACTTGTCCAGATTAGAAAATCGGAATCATGTAGCTGAAGGGGGTGCAATTAAAGAAACATTCCCTGATGAGTAGTTATTAGCAATCACCTCAAGCACAACCCTATGGTACGCAGATTATGTGAACTTTATTGCAAGCGGGGTGACACCACCAGAATTGACACCTAATAATAGAAGAAGGTTCCTGCATGATGTGAGGCTTTACATGTGGTATGAGCCATTCTTATACAGGCTCTGTGCAGATCAGTTGGTGAAGAGATGTGTTCTTGAGGAGGAGATGAATGCCATACTTCATAGCTGTCACGCTTCGCCATATAGAGGTCATCATGGTGGAGACAGGACCGCCCAGAAAGTGCTACAATCAGGTTTCTATTGGCCAAAATTATTTAGGGATGCACACGCCTTTGTTAAAATGTGTGACAGGTGCCAAAGAACCGGAACGATCACAAGGAAGCACGATATGCCACTACAAAACATTCTGGTAGTGGAGCTTTTTGATGTGTGGGGGAATTGACTTCATGGGACCATTTTCGTACTCCAATGGTCATAGGTACATCTTGGTGGCAGTCGATTATGTGTCTAAGTGGGTGAAGTCCATTGCTCTTCCCACTAATGATGCAAAGGTGGTGGTAAGCTTTGTTAAGAAGCACATCTTCATACGCTTTGGAACTCCCAGAGTGTTGATCAGAGATGGAGGAATGCATTTCTGCAACAAACTGCTGAATAATGTTCTTGCAAAGTACGGAGTCAAGCACAACGTTTCCACTGCCTATCACCCCCAGACGAGTGGTCAAGTGGAAGTATCAAACAGAGAGGTGAAGCGGATTCTTGAGAAAACAGTGAGTGCAAATAGAAAAGACTGGGCAGGGAAGTTAGATGACGCATTGTGGGCATATCGAATTGCATACAAAACTCCCATAGGTGCTTCTTTGTATAAGTTAGTTTATGGGAAGGCATGTCACTTGCCCGTCGAACTTGAACACAAGGCCTATTGGGCAATTAAAAAGCTGAATATGGATGGGGACTTGGATGGCGAGAAGTGGTTGCTGCAACTCAACGAGCTTGATGAGTTTTGTTTGCACGCATATGAGAATGCCAAATTGTATAAAGAGAAGACTAAGAGGTGGCATGACAAGCACATTCAACATCGAGAGTTCAGGCCAGGGCAAGAAGTTCTTTTGTTCAATTCGAGGTTGAAGTTTTTTCCTGGAAAGCCTAAATCTTGTTGGTCATGCCCTTTTGTTGTGGTAAGTGTGAAGCCTCATGGAGCTGTGGAATTGCGAGATATGAGTTCAACTAGTACTTTCTTGGTGAATGGTCAAAGGATAAAACATTACTGGGGTGGTGACTTTGTACGTCACAAGACCTCGGTGGACTTGACAGATGCTTGAGAACGTGTTGAGTCATGCCGCGACGTTAAATTAGGCGCTAGATGGGAGGCAACCCATTGAATTGTTGTAACCGTTATGCCACGACGTTAAATAAGGCGCTGGTTGGGAGGCAAACCAACGATAGTAGTAGTGTTAATTTTGTATTTTAGGACGAGCTAACCAATGCAGGTGACAAAGGGTAGGTGCTAAGGCAAATGAACGAGGTAAGAACAGGTGAAAAGTTGAAGAAAAAAATCGCCCAGATGCGCGCCCGTGCTACTGGACGCGCTACTGGGCACGCTACATTGCAAAGTTTCTGCCTTGGCCATGCTAAAATGAGCGCGCTCGTGCACTTGGACGCGCTACTAGAGTGACCGCGCTACTGAACGTGCACCTGGGTGCGCTAGTTGCTCAACGTTTCTGTGTTGGCCGCACTAAAATGAGCGCGCTCGCGCACCTGGGCGCGCTAGTTCCGTCAAAAGTCCGGCGTTTTTGTGTAAATTTTTTAGTTTTTTATATTTTTTATTTGTTTAATCTATAGACTAAATTACCCCCCTCTACTAACCCCCTCCCCGTCTCTTCTTCCCCTTCAAACAAAAAACCCCAGTCAAACACACACAAAATCAAAATCCTCTTCCCCCATTCTTCAAATCGAACCCCACCAACAAAAAAAATCCCTGCCCCAAATCCCTTCCCCATCTCATGACTCCTTCCCCCCCCCGAGTTCACTAGCATCTTCCCCATTCTCCTTCACCACAGGTATGAGCCCTAGTGTTTTTTCTTCTCTTTTTCTCTCTTTATTTTTCAGATTTGTTTGTTGTATTCTTATGCTTATGTTGTAGTAGTTGTACCTAGATTTTGTGTAGAAATTGGTGCAATGTGTTTTGGTGTTGGTGGAGGATCAGTGTGGGGTGGAATCCCACTTGATTTGTGTTGTTGGTGAATGTATGTGGGTGGTTCTTGTTCTAAAAAGCTTAAAAGGTGTTGTGAATGCCTAATGCCCACAAGGTGGTTGTGGAAAGGTCCCAATGAGCATGATTATGTAATTGTGACCACTTATGCGTGTGAAGTCTGAGTAACCGCATTAAGTCACAATATTTTTGTTGGGCTGGGCTAATGTGTTCCCGTTTTGTAGGCATCATGACTCCATCTAGGAAACGACGTACCACAGGAGCCTCATCGAGCAGCCAGGCTGGTTCATCTAGGTCACGAGGGGCTGCACCTACACACTGCTTTGATAGTTCCAAATTTGTTTCGGCCAATGGTCAGGCCCGCTTTACGGAAAAGGCTCGTAAAAAGCCAATTCCGGAGAGAGGTATTAACGTCAGACAGCTCCAGAGACATTGTCCTCACATGTACGAGGAGTTGGTGAGGCAAGGGTTGCACACATTCATCAATGAGCCCGGTGAGGGCAATGCAACGGTTGTGCGGGTATTTTATGCGAATGTGCCGGAGCATGATAATGGATAGTCACGGTGCGCCGAAGGGCAGTGAATGCTTCTGTTGAGGCGATACGGACGACCTACCAGTTTCCTCCACCTCCAGTTGTTTATGATGACTTCTATGAATACGGCCGCAACCCAACGAACGAAAAATGAGCGCGATTCTTTGAGACTATTTGTGCACCCGAGAAAGAAGTGGTTTGGATGGACTATGGGGAGAAGTTTCACTCCTCAGCACTCACCTTTGAAGGGAAGTGCTGGTTGTACCTCATAAACAAACGCTTGATTCCGTCTGACAATACTACAGAGGTCCCCGCGCTGCGTTGATTTGGTGCTTTGTAAATGGTCACGACTTCGACGTGGCCAAAGTGATGCATGACGAGATATTCGTCCGCAGCCAAGTCAAAAGGTATGGGTTCTTTTTCCCTTCTGTAGTTACTCAACTATGCAGGGATGCTCAGGTGCCCGAAAATCTAGCTGTGGATGGGTTGGTGAAAAGGGAAGGCCAATTCCACGTTGATAAGGTGACCACGGGCAAGGAGCCAGAAGTCGTTGAGGAGGGGGCGAGAGGTGGCCGGTTGGCTAGTTGTGATTCTAGTGATTCTGATGACAAGGAGGATGCTGAGGAGAATGTGGGCGACGCACCACAAGCTCAGGAGCAAAATGTGGCAGCAGCAGGACCATCTGGGACTGCAACATCTTCGGGAGCTGCTCGGGTGTTCCGTTTCATTTCTATGGAGGCAGAGATGGCTGGTTTGTGAACCTCCATGAATGATTTGGGCACCCGCGTGGATGTGTTAGTTGACCGACAAGCTAAGTTGAAAACGAAATTCATGGGTTGGCTGCGAGCTCTAGGGCGTGCGTGCAACGTAAACCCGAAAACCGTCTCCGACCAGGAGTGAACCCTCAGGGAAGTTCCTTTACCTCACTGCTCTTTCAAATTTTAAGCCATGGGGACATATCTTCATTTTTAAGTATGGGGTGGGGATTTCTTCAGTGTATATGGTATGTAGTTGTATCGATTGACTGTTTGTTTTGTTTGGTTTCATTTTGACTTGATAGTTTTGATGATGATTGAGTAGGAGTCGTTTGTTTAATTTAGATAAATGGCTCGTCCCGACGATGGATCCCTTTCGGCGGGGTTCTTGAGGGACTGAGTCGAAACAAACAAAAATTTGGAAAATATGTAGACTCTTCCTGATGACGGATCTTTTAGACGATTTTCTTGAGGGAAGTTAGTCTAGAGAAAACACCAAAAAGATTTTTTTATTTTTTCTTAGGTAGTGTAGCAACTCCCCCTTGGTTTTTCTTTAGGCCACGGTTCTTTTCCAAGGGTTTAGCTTGAACCAGGTATATGTAGTTTTTTATTTTGTTTTCTTTTTTGATTTGTAGATTAGGTTAATGGGCTACAAGCTAGAGAATCAAAAGAGAACCCATAGCGTTGACACACCTGAACACAATAGACCCTAGAGTGTAACGCTTAGTCTTATTTGTTGAATCTCACTAAAAGTGCCTTAATCTGCATGTTTGTTACTGAATTGAATGCTCGTAACGGAGCGTGTTAATGAGCTGATCTGAATGAGTCATATGCCATGTGTGGTGAGTTTTTGTGTAGTCCATGTATTGTACTTGTGTCTAGAACTTGCCCGGTATGTGAGTTGAAGCGAAATTTTAGTTGATGCTCGGTTTGAAAAATAATTTTAGGCTTTCTTTGACCTTTTTGAGCTTAATTGCTTATCACAAATAACATTTATCCCTAGTTAACCCTTTTGAGCCTATAGACTTTTGTTTGGCACCCGCATTACAAGCCTATACCCTTTGTTCTTAATTGACATTGTTTTGATCCTTTTACCTCTTAAAGCACTTTAATTGTGAGATGAGTGCTAAAAGAAGTAAGAAGGAAATAAGTGTAGGGTGGCTTTTGAGTGGAACCAATAAAAGGAAGAAAGGTGCACCTGTTTTGTAGAATAATACACCACTAGCAGAAAGTGAAAAGAAAAAGAAGAATAAAAAAAGAGAGAGATGAATACATTGTGTCTTGTTCCAGCTAGTGGGTATGAATTAATATATTGCTTAAAGAAGAAGGGAGTATTTGTAGGGTGATATTGTTTGTGAAAGTGAAGTGGGTTGAGGAATTTGCACGAAAATTGCTCTTGTGATGTGTTAAAGTGCTTGAGGGTTAGTCACTATTCCTGAATATATCCTACCCGTCCCTTAGCCCACATTACAACCATGAAAAAGTCTTAATTGATTTTGGGTCGAGCAAGCCTATATTAGTAGAGATTTACATTAAGGGCAAGCTTATGGTACCAATTGCATGCATGTGACTTCTTTTGTGAGGGTGAGTGATTTCTTTGATATATGTGAGTATATGACTCAAATGTGTGGATTGATTTCAATTTGCATTGATGTGATTGTGAGGGCATATGATTCGTGACGGAAAAGTAAGTCTTGACTTCTGTGTAGAGTATGTTGAGGAAGTATGAATATTGCATGGCACTTGAGAGTCGACCTTTGAGGCTAGGATTGTTCACTGCTAGGCGTAATGTATGTAAATTGTTCTGGGTGTAAAGCGTTAGGGGAGATGGTTGAGTGGAGAAACCTTTAGAATGCATAGTTTGATTGCTCGAGGACTAGCAATGAATTAAGTGTGGGGTGTTGATAATAGGCTAAATCTAGGCAATTTGGCGATTGTTTATACTTCCACTTGATTATATTCCAATATCATAATATGGTTAATTGATGAAAAATAGGCTCTAATTGTGAATTGTAACATTTCAGGTTGAGGAGCCTATGAGATGCCTTAAAAGTGTGATTGGAACCATTTTGGAGCAAGAAATACTCCTCGGAGCTGAGTACGCTTGAAGACGAGGAACAAAAATGATGAAACAGAAAACTGGACATGCATGCCCAGGTGCGCGCCTGCGCTACTTTTAGCGCGTCCAAGATAGAATCCTCAGCCAACTAGCGCGTCCAGGTACGTGGTCGCGCTAGTCCAAATTTCGGGAAGAATTATTTAGGGGCAAAATTGGAAATCTGGAGGAAAACCCACTTAACCTATATAAAGTCAAGCTTGCCCAAGGAAGTTTTTTAGAGTCCAGTGCAAGAAATAGAGAGTCAAGAGGCAAGGAGGAGATTTGACCATCAAGTTCTTCTTTTCTTCTCTTAGTTTTTGCTATTTGGGATGAAATTGAACCTATTTGTGATGAACACTAGTATGAGTAGCTAAAACCCATTGTTCTAGGGTCATGGGTGAAACATGAATGTTGTTGTTTGAAGTTTAATTTGACAAAGTTGGTTTATCATCTTGGGTTGTTTATTTAATTCTGCTTTTAATTATTTTCTTGAGTAGCTAACAATGAAATACTATTCACGAATCTTTAGTTGAACTCGAAAGTGGGAACTTTAGATTGCATATAGAATTAAATAGAGCAAGTTCTTGAACCCGAGCCTCGGGGAACGGATTAGCAATTGGGATAGACATATACCAATTGCCTTGCTTGGTTGAAGTACAGGAATTGTAAATGCATCCTTGTTAATCTTAATTCCATAGACATATAGGCATTGAGTTAACTTGAATAGGCGAGTAAGGACTCGACAGATTCTTATGAGTAACATTAACCCTGTCAATCAACAATCCAGGTAAATCGATTAGTCATTTTAAGCTAAGAACATCACACGATTGTTAATTAGCCTGTGACCCTGGAATATCCTCTCCTACTGTTTGTTACTCGGAATTGTTATTTGTTTGGTTAATTGCTCTAGTTAGATTATTGCTTGGTAATTAGGTAGTAAAACAATTACATCTCTATTTTGTGGAAAAAACCTCTTGAATAGACAAATTCATTGAGTTTGAATTAGTCAACAGTTAATCATAAGTCTTCGAGGGAACGATACTCTACTCACTACTCTATTACTTGACGATCACGTGCACTTGCGTGAGTATTTTTGGTCGCAACACTAGACATCATGCCTATAAGTTTAATCTCCTTATGTTTAATATCAGTAGGCAAATCATACATGTTTTGGAAAGTATAATGGCTTTTGCGTATAACTGTCTGCTGATATAAATCCAGATTCATATAGAGATCCAGCCTGTAGGTTTCTATAATCTTAACTATTTAAAATCAGCAAGTGTCTTTGTTAATCCGACTTGCATGCATTTGTTGTCTAATTGCGGAGGTCAACTTGAGCCCTTACTTGCTTATAAGTGAAAGTCCAATGTGTTTTGTATGTCGTCTAGCTTTTGACATTTTTGAGCAGCCTAAGTTAAAGTCTAGAACCACCGTGAAATAGAGGTCCAAATGCCTCCCGGATCATAGGCATGAGCGGGTAGTGCACGCATAAGATACGACGTAGAATTGACTAGTGCGCTTCAGGTAAACAACTTAAAGATAGTAATTGGGTAGTAGGAGATGATAGTCTGTGCCGGCTGAATAATATGAGTAACACCCCATCTCGAGGGAGTTACGAAGTATTATTTATGTTACATGGGGTGATCCTTTAGGCTAAAAAACTTAGGATCCCTCCTTCCTTGTCTTTCAATCAATTATTCATGTTTAGTAATTCCTTGTTTCTTAGCTTTGATCACATAGACTAATTCATATAATTGAGTTCGGCCGAGACCCACAATTGTGGACCTCGAAGAGTGCCTAACACCTTCTCTTCGAGGTAATTTCGAGCCCTTACCCGATCTTTGGTGATGTAAACTGGTCAAATAAAGTTATTTGCAAATAGGTGCCTTAATGCACCTTAATCCGTTAGGTGACGACTCTCTCTTTTAAAACCCTTCCTTAAAAGAGTTGTCACGTGTGGAAACCCGATTTTGCGAGAAAAAAGGGGCACGATAATTAATATGGTAAAATAAGGGTTAATTATGATTGATATTGATATATGGTGGGATCATAGTCCCCATCCTTTTTTAGCTGTTCAAATTCATTCAGATAACTTTGTACTTATTTCAAACCTTTATGTGTATTACTCTAGAGGCTTATGCACTTGTGACATCAGGTTTAAGGAATTGTAATAGACGTTAGTAATTTAGCTTCGGTATTTATACTTAGAACATATATGTTATTTCAGTTCGTTATTAATGTTATCGTTTAAGCTGCTGAAGAAAGTAAATTGTTCTAACGTTGACTTGCCTAGTAAGTGAAATATTAGGCGCCATCACGATCCCGACAGTGGGAATTTCGGGTCGTGACTATTTCAATTATTCTGTCATTATTATAGACTGTGTACAGGTTTTAGCGTAGGTGACTCGCCTTAGCCTCGTTACTACTTCGTCGAGGTTAGGATCGACACTTACCAGTACATGGGGTCGATTGTACTGATACTGCACTCTGCACACTGTGCAGATTTTGGAGACCGTCCCAGCGGTCGTTGTGAGCACCTAATTTTTGCCCCACATGAAAATAACTCCTAAAAATAGGCCAAAAATAATTTTAATGGATTTTAGAAACTTTTCTTCATTTAATTGCATTTAATGCATTTTTAATATTTTTAAAATCATAGAAAAATCCTAAAAAATTATTACATTTTAATTTCATACCATCTTAGGTTCAATTTGTATTTAGGAATTAATTACATTTAGCAAAAATCAAAAAAATGGCAATTTTTACATATTTAGATTTTAGTATTTAAAATTAGCATTTTTCTTTAGTTTTAAGTCAATTAGTTGTTTTAATGTTAGTAATAGATAAAGAATTTTAATTTTTACAAAAATAGATTAATTTAGAACTTAATTAATTTAATTTAGGATTTCAATTAATTAAAGAAAAGAAAAAGAAAAAACAAAGAAAAGGAAAATAGGAAAAATATATTTTGGTCTTATTTCTTTTAAAATTGGGCCAATTCCTAAAATGACCCAAATTAATTTTAAATCCCGACCCAATTCCCATGACCCAATTCCCTTCGGCCCAATTTTCATGACCCAAATCCCGTCATTAAAACCCCCCATATTCCTTTAACCCTAAGATAGACATCAGAAGACAAAAAATAACAATCAGATATACCCAAAAAAAGGGAAAAGAAAAGTTGTGTTCCTTCCTTACATAGTAAGAATGAACTCTCTCCCCATTTGAGAAAATCCCAGTTGCCATGGTTACCATCTCCACTCCCTCACTTCTCTTATGAACACACACGAAAAACACACAAACACGAGATAGAAAGAGAAAAGATATCTGAAGCTGATATTTCACTGTTTGTTTACATTGATGTCTAGTATCTGAGCTCCAACATTACATTTGCTTTTCAGCCTTTGTTTTGGATTTCAAGTTTCTTTGTGTTTCAGATATGAGTATCAGTCCAAAAGTACTGTAATTTTTGTCTAAATGTTATATGGCAATGAAACTCGCATTAATTGTTCCTTATATACTGAAAGGTTTGTGTTACATAAAGTAGTCTTCTTTTGCTCTTCTAAATCTTAAATGTTGGAAGTTAGTCCTTAATTGAATGAATTGTGTGTCTTTTTTAAAAAAGATAAATAAAGATCTACAGTAAGCTATCTTAGTAACATAAAGAACTTTTGTCTTTGAATTTGGATGCTTGGCATGTTTCTATGGTAGAAAAAAATGGGTTTCACAATTGCATTTGTATACTTCAGTGTAGTATCTATAAGGATGTGAATTTGAGATTTTTTAAGTGGTATTTGAATGTAATTCTGGAGATATAGCATAGGGATATGAAATCAGATGACAATTCATATCGGACATTAAATTACGAAATTATTTTCTTGCAAGATGTATTTGCGATATAACGAACAAAAGATGAACATTAGTCGATGAGAGCATTGAGATTAGATTGTAACGAACAATTTATTTTTATAAATACACTAGTAAATTCATCCGCTCTTCGCGTGGTAACAGAAGAACTAATTATCTTTTACTAACAAACTGATTAAAAAATTAGTTTTTAAAGTCAAATATGAAGTTTAGTTTCAAGTTTTAGTGTTTTCTATTATTACTATTATCATTTATTTTTCAAACGTGATGACCCGATAGGTCATCTTATGATTTAAAACTAAACTCTGTGGTCCGAAGCCTTAAAAATCTCATTTTTCTCCTCGATTTGCGTGCAAAGTCGAGCGTGTTTTCCGAAAGATTTTGTGTTGAAAGTTGATAAAAATAATGATTTTTGATTAAAAACTTCATTTGGGTTGACTTCGGTCAACATATTTGGTAAACGGACCCGAATTTGTGTTTGATAGTCTCAGTGGGTTCGTATCGAAATATGGGACCTGGTTGTATGCCCGAAATCGGATTCGGAGGTCCCTAGCCCGAGTTATGAATTTTTGTTAAAAATTGAAATCTGAAAATTATTGGTTTTTAAGAAAAGTATTGATGTTTGATCTTGTTGGTATCAGATTCGTATTTTGGTTTTCCCGAGTTATGAATTTTTGTTAAAAATTGAAATATGAAAATTATTGGTTTTTAAGAAAAGTATTGATGTTTGATCTTGTTGGTATCGGGTTCGTATTTTGGTTTCAGAGCCCGGTACAAGTTCAATATAATATTTAAGATATGTCTGTGAAATTTGGTGAGAAACGGAGTTGGTTTGATGTGATTAGGACGCCCGGGTGTGAAAATAGGATTTTCAAAGTGCTCTTGAGATTTTCATTTGATTTGGTACTAAACTTGTGGGTTTAAATGTTACTTTGGTGATTTGATCGCACGAGCAAGTTAGTACGATGTTTTTAGACTTGTGTGAATGTTTGGTTTGGAGCCTCGAGGGCTCGGGTGAGTTTCAGATAGGCTATAGAGTGATATTTGACTTAAGCATTAATGATATCTGCAATTTCTTGGAATTGGCCTCTGATCTCGCAATTGCGAGATCAGAGTTCGCATTTGCGAGCATGACAACTTCACATTTGCGAGTTATTCATCACAAATGCAAAGAGTAGCTAGGCCAGGCAGTCCTCGCATTTGCGAGAAAATCTTCGCATATGCGAAGTTGGTCCGGTGAAGAGGTTCTTCACATTTGCGAAGAAAGGGGTCATAATTGCGAATCCCACTTCCGCATTTGCGAACAATATGTTCACATTTGCGAAAGAAGCATAAATACGACATGTTCGCATTTGCGATACCTTCCTTACTGTAACGACCCAGCCGGTCGTTTCATGAGTTACCATACCGTTTCCCCCATTTCTACTTCTTTATGTGTTTTTCAGCTACATTTCATTGTATCGGGTTGGTTGGTTCAGGGTTGGAGTGGTTTTGGAAGGGTTTGAGACACTTAGTCTCGTTTGAGCAAGCCTAAGTTGGAAAAGTCAACCGAACATTGACTTATGTGAAAAAGCTCTCGGATGTGAATTCTGATGATTCGGATAGCTTTGTAAGGTGACTTGGGACTTAGGAGTGTGATCGAAATGTAATTTGGAGATCCGTAGTAGATTTAGGCTTGACTTGGCGAAATTGGAATTTTGACGCTTTTCGATTGGTAGTTGAAATTTTGATATCGGGGTCGGAATGGAATTCCGAAAGTTGGAATAGGTCCGTTGTATCATTTGTGACGTGTGTGCAAAATTTCAGGTCATTCGGAGGTGGTTTGATAGACTTTTTGATCGTTTGCGGAATTTGGAAGTTTTGGAATCTTTAGGCTTGAATCCGAGGGTGATTTGGTGTTTCGATGTTGTTTTGAGTGTTCCGAAGATTGGTATAAGTTTGAATAGTGGTATATGACTTGTTCGTACTTTCGGTTAAGGTCTCAGGGGCCTCGGGGTGATTTTGGATGGTTATCGGGAAGATTGGAGATTTGTTGGAGCAGCTTTAGCTGCTGATTTACTGTCAAAACCGCACCTGCGGATTAGGGACTACAGGTGCGATGACCGCAGAGGCGAGATAAAGCCGCAGACGTGGCCACATGTGAAGAAGGCAGAAGCCGCAGATGCGGAGAGTGGAGCGCACCTGCAAAGGCGCAGGTGCGGATATTTGAGCTCTTGTGCGGTATGGGAAATTTAATGAAAAATCGCTGAAGCGGTTGGTTATGCACAGAAGCGTCTAGCAGGTGCAGGAATTGGACTGCAGATGCGGTATCACTAGGCAGAACAATAAATAGATGCCTTCGTTGATTTTTGCTAAGTTTCACCATTTTTGAAAACGGGAAGAGAGCTAGGGCAGTGGTTTTTCAAGGGAATCGAAGGGTTTCAGTTGCGTAAGCTTCTTAAGCCTTATTATTTGTGTTTATGGCCATTTTTCCATTTGTTTAATCATGGTATTAGTAGAAAATTAAGGAGGAAAATTGGAAGATTAGGGCTTGGTATTGGAGACTTTGATTTAGGGATTTGAGGGATCGTTTGTGGTCGAATTTTGGTGTATTTGGTATGTATGAACTCATGAGAGTGTAAGGATTCTAGTGTTGTGAATTTTATCGGATTTCGAGACGTGGGCCTAGGGGTCGAGTTTGACCAATTTCGGGATTTGTGATGTAATTTGATTATTTTCGCATGGGCTTTGTTCCCTTAGAATATATTAATGTTATGGTTCTAATTTTGGTTAGATTCAGGGCATTTGGAGGCCGAATCGAGAGGAAAGGGCGTCGCTGGATAGTGTTTGGCTTGGCTTGAGGTAAGTAACGTTTTCAAACTTGGTTCTGAGAGTTCGAAACCCCAACTATGTGTTCTATGATTACTATTGAGGTGACGTAAATGCCAAGTGACGGGCGTGTGGGCGTGCACCGTGAGAAATGTGGCCTAGATCATTACGGAGCACCGCTTAGTGACTCTTTCTTGTTGATATCTATGTGATTAAGTTAATGACCAGCAAATCATGCTAATTATCATGCTAAGGCTTCAATCCAACACTGTTGAAACCCTTGAGGTCGTTTCTTGTTGTCATGCCATTATCTTCATTTATATTCTATACTCAGTCATGTTCATGCATATTATATCATGCCTCAGTCTCGATTCTTGCTATTTGACATATCATATCATTGTTCGGGCTAATATCATGATATATTGAGCCCGTGTGTGTGAGACTGGAGAGTATTGATTGAGTAAGGCCGAGAGCCTGGTATTGATTGATAGTATAGGATCGGGCTGCATGCCGTAGCAATATATGGAGAATGCCTTCGCTGGTATTGATATAGTGCTTGGGCTAAGAGAAGCCCCTCCGGAGTCTTTACACCCCTAGTGAGCACAGTTGATGATTTTGATGGATGGATCTTTCCTGGACATGGATCTTGTCCGAAGTATTGGTATGGAGATAGATCTTCTCCATGAGGATGGATTGGCCTGTTTTCCTCGATACTGGGTGACTTATAGTTTGTGATGTATATATATTCCGGGATGGATCTTCCCTGGGCCGAATGGGCCATATACAGTACCGAGTGGTTGAGCACTGTGAGTGGAAGTATTATACGTAACATTGATCATGCTATTTGTGCATTGGTACTTAGAGGTTACTAAGCTTTATACTTTGTATTGTTCATACTGTGTTTAATCACTGCTAAGAATTTACTTGAACTGTAAGCATGTCTACTTTTCTGTACAATTAAATGTTGCTACCTGTTGAGGTTTGGTTCGTCACTACCGTCAGTCCATAGTTTGGACTTGTTACTTACTGAGTTGGTGTACTCACGTTACCCCCTGCACCCCTGTGTGCAGATCCAAGTATCTCAAGGCACGATAGCGGTTGCTGATCTTACTAGTTGGAGACTTTTTTCTGGAGATTGCAAGGTAGCTGCCTGGCGACCGTGGTTCCGCCTTCTCCTTCCTTATCTTCATTGTAGTACTGTTATTGGATTTTTTCAGACTATGTGGTCTTGATTATTTTAAACTGTTGTAGTATTTTGCTCATGACTTAGTGACACCCGAGGTCCGGCTTGTATTTCTTTCCGCTAGATTTGATTTCTACTTTTATCTTATTGGATTTCTGTTAAAAATATAATTTTTTTCTTAAGTTTTAATTGAAAAACAGAGTAAATGGGTAATAGTTGGCTGGGCTAGTATCACGATAGGTGCCATTATGACCGGGTCAGTTTTTGGGTCGTGACACTTGCATTTGCGAGCTTTGCAATTGTCGCAAATGCGACATCTGCAGCTAATGAAAAGGGACTTAGACAAGATTTTTCATTCATTCTTCAAATTTTCAAAACCTAAAACACAAGAGGCGATTTTCCAAAGACTTTTTCTTCCCCAAATCATAGGTAAATAATTCTAAACTAGTTTCTTTCAATCTTTCACTTCATTTTATAAGATTTCAACCTATAATCTAAGCTTTTCATGGTGGAATTGAGGATTTTTGGGTAGAAACTAGGGATTTGATAAATTGAGGATTTAAACCTCAAATTAAGGTTAGATTCCAAAACCAATTACATATCCGGGCTCGGGGGTAAATGATTAATCGGGTTTTGGTCTGAATTTTGGGTTTGGACCAAGCAAACCCGAGTGTTGACTTTTTCAATAATGGCCTAAATTGAATTCTTATTGATCGTGGGTGTCTCCTAAGGCTTATTTTGAAATGCTTGGTTGGTAATTTGCTAGATATTGTTGGTTCAGAGGCATGTTTGAAAGGCAAAGCTGTGATTGTGCTTTGAGTGACCTTTGGAGCGAGGTAAGTGTTGTGTCTAACCTTGACTTGAGGGAATTAGGAACCTTCAGACTTTGTGTTATGTGAATTCCATGTGAGCGGCGTATATGCAAGGTGACGAGTGCTTATACGCCGCCAAATTATCTATTTTTCCTGATTTATCGCTTTTCCTTAATTGTTTTTCCTCCTATCTTAATTGTTATATGCTCTAAATGCGTTCCATGCTTAACTATTACGTGTTAATCAATATCTTCTTCTGTTAACCATGTTAGCTCTTTTTATAGTTTCCCTAATCCTAGTTATTTGCTTAGTTTGACTTGTTTGTACCTTCTAACTGTAAATTACTGGTTTAGTCTCGTTGTGTAGTATTATTTGTGTAGATTCTATATTGAATAAGGTTCCCTTTTCTTGGTTTAGTTTGGTATTTATTTATCGTAAAGGCCTTGTGATTTAGCCTGTTGATTTGACCGTGTACATTGATTGTTTGGCAATGATATGGTGGTATCGGATTGCACGCTGCAACATATATATAAATGAGGATTGACATGGTGGAATAAGGGTGTATATGTATGTACGGTGGAATCGGGTTGCACACTACAATGGGTGGAATAAGGGTGGGTTGATGTTGATACCCAATTTTTTCCCTGATATTTAAAATAGTGCACATGCATAATCATTTGATTTACAAGCATGCACAAATATTTTTTTTATAATTTTTAAAAGATTTAAATCAATTTATTTCTGCATTTTATTATATAAACATCCAATAATTATTCTTCATATTATTTTTATGATGATTTAATCATCTAAATTTATCATTTATATCAACATAGTGTTTCAGTGCATTTTTTATAATTACCTTTGCATTTTTAAGGCTAAATTGCATATCTTTGCATTAATAGCCCATATTAATGTATATTACATTATTTATGCAGAAAATAATTTTTTATATATTTAAAATGTTAAGTAACTATTTTATATTATTTTTAGTGCACAAAT
The DNA here is from genome assembly GCF_000715075.1 of Nicotiana tabacum. Taxonomy (NCBI): domain Eukaryota; kingdom Viridiplantae; phylum Streptophyta; class Magnoliopsida; order Solanales; family Solanaceae; genus Nicotiana; species Nicotiana tabacum. The sequence continues at coordinate 41,190,183 of NC_134095.1, forward strand.
AATATTTTGTTATTTATTTATTATTTTTATAAATTAATTATTTGTTAAAATTGTATATTAAAAAACTAGCCTAAATTCCTACCCAAATTCGGACCTAAAACTATCCAATACACCAGCCTAATACCCTTGGCCCCAAACCCATTAGCCCAGTCCCATACCCATTTTTTATACCCGACCCAGGACCATTTAAATCAGGACCGTTGATCTCTAAGATCAACGGTCCACGTTACATCTGCCCCTTTAAACCTAACCAAACCCCTAACCCTAATCATTTTACACTCCCGCCGCCCCAGAACACTCTCGTCTCTCATCTTTTAAGAACCCTAGTCCTCCACCTCACCAAAATTCTCTCCTAATCCCGTTTCTAATGGGATTTTCTTCCCATTCACTTACCATTTCGATATGTTTCCACTATTGGGTGATAATCTACGGTATTACCTAGTACTTGCCTAAACATGGCAAGTACTCTTACTCTGATTTTGTCCTATTTAACTTTCGTCTCTTGGATTTGGAGGACTTTGAGTTCAAACGCGTTATTTTGTACCGATTCTCTTGTATCTTGATAATTCGTACTTAACCCTAAAGGTTAGGGTTTCAGATTCTCTATTCACTCTATTACCTGTGAATCTGCCTATATTTGTCGATTTCTTTTCCTTACTCAAATTAGGGTTTCAGATCGTTTTCAATCGAACTAAATCTTGCTCAATTCTATGTTTCTTTTTGAATAATCTCCTGTCTATGTCTACTTTTATGCTAATATGTGATTCTTGCATTTATTTTCTGCCAATTTTATGGTTTACCTAAATTTATGGTTTCAAACCCTTTTACTTGAACTAAATCCAGTTCAATTCTGTGGTTTTTTGTATAATTCCGTGTCTATGTTCATTATATGCATTATGTGATTCTTTGCCTTATTTTCTACTAATTTTGCGTATCTTCACCTAAAATTTAGGGTTTTAATTTTACTGATTTAAGTACTTGCCTTTTGGTATTTAAATTAGCTATGCTTATGTTCTTATTTTGGCACTATTTAAACTCCTCCCCACTCTCCTTTGAAAACCAGAGGTTCTGAGTTCGAAAATATTTCACTACTATACAAAAGTTGTGTGCTTCTGCTCTCTCTTGAATAATTTTGCTCTGTGTTTTGATTCCTGGACGGCTGAAAGCCAAGGTCAGAAATCCCCAAGTTTTTGCTTCTGTCTAGTGATATCCACTGCATTATTGGATTCTTTTATTCTCTGTTTCATCTCAACTGGTGAGTTAATAGACCCTCTGCCATTTCATTATGATTGTTCACTCAATGTGTTACTTCAACTAATCTATGTTAGCCTAAGTTATTACCTTGTGGTTTGAAACATGCTTAAGTTTATGTTGAGTTTATTAATCAGATTTTGCTTAGAACTATATGCTATTGATGACTATATATTAAAGTCAAGTTTGTTATAAACCTGTTTGTGCACCTTACTTGTTCCTATGAACTAGTGAACTAGTTAACCATGTATAAGTGCATTGACGGATTTATAAGTCTGTTTGTTGAACCTGCTATAACGTGACCTGTTTGATCTTGTTTTCACCCTATTTTGATACCTTTAATAACTGTCTTAACTAGCTTTTAACATGTCCTAATCTATCGCTTATCAATGTGATCCTTTCTATGACACCAATGTTTGTACTTAATCTAATCTGGATATTCTGTTATCACTATGAATCTGCTTATGAACTTTCCTTGTTATCATGTGATTAATTCCTAAAACTTGACCAAGTTTGCCTAAGTTCAAGCATGTCTACTACTTGTTTGTGTATATGTGTTCTGTACCTTCTGTGAAACTCTTTGACTATCTCATATTCTTTTACTATCTGGCCTTTCTGAATCCTCATTCTTAGCTGGCTGAAAGCCAAGGATGTTTAGGTTCTGTCCTTGACCTCCCTAGTGTGAGCACTGCCCGTGGTCCATGTGAGACCTTTGTGAACTCTGACACACTAGGATTTGGTCCCTAGTCTCCCCTAAACTGTTTCTGATCAATTTCTCTAGTGTGAGCTATGATGACCCAAAAGGTCATCACTTGTGTTGCAAGTGAATTCAGTGTTCCGAGGCCTAAAAACCTCCTTTTTCCTCACCTTGATTTACGTGCATAGTCCGGACCTATATCCGGAAAGCCTTCTATGTGAAAATATGAGAGATAGAAATTTTAGAGTTAAAATTTGATTATGGTTGACTTTGGTCAACATTTTGAGCAAACGGACCCTGATCCGTATTTTGACAATCCCGGGAGATCCGCAGTAAAATATGAGACTTGGGCGTATGCCCGGAAATGAATTCCGAGGTCCCAAGCCTTAGAAATCAATTTTAGAAAGAAATCGTTTTACTGAATTATCTAAGAAATAAAGAAAAGAATCAATGTTTAAAATCATTGTTATCGGGCCCGTATTTTGGTTCCAGAGCTCGGTACAAATTTGTTATCGTACTTTAAAGATGACTGTGAAATTTGGTGAAAAACGGAGTTTATTTGACGTGAGTTGGACTTCCGGTTGAAGAGTTATGCACTTTGAGAGTTCTTGATGAAAATTTTGAGTTTTGAGGTTTAATTCATGATTTTACATGTTATTTTGATGATGCGATCGCACGAGTAGGTTCATATGATGTCTTTGAGTTAGTATGCACACTTGGTTTGGAGTTTCGAGGGCTCGGGTGAGTTTCGGGTAGGTTCCGGGATGTCTTAGGCCTAAAACATAGTTGTTGCAGGTTCAGAGAATGGAAGGCCACTGAACAAACCAGTGCGGTCCACACAAAATAGAGTGCTGCCGCGGAGAGGCCTGTGCGGCCGCACTGGATTTGAACCTCGATTTGAGGTCCGATTTCAAAACAAATTATATATTTGGGTTCGTGGGGGAATGGGTAATCAGATTTTGGTTCGAACTTCGGGTTTTGACCATGTGGGTCCGGGGCGATTTTTGACTTTTGGGTAAAACTTTGGAAAACTCATTTTCATGCATTGGAGTTGATTCATTTAGCGTTTATTGATGTAATTAAGTAAATTGTGGTTAGATTCTAGCGGGTTGGAAGTGGAACCAAGGGGTAAAGCGGTAGTTGAAGCTTGATTGTGCTCGTGTCTATGAGGTAAATGTTTGGTCTAACCTTAGCTTGAAGGATTAAGAGCTGTGTCTTATTTGCTACATGTTAATTGTAGAGTATGACATATAGGCATGGTAATGAGTATCTATACGTTGGTGTCAAGCATGCCCGTGAGTCTTGTATTATAATTGTTTTGACTCCGTTGTGGTTTATTGTGCTTCATATGTTATTATCACCATTGTTCCCTTACCGGGATATTTGTTTGATATTAATGATCCCTTGTCGGGATGTTTGTTTTGATAGTATTGTTCCCTTGCTGGGATGTTGTTGAAATATCATTGTTCCCTTGCCGGGAAGTTGTTATATTGCTCTTGTTCCCTTGCCGCGATTCCTTGTGACTATTGTTGGCTTGTAAATGGGAGCGGGTGGTACGCCTACCACAAGATATAATGAAATGGAAGCGGGTGGTATGCCTACCACAAGATATAATGAAATGGGAGCGGGTGGTACACCTACCACAAGATATAATGAAATGGGAGCGGGTGGTACTCCTACCATGAGATAAATAAAATGGGAGTGGGTGGCACGGCTGCCACGAGATATAGGTAATGGGAGCGGGTGGCACGCCTGCCACGAGATACAGGAAATGGGATCGGGTTGCACGCCTGCAACAAGACGTGAAGAGAAAGTGAAAATTGCCTTTCTTTTCCTTATTCTTATTAGTGGTTGGATTTTGATTCCTTTGTAATTCTCTTGATATTCTGTTTTTACTTGTTATTCCCCTGAAGCATGTTTCCCCTTCCCATCTTTACTTGTTTATTCCTGCATTACTTTCCGCTGTATATTATATAACTACACAGGTTTATTTGGTAGTCTGGTCCTAGCCTCGTCACTACTTCGCCGAGGGTAGGCTAGGCACTTACCAGCACATGGGGCCGGTTGTGCTGATACTATAGTCTATACTATGTGCAGATATCAGAGTAGCTCTTGGACCGTAGTTTGGAGGCTACCTTCAGCCCATGCGGAGATCCAAGGTAGACCTGCAGGCATCCGCAGGCCCTGACGTCTCCTCTATATTTTATTTCCTATTTCATCTTTTTTGCTTCAGAAACAATGTGTCTTTTATTCTCGGACCTTGTATTTAGCAGTCTTAGAACGTCGGTGACATTGTGACACTAGGTTTTGGGTGATTATGGCTTAAGTAGTTGTAATAGCTACTGAATCAGATATTTTATTATTTTTCTTCCTCTTAAATAAATATTCTTCTATTTATACGTTATCGCTTTATATCTGTTTAAAAAAATTAATTGGATAATGGAGTAATTAGTTTAAAGGATTGGCTTGCCTAGCTCACATTAGTAGGCGCTATCACGACTCTCGAGGGTGGAAAATCCGGGTCGTGACATAAGCACTGCCCTGGGTTCTTGAAGCCCTTGGGAACTCTGACACAGTAGGGATTTGGGTTATGTATGCTTAGCCTTGATATATGGGTGAATCACTTAACAACTGGTTATGTTGTGAACATGAGTTTTGGAGCTGTTGTGGGTTGAAGGCCTGGCCTGTCCAGGTGTATTTGGGCATGTTGTAGGCTCCCTATAGTTACACTTATTCTTTTATTTACTATATTCAATTCTAGGACTGTAATAAAAATCCTACCTATAGGTTCAACAATGTGCTATTGCATGTTCAGTTATCGTGTGTTCTATCATGCCTATAGGTATCCTATTATATTCAGCCATTATATGTTAGCAATCCTGCCTATAGGTTCAATAGTTGGTTTAGTCGTTTTAGAAACCATGCCTATAGGGAATTGTATTTCAATATGTGTGCAAAACCTCATTCACATGCTGTTCTATTTACAAATTATAGAAATCATGTCTATAGGATCTAAAATTGGAATAAATTGTAGAAAGCATGCCTATAGTTTTGAATAAGTTTAATTATCATTTTTGCCCGTTCGTTCATGAGTTTCCAAACACTATGCTATTACTCTTACAAGAAAACCTGCCTATAAGGTCAAATAAGTGATTTTGAATATGTTTCTGAGATTGCCAGTATTTATTATCGCGTAAAACACCTAGACATCATGCCTATAGGTTTAATCTCCTTATGTTTAATATCAGTAGGCAAATCATACATGTTTTGGAAAGTATAATGGCTTTTGCGTATAACTGTCCGCCCATATAAATCCAGATTCATATAGAGATCCAGCCTATAGGTTTCTATAATCTTAACTATTTAAAATCGGCAAGTGTCTTTGTTAATCTGACTTGCATGCATTTGTTGTCTAATTGTGGAGGTCAACTTAAGCCCTTGCTTGCTTATAAGTGAAAGTCCAATGTGTTTTATATGTCGTCTAACTTTTGACATTTTTGAGCAGCCTAAGTTAAAGTCTAGAAACACCGTGAAATAGAGGTCCAAATGCCTCCCGGACCATAGGCATGGGACGGGTAGTGCACGCATAAGATACAACGTAGAATTGACTAGTGCGCTTCAGGTAAATAACTTAAAGATAGTAATTGGGTAGCAGAAGATGATAGTCTGTGCCCGCTGAATAATATGAGTAACACTCTATCTTGAGGGAGTTACGAAGTATTATTTATGTTGCATGGGGTGATCCTTTAGGTTAAAAAACTTAGGATCCCTCCTTCCTTGTCTTTCAATCCATTATTCACGTTTAGTAATTCCTTGTTTCTTAGCTTTGATCACATAGACTAATTCATATAATTGAGTTCGGCCGGGACCCACAATTGTGGACCTCGAAGAGTGCCTAACACCTTCTCTTCGAGGTAATTTTGAGCCCTTACCCGATCTTTGGTGATGTAAACTGGTCAAATAAAGTTATTTGCAAATAGGTGCCCTAATGCACCTTAATACGTTAGGTGACGACTCTCTCTTTTAAAACCCTTCCTTAAAAGAGTTGTCACATGTGGAAGCCCGATTTTGCGAGAAAAAGGGGCGCAACAATTGATATGGTAAAATAAGGGTTAATTATGATATTGATATTAATATATGGTGGGATCAGGTTGCATACCGTAACAAGTATATATATTATTTACTGTTATTGATATTGTTATGGTGGAATAAGAGAGGATTATCTGTTGTCTGGTGGGATGGGGTTGCGCGCCACAATAACCCATATGTTCTATTTTCTTAAGCTGCGTTGTTTTCCGGTATTTTTATTTGAGCTGGTAGAGATTGATAATTTTGGACGATACTGGTTTATTTTCGAGGCTGTGGTTATCATTTCATGTTGGTTGTTTAATTCCGTACTGTATTTCAATTATTCTATCATTATTATAGGCTGCGTACAGGTTTTAGCGTAGGTGACCTGCCTTAGCCTCGTCACTATTTTGTCGAGGTTAGACTCAACATTTACAAGTACATGGGATCGGTTGTACTGATACTACACTCTGCACACTGTGTAGATTTTGGAGACGATCCCTGCGGTAGTTACTAGCAATCTCGGATTGGACATTTGTGGAGACTTAAGGTACGACTGTTTAGCGCCCGCAACTCCTATAGTCCCCATCCTTTTATTAGCTGTACAAATTCATTCAGATAGCTTTGTACTTATTTCAAACCTTTATGTGTATTACTCTAGAAGCTCGTGCACTTGTGACATCAGGTTTAAGGAATTGTAATAGACGTTAGTTGTTTAGCTTCCATATTTATACTTAGAACATATCTGTTATTTCAGTTCGTTATTAATGTTATCGTTTAAGCTGCTGAAGAAAGTAAATTGTTCTAACGTTGGCTTGCCTAGCAAGTGAAATATTAAGCGCCATCACAATCCCGACGGTCGGAATTTCGGGTCGTGGCTATTTCAATTATTCTGTCATTATTATAGACTATGTACAGGTTTTAGCGTAGGTGACCCGCCTTAGCCTCGTTACTGCTTCGTCGAGGTTAGGCTCGGCACTTACCAGTACATGGGGTCGATTGTACTGATACTACACTCTGCACACTGTGCAGATTTTGGAGACAGTCCCAGCGGTCGTTGTGAGCACCTAATTTTTTGCCCACATGAAAATAACTCCTAAAAATAGGCCAAAAATAATTTTAATGGATTTTAGAAACTTTTCTTCATTTAGTTGCATTTCATGCATTTTTAATATTTTTAAAATCATAAAAAAATCACAAAAAATTAGCACGTTTTAATTTCATACCATCTTAGGTTCAATTTGCATTTAGGAATTAATTACATTTAGCAAAAATAAAAAAATGACCATTTTTACATATTTAGATTTTAGTCTTTAAAATTAGCATTTTTTTCTTTCGTTTTAAGTCAATTAGTTGTTTTAATGTTAGTAATAGATAAAGAATTTTAATTTTTACAAAAATAGATTAATTTAGGATTTAATTAATTTAATTTAGGATTTCAATTAATTAAAGAAAAGAAAAAGGAAAAACAAAGAAAAGGAAAATAGGAAGAATATATTTTGGTCTTGTTTCTTTTAAAATTGGGCCACTTCCTAAAATGACCCAAATTAATTTTAAACCTCGACCCAATTCCCATGACCCAATTCCCTTCGGCCCAATTCCCATGACCCAAATTCCCTCACTAAAAACCCCCATATTCCTTTAACCCTAAGATAGACATCAGAAGACAAAAAATAACAATCAGATCTACCCAAAAAAAGGAGAAAAAAAAGTTGTGTTCCTTCCTTACATAGTAAGAACGAACTCCCTCCCCATATGAGAAAATCCCAGTCGCCATGGTTACCATCTCCACTCCCCCACTTCTCTTATGAACATACACGAAAAACACACAAACAAGAGATAGAAAGAGAAAAGAGATCTGAACAGAAACGAGAGAGAAAAAAAACTCTAGAACGCGAAATTCCAGATCTGAAATTTTTTCAAAGAGTGTTTCGAATTTCAAACAAGCTGATTTCGCTGTTTGTTTACATTGATGTTCAGTATCTGAGCTCCAACATTACATTTGCTTTTCAGCCTTTGTTTTGGATTTCAAGTTTCTTTGGGTTTTAGGTATGTGTATCAGTCCAAAAGTGCTTTAAATTTTGTCTAAATATTATATGGCAATGAAGCTCGCATTAATTGTTCCTTATATACTGAAAGGTTTTTGTTACATAAAGTAGTCTTCTTTTGCTCTTCTAAATCTTAAATGCTGGAAGTTAGTCCTTAATTGAATGAATTGTGTGTCTTTTAAAAAAAGATAAATATAGATCTACAGTAAGCTGTCTCACTAACATAAAGAACTTTTATCTTTGAATTTGGATGCTTGGCATGTTTCTATGGTAGAAAAAAATGGGTTTCACAATTGCATTTGTATACTTCAGTGTAGTGTCTATAAGGATGCGAACTTGAGATTTTTAAGTGATATTTGAACGTAATTCTGGAGATATAGCATAGGGATATGAAATCACATGGTATGGTCTTATTGCTAGTGGGAGGTAGCATGTATCCTATGGAATTAGTTGAGGTATGCCCAAGCTGGCCTGAATATCATGGTTATAAAAAAAATGGTTGTTTAAACAGCTCAATTGTTGACTAACATCACTGTTATACATGTTACTCTTATAAATTTGGCATTGTCATGTTTCAATGGCCAGCCCGCATACAAGAACTGCCATCATACATGTGATCTTCTACAACTTACTATGTTTGGCACGTCAGGTTCTTTGCAGTCCCCTCTATTTTGTTCCATTAGCCAAGGACAAAAGCTAAAAATTATTGAGGAAGTGTAAACACTCTAGCATATCAATTACTGCCATACTTGTAATAAGTGTTTATCCTCCATTGAAGTAGAAGAACACTTATAAATTACAGGGCATTGAGCTTAAAATATTGTTTATCCTGAGTCTTTGCTCCTGATTTTTGCTTTTACTCCCTTGCTTCTGTAGCTCTGCTAAATGAGTGTACCAATATATTGTTCGATATAGTGGTGATTTATGGATAAAAATATTTGGTTAAACTTTTCAAAAGTAACTTGCTTTGCTGTTAGAAGTGTCATATGTATTGTCACTAACTTATATTCTGATACCAGACATGTCATATCTTTCTCTTTTTATTGAGTCTCAGTTTGTGATGATATTTACTAATGTTCCTTTTTCATGCTATGGACCTCTTCTTAGGGAAATAAGTAATGAATATCGTAGCTTTCTTTAGGCGCGATTAATAAATAAATCATTTTTACTATGGGTACGGTTCCCGTGGCACAATTGCGATACGTAAATCTAAATTCGGGTATGCATTTCATGTGACCCGATCATAACTACTTTGAACAATAATAAAATAAACATATCGCGAATCGCGAGTGCATTTCATGTAGCATGGTTTGTGGTGTATTCCAAAACGACAAGTGTACGATAATCGTAACTTGTTCAAGAAATAATTTCATAATCCTAAAAGCGGTTATAAAGTTAAAAATGCACAATAGATTTAAAACATGTAATTAATCAGATAATTATGCCAAGTATTAATAGTTAAGCGACCGTGCTCGAACCACGAAACCCGGGAATGCCTAACACCTTATCCCGGGTTAACAGAATTCCTTACCTAGAATTTTTGGATTCGCAGACTTTTAAATAATGTCAAATTTTCCTCGATTTGGGATTTTAAAATAAATCGGTGACTTGGGACACCATAATAATTATTCCAAGTGGCGAATCAATAATCCTATTTCGATTAATATCACTTTAATTGGAAAAACTCCCTTATATACCCTCTCGGGTGTAAAAAGAAGGCGTGACAGATCTGGCGACACTGCTGGGGAACATAACCCAGAACTTTTGGTTCAGGGTTCAAGAATTCGAGCTTAGAATAATTATTATACTTGGCTTTATTTATTATTTGATTTATACATATTTGAACTTAATGTGCTAAATGCCGCTTTTTACCGCTTTGATATTGTTTGGACTAGATATAAATTGTTACGAAACCCTCTTCTCCCTGAGTCTTCTAAATCATCTGAGAAGTGTGCATTTCATGTGACTTCTTTTCTGTTAGAGTCATATCCCAATTTTAGAACGAGGTTCAGACAATTTGTAAAGCCGGTGAAGCTTCTGTATTCCCGGTACGCTGCCCCCCCGGCTCGAGCTGTCCGCTCGGGTAAGCCAGGTTTAGAATAATACACCCATGTTCTTAAACCTAAAATAACATAACCCCATGTCGGATCCCTAGTAGGTTCGTTTGTTTGCATCACGTGCATCTGACTTTAGGGACTCAACACAGGGGTTAGGTCCATCTAGGACAGGTGTACCCATATTAAAAGACCATCCTGATGCATCTTACGTACTACTTGCACATCTATCTGTTTCGGCTTGCATGTTGACCAACTTCTGGAATAGGGAAATAAAATAACAAAAATGAAGAATAAAAAATCAATCAAAAGTCAAAACCAAGAATGAGGTAGGTATTTGAAAAATTTCGAAACTCTGCCGAAATTCTGAAAAAAAAGAGAAAGAGAAAAGTCATTTCAAAATGAGCCCAAAATCTCAAGTGCCATGTTTTTCATGTTTCGTCAAAACTGACCGAACTACGCGGGTCTGATTCTCACCAGATGTGAGATACGCAGTCAAACCTCATCAGTTCCGGCCCAATTTTTAAAAAAATATCCAAAAAAATATTTTCCTTTAATTCCTTTATTAGAAGCATATCCTTAGAAAATTCAAAAAAAGATTTTTAAACTAAAAAAAATAGTATCCTTGTTGCTGAAGTCTTTCATATGGAAAAAAGAAATAAAAGAAAAATCAATCAAAAATCAAAATTAAAAATATGAGTTTCCTTTATTTTGAAGTATTTTGCCAATAAATTCAAAAATCAGAAAAAAAAGAAACCAAAAAAAACAAATTCTTTTCTTTCTTTAAAAGTCTTTCTTTCACAAATAACATAAAAAAATTGAAAAATTGAAGTCCAAAAAATATTTTCGTTTTTCTTTAGAAGTACTTTGTAAATTTAAAAACAAAAAAAAAACTCAGAAATCCAAAATATTTTTCTTAAAAGCCCATCTCTCGAAAATTAAGAGGCAACATCCAAAATTCAAAAATATATTTTCTTTCTTCTTTAGAAAAAGAGAAAACAAATAAAAATTCAAACAAAAATATTTTCCTTTCACTTTTTGAAAAGTTCCAATCAACAGAAAAAGAATTATTTTCTTTCTTTCAAAAATAAAAATAAAATCAAAATAAAAAATCCAAAAAAAATCTTCTTTTAGAGCATTTTTTTCGAAAATTCCAAAAGCAATAAAAGAAATCAAAAATCAAAAAATATTTTTCTTTTATATTAAAGCTTTCATCGTATGAGTTTTATAAAAAGTAAAAAAAAGAGTTAGCTTATTTACTCCATTCTCGATCTTCCCGAACTGTGCAAGATCTGATTCATGGTGGCGTTATGATACGTAGGTAATCCCCATCAGATTCAATCATAGCCATAAAAAATAAAACTGAGTGAAAAATAATTTGAAAAAAAGAGAGAAAAAATTGATTGAGTGTAAAAGAAAGAAAAGAGTGAAAAAAAGAAAAAGAAAAAGGAAAAAGGGAGCGACAAAAAAATAAAAGATTGACAAAAACAAAACAAAAGGAAAAAAGAGTGCCAAAAAATAAAAGAGCAACAGAAACGAAATGAAGAAAAAAAAATCAAGAGTGATGAAAGAGAGGCAGAAAAAGAGGTACATATTGAAAGGTTTAGTTAAGGCGGGGATGAAACATGCAACCGTTCAAACACATTATAGAAACGTTTAACTGCTAGGTGCATTGCATCCCAACGTGCGATTTCCTATATGTTAAATGTCTCAAAACTAGCAAGGTTGTTGGGTGTGAAAATTAGCCAGGTTTTGGTGGTTGATTTTGTTGGTAGTCTAGCCTCCCCTCCTTCACAAGATCCAAAGGTACAGATGGCCTCCGCAAGCAATCTACCAATCATCGGTCCTGAGAATAGCCCGACATCGGCTATTCTGCAGCTAGAATCAGTAGCTGCTAAAGAGAATAAGATGTTGCGTCTCCGCATATTGAAAATGCTGGACGCTTGGTCTAATGGTAGGGAACCGCCAAGTGCAATCCCTGGGTTTCCTAAGTTGATCCCCAGGTCAGGTGAGGTTACCAACATCCTTGTGCCCAACCCGCTCATCCCATACGGGCACCCTCCAATGCCGTTCAATATTCCTAGCATGCCTTCTGTGGTTCGTCCCCAGGCGCCAGTTTCCAGGGCACCTCTAATATTGTTCTCTGCAGCACCAATCCGCACCAGAGAACAACAAACTTTACCACAGTCGTATATTGAACCTCCAATGTTCACCTTTCGGGGTCCAAAACTTCAATCAGAAATAACATATGTGACCCCGTACTCTTTCACTCAACCTCCGAATATGATCTATAGGTGGAGCAAGAAAAAGTTGTTAAAAATCTCGAGTAAGAGGAAATGGCTCAGAAGATGAAGAGCCTCGAACAAATCCTGAAAAACATGCAAGGTCTGAGTGGCCAAAAGAGTGTCTCATACTCTGACCTATGTATGTTTCCCCATGTCCACTTGCCAGATGGCTTCAAGATGCCAAAATTTGAAAAGTACAACGGGCACGGAGACCCGGTCACTCACCTGAAACAATACTATAACCAGTTGAGAGGCGCTGATGGAAAAGAGGAGCTGCTAATGGCCTATTTTGGGGAAAGCCTCACCGGAATCGCTTCTAAGTGGTATACGGATCAAGAATTACTCATTGGCACGTGTGGGACGATATTGCCCGAGATTTTGTCCGCCAGTTCCAGTATAATGTGGACATCGCTCCTGACAGAATTTCTTTGTCCAATTTGAAAAAGAAAATCGCGGAAAGATTCCGCGTATATGCTGTCAAATGGCGTGAGCAAGCTGCCAGGGTAAAGCCTCCAATGGATGAAATTGAAATGGTCACGGTCTTTATACAGGCCCAAGAGGCGGACTACTTCCAGAACATGATGTCCGTTATGGGAAAACTGTTTGCTGAGGCTATCAAAATTGGGGAGATGGTAGAAAGTGGGCTAAAAACGGGTCGAATCTTGAGTCATGCTGCTTTTAAAGCCATATCACTAGATGTTCAAAATGGTTCAGAGGGTTTGATAAATAAAAACGGGAGAGAAGAATGAGCCATGATGGTTTTCAGCTCGAGGTCCCCCCCCAAGTTATTCAGCCAATCATATATGCTTCCTGAGGTCCCTCAACACTATTATCCCCTTCAAGATGCTGCTTATGCCGTGGCACCGCCTCCCTATACGGTGATGAACGCGCACCTTACCCGCGGCCACAACATCATACACAAAACCGAGCTCCACCTCCCATAAATGTCCATCCTTACCAAGCTCCATATAATCCCCAACCAAATGTTCTCCAGTTCAATCCTCGCCCAAGAGATCCTTTCAGAAAGAATAAGTTCACCCATTGTTAACTTATATGAGTCCAGCAAACTATAGGCACCTGATCCCTTATGAGTTTCTACTGAGAATACTTAAGAAGTAGTAAGCAAAAGAGACAAGGGATTTTTACGTGGAAAAATCCCACACAAGGGGACAAAAACCACGACCTACACTTGTAGGTTTTCAACTTCACTAACTTGTAATCTCACTATTACAAGCCACTTTGTAATGACTCAATTACAAAGACTTCAACTAACTAACTTGTAATACTCTTACCACAAGCCACTTTGCGACTCTCTAGTTACAAAGACTTTAAACTTATGACTAAATCTAGTCACAACATAAACTTAGAAAGTTTACGGATTTTGGGTTTCCTAAAACATAGCTTCTAAGAAAGCAGGATAATAGTTACAATGAAGAACAAATAACAAGATTACAACTCAACTACGGATACACATAAACTCTTTATGAAACTGATCCTTTAGTGGAGTTGTCTTTTTGTTCTTGACAAGCCAATGACTTCAATTCTGAATGAACACTTTAATGCTTGAGAGAATATTACTAAATGTACAAGTGAGTATTATACTACAAAAGACATCACAATGGTGATGTCAAACCTTGGTACACGCTTCTTCCCAATAAGAAACGACTGCCATACTGTCTACTGTACTGTTGCATGTACAGTTGCGGACAGTCACTTTTTGCAGTTACGTTCCAGCTGTATAGTTGACTTGTTTCTGTCAGAGAACCCTAAGGGACCAGGTCCCTATTGTGTTCCTCTTTGTAACAGTTGTTTACTCATTCTGGAGATCAGACTGGACATTGTTCATTTGAAGTGTATACCAGGTGGGTCAGGTTCTCTATCTAGTTTTTGACGATAAGTTTGTTAGATCATCAAAACATAAGAAGCATAAGGCAAATACATTGAAAACCCATCAATTTTCCCCTTTTTGATGATGACAAACTTAGGCATTGATAGGTATGTTTAGATCAAAAGTTACCAGATAAGGTACCAAAAACTACACAAGTTCCCCCTGACCTTTTGCTTTTGATCCCCTGTATTTTCATCAAGTTACCAAGTTCTCCCTGACCCTCTAACCTTTTCCCCCTTTGGCATCATTAAAAAGATACACAAGTAGGGAATCTACATAAAGAAGTCTAACACAACCTATTCATGCCATATATGTGCACACAACATGACAGAAAAGAGAAGCCAGAGGAAAATAGCATTGTACAGGCAAAAAGAGGAGTTGTGTCATTAATATTAACAATGGACTGAGCAAAACAGGAGCAGTAATCTAGCATGCCATCACAAAAAAAACAAGCAAAAGGAAAACAACAGACACAAAGCATTAGAGCAAAAGATAGTTGGCCACTGAGAGGATCCTAGGGGCACTAGAAAAGTGAGGCTTGGAAGAGGAGGCAACAATGGTTTTGAGAACCAGGTCCAGTCGGGCATTTGCAGACAATTGTTCTTCAAGCAGTTTTGCACGAAGCTTATCATTTTTCTTTGTCAGGCGGGCAACTTTTTCATTAATGAAATCGGGTCCTTTAACTGCTTGACTGAGCTGAGTTTCTAGTATGGTATTTTGATCCCTCAACCTTCTGATCTCTTAGAAGCAGCATTTTAAGCATTGATCAGCTGAGAAATGGTCGAGATGCTTCCACTAACTCTTTCTATGCACTCACATTCTTCCAGAGTGATTTTAGAGAAGGTTTGCTTGCGTGTGCCCACTCTGGGATTACCCAAGGGAACCTTGTAAAATCTGAACACTTGAGTGAGGAGAAAACCATATGGTAGCCCATGATTCCCACCTTTAAAGTTTGCCACCTTTTGCATCTGATCTATCATGATTGCTGGCAGATTGATTGGGACAAACTCATCAAGCGCCTCCATTAAGACCATATCCGATTTTGTAGCAATGGACCGTCTCTCAGAACAAGGCAAGAGCATCTTATTAACTAGTTCAAAAAGAAGCTGATACTCAGGAAGTAATACCTTCTTATGCACCTGTTCCCCCTACTAAATAGCTTGCTCTTTCATGATAGCTCTCCTAAAATTGATACCACAAACAACTTTGACTAAGGACATTCCTTCACATGGAATTTGAGAACCTTTCTCAATGCTGAAACATCGAGTACAATGTCTACTCCATTTTACTAGCGCACAAATGTGATCCCTCTCAACAGTGAAGAGATGCGTAGAAATTTTGTACCGCATCTTCGTACACCAGAGGCATGCTCCCCTGAAACAAGTGCTCCCATTGTTGAAATTCCACTTTTTCCAAAATTTTTCTCATACCGACTATCTCTGAAATTGCTGGGTCAAATGTACGACCCCACAAAACCTTTTGAAATCTTAATCTCTCCTGCCAAAGATCACTATCACTGGGAATGGTCCTCAGAGGACCATGTTCCCTTACAGTTTCCCGTTTTCGTCCTTCAACAGACTTTCCTTTCCAACTTACTAGCCCCACAGTATCATCTCAGACATGGCTTGCTCAACTGGACACTCCTTAGACTTTCTGCTGCCCTTCACAGATGCACCATTTTGTTTCTCAATAGTTTCATCGGAAGCTTCATCCATAGACTTTTGAGCTTTTATAGATTGTTTCACTAAGGAACCAGGTTCCTTTGGAGAATTTTTGTCAGCCCCACTTACTAGGACGCTCTTGTTAGTAACAAATTCTCCTTGATTGATCAACCTCTTTTTCCTTGTCTTAACACTCCTCCTACTTTTCTGCAATGTAGACTCAAAGCCCTCTTTTTGCTGCGACCTGATAGTGGGTGACTTGGAGGAGGATTCTAAGAGCTTAGGATGATCAGGAGGTGTAGAAGTGGGTTTGTCTGGAAGAGAATCAGGTTCTGCAGTAGGTTGTTCTGGGAACGTCTCATGAGCCAAAGACTCGAGGAGTACTATGGTTCTTATATGGCCTATGAATGGAGTTTCTTCCTCCTGATACTCAGACAAGAGATATGTTACTTAATTCATCATACTCTTAGCAGCGATAGCCATGATTTTATGCGCTACTTCCTTTTCTGGTGACTCTATGAGAGTCACTAAGTCCAAAATGGAGGATTTTAGATACTGATCAGGATCATCCTCAGAGACCTCTAACACTTGAGAGGTAAAACCTCCTGAGTGTTCTTTGATGAGATCAGAGGAATGACGAGACATAGAGTTTTAAATACATAGAAGGAAAACATGGTTTTTCAGAAAAGGAAAAACTATAGGAAAAGAGGAGGAACCAGGTGTAGATACAGTAATATTGGAAGAAGTGGAATAGTGAATCTCTAGGGATGATTTTAAGGATGATAGGGAAGTGGGAGTTGTGTTAATGGTGGGAGAAGGAAGCAATCGTTCGATTTCCATTATAGGAGTATTTGGTAGACAAGTAGAGTGAGAGAGAGAGAGAGAGATGAAGAGAGGATCACAGATATACAGAAGAGATGAAGGTTCATGACTTGTTGTGAGGGAGAAAGAAAGTTTTATTGGAAGAAGGGCTAATGATGAGAAGAGAGAGAAATGGGTTTTGAATAGTTCTGAAAATGGTGGTAGGTTTGTGGGAAAGCTTCGTATAGAGGGGATGAAGGTATTTGAAAGACAAGACATGACTTGTAGACTTTGAAAAGTCGGATGATGTGGGCGTTGAGTTAATTTTGTCAACATTTTCGAGAAGACATGCAGAACAAGCACATTACTACTAACCTGTGGTACAAGAACTTGATGCCCGAACAATTTTTTGAAAAAGGTTTTAGCAGCTCTTCTTTCGCAGTTCATAACTGTACCTTTAGCTTCTATGATTGTCATTCATGTTTACCTGCAATGGTATCGATGTGAGTTAGGCTTTTCTAGAAAACACTTTAGCTAATTTTACCTGAAGGTGTGTTTCATAGCCAACTGATGGAGAATCAGGTTCTCCATTAGATTTCCATAACCGCAGCTTCACCTTGTTTCTTCAAAAATGTTCCCTATCTGGACTTTTGTCTTCTATGCTGCAGGACATTCCATAGATAAACCCTTTCTCCATATTGACCCTCAGAAGATAATGCTACACCTCAATGTGCTTGGTCCTCTTGTTTTGAACTGGATAGAGAGGGTATACAATCAGAAAATACCCCAAAATCTTCTAGTTGCTGCTTAATTCATAGGGTTTGAGCACACCAGGATGCTGCCGCTACACATTCTACTTTAGTTGTTGATGAAGCCATTGAGTTTTGCTTCCTTGTGCCCCAAGAGATGAGACATGATCATGGCAAGTGAACCATTCTAAAAGTACTTTTCCTGTCCACAAGCTAACCTGCATAGTTAACATCAGCATAACCAATAAGATCAAAACTGTCAACTGAGGGGTAATACAGGACCAGGTCCTGAGTTCCCTTAAGGTTTCTCAAACTTCTTTTGACAGCCTTCAAGTAGGATTCCTTGGGACTTGACTTTGGATTCTATTCTGGAGTGGAAATACGGAAGGGACTAAACAAGATTTTTTTTTTGAAATTTTAATTCTTGTCTAAAACCAAAATGAAGGGGAGTGATTATGTTATCAGGTAGATGGGAGATTTTGTGTTTCCAGTTTGGTTCTGAGGTTTGATTGGTAGAGGCACTTGGTAGGTTAATTGGATTTCCCTGCAGTCTTTATTCTGTTACTTGTGGAGTGCCTTGCACTGCATCTCCACTCTTTCTTCAACTTCAGTGGTAGTAATTGAAGTACCAGGTTCCTTATGAGAAGTGGAAGAGGATGTTGCATTGTCTTTCACCTATCTCCTTCATCTTACTCATCATATCAGCCTTCCCATTTGAAACCTCAGATATTTCTCATGGGCCAGAGATGGTTCATTATATTGATCATCACTGTTTCCTCCTTTGTTAGAAGAAGGTGTCTCGTTGAATAGCACATGAACACTTCCTTCCACCTAATGTGCCCTTTTGTTGTAGACTTTGTGGCCTTTGCTTTGTGGGGAGTATCCCAGAAGGATTCCTTCATCGCCTTTTGCATTAAGCTTCCCAAACTGGTCCTTCCCGTTGTCGAGAACATGGCATTTTCATTCAAAAAGGTTATCAGATGAGTTGTCTTTGGTTTTCTTCCATTTGGCAGCTCATAGTGGGTTTTGGTTCAGGAGGGACCTAATCATACACCTATTCACCAGGTAGCAAGCAGTATTTGTTGCTTTTCCCCAGATTTTTTTGGCGATTCCACTGTAGATGAGCATTGTCCATGCCATGTCTTCCAGAGTTCTGTTTTTTCTTTCAGCAACACCATTTTGCTATTGAGTCCTTGGTGCTGAGAAGTTGTGTGTGATTCCATTTTTGTTACAAGCTCATCAAATTTAGCGTTGTTACATTCTGTCCCGTGGTCAGTTCTGATGTATACTGCTTTCAATTTTATCTTCACTTGGATCTTCTTGACGAAGGCCATAAACACCTCGTAAGTCTCATCCTTTGTTCTAAGAACCAATGTCCAGGTGAATCTTGAATTTGGCAAACCACGAACCAGGTCCTTCTAAATTAATTTATTCAGAAGTGAGAAGCTTGCATGCCCCAATCTTCCATCCCAAAGTTCTGCATCATCATCAACTGATTTCAAGCATCTCATATCACCAGCTTGTAGAGATTCAAAGTCAGCAACATAGATGTTCTTGTTTCTTTTGGCCACTAAGACCACTTTCCCAGTTACCAGATTAGTAACTGTGCATACTTTTGACAAGAACTCTACTTTGTTCCCTTTATCACGGATTTGAGAGACACTCAGGAGACTGTACTTCAGGCCATCCACGTAGTACACATTCTCAATTGAGTGTCAAAGGGATACATTCCCTTCCTGCAGGGCTTTAAGTGAGAAGAAATCCATGGTGCTTCTAATCACGTGCTTTGAGAATCTACTGTCCATGGTTCATTGCAGTCCACTTCCTCTCACTATTCCCTGCACATGCAAATTATGGGTTAGATTTAGGAACCCAAACTAGTTTGGGTCCCTTATTATGATAAAAGGGATGGATAAGGGCTTTTCTAGTCCATGCAGGCAATATTTGTTTCTTGTGAGCGGTACCTGGTCCCTTGTTAGTAGTCACTTTGTCAGTAAATACTTTGTTTTTCTAAACAGATTGAACCCTGGCATGATAATTTTCTTTGAAGTGCCTATTGTTCCTACAGTGGGTACACAGGTAGTTATTAGGAACAGTGACGTACTTGCTGTGAGGGCTGTAAGGAGTTTTCTCCCTTTGGAACCCAATTCTCTGCCTATTTCCACTATTGTTCAAATACATGGCAGTGACAGCATCTGAGGACTAGGTCCACTTTAGAGATTTCTCAAGATCAATTTTTAGTTTCTCCAATTCAGCTTGGAGTTGCCGATTTTTCTCAAGTTCACCACATAGACTAGTTTTCACATCATTTTATTCCTGTTCAAGCTTGATGTGTGTCTCACTAGCTACTTCCTTCCCTTTCCTAAAACTCACAGTCCTATGTTCTCTATTGAGTCCCTCAATGGTTTCCTCTAGGTCAATGATTATCACTAGAAAATCATCTCTCTCTCAGTAGCAGCAATTTTTTCTTCTAGAGTGTGTTTCTCATTGCTAAGACCTTCTATTGTTTCTTTCAAGTCAACAACCACTACAATCAAGTCATCTCTCTCATTTTATACACTAGTTATTTTTTCCTTCAGAGCTTCCTTTTCTTTTTCAAGTTTAGCTATGGTCTCATTTAGGTTCATTACACAGACCACCAGATCATCTCTAGATTTTTTAGCTTCTCCTAGTTCTATAGTCAGGATCTCCTTATCAATATCAAGGCTATAATTAGCATCAATTAGAACATTTGCTAATGAACTTAGCTTCTTAGAAGAGTAGGATTTCAGATTTCTCTGAACATCGCTGAAATTTACCTCATCATCTTCATCTTCTTCATCATCATCAGACTGAGCCATCAGCATGAATAGTGAGTCATACATCGTTGCTTCAGTTTCCATTGCCATCATGGAGCTGTTTTCTCCATCTGGTTCCCTTTCTGATTCACTAGAGGAGTCTCCCCAAGTAGCAAAATCCTGCTTCACAATATTATCAGCTGCACTTTTTCGATTGAATCGTTTGTCTGGAACCAGGTTCCTTTTTGCTGCTTTGTCAGGGTTTTATTTGTATTTCTCCTGTTTTACGAGTGGACAATCTTTGATGAAATGCCCAGGCTTTCCGCACATGTGATAGAGATCATTATTCCTTGCCTTACTTGAACTTCCCCTCTTTGGTATACCACCATTTCTTCGAACCATCTTTTGAAATGTTTTAGTAAGATAGGCCATATCACTATCTTTTTCACTTGAGTCACTGCTTTCCGCCTTGAGTACTAGGTTCTTTTCCTTCTTTGGCTCTCTCCTTTCACTATCTTTCTTTCTTTCTTTCTTTTTATCCCGTATGTCTTCAGATTACCAATCAGCTTATCCATGGTTAGAGTTTGTAGATCTTTAGCTTCAGTGATGACATTTACCTTACTTTCCTAAGAACCAGGTAGAACACTGAGGATTTTCCTTACAAGCTTGTTTCTGGGAATAACATCTCCAAGTGAATGAAGCTCATTTATAATGGAAGTGAATCTGGTGTGCATATCCTGTATAGACTCATCATCCTTCATCCTAAAGAGCTCATACTCTGTGGCGAGCATGTCAATCTTGGACTGTTTAACCTAAGTAGTTCCTTCGTGTGCGGTTTGCAACGCTTCCCATATTTCTTTGGCAGTATCACAAGCTGAGACTCTGTTGTACTCATCGGGTCCTATACCACATACCAAGATTTTCTTGGCGCAATAGTTCTTTTCTATGACTTTTCTGTCAATATCACTGTACTCTTTTCTATCTTTTGGCACCATTGGTCCAGTTTCTTCAAGCTTCTTCATAGGAACATGTGGACCATCATAGATGATGTCCTATAGTTCTGAATCTTCAGCCATTATAAAATCATGCATGCGAGTCTTCCACCATCTGTAGTATTGACCATCGAATCTAGGAGGTCTGTAAGTTGATTGTCCTTCCTCAAAGTTAGGTGGAGCAGCCATTGAGATCCTTTTTAGGTGTTAACCTTTTAGAAAGAACCTGCTCTGATACCAATTGTTAACTTATATGAGTCCACTAAACTATAGAGCGCCTGATCCCTTATGAGTTTCTACTGAGCATACCTAAGAAGCAGTAAGTAAAAGAGACAAGGGATTTTTACGTGGAAAAATCCCACACAAGGGACAAAAACCACGACCTACACTTGTAGGCTTTCAACTTCACTAACTTGTAATCTCACTATTACAAGCCACTTTGTAATGACTCTATTATAAAGACTTGAACTAACTAACTTGTGATACTCTTACCACAAGCCACTTTGTGACTCTCTAGTTACAAAGACTTTAAACTTATGACTAAACCTAGTCACAACATAAACTTAGAAAGTTTACGAATTTTGGGTTTCCTAAAACGTAGCTTCTAAGAAAGCAGGATAGGAGTTACAATGAAGAACAAATAACAAGATTACAACTCAACTACGGATACACATAAACTCTTTGTGAAACTGATCCTTTGGTGGAGTTGTCTTCTTGTTCTTGACACGCCAATGACTTCAATTCCGGATGAGCACTTTAATGTTTGAGAGAATATAACTAAATGTGCAAGTGAGTATTTTTGTGCCTTGCACCGATGTGACGACCCGGCCGGTCGTCTTAAGAATTAATGTCCCGATCCCTTTTTAACTGCTTTCCCCAAGTGTATTTCTACTATTTCGCTTTGTTGGGATGTTCGGACTTGTGTTTCGGAGAGTTTTGGGACACTTAGTCCTTAAATGAGAGCTTAAGTGTTGGAAAGTTGACCGTAGTCAGAACAGTGTGAAAACGGCCTTCGAATGGAAATCCGATGGTTCCGTTAGCTCCATTGGGTGGTTTCGGGGTTAGGAGCATGATCGAAATTCGTTTTGGAGGTCCGTAGCTAATTTATGCTTGAAATGCCAAAAGTCGAATTTTTGAAGTTTCCGGTCCGATAGTGAGATTTTGATCCGAGGGTCAGAATGGAATTCCGGAAGTTGGAGTAGCTCCATAGTGTTGAATGTGTCGTGTGTGCAAAATTTCAGGTCATTCAGATGAGGTTTGATAGACCTTTTGATCGAAAGCGTATTTTGAGGAAATTAGAGTTCTTAGGCTCAAATCCTTGATTAATTCGAGGTTTCGGTGTTGTTTTTGGTGTTTTAAGGATTGATACAAGTTTGAATGAGGTATTAAGTTATGTTGGTGCTTTTGGTTAAGGTCCCGGGGGCCTCGGGGTGATTTCGGATGGTTGACGGGAAGGTTGAGAAATGGTTGCAGCTGCTGTATTTTTGTTGCTTCTGGTATTTTTGCATATGCGGTTTTGGGACCACGGATGCGGCGCCGTAGAAGCGAAATTGAGGGAGGTTAGCAGGTTCCGCAGATGCGAGGTATATTTCCGCAGAAGCGGAATCGCACGTGCGAGTTGGAGACCGCAGGTGCAGAAATTGGCCATTTAATGAAAAGTCGCAGATGCGACTAAGTCTCCGTAGAAGTGGGACTGCAGATGCGGTCCTAAGGTCGCAAATGCGGAAATCGCTGGGCAAAACATATAAATAGCTGCCTTCGCAAATTTGAGGGATTCTTTCACCATTTTCATCCGGGTTTGAAGCTTTTGAGAGAGATTTTTGAGGAAAACAAAGGGGAATCACTTGGAGGTAACATCCTTGACTTCATAACTCGTTTTTATGTGATTAAAGACCTAATTAGTGGTGAGAAATTTGGGAAAAATGGGTAATTAGGGCTTGAGTTTAAGAGGCCTTTAATTGAGGATTTGAGGGGTCATTTGGACACCGATTTCAGTGTTCTTATGATGGATAGACTCATGAGAGTACGAGGTCTTTGAAAAGGTAAATTTCACCCGATTCTTAGATGTGGGTCCAAGGGGTGTTTTGGTCATTTTACATAATTTCGCGTATTAGCTTAGAATTTAATTGTAGAATCCGATACTTGAAGTGTTATTTACATTATGTGATTGAATTGAATAGATTTGGGCCATTTGGAGTCGAGTACTCGTGGCAAGAGCGTAGTTTCGGGTTGACTTTTAGCAGGTTCGAGGTAAGTGGCTTGTCTAACCTTGTGTGGGGGACCATCCCCTTAGGATTAGTATATTTGGTAATTGAAATGCCTTGTACGTGAGGTGACGAGTGCGTACTTGTGCTAACTACTGGAAATCCGGTTTTCTTTAAGTACTTACTAGTATGTTTCCTTTCCTGTTTCTATTACTTGCACTATCAAGCCTGTTGTTAGCTTAGGACATCATGTCTAAGTGACTTAATTGCTTCATTTGATTTAACCACCTTACTTGAATTCTGTGCAGCATGCTAAGCTAGAATCACTTATTGCCTTAATATGAATTTTGCTATTTCTGTTTATCTTCTTGCTGCTGCTGCTGTGTATTTATTTTAGAACTACGGATGTGGGATTTTGGTAGCTCCCCCCTTGTCTGTTTACTTTGGGACTACGGGTTAGATTCCCGATAGATCCCCCTACACATTTACTTTGGGACTACGGGTTAGATTCCCGGTAGATCCCCCTGCACAGTTATATAAAACTATGGGAATGCACCCGGTAGATTCCCCTAGTACTAGTTATTTACATTTAGGATTATGGAACGGGATTTTGGTAGATCCCCGCGCACTATGAGTTGGACTACGAGACGGGATCCCGGGAGATCCTTCGGACATATATATGATGGACTACGAGACGGTATCCTGGGAGATTCACTGGATATGTAAAGATGTGACTACATGATAGTATCCTGGGAGATCCCCGATTGTTACTATTGGTGCTGAGCTGTATTTCCTTTCCATGTTTACCGTGTTCTGTATAATTGTTGCTGTTCTGTATATCCTGTGTTATTTTACTACCGTACATATTTATACTGTTCTTTCCTATACTGTTGACCTTTATATTTGTTTAACCTCAGTAGGGCCCTGACCTTCCTCGTCACTACCCAACCGAGGTTAGACTTGACACTTACTGAGTACCGCTGTGGTGTACTTATGTCCCTTCTGCGCATGTTTTTCATGTGTAAATCCAGGTACCGCTACTTAGGACTACCATCCTTGAGGGAGGCGACTACTTAGAGACTTCGAGGTACATCTGCTGTGTTCGCAGATCGAGGAGTCCCTTTCCATTCATGCCTTTTAGTATTTAGTCCTTCTATACTTTCTGTTCTTATTAGACAAATTCCGGAGTTAGAGCTATGCAGTATTTCCTTTTCTTAGCTTGTGATTCGTGGGTTTTCGGGTCTTGGATTTAGATATTGGTTTTGAGATCTATATAAATATGGTGTATGCCGAGCGGCACATTTAACACTGTTATTGCCTTATTTCTGTTATTAAATTGTTTTACTTCCGCAAGTTTTGGTTATCTTCCGCAAGTTTAGGCTTACCGATTCGTAGAGACTAGGTGCCGTCATGATGGTTCACGGAGGGCGAAGTAGGGTTGGAACAACCAGGTTGTTGTACTACAAAAGACATCACAATGGTGATGTCAAATGTTGGTACACGCTTCTTCCCAATGAGAATGGATGACGCATTGTCTGCTGTACTGTCGCGTGTACAGTTGCGGACAGTCACTTTCTGCAGTTGCGTTCCAGCTTTATAGTTGACTTGTACTTCTGTCAGAGAACCCTAAGGGACCAGGTCCCTATTGTGTTCCTCTTTGTAACAATTATTTACTCATTCTGGAGATCAGACTGGACATTGTTCATTTGAAGTGTATACCAGGTGGGTTAGGTTCTCTATCTGGTTTTTGACGATAAGTTTGTTAGATCATCAAAACATAAGAAGCATAAGGTAAAGACATTGAAAACCCATTACCCCTATTGGCGAATCGTATTCAAGATTGTTCCAAAGGCTAATCAGGCTAAATCTATTGCAGCCAGTGGCCCCGAACCGGCTGAACCCCGAGTCTGCGTCGCTCCGAGCTTATGCTAGATGTGAATACCACTCTGGAGCAGCGGGACACAGTATAGAGGACGGTTGGACCCTCAAAGGGCAGTTGAAGATTTGATTGAAGCTGAAATAATTGTTTTTCGGGATGAAGAAGCTCATGATGTGATGAACAATCTGTTGCTTTCCCACAACATCGGGCTAACAGTCGGAATGATTTGTGAAGATGAGGAATTTGATCCGGCATTGAAGGCCATTGCAACCATTGCCGAGATAGAAGAAAAGGCAAAAAATGGTCGCCAAGCATGAAAGTTCCCTATCAGATGGGAGTCTTAGTAGCCAGTCTTGCTACCTTTTCTGCATCCGGATTATCTCAGGGTGTGATCCGGATGTTTTACTTTATTGTCTTACTTTCCGATGTAAACCCTTCTATCTTCAAAAATTGAAAAAAATAAAAAATCAAATGAAATTAATATTTCATTGTCCAAGAATGTCTCTTTTCTTATTCTCTTTTTAGTTCTGTTAAATGCAGATTTCAATAACATGACATGCTTGCGGACTTCATGCCCAGATCCTAAAATGTTGTTAGACTTCGAAATAATGAGTTAAGAATCAGAATGCAATGAAAATAAGTTTAAGGAAATAAAGCAAAGACTCGGAATAGCTAAAGAAAAATTGGTTCCAGATTGGAAAGGTCCATACATTGCAACAAGAGTACTGTCAAAAGAATGCATTGTACTTGGGACACATCGAAGGAAATGTCTCAGAAACAATTGTCAATGCAAATGCAGTCAAAAGGTACTATGCTAGATCCTCTATATAGCGTTAATGTTCTCCGGTTGGGATGAAGAAGGCTTTCTTTCTCACTATCCAAAATATGCAACCCTTTGAAAACCCCTATGAGCCGGCACCCATTCATTGATTACCCTCTTTGGAACTTGGAAGTTATTATTGAGAAAAATGAAATAAATAAAAAATAAAAAAAATGAAGAAAAAGAGAAGAAAAAGAAAGATGCAAAAAAAAAGGAAGAAAAGACAAAGAAAATGAAATGAAAAATGAAAAACAAATGAAAAAAAGAGAGGAAAAAGGAAAGGAAAAAGAAAGAGAAAACAAAACAAAACAGAAAAACAAAAGAGAATCAAAAAGAAAGTTCCCTGGACTACGTTCGACTTGATTCCGAAAGGATACGTAGGCAACCTCTCTCTGGGGTTCAGTCATACCAAAATAAAAATCATAATTCCCCAAAAGTGAAACTGGGACAGATGTTATAATGGTTCGGCGATGATACCGCCTGAATGGTTCCAAAGTTGTAATTCAGTCCAAATCATTTTTACCCAAATCCTTTCATGTCCTTCCGATCAATCGGTGAGAATGTTAAATGATCGGAGAATACGGCTACTTGGATCCGATGCAATCAAAATGAGAGAAATAAAATGCGAGAGTCTTATTGGTGAAAATCCACACGGGCACCTTAAGGCGATGGTAAGCAGAGAAATTGAAAATGAGATAGTCTTGTTAGTGAAAACTCGTAAAGAGCACTATAAGGTGATGGTGAGAAGAGAAATGAAAAAGGTCAGCTTGAGAAAACCCGCAAAGGGCGCCCCTGATCGAAAAGAGGATCCTCACAGCCATCAGCATCGATAGAGTCCTGGCAAGGTTTCTCGATTTTGAGGCAAAAGTTGTGATGAATTTCTGAGAGTCAGACGGTTTACACTGATCAGGCATCCAGTCCAAAAGGTATATCATGTTCATTGAAGTCCGCATGTACTCCAGATAAGTCCTTCTTTCCTTTCCCCGAAAGGAACACTTCTTGTTTTAAACTCATTCTCCATTCCATTATTTGTTTTCTTTGAATCCCTTTCGAAATAACTCTGTTCCGAAACTAAGACAAAGAAAGGATGGTAAGACTGATTTATAGGGTTCTCATTTGATACAAGCTAATATGCAAAAAGGCACCCAGCTTCGTCAGGGGCATCAAGTCGACCTCGACCGGCCATGGCGGCTGATGCTTCGAAATCAAAACTCTTGGAAGGAGAAAATCAAATTGAAGTGCCCCTAAAGGCAACTACGTTGAAAAGGTTGAGTCCCACGTGGCTAACTGTCTCGGCAAAGGTTTGAAAAGCCAAGGTACCCAAATGCTCTGAAATTAAAGTTGGAAGAAAGAAGCCAGAAATGAAAGGCCTACAAAGGCAAAATAAAGTTGAAAAAGTTCAGTTCCACGTGACCAACCGTCATGGTAAAGTCTGGAAAAGCTAGAGGTTCTCCAGGGTCAGAAATGAAATCGGTCATAAGGGAACAAGCAGTTGCAGTTAAAATCTTCATCAAAGAAGCCAGGCCGAGTTCAAGTGACTGAAACGCTTAGGCAACAAAACCAACCACCGCTTCAAACTAACAAATTGTTCTTTGTTCGAAAAAAAAGGAAACAGGTGCAATCCAAAAGAAACCTTGCAAGAAGCAGGTGCAATAAAAAAGAAAGGGCGCAAGAGCTAAATAGCTTTGCAGCAACAATTCCAAAAAGGGAAGTCTCTTCCAAAATTCTTTCCCATATTTACTCATTCTCTGGAATAAATAAAAAAAATAAAAAAATGATTTTAAAATGAAATGAAGAGAAAGAAAAGAAGAAAAATTCAAAATTATGGTAGTATAGGATCTCCAATCCCTAGCTGCGTCTTTTCCAACATAGGGCCCCATTCCCTAGTTGATGCCAGCATAACCTGGTAATCTTTCCAACATAGGGTCCTACCCTTTAGTTGATCTCGGCATAACCCGAGTACCTTTCCGGCATAACCCGATGACTTTTCCGGCATAACCCGAGGACCTTTCCGGCATAACCCGATGACTTCCCTGATATAACTCGAGGACCCTTCCGGCATAACCTGATGACTTTCCCGGCATAACCCGAGGACCTTTCCGGCATAACCCGATGACTTCCCCGGCATAACCCGAGGACCTTTCCGGCATAACCCGATGACATCCCCGGCATAACCCGAGGACCTTTCCGGCATAATCCGATGACTTCCCCGGCATAACCCGAGGACCTTTCCGGCATAACCTGATGACTTTCCCGGCATAACCCGATTATTGTTCCAGCATAACCTGATAATTTTTTCCAACATAGGGTCACATTTCCTAGCTGATGCTAGCATAACCTGGTAATCTTTTCCAACATAGACTCCCACTCCCTAGCTTTGCAAGCATAACTTGGTAATCTTTTCCAACACAAAGTCCCAGTCCCTAAATGATGCCAACATAACCTGGTAATCTTTTCCAACATAGAGTCCCACTCCCTAGTTGATGCCAGCATAACCTGGTAATCTTTTCCAAGTATATGGTCCCATTGCCTAGCTTTGCCAGCATAACCTGGTAATCTTTTCCGGCACAAGGTCCCACTCCTTAGTTGATACCAGCATAGCCTGGTAAGCTTTCCAACTTAGGGCCTTCAATCCCCAGTTGATTTTATTTTAGATATAGGGTTTCCACTCCCTAATCTCTTTTTCTCAAGGATACACAATCCTGATTTTTATTGCTTTCAATAAAGAAGTAGTTTAGATTTTTACAATAACTTAAGAAAATTTTTGTTTGTTTGTTTGTTTGTTTTGGTGCCTGAACATGTTTTTACCTTGAGGCACAAGTTTCGAGGAGACCAAAAGAAGAAGTCTCGATTCAAATAAAAGAAAAAAAATAAGAAAAAGAAGTGACTTCTAAGTGTAGAAGCGGAGAAAAGATGCAAATTGTTCAAGATATGATTGAAGTCACAAGCTTTGCATGTTTCACCTTCATCCGAAAAGCTGAAGAAGAATGAACCAGCAGTTGCAGCTAACAAGCATCAAGATTTAGATCAGATTTTGCTGGAAGAACCAACCAAGACCCAATATCAAGCTTTAGAAGGTTTATAGATAAGAATCTTGTAACTCATAGTTGATAGGCTTAGCTAGTATAGCTTTTCATTTTTCATTTTGGTGTAATAAGGAGCTTAACAAGCAGAAACAGCAGCAACAACAGTGAAATCACAGTTTCTCGGTAGTCCTAGATACTAAAACTTCCAAAACTACACAGACATGTTTCCTTTATAGCTAAGGATATGTAGGCAACCTCCGAAGCAAGGTTCGGTCAAACTTTTTCAAAAAATGCTCCAAATGGAGTATCAAACGAGCAAAAATTGCTCGTAATTGCTCACTTTATCTTTGCCCAAAAACTCTTCATGTTCTCGAGCAAAGAGGGGCAGCTGTGAGCACCTAAGTTTTGCCCCACATGAAAATAACTCCTAAAAATAGGCAAAAAATAATTTTAACGGATTTTAGAAACTTTTCTTCATTTAGTTGCACTTCATGCATTTTTAATATTTTTAAAATCATAGAAAAATCATAAAAAATTATCACATTTTAATTTCATGCTACCTTAGGTTTAATTTGTATTTAGGAATTAATTACATTGAGAAAAATAAAAAAATAATCATTTTTACATATTTAGATTTTAGTCTTTAAAATTAGCATTTTTTCTTTAGTTTTAAGTCAATTAGTTGTTTTAATGTTAGAAATAGGTAAAGAATTTTAATTTCTACAAAATAGATTAATTTAGGACTTAATTAATTTAATTTAGTATTTCAATTAATTAAAGAAAAGAAAAAGGAAAAACAAAGAAAAGGAAAATAGGAAGAATATATTTTTAGTCTTGTTTCTTTTAAAATTGGGCCAATTACTAAAATGGCCCAAATTAATTTTAAACCCCGGCCCAATTCCCATGACCCAATTCCCATGACTCAAATCCCCTCATTAAAACCCCCATATTCTTTTAACCCTAAGATAGACATCAGAAGACAAAAAATAACAATCAGATCTACCCAAAAAAAAGGGAAAAAAAGCTGCGTTCCTTCCTCACATAGTAAGAACGAACTCCCTCCCCATTTGAGAAAATCCCAGTCGCCATGATTACCATCTGCACTCCCTCACTTCTCTTATGAACACACACGAAAAACACACAAACACAAGATAGAAAGAGAAAAAAGATTTGAACAGAAATGAGAGATCTAAATGTTATATGGCAATGAAACTCGCATTAATTGTTCCTTATACACTGAAAGGTTTATGTTACATAAAGTAGTCTTCTCTTTGCTCTTCTAAATCTTAAATGCTGGAAGTTAGTCCTTAATTGATTGAACTGTGTTTCTTTTTTTAAAAAGATAAATGAAGATCTACAATAAGCTATCTCAGTAACATAAAGAACTTTTGTCTTTGAATTTGGATTCTTGGCATATTTCTATGGTAAAAAAATGGGTTTCACAATTGCATTTGTATACTTAAGTGTAATGTCTATAAGGATGTGAACTTGAGATTTTTTAAGTGGTATTTGAATGTAATTCTGGAGATATAGCATAGGGATATGAAATCACATGGTGTGGTCTTATTGCTGGTTCCAGCATGTATCCTATGAAATTAGTTGAGGTACGCGCAAGCTGGCCTGAAAAACCATGGTTATAAAAAAATGGTTGTTTAAACAGCTCAACTGTTAACAAACATCACTATTATACATGTTACTCTTATAAATCTGGCATTGTCATTTTTCAATGGCCAGCCCGCATACAAGAACTGCCATCACAGATGTGACCTTCTGCAACTTACTATGTTTGGAACATCAAGTTCTTTGCAGTCCCCTCTATTTTGTTTCATTAGCCAAGGACAAAATCTAAAAATGATTGAGGAAGTGTAAACGCTATTGCATATCAATTACTGCCATACTTGTAATAAGTGTTTATCCTCCATAGAATTAGAAGAACACTTATAAAATACAGGGCATTGAGCTTAAAATATTGTTTATCCTGAGTCTTTGCTCCTGATTTTTGCTTTTAATCCCTTTCTTCTATAGCTCTGCTAAATTAGTGTACCAATATATTGTCCGACATAGTGGTGATTTACGGATGAAATATTTGCTTAAACTTTTCAAAAGTAACTTGCTTTGCTGTTAGAAGTGTTATATATATTGTCACTAACTTATATTCTGATACTGGATGTGTCATATCTTTCTCTTTTTATTGAGTCTCAGTTTGTGATGATATTTACTAATGTTCCCTTTTCATGCTATGAACCCCTTCTTAGGGAAATAACTAATGAACATCGTCGCTTGCTTTAGACGCGATTAATAAATAAATTATTGTGACTATGAGCACGGTTCCCGTGGCATAGTTGCGATACGTAAATCTAAATTCGGGTATGCATTTCACGTGACCCGATCATAACAACTTTGAGAAATAATAAAATAAATATGTCGTGAATCGCGGGTGCATTTCATGTAGCATGGTTTGCGGTGTGTTCCAAAACGGCAAGTGTACGACAATCGTAACTTGTTCAAGAAATAATTCCATAAATCTTAAAAGCGGTTTAAAATAATTAAAAGTGGTTATAAAGTTAAAAATGCACAATATGTTTAAAACATGTAATTAATCAGATAATTAGGCTAATTATTAATAGTTAAGCGACCGTACTCGAACCACGGAACCCGGGAATGCCTAACACCTTCTCCCGGGTTAACAGAATTCCTTAATTAGAATTTCTGGTTTCACAGACTTTTAAATAAAGTCAAATTTTCCTCGATTTGGGATTTTAAAATAAATCGGTGACTTGGGACACCATAATGATTATTCCAAGTGGCGACTCTGTAAATAAATCAATAATCCCATTTCGATTAATGTCACTTTAATTGGAAAAACTCCCTTATATACCCTATCCGGTGTAAAAAGGAGGCGTGATAGTGGTTACTAATGAGCTTAGATTGGACATTTGTGGAGCTTGAGGTACGACTGTTCAACGCCCGCAACTCCTGGGTCCCCATCCTCTTTTCTTTTAGCTGTACAAATTCATTCAGACAACTTTGTACTTATTTCAAACTTTTATGTGTATTACTTTAGAAGATCATGCACTTGTGACACCATGTTCAGGGAATTATAATAGACGTTGGCTGTTTAGCTTCCGCATTTATACTTAGAACATATCTGTTATTTCAATTTATTATTAATGTTATCGTTTAAGCTGCTAAAAGAAGTAAATTGTTCTAATGTTGGCTTGCCTAGCAAGTAAAATGTTAGGTGCTATCACGATCCTGACGGTGGAAATTCGGGGTCGTGACAAGTTGATATCAGAGCACTAGGTTACATAAGCCTCATGAGTCACGAGCAAACTTAGTAGAGTCTGGTAGATCGATACAGAGACATTTGTATCTTCCGGAGGCTATGGAGTTAGGAACAATTTCACTTCTATTCTTCTTTGTCGTGCGATTTTATTTCTATCATTGTTGATTAGGCTGTAGACATGTAATTTTTGACTACAGCTAAAAGAAGAAAAGTAAAATTAAGAAGAGAAAAATTAAAAATAGATGTAGACATGTAATTTTTGACTCTCCCCGAAATTTTATACATTTTAGTGCTTCGATGTTTGTTTTAGGCCTAATATCGTTATTTTGATTATTTTTAAAACTTTTTGCTTTATTTTATCTTAAAAATGAAAACTACAAAAAATATTTTCAATTATTTTAGCTAATTGGTTTTTACTATCAACTTTTACTTTTTCTTACTTTTCATAAAATTGAAAGATACGAAAATAGTCTTGGCATTTTATTTTACAAAAAGAAAAAAGAAAAAAGAAAAGAAGAGATAGTAAGATATAAAAAGAAGAAGAGATAGTAAGAAAGTTTCAAAAAAATATATATATAATATTTTACTTAGTTTAATGTGATTTTTAAGTTGTAAGGTTTTAGTATATATTGAGTATTATTTAAATTTCATTAGCTTTGTAGCTTTATGTCTCCTCTTAATATTTTTTGTTATTGAGTAGATTTTCACACCCCTTTTTTTCAACCTCACTAACCCTCTTAAAATATTAAAAAGATTAGATTTGTAAAGCTCAAAAGAGTTTTTAATTAAAAAGTGACAAAATTGTGTTCAAAAGAAAATAACTCAGAGTCGCCACCTGACATTAGTTTCGGTGTGCCAGGTCACCGTTTTAAAAAATAATTTTCTTTTAAAACACTTTGGACTCCAAAATAAGTCTGCACCAGAAATTCGAGTAAGGGGGTTCATATGACTCGGGGAGAAGGTGTTAGGCACTCCCCATGTCCCGTAACTAGTATGGTTGCATACTTGATCTAGTCGGCTTTTAAAATATTCTAATTAAGGTAAAACACACAGAGAAAATAAGAAAACAAGAGGCTCGTGGTCGTTCCCTCCTAATAAAATAAAAATAAAAATACTACGAGTTCTACTTTCAACTCCAAATACAGATACTTCGGGGCATACCCCCGAATAAAATATATACAAATTCTTCGGGGCATTCCCCGGATTATAAACTAAAGGGAACAAACTCTTACCTCGGAAAAATAAAAGAAGCGATCTAAGTTTGCCTACCCGAGTGTGGTCGGCCTAAAACATGCTCCTAACGAATACTATAAAAGAAAATAAAAGATGACTAATAAAAGAAAGATCTAATTCACGCTCATATTTTGTTTTGTTTTTTTATTTTATGAATTTGGCCGAGCTCAATTCCCAAAGCATGTAAATATTTAATCACTAATGAGCTCGACCTTTCCCATAAACCGCGTTCATCTTTCAAACAAATCCATGACAAATGTAGCACGCCATAAAAATTTAGCATCTAAATAATACATAAAAGAGAAACAGAAAGGCAAACAATATAAAAGTGAACCGAGACATAATAAGAGCCATTTAAAACCCCTATTGTCCTATTCTTATCACTGTCATCACGTGACCAAGTATCTGCTACTAAGGTTCTTATGAGAAGATGATTTTAGCAATTTTATGACACTAATTTGCACACAAGAATTTATTTAATCTGTTCTTAATCCCAAAGGCCATGCATGACTACCACGGAAAATAAATTCTACGCCAAAATGTTGTGCGACTTGCATAATGTAAAGAGTAGCCTCAAAACTCAAACAAATAAACCCAAATTAAAATCCTTAATTTCTGGAATCACTTAAAATAGACTTGGAAAATTCATAGATGTTTAACCAACTTTAGTGACAAAACTAGTTATAAGTCTATTAGAAAACAATATGAGCCAAAATCCTTTAGTTAATCATGCCAGAGTGGAACACACACTACTAATTTTTCTAGGATAACAAAAAATATTAAGAGGAAACATAAAGTTACAAAGTTAATGATATTTAAATACTACTCAATATATACTAAAAATTTACAACTTAAAAATCACATTAAACTAAGAAAAATATTATATATATATATATTTGAAACTTTCTTACTATCTCTTCTTTTCTTTTTAAAAATAAAATGCCAAAACTATTTTTGTATCTTTAAATTTTATGAAAAGTAAGAAAAATTAAAAGTTGATAGTAAAAACCAATTAGCTAAAATAATTGAAAATATTTTTTGTAGTTTTCATTTTTCAGATAAAATAAAGCAAAAAGTTTTAAAAATAATTAAAATAGTGATATTAGGCCTAAAACCAACATCGAATCACTAAAATGTATAAAATTTCAGGGAAAGTAAAAAATTACATGTCTACAACTGCCCCTCTTTGACTGGAAACATGAAGAGATTTCAGACAAAGAACGACGAAACAGGTTTTTGACCCGACACTTATTTGGAGAGACCAAAAACTAAAAGAAAGGAGAATGTGACCGAACCCTGGTATTTGAGCTGCCTACATATCCTTGGCTATAAAGGAATCAGGCCACGTATAGTTCAGAAGTGAGAAGAGCGATGGAGTATACCGAGGTGGAGAGCCGGTTGAGGTGTCGTCGAGGTTTCGGTCCTGCTATGCACAGCTGAAATTTGCAACTTTTCTAAGTTCAAAATGCACCCCTTAAACCTTAATATCAATGAAATTTATCAAAACTTCTTACACATCAAATTTTGCATTTAAGGTCCGAATCACGTCTAAACGGATTCCGTTTCTTACCAAACTTCACAGAATCATCTTAAATCATATATAAGACCTGTACCAGGCGCCGGAACCAAAATACAACTCCGATATCAACATGTTCTAATAAAAATTCATTTCCAAACTTTATAAACAATTTCAGAAAACAATTTCTTTCAAAAATTCATTTCCAAACTTTATAAACAATTTCAAGAATTCGATTCCGGGCATATGCCCAAGTCCCATATTTTCCTACGGACCCTCCGGGATCATCAAATCATGGGTCCGAGTCCGTTTACCCAAAACGTTGACCGAAGTCAAATTGATTCATTTTATAGTCAAAATTTATCATTTTTCACAGATTTTCACATATAGGCTTTCTGGCTACGCTCCCGAATTGTGCACGAAAATTGAGGTGATTCTAAAAGATGTTTTTAAAGCCTCGAAATGCAGAATTCCTTTTAAAAACAAGTGATGACCTCTTGGGTCATGACAAAGTGGTTTAGTGAACCATGTCTTAGAATTTTAGTATACAACTAAGTGTCCCGTTCCTTTAAGGCTCGTCCTTGTCGTGTTTGCGTCCCTAGCCACATTTGGCCATATCGGCCATTTTTGCAAAATGGGTCATTTCTGCAAAGTAATTTTTAAGGCCATGATTCTTGGGATTTTAAAGCTGTATAAGCCGTAAATGGGGTATTTTTCATGCATTAGAGGGTCTACTTTGTCGAGTTTGCACTAATTGCCACCCTCGGCCACTTAGGACATTTTATAAAAAATAGTCCAATCGTGTCCTGCATCTGTCCACTAGGAAGTGTTGTGGCGTCGCATAGTGTCTTGAGTCACTAACTGTGTTTTCTTCATTCAGGTATGGACCCACTAATTCGATCCAAAGTGTTGATGGTAGTGAAAATTCCGAGAAAGTTGGTCAGGTGGTGGAAAATATTTTCATTGTTAGAACAACACGAGCTAATGAATAAGTTGGGCACCCTCATTTTGCTTCTTGATATCACACCTCGCCTGGATTTAGTGGAGGCGATGTTGACCTATTGGGACCCACAAAACATGGCTTTCAGATTTGGGGAGTGTGAGATGACTCCTACCTTGGCAGAAATGTCTGGTCTTACTCGCCTAAGCTACATAGGTAAAGACATGATATTTCCTCGAGATCACTCAAGGACAAGATTTCTCAGCGACTTGGGCTTGAAAGACAATAAGCATTTAGGATGCCTCGAGCAGTCCTGGATATCCTTGGATTATTTGTTTGCTAGATTTGGACTATGGGATAGTTTTGACGTCTTTTGGGATGAGTTTGGCACAACCAAGGCAAAGTGGCAGAGATGCAGACTCGAAGTTTTCAGCCTTGCTTTGTTGGGATTATTGGTGTTTCCTTTAGATGAGAGGCACATTAGCACCCGTCTACAATCAGTGGTGTCACGACCCGGATTTTTCACCCTCGGGAGTTGTGATGGCGCCTACTAATGTGAGCTAGGCAAGCCAAACATTTAATCTAATTACTTCATTAACCAGTTATTTTTTTAAACAAATATAAGGCGGTAATGTGATAACAGCAGAAATTCAAATTTAGGCGGAAGAAA
Source organism: Nicotiana tabacum (assembly GCF_000715075.1). Classification (NCBI taxonomy): domain Eukaryota; kingdom Viridiplantae; phylum Streptophyta; class Magnoliopsida; order Solanales; family Solanaceae; genus Nicotiana; species Nicotiana tabacum. The sequence goes on from NC_134095.1 coordinate 41,227,028, forward strand.
ACAAATAAATATCTGAAATCTGTATCTATTACAACTGCTTGAGCCTTAATCACCCAAAATCTGGTGTCACAGTACCACAGACGGTCTAAGACTGCTAAATACAAGGTCTAGAAGTAAAAGGCACACTGTTTCTGAATCAAAAGATGAAACAGGAAATAAAGATAGAGGAGACGCCAGGGCCTACGGACGCCTGCAGGTCTACCTCGGATCTCCGCGTGAACTGAGGGTAGCCTCTAACTATGGTCCAAGAGCTTCTACGGGATCTGCACATAGTGCAGAGTGTAGTATCAGCACAACCGACCCCATGTGCTTGTAAGTGCCTAGCCTAACCTCGAAGTAGTGACGAGGCTAAGACCAGACTACCAAATAAACCTGTGCAATTATATAATATACAGCGGAAAGTAAAGCAGGAATAAACAAATAAAGATGGGAGGGGGAAACATGCTTCGGGGAATAACAGGTAAAAACGGAATATCAAGAGAATTATAAAAGGATTCAAAATCCAACCACTAACAAGAATAAGGAAAAACAAAGGCAGATTTCACTTTCTTTTCACATCTTGTTGCAGGCGTGCAACCCGATCCCATTTCCTGTATTTCGTGGCAAGCATGCCACCCGCTCCCATTTCATGATCTCGTGGCAGGCGTGCCACCCGCTCCCATTTTATTTATCTCGTGGTAGGCATACCACCCACTCCCATTTCATTTATCTTGTGGTAGGCGTACCACCCGCTCCCATTTTATTATATCTTGTGGTAGGCGTACCACCCGCTCCCATTTCATTATATCTTGTGGTAGGCATACCATCCGCTCCCTTTTCATTATATCTTGTAGTAGGCGTACCATCCGCTCCCAGTTACAAGCCAACAATAATCATAAGGAATCCCGGCAAGGGAACAAGAGCAATATAACAACTTCTCGGCAAGAGAAAAATGATATTTCAATAACATCCTGGCAAGGGAAAAATAATATCAAAACAAACATCCCGACAAGGGAACAATGCTATCAAAACAAACATCCCGACAAGGGATCATTAATATCAAACAAACATCCCGGCAAGGGAACAATGGTGATAATAACATATGAAGCACAATAAATCATAACAGAGTCATAACGATTATAATACAAGACTCACGGGCATACTTGACACCAACGTATAGATACTCGTCACCATGCCTATATGTCGTACTCTAAAATTAACATGTAGAAAATAAGACACAACTCCTAATCCCTCAAGCTAAGGTTAGACCAAACACTTACCTCGATGCCACGAACACAATTCATGTTTCAATTATAGCTTTACCCCTTGATTCCACCACCAATTTGCTCGTACAAGTTACTTAATTACATCAATAAACACTAAATGAATCAACCCCAATGCATGAAAATGGATTTTCTAAAGTTTTACCCAAAAAGTCAAAAATCGCCCCCGGGCCCACATGGTCAAAACCCGAGGTTCGAACCCAAGCCTAATTACACATTCCCCCACGAACCCAAATATATAATTTGTTTTGAAATCGGATCTCAAATCGAGGTCCAAATCCCCAATTTTTGAAAAACCTAGGTTCTACCAAAAACACCAATTCCCCCCATGAAAATCATTGATTTGAAGTTGAAATCATGTTAAAAGATGTTAATGATTGAATAAAATTAGTTAAAAATCACTTACCAATGTTTTGGAGAAGAAAGGTTATTTGAAAAATCGCCTCTTATGTTTTTGGGGTTTTGAAAAATGAAAAATAACTGAAAATCCCGTCTTAATATTTTACTCTCAGATGCCTTGTGCGGACCGCACAAAATCAACTGCGGCCGCACAGTCACCAGTGAACCTGTGCGAACCGCACAAAATCAACTGCAGCCGCACAGTCACCAGTGCGGGCAACACAAAAACCAGTGCGGACAGCACTAGCAGGTTCAGAGATTTGCACTTCTCTGAACCTCCAATAGCCATGTTTTAAGCCTAAGACACCCCGGAACCTACTCGAAACTCACCTAAGCCCTCGAGACTCCAAACCAAAAACTATTAAAATATCATATGGACTTACTCGTGCGATCACATCATCAAAATAACATGTAAAATCATGAATTAAACCTCAAAACCCAACATTTGCATCAAGAACTTTCAAAGTTCATAACTCTTCAATCGGAAGTCCAACTCACATCAAATAAACTCCGTTTTCACCAAGTTTCAAAGTTATCTTTCAAATACTATAACAAGTTTTTACCGGGCTCCGGAACCAAAATACGGGCCCGATAACAATGGTTTCAAATATTAATTATTTTCTTTATTTCTTAGATAATTCAGTAAAATAATTTCTTTCAAAAATTGATTTCTAAGGCTTGGGACCTTGGAATTCATTCTCGGACATACGCCTAAGTCACATATTTTACTTCGATCAAATTTTTAACTCTAGAAATTTCTATTTCTCATATTTTCACATAGCAAGCTTTCCGGATATAGGTCCGGACCTTGCACGCAAATCAAGGTGAGGTAAAAGGGAGGTTTTTAGGCCTCAGAACACTGAATTCTCTTGAGGTCATCACATTCTCCACCTCTAAAACAACCGTTCGTCCTCGAACAGACATAAGAAGAAAGTATCTGAGTCAGATGAACACGAACAGAAGGAAAACACTTCGATCTCAATTGATGAACCTGCCGGTCTAGAATAGTTATCGGCTCCTCCTCATAAGACAAGTTCTTGTCCAACTAGACAGTGCTGAAATCTAACACGTGGGATGGATCGCCGTGATACTTCCGAAGCATGGACACATGAAACACTGGATGCACAACTGATAAGCTCGGCGGCAATGCAAGTCTATAAGCCACCTCTCCCACTCGATCAAGAATCTCAAAGAGGCCAATGAACCTAGGGCTAAGCTTGCCCTTCTTCCCAAATCTCATCACGCCCTTCATAGGCGACACTCGAAGCAATACCCGCTCACCGACCATGAATTCCAAATCACGAATCTTGCGACCGGCATAACTCTTTTGCCTGGACGGAGCTGTACAAAGCCTATCCTGAATAATCCTGACCTTGTCCAAGGCATCCTGAACCAGATATGTACCCAACAATCGAGCCTCTCCCTGCTCAAACCATCCAACCGGAGACCGATACCGCCTACCATATAACTCTTTATAAGGAGCCATCTGAATACTCGACTGGTAGCTGTTGTTGTAGGCAAACTGTGCCAAAGGCAAAAACTGATTCCATGAGCCTCCAAAGTCAATGACACAAGCTGAGAGCATATCCTCTAAAATCTGAATAGTCCGCTCGGACTGCCCGTCTGTCTGAGGATGAAACGCTGTGCTCAACTCAACCCGCGTGCCCAACTCTCGCTGAACTGCCCTCTAGAAGCATGAGGTAAACTGCGTACCTCGGTCCGAAATGATAGATGCAGGCACACCATAAAGGCGAACAATCTCCCGGATATAGATCTCAGCCAACCTCTCAGAAGAGTAGGAGACTGCCACAGGAATGAAGTGCATTGACTTGGTCAGCCTATCAACAATAACCCACACGACATCGAACTTCCTCCGAGTATGTGGGAGTCCAACAACGAAATCTATAGTGATTCGCTCCCAGTTCCACTCGGGAAGCTCAATACTCTAAAATGAACCATCGGGCCTCTGATGCTCATACTTCACCTGCTAACAATTCAAACACCGAGCCACATATGCAACGATATCCTTCTTCATTCTCCGCCACCAATAATGCTGCCGCAAATCCTGATACATCTTCACGGCACTCGGATGAATAGAGTACCGGGAGATGTGGGCCTCTTCCAAAATCAACTCTCGAAGCCCATCTACATTAGGCACACAAACTCGACCCTACATTCTCAAAACTCCATCATCACCTAAGGTAACCTTCTTGGAACCTCCGTGCTGCACCGTGTCTCTAAGGACACACAAATTGAGATCATCATACTTCCGATCACGGATACGCTCCAATAAATAAGAATGAGTGACCGTGCAAGCCAACACACAACTGGGCTCAGAAACATCCAACCTCACGAACTGATTGGCCAAAGCCTGAACATCAAAGCAAGCGGTCTCTCACCGACCAGAATATAAGCAAGACTGCCAATACTGACTGACATCCTACTCAAAGCATCGGCCACCACATTGGCCTTTCCTGGATGATATAAGATGGTGATATCGTAGTCCTTTAACAACTCCAACCACCTCCTCTACCTCAAATTTAACTCCTTTTACTTGAACAAATACTGAAGACTCTTGTGATCCGTGAACACCTCACATGCCACACCATACAGATAGTGCCTCCAAATCTTCAACGCGTAAACAATGGCTGCCAACTCCAAATCATGAACCCGATAATTCTTCTCATGAATCTTCAACTGCCGCGAAGCATAAGCAATGACCTTGCCATCCTGCATCAACACCGCACCAAGTCCAATATGAGATGCATCATAATAAACTATATAAGGCCCTGAACCTGTGGGCAAAACCAACACCGGTGCCGTAGTCAGAGCTGTCTTGAGCTTTTGAAAGCTCTCCTCACACTCATCTAACCATCTGAACGGGGCACCCTTCTGGGTCAACCTAGTCATCGGGGCTGCGATAGATGAAAACCCCTCCACGAACAGACGATATTAGCTTGCCAATCTCAAGGAACTCCGAATCTCTGTAGCTGATGCTGGTCTAGGCCAGTTCTTGACTGCCTCTATCTTCTTCGGATCAACCTAAATACCCTCTACTGATACAACATGACCTAGGAATGTGACTGAACTCAACCAGAATTCACACTTCGAGAACTTAACATATAACTGACTATCCCTCACGGTTTGAAGAACCACTCTAAGATGCTGCTCGTGCTCCTCCTAGATGCGGGAATATATCAAAATATCATCAATGAAGACTATCACGAACGAATCCAAGTAAGGCCTGAACACTCGGTTCATCAAATCCATAAAAGTTGCTAGGGCATTCGTCAACCCAAATGACATCACCAAGAACTCATAATGCTCGTACCGAGTGCAGAAAGCTGTCTTAGGGACATCGGATGCCCTAATCCTCAACTGATGGTAGCCAGATCTCAAGTCAATCTTCGAAAATACATTGGCACCCTGAAGCTGATCAAACAAATCATCAATCCTCGGCAATGGATACTTATTCTTGATTGTAACCTTGTTCAACTGACGGTAATCAATACACATCCTCATCGATCCATCGTTGTTTTTAACAAACAACACCGGCGCACCCCAAGGCAAAACACTAGGCCTAATGAAACCTTTTTCAAGCAAGTCTTGCAACTGCTCCTTCAACTCTTTCAACTCAGGCGGGGCCATACGATACGGCAGGATAAAAATGGGCTGTGTGCCCGGAGCCAAATCAATGCAAAAGTCAATATCCCTATCAGGTGGCATACCCAGTAGGTCTGAAGGAAAAACCTCAAGAAACTTACGAACAACGGGCACAAAATCAATAGAAGGAACCTCAGTACTAGAATCACAAACATATGCCAAATAGGCCAAACATCCCTTTTCGACCATACGCCGAGCTTTCACATAAGAGATAACACTACGGGTAGAATGACTAGGAGTCCCTCTCCACTCTAAACGAGGTAAACCTGGTAAGGCTAAGGTCACAATCTTGGCATGACAGTCCAAGATAACATGGTAAGGTGATAACCAGTCCATCCCTAATATGACATCAAAATTGACCATGTCCAAAAAAGCAAATCTACACGAGTCTCAAGACCCCCAATCACAACTATACATGAACGATGAACTCGATCTACCACAATATAATCACCCACCAGTGTAGACACATAAACAGGATCACTCAAAGAATCACTAGGCATGACCAGATACAGTGTAAAATAAGATGACACATACGAGTATGTAGACCCTGGATCAAATAACAGTGAAGCATATCTATCACAAACCAGAACCGTACCTATAATAATTGCATTGGAAGCCTCAACCTCGGGCCTGGCTGGAAGAGCATAACATCAGGGCTGGACCCCTCTACCCTGAACTACATCTCTGGGATGGCCTGCTGCTGGCTGGCTTCCACCTCTAGCGGCCTGAGCTCCACCTCTAGTACCTCTACCTCCACCTCTAGCACCTCTACCCCCACCTTTAGCTGGCTGGGTGGGCTGTGGAACACATGGTGATTGAACCATAGCACGAGAACCCTGATGCTGAGAGCTACTCGGTTCTCGAGGGCAAAACCTAGCAATGTGACCCACATCACCACAAGTGTAGCAAGCCCTCAGCTGCTGAGACTGCTGGCCCTGACGACCTGAATGACCACCCTAAAAACTCTGAAGCGGTAGTGCACTGATAGGAGCTGGTGGTGCACTGTAGGACTGCTGATAAGAATACTGCATCTGAGGACCACAACTACCTAAAACACTGTGAGAAACCTGAATTGCTTACTGAAAAGGCCTAGGAGGATGGCCTCTACCATACGAATCCCTACCTCCAAATGAGGTACCACTGAATCGGCCTGAATAACGAGGCCTCTTGTCAGACCCCTGACCACCTCCATGCGATAGAACCATCTCAACTCTTCAGGCCACATTTGCCGCCTCCTAGAAGGAAATCTCACACCCTATCTCCCTAGCCATCTGAAGACGAATTAGCTGAATAAGTCCCTCAATGAACCTCCTCACCTTCTCTCTCTTTGTGGGAAGTATGATAAGAGCATGACGAGCCATGTCAATGAATCTGGTGTCATCTCAGTTCTATTTGATCCGGGTTCTACATATTCATACGTGTCGTCCTATTTTGTTTCATATTTGGTTATGTATCGTGATTCTTTGAGTTATCTTGTGTATGTGTCCACCCCTATAGGACATTCTATTATTTTAGATCGTGTCTATCATTCGTGTGTGGTTACTATTAGAGGTCTTGAGACTAGCGTTGATCTTTTGCTTCGCGATATGGTTGATTTTGATGTCATTTGGGGTATGATTGGTTGTCACCTTATCATGCTATATTGGATTGTCACTCCAAGACGGTGACCTTAGCCTTTCTAGGGTTGTCTCTATTAGAGTAGAGAGGGATCCCTGACCATTCTACCAGCAGGATTATCTCTTATAAGAAGGCTTGACACATGGTCGAGAAGGGATATCTAGCTTATTTGGCTTATGTCCGTGATTCTAGTACGGATGTTTCTCCTATGGATTCTATGCCCGTTGTTCGTGAGTTTCCAGAGGTGTTTCCTGCAGACCTACCGGGGGTGCCACAAAATAGAGATATTGACTTCTGTATTGATTTCGCTCCGGGCATTGAGCCCATTTCTGTTCTGCCATATCGTATGGCCCCGCTAGAGTTGAAAGAATTGAAGGAGCAGTTGCAAGATTTTCTTGATAAGGGCTTTATTAAACCTAGTGTTGCGCCTTGGGGTGAACCTGTTTTGTTTGTGAAGAAGAAGGATGGATCGATGAGGATGTGCAAAGATTATCGGCAGTTGAACAAAGTCACCATCAAGAACAAGTATCCATTACTGAGGATTGACGACTTATTTGATCAGCTTAAGGGCGCCAAAGTGTTTTCAAAGATCGATTTGAGGGCTGATAGATATCCCAGCAGCACTCATGGATTTGATGAACAAGGTGTTCAAGCCTTATCTGGATTCCTTTGTTATTGTTTTTATTGATGATATCTTGATCTACTCCCACAGTCGAGAGGAGCATGAGCAACATCTTCGGATCTTCCTTCAAACTCTGAGAGATAGCCAGTTATATGCTAAGTTTTCAAAATGAAAGTTTTGGTTAAGTTTAGTTGCTTTCTTGGGTCGCGTTGTATCAGCAGAGGGTATTCAGATGGATCCTAAGAAGATTAAGGCAGTCAAGAACTGGCCTAGACCCACATCAACTATGGAGATTTGCAGTTTCTTGGGATTGGTGGGCTATTACCATCGGTTTGTGGAGGGGTTCTCATCTATAGTAGCCCCGTTGACCAGGTTAACCTAGAAGGGTGCCCTATTTAGATGGTCGAACGAGTGTGAGGCAGGCTTTCAGAAGCTCAAGTCTGCTTTGACTATAGCGCCAGTGTTGGTGTTGCCCATAAGATCAGGGCCTTATACAGTATGTTGCGATGAATCTCGTATTGGTCTTGGTGCGGTATTGATGCAGGGTGGCAGAGTTATTGCATATGCTTCGCAGTAGCTGAAGGTTCACGAGAAGAATTGCCCTATTCACGACTTAGAGTTGCTAGCCATTGTTCATGCGCTAAAGATTTGGAGGCACTATCTTTATGGCGTGTCGTGTGAGATGTACATGGATCATCAGAGTTTGCAGTATTTGTTCAAGCAAAAGGAGCTCAATTTGAGGTAGAGGAGGTGGTTAGAGCTATTGAAATACTATGATATCACCATCTTGTATCATCCCGGAAAGGCCAATGTGGTGGCCAATGCTTTGAGTAGGAAGTCAGCTAGTATGTGCAGCCTTGTGTACATTCCAGCCAGTAAAAGACTGCTTGCATTAGATATTCAGGCATTGGCCAACCAATTCATAAGGTTGGATGTTTTTGAGCCCAGTCGTGTTCTAGCTTGTACGGTCGCTCGGTCTTCATTGTTTAAGCGCATCAGGGAGCGGCAGTATGATGAACCTCATCTACTTGTCCTTAGGGGCACAGTGCGACACGGAGATGCCAAAAAGGTTACTATTAGAGATGATGGGATTTTGAGGATGCATGGTCGTGTTTGTACGCCTAATATGGATGAAATTCGTGAGCTGATTCTAGAGGAGGCTCACAGTTCCCGATATTTTATTTATCCGGGTGCCGCCAAGATGTATCAGGACTTATGACAATATTATTGGTGGAGGAGAATGAAGAAAGATATAGTGGCATATGTGGCTCGGTGTCTAAATTGTCAGCAAGTAAAGTACGCTCAGAGACCTGGTAGGTTGCTTCAGAATATAGATATTCTTAAGTGGAAGTGGAAGCGTATCACTAGGGATTACGTTGTTGAACTCCCACAGACTCAGAGGAAGTTCGATGCAGTTTGGGTCATTGTAGATAGCCTGACCAAGTCAGTGTATTTCATTCTTATGCCAGTTACCTATTCTTCAGAGCGGTTGGTAGAGATTTATATCCGTGAGATCGTTCACTTTCACGGTGTGCCCGTGTCTATCATTGATGATCGAGGTATGCAGTTTTCCTCACATTTCTAGAGGGTAGTGCAATGTGAGTTGGGCACGCAGGTTGAGCTGAGCACAACGTTTCATCCTTAGACGTGTGGACAGTTTGAGCGCACTATTCAGATATTGGAGGATATGCTTTGCGCGGCTGTTATTGACTTCGAAGGCTCTTGGGATTAGATCTTGCCACTTGTGAAGTTTGCCTACAACAATAGTTATCAGTCGAGCATCCAAATGGCTCCCTATAAGGCTTTATATGGTAGACGATATCAATCACCGGTCGGATAGTTTGAGTCGGGGAAGGCTCGATTATTGGGTACAGATTTAGTACAGGATGCCTTGGATAAGGTTAAGATCATTCAGGATAGACTTCGCGCAGCTTAGTCCAGGCATAAGAGTTAAGCCAACCGTAAGGTCTGTGATGTTGCATTCATGGTCGGAGAGATAGTGTTGCTCTGTATGTCACCCATGAAGGGTGTAAAGAGGTTTGGGAAGAAGGGAAGTTGAGCCCTAGGTACATCAGAACTTTTGAGATTCTTGAGCGAGTGAGAGAGGTGGATTACAGAATTGCATTGCCACCTAGTTCATCAGCAGTCCATCTAGTGTTCCATGTGTCCATGCTTCGGAAGTATCACGACAATCCATTCCACGTGTTAGACTTCAGCACTATCCAATTGGACAAGGATTTGACCTATGAGGAGGAACCAGTAGCTATTCTAGTTCAAGTGCAGCAGAGAGGCCAACCCGTCAAGGCAGCTACTTGGGAGTTCGAGTCGGACATGCGAAGTAGATATGCCCACCTTTTTCCCAGCTCAGGTACTTTTCTATGTCCATTCAAGGATGAACGATTGTTTTAAAGGTGGAGAATGTGATGACCCGATAGGTCATCTTATGATTTAAAACTAAATCATGTGTTCCAAGGCCTTTAAAACCTTATTTTATCCCTCCTCGATTTGCATGCGTAGTCTGGGCGTGTTTTCGGAAAGCTTTTTTGTTGAAAGTTGATAAAAATAAGGATTTTTGATTAAAAGTTTCATTTGAGTTGACTTCGGTCAATATTATTAGTAAACGGAGCCGGATTCATTCTTTGACAGTCCCGATGGGTCTGTATCGAAATATCGGATTTGGAGGTCCCTAACCCGAGTTATGAATTTTTGTTAAAAATTAAAATCTGAAAAATTATTGGTTTTTAAGAAAATTATTGATGTTTGATCTTGTTGGTATCAGGTTCGTATTTTGGTTCCAGAGCTCGGTACAGGTTCAATATAATATTTAAGACATGTATGTGAAATTTGGTGAGAAACTGAGTTGGTTTGACGTGATTCGGACGTCCGGTTGTGAAAATAGGCTTTCAAAGTGTTCTTGAGAATTTCATTTGATTTGGTGCTAAATTCGTGGTTTTAAATGTTATTTTGGTGATTTGATCGCATGAGCAAGTTCATATGGTGTTTTTAAATTTGTGTGCATGTTTAGTTTGGAGCCTCGAGGGCTCGGGTGAGTTTCGGATAGGCTACAGAGTGATATTGGACTTAAGCATTGCTAATATCTGCAATTTCTGGGAATTGGCCTCTCATCTCGCAATTGAGAGATTAGAGTTCACATTTGCAAGCATGATAGCTTCGCATTTGCGAGCTATTCATCACAAATGCGAAGAGTAGCTGGGCCAGACAATCCACGCATTTGCGAGAAAATATTCGCATTTGCGAAGATGGTCTGGGGAAGACGTTCTTCTCATTTATGAAGAAGGGGGTCACAATTGCGATCCCAATTCCATATTTGTGAACAATATGTTCACAGTTGCGGCAGAAGCAGAAATGAGACAGGTTCTCATTTGCGATACCTTCCTCGCATTTGCGAGCTTCGCAATTGCAAAGCTCAGGTCGAAAATGCGACATCTGCAGCTGATGAAAAAGGACTTAGATGAGATTTTTCATTCATTCTTCAAATTTTCAAAACCTAAAACATAATATGCGATTTCCCAAAGACTTTTTCTTCCCCAAACCATAGGTAAGTGATTCTAAACTAGTTTCTTTCAATCTTTCACTTTATTTTACAAGATTTCTACCTAGAATCTAAGGTTTTTAGGGTGGAATTGAGGATTTTTGGGTAGAAACTAGGGATTTGATAAATTGGGGATTTAGACCTCAAATTGAGGTCGGATTCTAAAACTAATTACATATCCGGGCTCGGGGGTGAATGGGTAATTGAGTTTTGGTCCAAATTTCGGGTTTGGACCAAGTACGCCTGTGTGTTGACTTTTTCAATAATGGCCTAAATTGAATTCTTATCGATCGTGGGTGATTCCTAAGGCTTATTTTGAAACGTTTGGTTGGTAATTTGCTAGATATTGTTGGTTTGGAGGCGTGTTTGAAAGGCAAAGCTGTGATTGAGCTTTGAATGGCCTTTGGAGTGAGGTAAGTGTTGTGTCTAACCTTGACTTGAGGGAATTAGGAACCCTCAGACATTGTGTTATGTGAATTCCAGGTGAGCGGCATATATGCAAGGTGATGAGTGCTTATACGCCGCTGAATTTTCTTGTTTTCCATGATTTATCGCTTTTCCTTAATTGTTTTCCCTCATATCTTAATTTTTATATGCCCTAAATTCTTTCCATGCTTAATTGCTACGTGTTAATCAATATCTTCTTCTGTTATGTGACGACCTGGCCGGTCATTTTGAGAATTAACGCCCCGATCCCCTATTAATAACTTCTCCTGTGTCCTTTTCTGCTATTGTGATTTGCCAGGATGATTCATTTTGAGTTCTAGAGTGTTCTGGGACACTTAGTCCCTAAATGAGAGTTTTAAGTCTTAGAATTTGGACCGTAGTCAGAACTGTGTGATGACGGCTCCGGAATAGAATTCCGTCGATTCCGTTAGCTCTGTTGGGTGATTTTGGGTTTAGGGGCATGTTCGGATTGTGTTTTTGAGGTCGGTAGCTCATTTAGGCTTGAAATGGCGAAATTTGAATTTTTGGAGTTTCGGGCTGACAGTGGAATTTTTTATGTTGGGGTCCGAATCCGATTCCTAAAGTTGGAGTAGGTATGTAGTGTTGAATATGACTTATGTGCAAAATTTGGGGTCAATTAGACGTGATTTGGTTAGTTTCGGTGTCGGTTGTAGAAATTTAGAAATTTTAAGTTCATTAAGTTTGGATTGGAGGGTGATTCATGGTTTTAGCATTGTTTGATGTGATTTGAGGGCTCGACTAAGTTCGTATGATGTTTTAGGATTGGTTGATATGTTTGGTTGAGGTCCTGAGGACCTTAGGTGAGTTTCAAGTGCTTGACGGATGAAAATTTGGACTTGAGCAAAATCTGAAGTTAGTTGATTATGGTGTTTTCGCACCTGCAATAGGAAGCCCGCAGGTGCGGCCCCGTAGAAGCTAGGAAGGGGTCGCAGTTGCAGTTTGAGGAATGAGCGCCAATGGTCACAGAAGCGACGCAAGAGCCACAGAAGCGGAGCCGCATCTGCGGTGGCTTGAGCACAGGTGCAGTGTTTGAGGAGTTAATGAATTTTTGTAGGTGCAGAGCTCTAGCCACAGAAGCATGACCACAGGTACAGTCGCAGAAGCAGGAATCGCTGGGTAGAAAAGGGGATTTCGTGGGTTTGAAATTTCATAACATAAAATTCAATTTGGAGCTCGGTGGAAAGCGATTTTGTGAGGGATTTTGAAGGAGAGCTATTAGGTAACTAATCCTAACTCGATTTTGATCATATTATGTCAATCTATTGTTGTATTCTTCATCTAATTAAGGAGTTTGAGGGTGGAAGTTTGGAAAATGAGGGAAAAGTTTCCCAATCAAAAATCTGAGGTTTGAATGGGAATTAGGCATCGGTTTTAGATGATGAGTGCGTACACGGTCTAATTGATGAAAACCCCCATTTTCATTGAGTAAATATCTATGTTTTCCTTAGATTGAGAAATTCTAGTATATGTAGCCATCTTGTTGTGATGACCCGAAAGGTCATCTTACATTTTAGAACCTAATTGGGTGTTCCGAGGCCTTCAAAACTTTATTGTATTTCTCCACGATTTGCGTGCGTAGTCCGGGCGCATTTTTGGAAAGCCTTTATGTGAAAATTGAGAATAATAATAATTTTTGACTTAAAAAGTTGATTTTTGTTGACTTCGGTCAACGTTTTGGGTAAACGGACCCAGATCCACATTTTGACGGTTCGGGTAGGTTTGTAGAAAAATATGGGACCTGGATCGAATTCTGAGGTCCCTAGCCCGAGAAATAAATTTTTGAAGAAAATTGAAAAGGATGAAAATGTAATAATTTAAAGAATTTGATCTTGTTGGTATCGGGCCCGTATTTTGGTTTCGGAGCCCGGTACAGGTTCGTTATGACATTTATACCTTATATGTGAAATATGGTGAAAAACGGGACTCATTTGACATGATTCGGACCTTTGGTTGAAATTTTAGAAGTTTTAAAACTCTCTTGAAGTTTTCATGCAATTTGGTGTTAAATTTGTTGTTCTAGGTGTTATTTTGGCAATTTGATCGCCCGAGCAAGTTCATATGATGTTTTAAGACCTGTGTGCATGTTTGGTTTGGAGCTCCGAGGGCTCGGGTGAGTTTTGGATAGGCTACGAGATGTTTAGACTTAGAAAATTTGGTATTGGATAGTTGCAGAGATGCATGTCTCGGATCTTGGAAGTGCGGTGATCGAGGCCAACCCTGCACTACTACAAAGTAGCGAGAGTGGTCGAAGCATCATTTACCCGAGAAGGTCGGAATCGATTTTCACAGGGAGCTAGAAATGGGAATTGAGTTTCTATCTAAATTAGAGATGCGTGATTGGTCCTATTTGCACTTCTAATCATACTAGGTTTTGATATTACTTCAAAATTTATACTAATAAGATGCTAAATTAAGCTAAGTTAAGCTAAGAGTAAGATACTTGAAGGGTTGTCTAAATAGTTAAAAAGGCACTAGGGAAGTGACTTTCTCCTAGGTGGATACTTGACGGGTTCTAGAGTCTAAGGCTAAGTTGTCATATTTGGGGATTACGATATAACTATTGCACGATACTTCTCACTCTATACCTCTCGGTAGTTTGAGTGATTTTGCACTAATTGACTTTCTCAAGGCCATTTGGGTATGATAATTTGTGCAAGCAATTTAGGTTCAAGTCGAGTATTACTATCTCTAGGTTTAACCCTTTAATTGGGGCTGTCAATCTCTTGACTATGCCCCAATTCCTTGTTGGACTAATTTTCCTAGACTCAAGTTCTCTTTCTCAAGAAGAACCCAAGTCAAATAGGCACAAATTACTGTTCGCAACCACTAATTCAACATTAAAACCATAAATTAGTCCAAATATCAAATACCCATAGACATTCAAACCTTAAAACACAAGACCCATCAAATACTCATACTAGGATTGAGCCACAACTCTAACTAATGGGTCTAGCTACTCATGAATATAAAAGAAAACTGATAAATAGATGAAGAAAATCCCATAATATTTAATTACAAGCTAATACTTGAAGATTCAATGATAAAACTACTATAAAATTACTCAAAATAGATAAGGAACACTGTTCACGAGTGCAGCTGGAAGTTAAAATACAACTGATGACCTAAAAATGGGAAAAGAAACTATTTATACTAGGCCGAATTTTCTAGACAAAAATACCCCTGCGGGGGTAGTGCAGTCCGCACAAAATCGAGTGCGGCCGCATTGAGGCTTTTGGCTTTAAACTTCTGCTCTCTGAACATGGCCATCGCGGGCCGTACAAATGCATCGCGGCCGCGGTGGCTTCTATTGCGGTCCGCATAAAAAGAACCGCGGATCGCATTGGCAGTGATTCCCCAAATTGGCAACTCTCTGAACTCTGTCTTTGTGAACCGCACAATATCGAGTGCGACTGCATTGAGTCCATTGCGGTCCGTACAAATTGCTTTGCGGCCGTAATGCTTGAGTCTCCGAAATAGCACCTCCCTGAACTTCCTCTTTGCGGACCGTACAGAATGGAGTGCGGCCGCATTGGTCCTGTTACACTGTGCTTGCACTTGTTCTTGGTACTTGTGCATGTTTCACTCCTTTTTGAGCTGGTTTTGACGAATTGTCACCTTGTTTACCAAACCCTTCAATCAAGCACAACATGTAAGCCTTTGGGACTATTTTGTACACATTTCTAATCAAAACTCAAGTAAGAAGGAGTGTAAAATGCATCATAATCCCTAGTTATCAACTCTCCCAAAATTAAGCTTGTGCTTGTCTTCAAGCAAACAAAATAAGACTCACCCCTTAAGAGTAAATCCAAGAAAATTCAGCTGACCTAAAGTGACCTCATCTAGAATCAATTGGGACTAACAATTTCCCTCAATTCAAATGAATCATTAACAACATTCACTCTTTTAAGCACCATGGATCCAGTGCGACACAAGAGCATCAAGAGTTGACTCAACACATCAAAGAAACTCTTTCTATTACTTTGGTCATTGTGGAACCCAAACTCACATATCCTTAACTCTCCCTAAGCAAACCTCACCTTTAGGATTGTAGCACTCAGAACGAGGTTAATGGAAATACACCCATCTCTCTCAAAGCAAAGTCACAAGTCCGGATTCTAAGTACCATATGCTTGTCCCTTATGCGAGTCACCACTAATGTAAGCTTCATTCAACTCAAGATCATATAGGGCTTTGGTGAGACATAGTGAAGGCTTTTGGTTCAGGGTAGGAAATGTTTGGTCTAAGTAGGTTCCATATTCCCTTTAGCACTTCTTTTGCTTCATTTTGGCACATATTCTCTCGACTTTTTAAGTCCTTTAACTTCTTTCTAAGGGGTTAGAGAGACACACTGTCACTCTTTCTTGTTCATTTCAAACTTTTTCTCCTTTCTCAACTTTTCACACCTTTCATCTTTTTACTTTTATTGAATCCCTTCATTCTTTTCTACATTGATCATTCTTTTTGTCTTTTTGATTTTCTTTCTTTTTCATTGCCTTTCCTTTTCTTTATTTTGTACCTTTTACCACTTTGTTGCATTCCTCGTCTCTCCCCCCCCCCAAACTTATGCTTTTGCCATGTTCTAAGGAAACATCGGGTGCCAAGATATGGTATTCTTAGAACGGGTAAAGGCTTGTATCGTGGTTCTTGAAAGAAAAAGGTCTATGGCTCAAAAAGGTTGACTAGGGATATTATCATTGGTAGGCTTAGGAAAGTGTTCAAGATATCATTTGGATCAAGGAGAGCCTATAATCACATCTCAAGTCAATTTACACTTAGGATTTCGCCTAGACAAACATTTATGACAAGTTCTAGACCAATGGCTCGGGACTTGGACTTGCAATTCAAATTCTCACCACACAAGTTATGGTATTGCTAAAGAAATAGAGTCGGGGGCCCACAATAACCTTAGCTAAGATTGAGCAACACAATAGTCCCGAAAAACCACTTGATGATTATCGGTCAACACAAGAGTCTCAAGGTCACATCTTTCACCATCCTATACACAACGATTTTGTTTTGACCATAGGATCAAAGGCAAATGTGTTAGGCCCAAGTGAAGCTTTGCTTGAGGCACCCTTACCAACTAACTACTGAAAAGCAGAAAGAAAATAGACTCAAACCCTTAAGAAGGTTGTCATGCCATCCATCATCGGGAAGAGCCACCCAGTTCACACAAACTCCACCTTTGGAAAGAACCGTGGCATTAAGAAAACCAACGGCTTATTGCACGCAAAAATGCAAAACAAGAAGCTACTAAAATAAAATAAGAAGTTATGAAAGGAAAAACATGAAAAGTAAAAATGAATATATACAAGAGGGGAATTAGTTGAATATACAACAGGGAGAATGAATATACACATAAGAACGTAACTTTAGACCCAAAAGTAAAAATTACGAAAAGTGCAATGAAATGATAAAGTTATATACATACCAAAGATAAAAAAGAAAGCATAAAGAAAAAATACTGTCATATATACAGTCAACCAAATAGGGTTACCCCTTCAAATGAAAGTTGGCATTGAGGTCAATGCCAACTAACCAAAATAAGAACAAAATAAAGAAGAGAGGAAAAAGAAACTCCCTATGGGCCCTCCGTCTGCATAGAATCCTGAGTTTGGGTCCCTGGGTCCTCTGTCTGCTTGGGAACCTGTGAATGGCTCCCTGTGATCTGTAGCTCCACTAGGACCTGGGCTTGGACCTGGACTGAGTCCTGGGCCTGTACTGGAATCTGGGGCTAGCTGAAAGAACCTCCATGCGGGTCCTCCAACTCTATGACTGCACCGTCAGTACAGGGAATCACACTCTTCCTCTTGGGTGGCCTCTCTGACTCCTGCTCTAGCTGGGGCTGGGCTGTTGGCGCCGGGTCATGCAATAACAGATCCAAAGGCAAGTGATCCGCCTACAACCTCTCTAACTCTACCCTTAGCTCCTTCACTGACTGTTTTGAAGCCCGAGTCTTTCTCATTTTCTTCGCCTCCCTAGCAAGATCCATCAACGCCTTTCCATGAGATTCAATAGCATCTATGAGCTTTTTTTGGTTGTCTAGAATCTCCTTCAGAGTGTCCTCAACGGACTGTGGGACCTGCGGCGGAGGAGGTGCTGACTGGGCTGCCACCGTAGTAGATAATACAGACAGCTTAGAAGTAGTTGTCTGCATCCAGTTGTTGATGCTGGCGAGGATCTGGCTCAAGCGGTGGGCAGTCAAGGGGTATTTAGTGGATGATGGAATCTCTGGAGCTGAAGAGGTAGAGGGTCCTGGGGCCATGTCTGCTGTGGTGGAAGGAGGCTGAGTAGGAGCCACTACTACTACTGGCTCTTTAGACTGGCCAGTAGAAGCAGTGGATTTGCCCTTGTAGTTCTTGACTTTAGGGTTGTCATCACTCTGTAGGCTGTACCAGGAAAATGGTGCCTTCATTTTCACTTTGACATCGAATCTCCGCTTCTCCACATCTAAGTCCTCCAAGTACATAGTCAGGAAGTTGGGGAAGGGATAGGATCTGTCACTTTCGTTCACCACCCGGGTAATTACCCGGGACATCACATTCCCGATGTTAATCGGGTACCCTGCCATGATCGATGCCACCAATATAGCTCGGTGGATAGGAAGTGAGTTGTCGTGGGTGGTGGGGTCTAGCTTGCTACACACAAATGTTTCCCACCCTTTAGCTTCAAAGTTCAGTGTTCTCCTCAGAATCATCACTCCCACCGTCAACCAATCTGGGTGGTACTTGGGATTGCCAAGTACTCTACCAACCAAGGACGAGTAGCCTCACCCAATGCCACCTTCTCCAAATACAATGACTCATCCACCTCCGGGAAGCCCAAATAATCATTTATTGTTTTGCCATCAAATTTCACCTTTATGTTCCGTACCTTAGTCAGTGTAGTGCCCTTTTTGATGTTGGCAACATTGGTGTAGAACTCCTTGACTAGGTGCTCATTAGAATCCTCCACATGGCCTATGAAATAATCCCATCTATCTCTCTCTCTAAACTGCCTCAACACATTGGGGTTATGAGGCAAAAGGTCACGGGTGATGAATTTACGCTCAGGTATCAATTTCCTCTCGGGCCACCATTCTCTGAACTTGTGGTAGGCAACCTTGCTCACAAATCTGTCCTGCCATGCCTCCAGATTTCTGGTTCTCTCTACCCTTCCTACTTGGGGCTCACCCCCTTCTTCTTCTACGGGCCCCTCCCTGGATAGTGAAGCTGTAGGAGAGGTGGAATAGTCATTGCCTGTAGCTGAGCCCTCAGACGACTCAGAAGGTATGCACACGGATGCTTGGGCAGTGGGAGAGACTGGAGGTGTATTCCTCAACTTGTTTCTCTCCGGCCAGTCAGGAAAAACTCTGGCACGGAGTCTAATGATGTCTCCCGGGAAGGCTTATACTCACTCCCCGATTGGTCAATGGCTTTGTCAGCAGCCTTTATGAGCTTTCTAGTGTTTTTGATGTTTTGTCGGGCTTGCGGGGTCAATTTGATCATACCCTTTCCTCTACCCCGGGAGGATTCGCCTTTGCCCTGTTCTTTCTACCACCGCCTCATGATTGAACCATTATCTGCAAGCAACATTCAGTTGAGCCTTGTTAGTATTAGCAGAATCAGTGAAATTCAGAGTTGCAGGAAAATTATTGCAAACAGTGAATATTGCAGAATGCGGAGCGCAAAAAATGAAGTGCGGCCGCAAAGAGGCTACCGCAGACCGCACAAAATCCACTATGGAACGCACTGAGTTGGAGTTTAGACTACCCACTCTCTGATTAAAGGCACCGCGGACCGCACAAAATGCATTGTTGTCCGCATTGAGGCACCGCGGACCGCACAAAATCCATTGCGGCCGTGGTCCTCAACTGTCAGCTTTCTAAACTTTTTCCACAGCGGTCCACACAAAATAGCTTTGCGGACCACACAGGAGCTCTACGGACCACACAAAATCCACCGCGATCCGCGGTGAGTGCCCAATAGTAATACCAACCTAGGGTTCAAGTTTTTCACATTTTTAGTCCAAATTGTTACCTATTAATGATACCCTAGGTGTTGCATCAATGTTGTAACTAATTATTTCTAATTAAAACAGGATTAAACTAAACTATGCTACAGAATTAAAAGAAAAATGGGAAGAAAAGAAGAAAAACTAAGACAAAATGAAAGTCAAAAGAAAATAGCAAAATTAAACTACAAAGGAGGGATTAAAGTTAACAGAAATGAGATGCACACAGTTGAATTCGTGCAATTAGAGTGATGAACAGTAATTTTTTAAGCTCTGAGAGTAAAAAGGTCGAAAATTTCAAATTGAGGGCCTCGGGTCCTATTAATAGAAAAAGGACCTGGGGCCCATCTCACCTACTCACTGCGGACCGCACAAAATGGCACCGCGATACGCGGTGCTCAGAAACATGAAGCACTGGGAGGTTGGCCACTGCGGTCCACAAGAAATCCAGTGCGGCCGCAGTTGTCCACCGCGGACCTCACAAAATGCAATGCGGCCACGGTGGAAAACTTCAGAGACTCCTCGCTTTTGACAAATCACTCTGCGGTCCGCATTGATTTCTTGCCCCCGCACAAAGGCCTTTGCGGCCGCACAAAATGAAGTGCAACCCGCATTGCAAACTTCAGAGAGTGATCATTTTTCAACTTGGTCTTGCATTGCATCAAAATAATCCTACAACATCTCACAACAAGCCAATCCAAAAATATATCCTACACTACAAAGAGAATCAAAGAAAGACACATGGTTATCATCAATCTTGCCAAGGTAGTGCTTGACCCTGTGCCCATTAACTCTGAATACCTCCCCATTTTTGTTCTTCAAGTCATGTGCACCAAATGGAGTCACAAACACCACTTCAAAAGGTCCACTTCATTTTGACTTAAGCTTCCCCGGTAACAGCGCCAAAAAGTGATCGAGGCTAACCCTGCACTACTACAAAGTAACAGGAGTGGTCGAAGCATCTTTTACCCGAAAAGGTCGGGATAGATTTCCACAGGGAGATAGAAATGGGAATTGAGTTTCTATCTAAATTAGAGATGCATGATTGCTCCTAATTGCACTTCTAATCATAGTTGGTTTTGATATTACCTCTAAATTTATACTAATAAGATGCTAAATTAAGCTAAGTTAAGCTAAGAGTAAGATACTTGAAGGGTTGTCTAAATAGTTAAAAAGGTACTAGGGAAGTGACTTTCTCCTAGGTGGATACTTGACGGGTTCTTGAGTCTAAGGCAAGGTTGTCATGTTGGGGATTACGATATAACCAATGCACTAAACTTCTCACTCTATACCTCTCGGTAGTTTGAGTGATTTTGCCCTAATTGACTTTCTCAAGACCAATTGGGTATGATAATTTGTGCAAGCAATTTAGGTTCAAGTCGGGTATTACTATATCTAGGTTTAACCCTTTAATTGAGGCTATCAATCTCTTGACTACGCCCCAATTCCTTGTTGGACTAATTTTCCTAGACTCAAGTTCTCTTTCTCAAGAAGAACCCAAGTCAAATAGGCACAAATTACTGTTTGCAACCACTAATTCAACATTAAAACCATAAATTAGTCCAAATATCAAACACCCATAGACATTCAAACCTTAAAACATTAGACCCATCAAATACCCACACTAGGGTTGAGCCACAACCCTAGCTAATGGGTCTAGCTACTCATGAATATAGAAGAAAACTAATAAATAGATGAAGAAAATCCCATAATATTTAACTACAAGCTAATACTTGAAGATTCAATGATAAAACTACTCTAAAATTACTCAAAATAGATAAGGAACACTGTTCACGAGCGCAACTAGAAGTTAAAATACAACTGATGACCTAAAAATGGGAAAATAAACTATTTATACTAGGCCGAATTTTTTGGATAAAAATACCCCTACGGGGGTAGTGCGGTCCGCACAAAATCGAGTGCGGCCGCACTGAGGCTTTTTTCTTTAAACTTTTGCTCTCTGAACTTGGCCACCGCGGGTGTCACGATCCAAACTGGAGGGCCATGACTGGGACCCGACCATACTTGCCGAGCACCAACGTACATTTTATCTAACCTTTTTTTTATTATCTTTTAGGGTTGACGAGATCAATATAAATGGTAGACATGGATTATGGACAACCAACAATAAAATATGATAGCATGAACATACATAACATGGGATGACCAGACTATCAAGAAACTACATATATGGTACGAGCTACCATGCTACCATGAAAGACTATAAAACAAAAACCAGCCAACAAGACATACCAAACTATACATGAGTCAACACCTGTCTATGAGCCTCTAAATGAACATAAGTGCTGCAACATAGCCGGAACAGGGCCCTGACATACCCATAATGTCTATAACAAAATGCATACCAAGACCACGACAAGTCCGGAGAAGGGATCTCGCCAATCACTGCTGAACTGGACAACCTACTGTGGTGGGGGAGCTGCACCTGCTTGTCTATCAGGGCCTGCAGCACGACATGCAGCGTCCACAAACAAAAGGACGTCAGTACGAATAAAGTACTGAGTATGTAAGGCAGGGAACCATAAATACGAACAGTAATGTAAGCAGGGATAGAGAATATACAACCTAGAACATCTGAGTACCTCTAAGAGCTACTGACATGAAATGCATGATACATATGTATGTACACATAAACTTTTAAAACATACGCCTCTGTGGGCATCATCATCATCATATCGTACCCAGCCGTAATAGGCTTGGTAAAAAAACGTACCCGGCCACCGTAGTCGTGTCAAATGACCCAGAAATGTTACGAATAACTATCAGCCCACAACACTTAATATATATGGTGTTTATCCACACCCTTCCACCTCCAAAACTCCACAAAATAGTAGTAAAACACGCAGCTCAACAGCAACACAAAACAGTCCACAAAACAGTCCGCTACAAGTGAATAACTCGAACTCACGGCTTCCGATAACCGTCCCGTGAGTTCTTACATGTATAGAACGAATTACCATGAATTAACAGCAGAGAAAAATGTATGAAATATGGCAGTAACTTACCTTACTTGTTGGATAACTCAGCCCTTCCCTTGGTTCTTCAAACTCTAGGTTTTACCTTCAAATAGAACTTGAAAGAGAGGGAAAATCGATTAGGGTTTGTGTGGGATTTTTGGGGAGGGGTTGCAGGGATTAACTTTGGTTTTGAGGGTCTGAAATATGGATGAAATAACTGAGTTCATAACCCCTTAAAATTCCTCTCTAGGCCGACTTAGGTCTTTTTATTTTGTCCTATCATTTTGGCAAGTAGGTGATGCACCTACTTGTCATCTACCAATCTGCGCAGGCTTGCGAAAATATGAATATCTCTATACTCCGAGATTGTATTGACAAACGATTTAATGCGTTGGAAACTACACACATAGATATTTAATTGGGTGGGTAGATCACCCCGTAGTTCCTTGTAAATTAGGAAAAAAGCTTAGAAACATTTGACCTAATGCTTAAGTAAAATTATGAACCTAAGTTGCGACAACGTTTGTCGACTTTTGTTTCATAACTCGTTTGACTTCAAGACTTATTATACGGATATTATATGATTCAAATACCTTAATACATGACCTCTTGAGTGTATTAAGAACTTATAGGTTTACTTGAAAATACGAGTTACAACATCCTTGATTCGTTTAACTTCTAATACTTTTTAATCACCCTTGTATCACTTAAGACCAATAGGATTAACTTCTTATCATCTCAAAGGTAATTCCTTCTTAGACTAATGTTAACTAATATATGGAATGAACTAACATGTCTGGATATAGGTTGTAACAACGGGCCACACAAAATTCACCGCGGCCACGGTGGCTTCTATTGCGGTCCGCACAAAAAGGACCGCGGACCGCATTGGCAGTGATTCCCCGAATTGGGAACTCTCTGAACTCTGTCTTTGCAGACCGCACAATATCGAGTACGGCCGCATTGAGTCCATTGCTGTCCACACAAATTTCTTTACGGCCGCAATGCTTGAGTCTCTGAAATAGCACCTCTCTGAACTTCCTCTTTGCGGACCGCACAGAATGGAGTGCGGCCGCATTGGTCCTGTTACACTGTGCTTGGACTTGTTCTTAGTACTTGTGCATGTTTCACTCCTTTTTGAGCTGGTTTTGACGAATTGTCACCTTGTTGACCAAACCTTGCAATCAAGTACAACATGTAAGCCTTTTAGACTATTTTGTACATATTTCTAATCAAAACTCAAGTAAGAAGGAGAGTAAAATGCATCATAATCCCTAGTTATCATGCGGCCACGGTGGGAACTTCGCGGACCATGGTGGAGATTTCTCGGCCGTGCTGGGGATTTCGCGAACCGCGTTGTGAGGATCAGAGAGTGCTATATTAATGGGATTTCTCATTCATTCTTCAATTTTTCAATCCCTAAAACATAAGAGGCGATTTTCCAAACCCTTCTTCTTCCCCAACTCATATGTAAGTGATTCTTAACTCATTTCTTTCACTCTTTTACTTCTTTTTACAAGATTTCATCCTAGAATCTAAGGTTTTCATGATGGAATTGGGGATTTTGGGTAGAACTTAGGAATTTCGAAATTTAGGGATTTAGAACTCAAATTGAGGTCGGATTCCAAGACCAATCATATATCCAAGCTCAGGGGTGAATGAGTAATCGGGTTTTTCTCCGAATTTTGGCTTTGGACCAAGCGGCCCCGGGTGTTGACTTTTGTTGACTTTTTCAATAATGACCTAAATTGAATTCCTTGCAATCGTGGTTAGTTCCTAAGGCTTAAATTGAATCGTTTGGTTGATAATTTGCTCGATTCCATTGGTCCGGAGGCTTGTGTGAAGGGAAAAGTTGTGATTGAGCTTTGAGTTTGGCCGTGGTAGCGAGGTAAGTGTTGGTCTAACCCTGACTTGAGGGATTAGGTATTGCTTACCTATTTGCTACGTGTTTTGATATTGAGTACAACGTATAGGTAAGGTGAGGAGTACCTATGCATTGATGTCGAGTCATAGCATGCGAGTTAGTATTATTCTTGTAACTGTCGTACTCTTTGATCATATATTTCATGTTTAGACTTGTTATTCCATGTGTAACTCTTATCATGTTTTACGAAATTTGGTACTGATTGAGTATTAACTCAGAGTGGAGGCTGGTAATGTGGAATTATGTTGAAGTAAGACTGGTTCTTTATAATTCTATCTCCCTATTGTTATTGTTCATTGTCTTGGTGAGGGAGAGTGTTAAAGCACGTAGGGTGATGCCGTGCAATGTTTTATGAGTGAGTGATAATGCACGAAGGGTGATGCACTGCCATATTCTATAAGTGATAATGCACGAAGGGTGATGCCATGCCATGTTATGAGAGAATTAATGCACGAAGGGTGATGCCATGTCATGTTATGAGAGAGTTAATGCACAAAGGGTGATGTCGTGCCATGTTACGATAGAGTTAAATCACGAAGGGTGATGCCGTGCCGTTTCTATTATTTCTCATAGTGAGGAAAAGAGTAAAAGCACGAAGGTTGATGTATTGCACTTGTTTGCTATGTCATTACTTCCGTTGGTGCAAAGCATGTTATTTACTGCGTTTCTTTACTATACTATTTTCAGGATTTGATATTCCCCTCAGCATGTTTCCCCCCTTCCCGTTATTATTAGGTTAATTTCTAGTTGTTGTTATTTTCTTGTATATAATTTAACTGCACAAGTTCATGTTATTGTTGTGTACTAGCATCGTCACTACTTCGTCGAGGTTAGGCTCAGCACTTACTAGTACATGGGGTCGGTTGTACTGATACTACACTCTGCACTTTCTGTGCAGATTTCGATACTAGACCATATTGATTCGAGTTGAGGTGCTGCCTTCAGTCCTACAGGAGACCTAAGGTAGATCTACCGGCGTTCGAAGACCCTGAAGTCTCCTTCCAGTTATTCCAGCTCACTATTTTTATTTTAATTTAAAGACAGTTGTATTTTTCTTTTAGTAAGTGTTTGTAGTGACTCTTAGAAGTTCATGAATTACAACACCAGATTTTGGGTAGTGGTGTTGAGATATTAGGTAATTATAAACTTCCGCATTTCATTAAAATGATATGTTTTAAATGATTTTGGTTTAGCGAATTTCTTTAAGAGGTAGTGTATTTAATTTTTATATGTTAGCTTGCCTAGCAATCGTAGGTTAGGCGCCATCACAATCCCAATGGTGGGAAATCCCGGTCATGAAGAGTTTGTATCAGAGCACTAGGTTGCCTAGGTCTCACAATTTACGAACAAGCAAGGTAGTGTCTCAGGGAACGGTACAGAGATGTATGTGCTTATCCCCAGAGGCTACATAGTTTAGGAACAAATTCACTTCTATTCTTCTTTGTCGTGCGATGTTGTTCTCTCATTGCTAATTAAACACTCCTACTCTTGTTTTCTCACAGATGGTGAGGACACGTACAACATCTTCAGCCAAGTAGTAGCCCGAGCCCCCAGCAGCAGTTCCTACGAGGGGCAGAGGCCGAGGCCGTGCTAGAGGCCGAGGCAAGGGCAGGGCTCAGCCTAGATCTCGAGCTGCAACACCAGTAGTAGAGCCTCAGGTGGAATTTGATGATGAGTTCCTAGCCCAGACCATTCCAGCAGGTGATAACTAGGGATTATGGTTCATTTTACACTCTTTCTTACTTGAGTTTTGATTAAAAATGTATACAAAATAGTCCCAAAGGCTTACATATTGTACTTGTTTGCAGGGTTTGGTCAAAAAGGAGACAATTAGTCAAAACCAGCTCAAAAAGGAGTGAAACATGCACACGTACCAAGAACAAGTCCAAGCACAGTGCAACAGATCCACTGCGGCCGCATTCCATTTAGTGTGGTCCGCAGTGAGGAGATTCAGAGAGGTGCATATTTTGGAAACTCAAGCATTGCGGCCGCAAAGCATTTTGTGCGGACCGCAATGGTCTCATTGCGGCCGCAATCGAGTTTGTGCAGTCCGCAAAGATGAGGTTTAGAGAGTTGGGAGTTTTGAGGACATAGCTAATGTGGTCCACGATCCTTTTTGTGCGGACCACAGAAGAAGCCACTGCGGACGCGATGCATTTTATTCGGCCCGCGGTGGCCAAGTTCAAAGAGCAGAAATCTAAAGCCAAGAAGACTCACCGCGGTCGCACTCAATTTTGTGAGGACCGCGCTACCCCCGTAGGGGTATTTTTTCCAGAAAATTCGGCCTAGTATAAATACTTTCTTTTCCCATTTTTAGGTCATCATTTGTAATCTAACTTTGAACTGCGCTCATAAACGGTGGTTTTTGACCAATTTGAGTAATTTATAGCTACTTTAACACTGAAGTTTCTTTATCTTAGTTTGTAATTAAATCTTATAGGTTGCTCTTCATCTATTTATTTGTTTTCTTTCATTATTATGAGTAGTTAGACCAATTAGCTAGGGTTGTGGCTCAACCCTAGTGTGGGTATTTGATGGATCTTGAGTTTTAAGGCTTTAATGTCTATGGGTGTTTGATATTTGGAATAATTTATGTTTTTCATGTTGAATTAGTGGTTGCAAACACTAATTTGTGCCTTTTTTACTTGGGCTCTTCTTGAGAAAGAGAGTTTGAATCGAGGAAAATTAGTCCAACAAGGAATTAGGGCGTATTCAAGAGATTGATAACCCCAATTAAAGGGTTAAACCTAGAGATAGTAATACCCGACTTGAACCTAAATTATTTGCACAAATTATCATACCCAATTAGTCTTTAAAAAGTCAATTAGGGCAAAATCACTCAAACTATCGAGAGGTATAGAGTGAGAAGTTTAGTGCATTGGTTATATCGTAATCCCCAACATGACAACCTTGCCTTAGATTCTAGAACCCGTCAAGTATTCACGTAGGAGAAAGTCACTTCCCTAGCGCCTCTTTAACTATTTAGAACACCCTACAAGCAATCATTCGTAGTTTAATTTAGCATACTATTAGCATAAATATTAGAAGTAAAAACCAACCAAAAGATGATTGGAAGAGTAATTAAGAGCAATACGCATCTCTAGTTTAGATAGGAATCCAATTCCACTTCTAGCTCCCTAAGGATTCGATCCCGACCATCTTGGGTAAAAGCTGCTTTGACCGCTCTTGCTACTTTGTAGTAGTGCAGGGTTGGCTCTGATCAGTAGGGCCAGCTCAGGTCCTAGAGGGGTTCATAGCCACCCCAGTGCTTCAGGATGCTTTGGTCCATCTAGTGGGCCTTATGGTGAGTGTAACTCAGGTTGGCACATTTCCTGTAGCACCAACTGTTTCTCGGGCTAGGGTAGGAGCCCAAACTCCTGCTACCCACACTCCGGAGCAGATGGCTCCTTAGTTTCAGACTCCAGTAGATTAGCCAGTGGGAGTAGCTTAGACAATTATTACGGCATCGACCGCTAGTGGATCGATTATGTCTTCTAAGGGTTTGTTAAAGTTGCACAAGTTCACCAAGCTTTTCCCAATTCATTACAGTGGGGCAACTTCTAAGGACCCACAGGATTATCTTGACCACTACCATGAGGTGTTGCAGAACATGGGGATAGTAGAGACAAATGGGGTCGACTTTGCTGTATTCTAGATGATAGGGTCCGCCAAGAGATGGTGGAATGATTTTGTGTTAACTAGGCCAGTTGGGTTGCCTGCCTTGACTTGGGGACTGATTCTCTCAGCTATTTCTCGAGAAGTTCCTTCCTATTACTCAGAGAGAGGACTATCACAGGCGGTTCGAGTATCTTTAGCAGGGTTCTATGACTGTCACTTAGTACGAGATTAGGTTTGTTGATTTGGCCCATCATGCTCTTCTTATACTTCCTAGAGAGAGAGAGAGAGAGAGAGAGGGTGAAGAGGTTCATTGAGGGACTAGCTCAACCTATCAAGTTGCAGATGGCTAAGGAGATAGGGAGCGAGATTTCTTTCCAAGATGCAGCTAATGTGGCCTGGCGAGTTGATATGGTTTTATCTCAGGGGAGTGGTCAGGGGTCTGACAAGAAGCCTCTCTATTCTGGTGGGTTCAGTGGTGCCTCAACTGGAGGCAGGGGTTCTTTTGGTAGAGGGAATCCTCCCAGGCCGTTGAATTCAGCACTTCAGGCTTCTCGCGATGCTTCACGTGGTCGTGGCTCTCATATGTAGTATTCCGATCAGCTAGCCTATAGTGCACTACCAGCTCCTATCAGTGCACCTCCTCTCCAGAGTTTTTAGGGTGGTTACCCAGGCCGACAGGGTCAGTTTCAGGGTCAGCGGTCTCAGCAGTCAAGGTCTTATTATACTTGTGGTGATCCGAGGTACATTGCTAGGTATTACCCTCGAGCATCGAACAGTTCTCAGCATCAGGGTTCTCGTGCCATTGTCTTGGCACCTGGTGTTCCATCGCCCGCTCAGCCAGGTAGAGGTAGGGGTCAGACTATTAGAGGTGGAGGTCGAGGCATTAGAGGTGGAGGTCAGGCCGCTAGAGGAGGAGGCCAGCCAGATAGGGCCCATCCTCGAGATGTAGTTCAGAGTGGTGGAGCCCAGCCCCGATGTTATGCTTTTCCAGCTAGGCATGAGGCTGAGTCATCCGACGCTGTTATCATAGGTACGGTTTTAGTTTGCAGTAGGGATGCCTCAGTATTATTTGACCTAGGATCTACTTATTCGTATGTGTCATCTTACTTTGCTTCATATTTGGTTGTGCCTCGTGATTCTTTGAGTGATCACGTGTATGTATCCATGCCTGTGGGAGATTTTATCGTTGTAGATCGTGTCTATCATTCATGTGTGGTTGTCATAGGGGGTCTTAAGACTCACGTAGATCTTCTACTTCTCGATATGGTTGATTTTGATGTCATTTTAGGGATGGATTAGCTGTCACCTTATCATGCTATATTGGACTGTCACACCAAGACAATGACCTTAGCCTTGTCGGGGTTGCCTCGACTAGAGTGGAAAGGGACTCCTGGCCATTGTACCAGCATGGTCGTTTCTTATATGAAGGCTCAGCAAATAGTCGAGAAGGGGTGTTTGGCTTACTTGGCTTATGTTTGTCATTCTAGTGTGGAGGTTCCTTCCATGGATTTTGTACCAGTTGTTCGGGAGTTCCTAGGGGTATTTCCTGCAGACCTGCTGGGGATGCCACTCGACAGAGATATTGACTTTTGCATTGATTTGGCTGCGGGCATTCAGCCGGTTTCTATTCTGCCATAATGTATTGCCCACTAGAGTTGAAAAAATTGAGGGAGTAGTTGCAAGGTTTGCTTGATAAGGGCTTCATTAGACCTAGTGTCTCGCCCTGGGGTGCGCTGATGTTATTTTTAAAGAAGAAGGATGGATCGATGAGGATGTGCATATATTATCGGTAGTTGAACAAAGTCACCATCAAGAACAAGTATCCATCGTCGATGATTGATGATTTATTTGATCAGCTTCAGGATGCCAAAGTGTTTTCGAAGATTTATTTGAGATCTGGTTACCATCAGTTGAGGATTAGGGCATCCGATGTCCCTAAGATGGTTTTTCAGACTCAGTATGAGCATTATGAGTTTTTAGTGATGTCATTTGGGCTAACAAATGCCCCAGCAACATTCATGGATTTGATGAACCGAGTGTTCATAGCCTATTTGGATTCCTTTGTGATTGTCTTCATTGATGATATCTTGATATACTCCCGTAGCCGAGAGGAACATGAGTAGCATCTTTAGATCGTTCTTCAGACTTTGAGAGACAACTAGTTATATGCTAAGTTTTCAAAATGTGAGTTTTGGTTGAGTTCATTTGATTTATTGGGTCATGTTGTATCGGTAGAGGGTATCCAAGTAGATCCAAAGAAGATTGAGGCAATCAAGGACTGGCCCAGACCCACATCAGCTACTGAGATCCGGAGTTTCTTGGGATTGGCGGGCTATTACCATCGTTTTGTGAAGGGGTTTTCATCTATAGCAGCCCCGATGACCAGGTTGACCCAATGGGTGCCCCGTTCAGATGGTCGAATGAATGTGAGGCGAGCTTCCAGAAGCTCAAGGCTACTTTGACTATGGCGCCAGCGTTCGTGTTGCCCACAGGCTCAGGACCCTATACAGTATATTGTGATACATCTCGTATTGGACTTGGTGCGGTATTGATGCAGGGTGGCAAAGTTATTGCATATGCTTCGTGGTAGCTGAAGATTCACGAGAAGAATTATCCAGTTCATGACTTAGAGTTGGCAGCCATTGTTTATGCGCCAAAGATTTGGAGGTATTATTTATATGGCGTGTTGTGTGAGGTGTTCACGGATCATAAGAGTTTGCAGTATTTGTTCAAACAAAAGGAGCTTAATTTGAGGCAGAGAATGTGGTTGGAGCAATTGAAAGACTATGATATCACCATCTTGCATCATCCTGGCAAGGCAAATGTGGTGACCGATGCTTTGAGTAGGAAGTCAGCTAGTATGGGCAGCCTTGCGTATATTCTAGTCGGTGAGAGGCCGCTTGCATTAGATGTTCAGGCTTTGGCCAATCAGTTTATGAGGTTGGATGTTTCTGAGCCTAGATGTGTTCTAACTTATACAGTCACTCGGTCTTCCTTGTTTGAGCATATCAGGGAGTGGCAATATGATGATCCTCATTTTCTTATCCTTAGGGATATTGTGCACCACGGATATGCCAAGCATGTTACGGTTGGAGATGATGGAGGTTTGAGGATGCAAGGTCGTGCTTCCGTGCCTAATGTAGATGGGCTTCCTGAGTTGATCCTAGAGGAGGCTTATAATTCCCAGTGTTCTATTCATCCAGGCGCCACTAAGATGTATCAGGACATGCGGAAACATTATTGGTGGAGGAGGATGAAGAAGGATATTGTTGCGTATGTAGCTCGGTGTTTAAATTGTCAGCAAGTAAAGTACGAGCATCAGAGACTTGGTGGTTTGCTTCAGAAGATTGAAATTCCTGAGTGGAAGTAGGAGTGTATCACTATGGATTTCGTTGTTGGACTCCCACGGACTCAGAGGAAGTTTGACGCAGTATGGGTTATTGTGGATAGGCTGACTAAGTCAGCGCATTTCATTCCTATGGCAGTTTCCCATTCTTTGGAGCGGTTGGCAGAGATTTATATCCGTGAGATCGTTCGTCTTCATGGTGTTCCCGTGTCTATCATTTCCAATTGGGGCATGAAGTTTACCTCACATTTCTCGAGGGCAGTACAACGTGAGTTCGATACGCGGGTCAAGTTGAGCACAACATTTCATCCTTAGATAAACGAACAGTCTGAGCGTACTATTTAGATTTTTGAGGATATGCTCTACGCATGTGTTATTGACTTTGGAGGTTCTTGGTATTAGTTCTTGCCGTTAGCGGAGTTTGCCTACAACAATAGTTATCAGTTGAGCTTCCAGATGGCTCCATATGAGGCGTTGTATGGTAGACATTGTCGATCGCCGATTGGGTGGTTTGAGCCGGGGGAGGCTCGGTTATTAGGTACAGATTTAGTGCAGGATGCCTTGGATAAGGTTAATATCATTCAGGATAGACATTCGTACAACTTAGTCCAGGCAAAAGAGTTATGCCGACCGTAAGGTTTGTGATGTGGCATTCATGGTCGGAGAGAGAGTGTTGCTTCGGGTGTCACTAATGAAGGGTATGATGCGATTTGGGAAGAAGGGCAAGTTAAGCCCTAGGTTCATCGGGCCTTTTGAGATTCTTGATCGAGTGGGAGAGGTGGCTTAAAGACTTGCATTGCCACCAGGATTATCAGCGGTACATCTTATGCTTCATGTGTCCATGCTTCGGAAGTATCACGGCGATCCATCCCACAAGTTAGACTTTAGCACTATCCAGTTGGACAAGGATTTGACCTACAAGGAAGAGCCAGTAGCCATTTTAGACCGGCAGATTCGTCAGTTGAGATCGAAGAGTTATCCTTCGATTCGTGTGCAGTGGAGAGGTCAGCATGTTGAGGTAGGTACCTAGGATTCTAAGTCCGATATGCAGAGTAGATATCCCCATTTTTTTCCGGCTCAGGTACTTTTCTATGTTCGTTCGAGGACAAACGGTTATTTTAGAGGTGGAGAATGTGATGACCCGAAAGGTCATCTTGTGTTTTAGAACCCAATTCGGTGTTTCAAGGCCTTTAGAACCTTATTGTATTTCTCCTCGATTTGCGTACGTAGTACGGGCACGTTTCCGGAAAGCCTTTATGCGGAAATTGAGAAATATAATAATATTTGGCTTAAAAAGTTGATTTTAGTTGACTTCGTTCAATGTTTTGTGTAAACGGACTCGGACCTGTGTTTTGACAGTCCCAGTGGGTCCATAGAAAAATATGGAACCAGGGCATTTGCCCGGAATCGAATTTCGAGGTCCCTAGCCCGAGAAATAAATTTTTGAAGAAAATTGAAAAAGCTAAAAATATAATAATTTAAAGAATTTGATCTTGTTGGTATCGGGACCGTATTTTGGTTTCGGAGCCCGGTATAGGTCCGTTATGATATTTATACCTTATTTGTGAAATTTGGTGAAAAACGGGACTGATTTGACGTAATTCATACCTTTAGTTGAAAAGTTAGTAGTTTTAAAACTCTCTAAAAGATTTCATGCAATTTGGTGTTCAATTCGTAGTTCTAGATGTTATTTTGGCGATTAGATTGCCCGAGCAAGTTCATATGATGTATTAAGACCTGTGTGCATGTTTGGTTTGGATCCCCGAGTGCTCGAGTGAGTTTCCAATAAGCTACGGGATGTTTAGACTTAGAAAATTTGGTATTGGATAGTTGCAGATCTCGGATCTTGGAAGTGCGGCCGCGGTGGGAAATTCGCAGACCGTGGCCACAGTGGGATCTTCGCGGACCGCGGTGGAGATTTTGCAGCCGCGCTGGGGATTTTGTGGACCACATAGTGAGGATCAGAGGATGTTATATAAACGCTATTTTTCATTCATTCTTCAATTTTTCGAACCTTAAAACACAAGAGGCGATTTTCCAAACCCTTCTTCTTTCCCAAATCATAAGTAAATGATTCTCAACTCATTTATTTCACTCTTTTACTTTTTTTTACAAGATTTCATCCTAGAATCTAAGGTTTTCATGATGGAATTGGGGAAATTTGGGTAGAACTTAGGATTTTTAAAATTTGGGAACTTAAACCTCAAATTCAGGTCTGATTCCAAAACTAATCGTATATCCGGGCTCGGGGGTGAATTGGTAATTGGGTTTTGGTCCAAATTTTGGGTTAGGACCAAGTGGGCATAGGTGTTGACTTTTTAAATGATGACCTAAATTGAATTCCTTGCAATCGTGGGTAGTTCCTAAGGCTTAAATTGAATTATTTGGTTGATAATTTGCTAGATTCCATTGGTCCAGAGGCTTGTGTAAAGGGAAAATCTGTGATTGAGCTTTGAGTTTGGCCGTGGTAGCGAGGTAAGTATTGGGTCTAAACCTGGCTTGAGGGATTGGGTATTACTTTCCTATTTGCTACGTGTTTTGATATTGAGTACAACGTATAGGTAAGGTGACGAGTATCTATGCGTTGATGTTGAGTCATAGCATGCGAGTTAGTCATATTCTTGTAATTGTCGTACTCTTTGATCATATATTTCATGTTTAGACTTGTTATTCCATGTGTTGAGAAACTCTTATCATGTTCTACGAAATTTGGTACCTATTGAGTATTAACTCAAAGTGGAGACTGGTATTGTGGAATTAAATGTTGAAGTAAGACTGGTTCTTAATAATTCTATATCCCTATTGTTATTGTTCATTGTCTTGGTGAGGGAGAGTGTTAAAGCACGAAGGGTTATGCCGTGCAATGTTTTATGAGTGAGTGATAATGCACGAAGGGTGATGCCATGCCATATTCTGTGAGTGATAATCCATGAAGGGTGATGCTGTGCCATATTATGAGAGAGTTAATGCACAAAGGGTGATGCCGTGCCATGTTATGAGAGAGTTAATGCACGAAGGGTGATGCCGCGCCATTTCTATTATTTTTTATGGTGAGGACGATAGTAAAAGCATGAAGGGTGATGCCGTGCACTTGTTTGCTATGTTATTACTTTCGTTGGTACAAAGCATGTTATTTACTGCATTTCTTTACTGTACTATTTTCAGGATTTGATATTCCCTCAGCATGTTTTCCCCCTTCCCGTTATTATCTGCTTAATTTCCATTTGTTGTTATTTTTTCGTATATGATTTAACTGCATAGGTTCATGTTATTGTCGTGTACTAGCCTCGTCACTACTTCGCCGAGGTTAAGTTTGGCACTTACCAGTACATGGGTTCAATTGTACTGATACTGCACTATGCACTTTCTGTGCAGATTTCGGTACTGGACCGTGTTGATCCGAGTTGAGGTGCTGCTTTTAGTCCTACAAGAGACCTAAGGTAGATCTGCCCGCATACACAGACCCTGGAGTCTCCTTCCAGTTATTCCAGCTCACTATTTTTTACTTTAATTCAAAGACAGTTGTATTTTTCTTTCAGTCAGTGTTTGTAGTGACTCTTAGAAGTTCGTGAATTGTGACACCCGATTTTGGGTATTGGTGTTGAGATATTCGGTAATTATAAACTTCCGCATTTCATTAAATTGATATGTTTTAAATGATTGTCATGTAGCGAATTTCTTTAAGAGGTAGCATATTTAATTTTTATATGTTGGTTTGCCTAGCAATCGTAGGTTAGGCGTTATCACGATCCCGACGGTGAAAAATCTAGATCGTGACACCTGTTTATCTAGGAAAGCATGCTTACATGCCATAACTTTCTTAACTGTCTTAACTGCCTACCTAGACTCTGTGCAACATATTTAGAGTAAGAATTTCCTATCTTCTTTGATACAAACTTAATTAGAACTTTGGATTTTCCTTACTGAGTTGTTATCATATTGAATGAGCTGTGTATTTACTTTGGGACTACGGGATAGTATTCTGGGGGATCCCCCTGCACGTTTATGTTTGGTACTACGAGACGGTATCCTAGGAGATCCCCCTGTACTGGATAATTACTTTGGGACTACGGAACAGTATTCCGAGAGATTCCCCTGCACATTTACATTTGGGACTACGGGACGGTATCCCAGGAGATCCTCTATACATTTATGTTTGGGACTACGGGACAGTATCCTGGGAGATCCCCTGTTGCTATCTCTGTGTACCAAGTTGTTATTTTTCTGTGATTTCATTTTTGTTGACTGTCGGCATTTATTCCACTGCAATATTTCATATTGTTTTTATCTTATTATATATATAAACCAGTAGGGACCTGACCTGACCTCGTCACTACTCGACCAAGGTTAGGCTTGCACTTACAAGGTATCGTTGTGGTGTACTCATGCCCTTTTCTACACATGTTTTTCATGTGCAGATCTGGGTTCCTCTTCCCAGCCATATTTCCACTAAGGCGAGGAGAACTTAGAAACTTCGAGTTATATCTGTCGCGTCCATAAGCCTAAAAGTCCCTCTCTACTCTCCCTTAAGTTAATGACTTCCTATATTTTTTTCGTTGACAGTTTCTGGAGTTTAGAAACACTATCTACTTTTGTAGCTTGTGACTCATGTTGATACCCAAATTTCCCTATATATTTTTAATACATATATATACTTTCAAAATAGCATATATGTATATATAAGCATGCATAAGCATTTTTATAATTTTAAAGGCTTTAAATTGATTTATTTCTTCCACTTTTAATCATAAAATTTCCAATAATTATCCTTCAAATTATTTTGTGGTAATTTAGCCATCTAAATTCTATATTTATGCCAAAATACTACTTAAATATTTTTAGTACATTTTTTATAATTGCATTTATATTTTTTTAGTTAATATTGCATATATTTGCAATACTAGCCCTATTAGTGCATAATTACGTTATTAATACATAAAATAGTCTTTTATATTTTAAAATGTTAAACAACTGTTTTAATCATTTTAGTACACGAAATATTTTTTTGGAAATCATTTTATTATTTTTATAAATTATATAGTACTGAAAGTGGCTATTTAAAATCTAGCCTAATTTTATTTCAATTTTAGCCCAAACCCAACCCCAAAATCAACCCAATTTTTAAATCTAAATCTACCCAAGCCCAATACCCATCTACCTAACCCAAATACCGACCAAATCTTGGTTGTTGATTATTTTGATCAACGGTCCAGGTTTTCCCTTTCCTAATTAAACTAACATATACCCCCCCACCCCAAACCTAATTCATTTCACAACCTACTCCGCCGCCGTGAAATCCTCTCTGCTCTCAACCTAAACCCTAATCTCCAATCTCACTGTCAGCCATCTATGGCTATCTCCGGTGACCTCTCACCATCTCTCAAGCCTCCAATGGCCTCTCTATGTCATTCTTGCCATTTCTAAGGCCCTCAAGGGACCAGGGCTATGTCGAATTACATCTAGGGTTCATCTCTCGCTTGTTCCGGGCCATTCCAGTGTGATTTCGAGTGAGATCGTCCTGTAGTAGCTACGATCTAAGGGTTTTTCAGTATGTTTCTTCATCTATGTATGGTCCTCTTCGAAACCCTAATTTCTTTTATAAACCTCCTAGATCTGTACAGA
The DNA here is from genome assembly GCF_000715075.1 of Nicotiana tabacum. Taxonomy (NCBI): domain Eukaryota; kingdom Viridiplantae; phylum Streptophyta; class Magnoliopsida; order Solanales; family Solanaceae; genus Nicotiana; species Nicotiana tabacum. The sequence goes on from NC_134095.1 coordinate 41,264,092, forward strand.
TCTAAGATGATTTGAATTTGTTTCTTGTGTGTTTTACAATAGCCTTGAGATTCTTTACAAGAATCATATGATTTCAAGTGATTTCATCTTTTCCTAAAACTAGGGTTTCTGGAATTTCTTTTAAAAATTTGTTTGATGATTTTTTGTGTTTAAACTTCTGCTTCTCACATATTTTGACTGATTATATGAGTCTACTACAATCTTAACTCGCCTGTGCTGAAAGCCCTAATTTTTAGGGTTCTTCGTTTGGTTTCTGAGTATTAGTATATCTGACTGGTTCTTGCTTTGAGTTCTTGTAATTTCTCGTAAATTTCTTGCCTTAATATGCTTCTACTAAGCTTGTTAGTTTGATCTTCCACTGATTCTATATGCTTGTGTTCATCTTGACTATTCACATCAAGATATATATCTTTCTTATTGAATCAGTATTGTTTAACTTTTGTTTTGTTAAAGTTATATGTCGATTTCTGACTATCCATGTTTTACCTTATTTATATGCTAAACATGCTGACTCTTTTCATGACTCTCTTTGATTGAAGCATTGAATATTCTGAATTCCTTATTTCTTGGGTTGATTTGAACACTTTCTCTTAAACTTTTGATTCTTACCTTTCTACTCGATTTGATTGATTTGCTTGCATTGATTAATTTTCCCTTACCTTGTCTACATTATTACTTGATTCTTACTGTTATTTCCTTAATTAGAACTTTATGTATCTACCCCTAATTGCCTATTTTGTACCTGGGTCTTTGAACCCTTTCCTTATTTGGCACATGTTCTTTACCGTTTGAAATGACTCCCTTAATTAAGGGAAGACTTGGACTAATTTTACTTTAATTAATTTCGAGATTCTTCAATTACTGAACAATTTAATTCTTACCTTATTTATCTAGCTTTCAAACTACTATTTATATGCTTTTTTCTACTCTCATTAGACAGAACATTGAGTTCACACAAAGCACACTTACACGTTAAAAGTTCTCTTTCTCTTCTGCTATTTGTGATACTTGCTGATGCTGAAAGCCAAGGTTAGATATTGAAACTTTATTTTCTTCATATTTTGCACCTTTCTTCAACTGGTATGTCTCTAATTAAGTTTTGAGATTCCAACCCTATGTGTCTTCATTCTGGCAATAGTTCATCAGCTGTGAGTTCAATTTCCTGCCTATTTCTTTGCTCAGCATGTCTAAAATCTGCCTGTTCAATGTATTCTTTACATTCTGCACTCTTTCTTGCTTACTTCCTTGCCTAGCATGTCTAAATTTCTGCCTGTTCAATGTATGCACTCTTTCCTGCTTATTTCTTTGTCTAGCATGACTAACCTGTTAAAGTCCCCAAGATCCAAAGTGTTGTATGCAGTTTGTGAGTATATGTTTCCTTTATCCCTATCCATGTACCCTAATGTGATTCTTATGTGCCACCATTCTCATGTGAGATCTGTTTGTTAAGTGTTCCTTTCCTTAATCTGAATGTATCCTGTTGATAACCAATTTTTTCCTATATATTTTAAATATGCATAAATACTTCAAAATAGCATATATATGCATATATAAGCATACACAAGGTTTTTATAATTGTTTCCATAATTTTAAGGGTTTAAATTGATTTATTTTCTCCCCCTTTTAGTCATAAAATCCCCAATAATTTTTTCCAAAATTATTGTTATGATGATTATTCATTTAATTTCTATAACTTATGCCAAAATATGGCTATATAGTTTTTATTCATTTTTATAATTACATTTAGTATTATTAAGCTAAATTGCATATAATTGCAATGTTAGCCCCTTTTAATGTATAATTATAATTTACAACAACAACAACAACAACCCAGTATAATCCCACAAGTGGGGTCTGGGGAGGGTAATATGTACGGGAGACCTTACCCGTACCTCGGGGAGCAGAGAGGCTGTTTCCAAGAGACCCTCGGCTCAAGACATCAACAAGAGACGATAAGTTAGTACTATCAATAGACTCATACTAAAAATAACATACAGTGCACAACATAACATAAAATAACAAAATAGCAGTAATATAAGAAATATAGGAAATACGAAATAGATGAAAGGTATACTAATATCCAACAAATAACTCCCTGTATCGGTAGCTGATCAGTAACATTCTAAGATTACCTCATAACTAGCTAGTCACACTCTAGTGCGCTGTAGAAACATCCACAGCTTCCCCCTAACCTCAGTAATCCTAAGATGTGCTAAGTCCTGCCTTATCACCTCTCCCAATACTTCTTAGGTCTCCCTCTACCTCTCTTCATGCCCACCACAGCCAGTCGCTCACACCTTCTCACCGGTGCATCAGTGCTCCTCCTCTGAATGTGCCCGAACCATCTGAGTCTTGCTTCCCGCATCTTGTCCTCTATGGGGTCCACACCCACCTTCTCTCGAATATCTTCATTCCTAATCTTATTCATCCTTGTATGCCCGCACATCCACCTCAACATCCTCATCTCTGCTACTTTCATCTTCTGGGTGTGTGAGTTCTTAACCGGCCAACACTCGGTCCCATACAACATTGCAAGACGAACCACTGCTTTATAAAACTTACCTTTTAGTAACGGTGGAACTTTCTTGTCACACAGGACCCCCGTCGCTAACCTCCACTTCATCCAACCCACCCCTATACGGTGTGTGACATCCTCATCGATCTCCCCGATCCCCTGAATAACTAACCCAAGGTACTTGAAACTACTCCTCTTAGGGATGATTTGAGAGTCAAGCCTCACTTCCACACCCGCTTCCGTCGGCTCAGCCCCAAATTTGCACTCGAGGTATTCCGTCTTCGTCCTGCTCAACCTGAAACCTTTAGACTCAAGGGCATGTCTCCAAACCTCTAGCCTTTCATTGACGCCGCGACGTGTCTCATCAATTAGGACTATATCATCAGCAAATAGCACGCACCATGGCACCTCCCCTTGGATATGATGCGTTATGGCATCCATCACCAGGGCAAATAGGAAAGGGCTGAGTGCAGACCCTTGGTGCAACCCCGTAACAACTGGAAAATGCTCAGAATCGCCTCCTACTGTCCTAACCCGAGTCTTAGCTCCTTCATACATGTCTCTAATCACCCTAATGTAGGCTACCGAAACCCCTTTAGCCTCTAAGCAGCTCCATAAGACCTCCCTAGGAACCCTGTCGTATGCTTTCTCTAAATCAATAAATACCGTGTGGAGATCCTTCTTCTTATCCCTGTACTGTTCTGCCATCCTCCTAATAAGATGGATAGCTTCTGTGGTAGATCGCCTCGGCATAAACCCGAACTGGTTGTCTGAGATAGACACCGTCCTTCGCACTCTCATCTCTACCACTCTCTCCCAGACTTTCATGGTATGACTCAGTAATTTGATACCTCTATAGTTGTTACAGCTCTAGATATCGCCTTTGTTCTTATACAACGGAACCATTGTACTCCACCTCCACTCTTCAGGCATCCTATTAGTCTTGAGTATCACATTATACAACCCAGTAAGCCATTCTAATCCTGCTCTACCCACACACCTCCAAAGTTCAACCGGAATTTTGTTTGGCCCGGTAGCTCTGCCCCCCCCCATCTTACGCATTGCCTCGATGACCTCATCGACCTCAATGTCCCTGTAGTAGCTTAATTCATGGTGGATGTTGGCGTTCCTCAATCCTCCTAGTACAATATCCTGATCCCCTTCTTCATTTAGAAGTTTATGAAAGTAGGTCTCCCATCTCCTCTTAATCTAGTCATCCCTCATCAAAACTTTTCCGTCCTCATCTTTTATGCACCTCACCTGGTCCAGATCCCGTGCCGCCCTCTCTCTCAGCTTAGCGAGTCGGAATAACTTCTTCTCCCCGCCTTTGTTTCCTAGTTCCTCATACAGACGAGCAAACGCTACCGTCTTAGCCTCCGTTACTGCCATCTTCGCCTCCTTCCTAGCTATCTTATATCTCTCCCTATTCGCTCTCTTCTCCTCCTCGCCAGTGCTCCCTACTAACCACAGGTAAGCTACCTTATTCGCTTCCACTTTACCTTGGACAATTGCATTCCACCACCAGTCTCCTTTATGGCCACCGGCGCGGCCAGAAGCTAACCCCAATACATCTCTCGCCGCCTTCCTTATACAGTCTACCGTCGTTGACCATATAGTGTTTGCGTCCCCACTACTTCTCCAGGCTCCCATTTCTGATAACTTTCCTTCCAACTCCTGAGCTTTATCCTTAGTCAAGGCACCCCACCTAATCCTCGGGCGACCTCGTATTGACCTCTTCTTCCTCCTTATCATAATGCCAAAGTCCATCACCAAAAGCCTATGTTGTGTTGCAAGGGTCTCACCCGGGATAACTTTGCAATCCACGCACCACCTTCTATCGCCTCTTCTAAGGAGGAGATAGTCAATCTGAGTCTTCGCTACCGAGCTTTGGTAAGTAACCAAATTCTCCTCCCGCTTTGGAAAACTTGAGTTCGCAATTGCTAGATCGAATGCCTTGGCAAAGTCCAACAGCAAAGTGCCCCCTCCATTTCGCTCCCCGAAACCAAAGCCTCTATGTACCTCAGTATAACCACCTGCAGACGACCCAATATGACCATTAAAATCTCCTCCTATGAATAACCTCTCAGAAGGCGGAATACTACGAACGATGTCGTCCAACCTCTCCCAAAAATGCCTTTTAATCTCCTCTTCCAAGCCTACTCATCGATTAAAAGGCGCTTTTGGGAGGGTCCTCCATCACCTTGCTCATCATCTCTGAGGCCTTCAAGGGCCCTGGACCATGCCAATTTGTATCTAGGGTTTCTGTTTTGGTTGTTCATGGCTTATCCGGTATGATTTTGAGCAAAATGACGCTCCATTTGTTATGATCTTTGAAGTTTATAGCAGGTTCTTCCGTTTCTATTTGGGTTTCTTTGAAACCCTAACTTTCGTTTGTATCTCTCAGATCTGTGCTCTTTTTAACGATTTAAGTATGTTTCTTTCTATGTTTTACACTATTCTCCAACTTTTTTTGAAAAATCATCAACTTTAAGCCGTTTTTAATTTATTTAAAGTTAGGGTTTATCGGAGTTTCTTCTACACTTGTTTAAACCAATTTTTCTTTATGTTTAAACCTCTTTCCTTGCATATCTTGACTGATTCTATGTTCTTACTGCTTTTTCAACTCGCCTATGTTAAAAGCCCTAATTTTTTTTAGATCTTCTTTGCTTTGGTTCTGTGTGTTAGCATGACTACTCGACTTTGTTAAGTTTCTGTGGTTACCATGCCTCAAATGGGTTTTTATTGAGTTTTTAGCCTACTTGTATCACCTCTGTGTGATTGTATTCATCTTGATTTGTTCATCTCTTGCCTGCTTGCTACGTCTGTTGGTCCTTCTCTATTTATATGTTGAAGTATAGAATCATAACCCTCTCTTGATTTGATTCTGATTTCCTTAATTGATGGTTTGATTGAAAGATTTTCTTTTAAAATCCTAAAATTCTACCTCATCTGTTTAAATTGACTGATTCCCTACCTTATTTGTTGTGGTATTTTATTCTGACTGAATCCTTTCCTTAATTGGAATTTGCTGAACTTAGTACTAATTGGCTACCCTATGCATATTGAATCTTGATTCTTTCCTTATTAGTCTTGTACTGATTTTTCTTGACTTATATGATACTGGTTCTTACCGTTTGATTTGATTCCCTTAACTTAAGGAGTACTTGCCTAGATTTCTGACTGACTGATTCTGAGTCCCTTAATTACCATGCTACTATGATTCTTACCTTATTTTACTACCTGTTTTCAAACTATAAATACTCCAGTCTTTCATTAACATAGACTAACACTTTATTTCAAAAACTATCTCTCTTACTAAAATATCTCTACTCTCTCTTGTGCTATTTGCTACTGTCTAAGTTAGCCGGCTGCATTCTGCTTATTCTCCTCTTTACTGGTATGTCCTAGTTTAAATTTAAAGTTCCAACAACAACATGCTTCTCCTACTTTTTCAGTTTCTCTTGTTTCTGGTTTGCTTCTATTTGTGGTTCTGTTGTGAAATTTGTAGTTAAGAGTTACATTATCAGCATGTTATTATGTCTTCCCCTTCCTTTAGATTAGCACATTCCCATTATGTGTGATTCTGAGCATGCCTTACCAATTGTCTCTTACTTATTGTGTACTTATCATCCTATATCCCATGGATCCCCAAATCCCTATCACCCCTCTATGTGTTTGTATTCTTCATGACTGGTTCTGTGACTATGCCAGTGTCAGCTGTTTCTGAGCATGTCTAAACCAGTCCTAAGACCTTTGCTGGGTTATGCGTTTGCAACCAAATGTTCTGTGTGTCCCAAACCCTTGACCCCTATGTGTAACTACTGAATTCACTTGGTTCTGTGAACTAGTTGCGTATGATCCTATCCTAAAGTGTTTGAACTTTGTTAACTACTCTAATCTCTTTTCAAACAATCTTTGTTGCTTTACTGAATTACTTTCAAAAGGGACTTTTGTTAAGTACAGTCTTACTAAAACCTTTTCAACTTGTGTCCTTCATTTCTTACTCTACTTTTAGTTAATAAGTTCTACCCCCTCTAGTATGTGTATGCCTTGGGATCCTTTTGAGAACCCTATGAACTCTGGCATACTGAGGCTAGCCTTTCCACACTGCACTTGTTCAACTCTTAGTTGCTAAGTCTAGGTGTAAGCACTGCCCGGGATCCTTGAGATCCTTAGGGAACTTTGATGCACCTAGACTCTGATTTTGTCTATGGAACTGAGGCATATGAAGCCATTGGAGGCTTTGGGAAACCTGGACCTAATTGAAGGCTCCCTATAGAATAGCTTCTTGATTTTCTATTTCACTTATGTAATTCACTCATTGGCATGTAATAATTTGTAAACAGATATTTGGGGTATTTAGTAAAAAGGGGTGGGTAGATGCATACTTTATGGGGTAATACGGGTAGAAATCCTGTTCCTAGGACCTTACTTTTAAGTCTATCTACTCTACTCAATAGAAAACATGTTCATAGGACTTTACTCTTTTGAATCTGGTTGCTTTACCTAATAGAAATCATGCCAATAGGATTTCACTTTTAAATTCTTTTGCTCATCAAGTAAAAACCATGTCTATAAGGTTTTACATTCTGTCATGTGTAGAAACCATGCATATAGGTTCCAAACAATTAGGTCTTAAATCAGTTTAATAATAGACACCATGCTTATAGGACTTAATTCAAATTTCAGTTATAACGAGTATTTATATATGTTTTTTATGCCTGCAAATCGTTAACCATCAGTAATACGCCTAGATATCATGCCTATAAGGATCTTTACTCGTAATTCTATCTAATTTAGTCTAATAATCAGTTTAATCATGCCTAGTTCATTTCTGAGCTAGTCTTATTAAGCATTAAGCATTTTCTGAAACAAGTTCTTTCAAACAGCCGCAATCTCATTAGATATCATGCCTATAGGTATTAAAGGAGTCTATTTCAAAATCTGTTTGTTTCTGCATTAATACAGACACCAGTATTTTGCATATAGGCAAGCCTTTAGGGCGTTTTCAAAAATTGCATTTCTCTGAAACTATCTCTGTCGCTTAACGTTTCTGATCCTAACAGGCTTTTAAAAAGAGTCCCTAGGCAACTACTAGGGTGTAACTTCTGAGTCTAAAAAGTTTTGTTTGTTTTTGCATATTCATTTAGATATCCTGCTTTAAGACATCGATTAATAAAACGCCTTAACTGTGTTTGAGTTGTGCTGCTTGTGTGTTTGTTTGAGGAGGAAACTCTGAGCCTCTTAATTGCTCCTATTATGTGTGAGAGTCCTAAATGTTTTGACTATTGCCTTAGAATTTTTGCCTTTCTAAACCTTAGGGTTCCTAACTCCCTCTAGGACCATTAAGAAGGGACGGGTAGCAGCATGCAATAGGAATCATTGACCAAACATTCGCTTTGCATGACCAATAAGGGGATGGGAAGGGTAGACATGGGATATGATTGCTACGCGTTAATGTCACGTGTAACCCCTCATTGAGGAGTGTTTATCGGACATTGCGTGGGGTGATCCTATAGGATAACCAACCTAGGACCCCTCTTTACCAAAACTCCCTTTAAACCTTTGTTTTACAACTTGTTTGAACCTTTATCTTACTACTTGAGTTGTCCAATGTGCTTTACTCATAACTTATTTGATTCAACTGTTTATATGGACTAATTTGTGAATATAAGTTCGGTTGGGACCCACAGTTGTGGACCAAGAGGGGTTCCTAACACCTTCCCCTCGAGGTTACTTCGAGCCCTTGCCCTAATCTCTAGTAATGCAAACCAACCCAAGAGTTAATCGCTCTAGGTGCCCTAATGCACCATAATACGTTAGGTAGCGACTCTTCAAATACCCAATTCCCAAAAGGAAATGAGTCATTACACCCCGTGAATGTCGAAACCCGGACCTCTTCCCCCGTCAAAAAGGGAATGGAAAAAGGGGGCGCGACAGCATGGCGACTCTGCTGGGGATATTTTTAGGCTCTTACCATAACGAACTTGTCTTTTACAAATTAGTCCAAGCATGTTTATCTCGTACCCTGCTCCTTTATTTGAATTTAACTGCCCATTTTAAGCATTTACGTTTCCTTTATTCATGAAACTGACTTGTCTCTTTGTTTTTCTTTTTCTGTAACTGCCTTTTCAATTATTTAAAAACTGTATTTATTTCTCCTATGTGAAAATACCTGACTACATGTTATCAATTGCTACATAAATCATGCTCTGCATCATATTCCACTCGTGCGTCGCAAATCCTATAGCAACGCTTTAATGAGTGGTTGTGCTCTTCCTATTTACTACCCTTAAATTCGGAAAGGCTTATTTGCGGTAAAACTAGTCAATCAGCGGTGCAGTCAACAATTCCATGCCTTCCCCCTCAAGTTATCCGTTTGAGGGTACCAGTCTAAAACCCCATAGAAACCTTACTCTGTTTAAATTATGCATGCATCATGGTCGAACCTAGTCGGATCAGTTATGTTGTCCTCATAACGATCCTTTAAGATAAGTCTTGTCCAAACTCCATCAGGTTTTCCATAATCCCAACGGATGCAACCATGTTTTGTGCATTAATTTGGAGTACTAAATGCTGATATGCTAATAATAAATGTATAAACAGTCGAGTTCGGTGAGGGTAAGGTCTAACCATTTTGTTTTGCAGAAAATAAGACACGAGGTCCCCAGGTTCTGTATGTTTAGCAACATCCCACCTTTGCTGCTAGACTGGTGGGAGGACCTTTCCTTAAGTGACAAGAAGCCTATGAAAAAGTACCTGGGTAACTTGCCTTCCTTGCTAGATATTGAGACAAACAACAAATGGATCGAGGCTGCCACCTTATTTTGGGACAGTGAAAGAGCTGTGTTCCGTTTTGGTGACATAGAAATAACACTGCTTCTAGAGGAAATAGGAGGAGTTGCAGGGTTGACTTGGGACAGTCCTGGGCTTTTGGTGCCAAAAAACCGTACGGGCAGGGGATTTTTGAAGATAATGGGGCTGAAAAAGAATGTCGACCTAGTGTGCTTGAAGGACTCCTACATACCATTTGAATATATGTACGAGAGGTATGGCCATAGCAAGTATTTCCTCACTTACCATGATGAGATCGCCCTCACTTCACTGGGGCACATCCACCGCAAAGTGTTCGTGTTCATTGTGTGCTTCCTAGGGCTGATAGTGTTCCCAATGAAAAAGGGAAGAATCCACACTAGGTTGGCCATGGTCGCCAAAACTCTGATGGAAGGGATTAATGGGCAGACATATACCATAGTCCCCATGATCATAGCTGATATCTACAAGGCCCTAGAGCACTGTCAAAGAGGGGTCAAGCATTTCGATTTTGTAATTTATTGATGCAGTTATGGTTGTTGGAGCATCCTAAAATGGTCGCTATCATCAAGAATTTCCGCGAAAGGCTTGGAACGACCACATTGTCTTCCATCACCCTAAGTAGATGACCTACATTCCGGACAGATTTGCTCAGCCGAAAAGTGCCAGCGAATGGGTAGAGTTCTTCGACAATCTGACCAAGGGACATGTGTTGTGGATGGTTGAATGGTTTCCAATAGACGAGTTTATTGTCAGGTCCAGGGATACTCCGCACTTGGTGTTGATCGGGTTGAGAGGGATATATCTATATGTCCCTATGCAAGTTATGAGGCAAGCAGGTAGGAAACAGGTTGTACCAAGTGTCGTCAATATGAGTCATTTCAGGGCAGATTTCCAAGACGACGGCATACCTTACAAGTGCCAAGCTCAGCACATATGGCACTGCAAAATCATTGTGGGGAAAAGCACTGTTGATCCAGACAGATACACGTGGGGTGCGAGCCTCTCTACCCGGCATGGCTAGAGGACAATCTGAAAGGAACAGTGACGGTAGGGACTGGTCGAGGGATAAGAATCATAGACAAGGAAGCTGAAGCCCAAGTCAAATATAACTGGCTGCGCAAGAGGGTCCACAACTCTGAGAATGAGCATCGAGAAATACATGAGAGGAAAACGAGGTTGATCGAAGAATGGAAAGAGATGGTAGTCACTTCTAACCGGAAACTGGAATATCTGGAGCGAGGAATAATGGAGCTGGAGGGCAAAGTCATAAAAAAGATTGAAAACTGCCAGAATGCTGAGGGAGCCGAGGGAGGACATCTGGCCCGAGCCTACTTGTTGCTGGGACTATGCGAGCTGGGAGATCTGTTTGATGGAGTCCGAAAGATCGAATCTGGGGAAGGTCCTTCTAGGACCAAATAAATTAGATTTACTTGCTTTTCTTAAAATGTAATAAGGCCAAGCGCGAGTAGCGACTTGTTTTATTATTATGTTAGTGTTGTTTTTCGATTCATCTACGTTTATATTATGAAATGAAGCATTTATTGGCATTTGAAGTTCTCCAAATTTATTTGTTGCTAGGCCTACCTCGGGCACAGCGAGGCTCCCAAATTAAGATACGAGTTTATATTTCGCAATATATGTTTAAATACTGCAAGCATTTCAAAATCCTCACTAACTTGTTACCTTTTGTTTTTGTTTATTTTTATTATTATTCCCATCCCTTAGGTTGGTTCATCCATACTGGCCTCATCAGCATATCATACCAGATTTAGAGGCCCTCCACCTCCTCCTCCTCCAAGCAACACAAAAAGTAGAGGGAAAGCAAAGATGGATGACTTAAGTGGAATACGAAAGGAAAATAGTGAGAACGCAGAGACTTCCGACGACCGTAGTACTCCGGCCCCGAATGACTTGGTTTTGAGACTAGAACAAAAGATACTAGAACTGGAAGGAGAACTTGAGAAGGTCCGCAACCTGGAAAATCTGTCACTCACCCTCAATGTCCCTGATATCCACCAGCAGAACACAAAGAACCCAACACCTCCTCAGAAAACACAAAACCCACAGCCGCAAAATCCGACAGCACCAAATCAATACGCAACTCCACCACAAAATATCAATCCATTGCCAATTCCAACTCCACCACAACATCATCAACCAATTCAGTACCCACCAACTACCACTTACCACACTCCCCAAAATATACCACCACTCATTCCCGATCCACAAAACTCCACCAATGACCATCACTATACCCAAGTACCTGGCACCCATCAGAGCAACCCCAATAGGTGGAAACTATACCACATTCTACCCAACCCATCTCCTGTGCACCGGAACACTCCGAAAAGGACCTGCTCATTAAGAACATGGCCGAAGAACTCAAGAAGTTAACAAGCCAAGTTCAAGGTGCTGAAGGCGATAGAGGAATAGAAGGTTTGAACTATGAAGATCTATGTGTACAGCCCGATGTGGAATTGTCAGAGGGGTACAAACCTCCCAAGTTCGAAATGTTCGATGGCACAGGTGATCCCAGGGTTCATCTAAGGACCTACTGTGACAAGCTTATCGGGGTTGAAAAGGATAAAATGATTTGAATGAAGCTCTTTATGAGGAGCCTTACTGGGGACGATTTGTCTTGGTATATCATCTAGAATCCCAAGAAATGGTCAAATTGGGTAAGCATGACATCAGATTTCATGGACCGGTTTAGGTTCAACATAGAAAATGCACCCGATGTCTTCTACATTCAGAATCTCAAGAAGAAACCTACTGAGACTTTCCGCGAATATGCTACTCATTGGAGGTCGGAAACCGCCAAGGTCAAGACCGCTTTTGACGAAGAACAGATAAATAAATTCTTTATCAGAGCACAGGATTCGCAATTATGAGAGGTTGATGGTTATCAAAAATCATAATGTGATGACCCTTGGGTCATCACTTGTTTTAAAAGTAAATTTTGCATTTTGAGGCCCTAAAAACCTCTTTCTGTCTCACCTCGATTTGTGTGCACAGTCCGGGTGCATAGCCGGAAAGCTATTATGTGAAAATCTGTGAAAAATGATAAATTTTGCCTTTAAAATGGATTTAAGTTGACTTCGGTCAACATTTTGGGTAAACGAACTCGGACCCATGATTTGATGGTTCCGGAGGGTCCGTACAAAAATATGGGACTTGGGCGTATGCCCGGAATCGAATTCTGAGGTCCCAAGCCCGAGAAATAAATTTTAAAGAAAATTATTTTCTGAAATTATTTATGAGATTTGGAAATGAATTGTGATTAAAACTTGATGGTATCAGGCCCGTATTTTGGTTCTGGCACCCGGTACAGGTCTTATGTGTGATTTAAGGTAAGTCTATGAAATTTGGTAAGAAACGGACTTGAAACGACGTGAATCAGATCGTTTTTGAGAAAATTGAAAATTTGAAGTTCTTAAGAAAATTTCATGATTTTGATGCTAAATTCATAGTTGTTGATGTTATTTTAGTGATTTTAATAAACGAGCGAGTCCGTATGATGTTTTTAGGTTAGTGTACATGTTTGGTTTGGATCCCCGAGGGCTCGGGTGAGTTTTGGATAGGCCACGGGGTGGATTTTGGACTTGGTGAATTGCAGGTTTTTAGCTGGTGTGATCAGGCCTACAGGCTTCGCAATTTGCAAAGCCTGGCAAGACTGATTTTGATGGTAGAGTTGTGATCGGGGGTCTTGAGACTCATGTGGATCTATTACTTCTGGACATGGTTGATTTTGATGTCATATTGGGGATGGACTAGTTATCACCTTACCATGCTATCTTGGACTATCATGCCAAGACTGTGACCTTAGTCTTGCCGGGCTTACCTTGTTTAGAGTGGAGGGGGGCTCTTGGTCATTCTACCCATAGTGTTATCTCTTATGTGAATGCTCGGCGTATGGTCGAGAAAGGGTGCTTGGCCTATTTGGCATATGTTCGTGATTCTAGTGTCGAGGTTCCTTCTATTGATTCTGTGCCTGTTGTCCGTGAGTTCCTTGATATGTTTGAAGAAATTGTTGGGATTTTTGTGATATAAATGATTAATCAGAGTCTATTTAGGAAGGTCCCACCCATTTCTATCCCGCCGTATCCTATGGCCCCGCCTGAGTTGAAAGAGTTGAAGGAGCAGTTGCAAGACTTGCTTGAAAAGGGTTTCATTAGACCTAGTGTTTCGCCTTGGGGTGCGCCGGTGTTGTTTGTTAAGAAGAAGGATGGATCGATGAGAATGTGTATTGATTACCAGCGGTTGAACAAGGTTACAATCAAGAATAAGTATCCATTGCCGAGGATTGATGATTTGTTTGATCAGCTTCAGGGTGCCAAGGTATTTTTGAAGATTGACTTGAGATCTGGCTACCATCAATTAAGGATTAGGGAATCCCATGTCCTTAAGACAACTTTCCACACTCGGTATGGGCATTATGAGTTCTTGGTGATGTCATCCGGGTTGACAAATGCCCTAGCAGCTTTTATAGCTTTGATGAACCGAGTGTTCAGGCCTTACTTGGATTCGTTTGTGATAGTCTTCATTGATGATATTTTGATCTAGTCCCGCAGCCAGGAAGAGCACGAGAAACATCTTAGAGTGGTTCTTTAGACTTTGAGGGATAGTCAGTTGTATGTTAAGTTTTCGAAGTGTGAGTTCTTGGTGAGTTCAGTTGCATTCCTGGGTCATGTTGTGTCAGCAGAAGGTATTTAGGTTGATCCGAAGAAGATTGAGGTAGTCAAGAATTGGCCTAGACCAGCATCAGCTACAGATATCTGGAGTTTCTTGGGTTTGGCAGACTACAATCGTTGGTTTGTGGAGAGGTTTTCGTCCATTGCAGCCCCGATGACCAGGTTGACCCAGAAGGGTGCCCATTTCAGGTGGTCGGATGAGTGCGAGGTGAGCTTTCAGAAACTCAAGACAGCTTTAACTACGGCACCAGTGTTGGTTTTGCCAACAGGTTCAGGGCTTTATATAGTTTATTGTGATGCATCTCGCATTGGACTTGGTGCGGTGTTGATGCAGGATGGCAAGGTCATTGCCTATGCTTCACAACAGTTGAAGATTCATGAGAAGAGCTATTTGGTTCATTATTTGGAGTTAGCAGCCATTGTTACCGCGTTAAAGATTTGGAGGCATTATCTGTATGGCGTGGCATGTGAGGTATTCACGGATCACAAGAGTCTTCAGTATTTGTTCAAGTAGAAGGAGCTAAATTTGAGGCAGAGAAGGTGGTTGGAGCTATTAAAGGACTATGATGTCACCATCTTATATCATCTGGGAAAGGCCAATGTGGTTATCGATGCTTTGAGTAGGAAGTCAGCTAGTATGGGCAGTCTTGCTTATATTCCGGTCGGTGAGAGATCGCTTGATTTGGATGTTCAGGCTTTGGCCAATCAGTTCGTGAGGTTTGATGTTTCTGAGCCCAGTCGTGTGTTAGCTTGCACGGTCGCTCATTCCTCTTTATTGGAGCGTATCCGTGATCGGCAGTATGATGATCCCTATTTGTGTATCCTTAGAGACACGGCACAGCACGGAGGTTCCAAGCAGGTTACTTTAGGTGATGATGGCATTTTGAGATTGCAGGGTCGAATTTGTGTGCCTAATGTGGATGAGCTTCGAGAGTTAATTTTAGAGGAGGCCCATAGTTCTCGGTACTTTATTAACCCGGGCACTGCGAAGATGTATCAGGATTTGTGGCAACATTATTGGTGGAGGAGAATGAAGAAGGATATCGTTGCATATGTGGCTCAGTGTTTGAATTGTCAGCAGGTTAAGTACGAGCATCAGTAGCCCGGTGGTTTGTTCCAGAAGATTGAGATTCCTGAGTGGAAGTGGGAGCGTATCACTATGGACTTTGTTGTGGGACTCCCACAGACTTAGAGGAAGTTTGACGTAGTGTGGGTTATTATTGATAGGCTGACCAAGTCAGCACATTTCATTCCTGTGTCAGTCTCCTATTCTTCCGAGAGGTTAGCTGAGATCTATATTCGGGAGATTGTTCGTCTTCATGGTGTGCCCATGTCTATCATTTCAGATCGAGGTACGCAGTTTACCTCACATTTCTGGAGAGCAGTTCAGCGGGAGTTGGGCACACGGATTGAGTTAAGTACAGCATTTCATCCTCAGACGGACGGGCAATCCGAGCGGACTATTCAGATTTAGATATGCTCCGAGCCTGTGTCATTGACTTTAGAGGCTCGAGGGACCAGTTTTTGCCCTTAGCAGAGTTTGCCTAACACAACAGCTACCAGTCAAGAATCCAGATGGCTCCGTATGAGGCTTTGTATGGTAGGCAGTGTCGGTCGCTGATTGGATGGTTTGAACTGGGGGAGGCTTGGTTGTTGGTTACAGATCTGGTTCAGGATGCCTTGGAAAAGGTCAAGATTATTCAGGATAGGCTTCGTACAGCTCAGTCCAGGCAAAAGAGTTATGCCGACCACAAAGTTCGTGATTTAGCATTCATGGTCGGTGAGCGTGTATTGCTTCGAGTGTCGCCTATGAAGGGCGTGATGAGATTTGGGAAGAAGGGCAAGCTTAGCCCTAGGTTCATTGGCCCGTTTGAGATTCTTGATCGAGTGGGAGAGGTGGCTTATAGACTTGTGTTGCCGTCGAGCTTATCAACCGTGCACCCAGTGTTTCATGCGTCCATGCTTCGGAAGTATCACGACGATCCATCCCGCGTGTTAGATTTCAGCACTGTCCAGTTGGACAAGGACCTGTCTTATGAGTAGGAGCCGGTAGATATTCTAGACCGGCAAGTTCGTCAGTTGAGATCGAAGAGTTTTCCTTCTGTTCGTGTTCAGTGGAGAAGTCAGCCTGCTAGCATCGACCTGGGAGTTTGAGTCCGATATGCGGAGCCGTTATCCCCATCTTTTCCCCGACTCAAGTACTTCCTTCTTTTGTCCGTTCGAGGACGAACGATTGATTTAGAGGTGGAGAATGTGATGACCCAAAAGGATTCAGCATTCTGAGGCCTTAAAAACCTCTTTCTGTCTCACCTCAATTTGCGTTCACAGCTCGGGCGTGTAGCCGGAAAGCTATTATGTGAAAATCTGTGAAAAACGATAAATTTTGCCTTTAAAATGGATTTAAGTTGACTTCAGTTAATATTTTGGGTAAACAGACTCGGACCCATGATTTGACGGTCCCGGAGGATCCGTAGGAAAATATGAGACTTAGGCGTATGCCCGGAATCAAATTTCGAGGTCCCAAACTTGAGAAATGAATTTTTAAAGAAAATTATTTTCTGAAATAATTTATGAGATTTGGAAATGAATTGTGATTAAAACTTGATGGTATCGTGCCCGTATTTTGGTTCCGGCACCCGGTACAGGTCTTATATGTTATTTAAGGTAAGTGTGT
Source organism: Nicotiana tabacum (assembly GCF_000715075.1). Lineage (NCBI taxonomy): Eukaryota > Viridiplantae > Streptophyta > Magnoliopsida > Solanales > Solanaceae > Nicotiana > Nicotiana tabacum. The sequence goes on from NC_134095.1 coordinate 41,280,788, forward strand.
GAAATTTGGTAAGAAACAGACTTGAAACGACGTGAATCGGATCGTTTTTGAGAAAATTGAAAATTTGAAGTTCTTAAGAAAATTTCATGATTTTGATGCTAAATTCATAGTTGTTTATATTATTTTAGTGATTTTAATACACGAGCGAGTCTGTATGATGTTTTTAGGTTGGTGTGCATGTTTGGTTTGGATCCCCAGGGCTCGGTGAGTTTTGGATAGGCCACGGGGTGGATATTGGACTTGGTGAAATTGCAGGTTTTTAGCTGGTGTGATCAGGCCTGCAGGCTTCTCATTCTTGCAAATGAGAAATAGCCCAGGCCAACTCTTCCTCACAAATGCGAGATTTCCTCCGCAAATGCGATACGCCACTTTTGGGCCTATTATATCACTCTTATTCCCGTTGTGGCACTAGAAAATCCATCTCAATGGGTCAATCCGAACAAAACCTATGCACACCACTCCGGTATAAAAGGGCACACCATTGCTGAGTGCCTAACATTAAAGGATAAGATCCAGACACTCATTGACAACAAGGTCATACAAGCAAAGGAAATTGCACCTAATGTCCGCAACAATCTCCTCCCTGATCATAGAGGTGACGGTGTACATGTTATAGAAACAAATGAGGAATGGGACCCTGAGGGGTCAATCGGGCTTATCCGAGAAGGCGATGACTTTAAGGTTGCAGTTACACTTACTCCTATCGTAATTTAGACTCAGGCACCTATTGATGTTGAGGTAAATGCATCAGTTCCATTCAAGGTGGAAGTAACTCCACCCGCAGCCACCTCCGCTCCATTTGAAGTAGAAGTGGTCACACCGTTTACTGTGACGGTGTCAACCATACCCCCCATTGAACTCAAAAGAACTACCCTGGGATTATGTTGCCGAGGCTCGGCGAAAAGGGAAGACTAAGATAGAGGAATCTGATGTCGCACAAGGGATTACTAGAACTAGAAGAGTCTATACACCTGAACATTTGGGAGGATCAAGTAAGGATGTCACTGCTAGACTGCCTATCTTTAAGATAGGGCCGGATGACCTGTGGAGGAAAGTACAGGCAAAAGAGTATTCTGTCATTGACCACTTGAACAAAGTCCCTGCTCAGATATCTATCATGTCACTATTACAGAATTTAGAGGAACACAAGAATGCCTTGATGAAAGTACTGAGCGAGGCTTATGTACCTAATAATATCACTGGTGGAGAAATGGCCAACATGGTCGGTCAAGTGCTGGAGAGCCATAAGATTATCTTCCACGAAGATGAGCTGCCCCGAAGGTCTGAATCACAATCAAACATTGCATATTATGGTACAATTTGAAGACAAGTTCATTGCCAGGGTCCTGGTTGATGGAGGTTCGAGTCTAAATATTTGTCCATTGGAAACCTTGAAAAGGTTGGACAAAGGTTTCCATGAAATATGGACAGGAAGCATGAATGTGAAGGCTTTTGATGGGTCCCAGAGGGCCACGATCGGGAAATCAACCTTTGCTTGCAGATAGGGCCAACTTGGTTCGACATTGAATTCCAAGTGCTTGACATACTAACTTCATATAATCTTTTGTTAGGCTGCCCATGGATCCATGCTGCTGGAGCTATGCCCTCCACACTACTCAAGTCATAAAATTCGAATGGAACCGTCAGGAGGTAATCATTCATGGAGATAGGAGTAATCTCATCTACACTAGTCAAACCATTCCGGCCATAGGACATAGAAGAAGGCTAGGAGGGGAAACTTATCATCACATTGAACAGGTCAATGCCGTCGAGAAGGATAAGTGGTGGAGTAACAAAATAGAAATCATACTAGCATGGTCCGGATATGAACCCGGCAAAGCGTTGGGAAAGAACCTCCAGGGTATCACCAAGCCGATACGGCTGAAAAACCATGGTACCACCTTTGGGCTCGGATACCAGTACACATGGCAAGAGTACAGGGAGTGGTCTCCTCCATTGCGTGGACCATATTAACCTCTTGAGCAGTCGGTACCACATTTGGAACAAGCTTTCCATCAGGCTGACACAATATGGGGAACCGCATAAGAAGAAGCACTAGCTGGGCTGAAGGATTTGTTCTTGGAATATGAGGATATGGACTGCAGTGCCATAATTGAGGAGGATAAGGAAGAAGGCCTCACCATTCAGACTGTGGCAAAGGGAGTTATTCTCAGAAACTGGACCGCCACACCATCCCGAGCCCGCCGAGTCCCTGGGTAGCTTAGCAGAATTTATAGTTGTTCTAGGCATTTAAATATTTTAGCAATTTTGTTTTAAGATTTCTTTGTTTCGAATAAATGCTCGATCCACCGAACCAAGCTTTGTTTGAACAATTTTCTCAGTTTTAATCAAATGCATTTATCCTTTATCATTATTCATTACTATTTTATACTTTTCCCTTCTACAATGTTATTATTATTTTTCCTGATGAACCAGTGACTGTGACATGTAATGAGGAAACACAGCATGAGAATAGTGACTCAGAGGAAGAAGATGAGATACCCGAGGAAATTGTCAGAGAAGTTGAGAATTTTGAGAACAAACCTAAATCCAACTTGGACGAAACAGAAGCAGTAAATTTGGGAGACACCGAGACCGTCAAAGAGACCCGTATCAGCATTCACTTGTCACCAACAAAGAAGGAAGAGTACATCCGTTTTCTAAAGGAATATGAGGATATCTTCGCATGGTCGTATGACCGGTTTATGCACATCTATAGTAGCTCACAAGTTGCCTACCAATCCCATGTGCCCGCCAGTCAAGTAGAAACTCAGAAAATTCAAACCAGATATGAGTTTGAAAATCAAGAAGGAAGTTATCAAACAGATCAAAGCCAAGGTTCTCAGGGTGGTTGAGTACCCAACATGGTTAGATAATATTGTGCCAGTTCCGAAGAAAGACAGGAAGGTCGAGGTATGTATTGATTATCGGGATTTAAACAGAGCAAGTCCCAAGGATGATTTTCTACCGCCAAATATACACATCCTAATCGATAACTGTGCTAAGCATGAACTCCAATCCTTTGTAGATTGCTTCGCAGGTTATCACCAGATCTGGATGGATGAAGAGGATGCCGAGAAGATAGATTTTATTACGCCTTGGGGTGTATACTGTTACAAGATGATGCCATTCGGTCTAAAGAATGTTGGGGCTACTTACATGAGGGCCATGGCAACCATCTTCCATGATATGATAAACAAGGAGATAGAGGTATATGTGGACGCCATCATTATCATATCCAAGAGGGCCGCAGATCACATAGTAGACATGAGGAAATTCTTCGACAAGCTCAGGAGGTAAAATTTGAAGTTGAACCCCGCAAAGTGTGCGTTCGGGGTTCCCGCAGAAAAGTTATTGGGATTCATTATCAGTTGCCGAGGGATCAAGCTAGATCCGACTAAAGTCAAAGCTATTCAGGAGTTACCACCACCTAAAAGCAAAAAGGACGTGATGAGCTTCCTGGGACGGCTCAACTACATCAGTCGATTCATAGCACAATCCACAGTAATATGTGAACCCATCTTCAAAATGCTAAGAAAGGATGTCGAGACAAGTTGGACCGAGGATTGTCATAAAGCTTTCGACAAGATAAAGGAATACTTGTCCATACTGCCAGTTCTGGTCCCGCCAGAACCAGGACGACCTCTGCTACTTTATCTATTCATGTTAGATGGAGCCTATGTGTTTTAGGACAACATGATGAGACAGAAAGAAAGGAGCAAGCCACGGTATGAAGCATGTGAATTTATTACATGAGTAAGAAATTCACGCCTTATGAAGCACAGTATTCTCTACTTGAACGCACTTGCTGCACTTTGACCTGGACAACCCAGAAATTGAGGAATTATTTATGTGCCTACACTACATACCTCATATCCAAGATGGATCCTCTGAAGTACATATTTCAAAATCCCATGCCTACTGGGAAGTTGGCTAAATAACAGATACTACTGAGTGAGTTCGACATCGTCTATGTAACTCAAAAGGCAGTCAAGGGACAAGCATTGGCAGATCACCTTGCTAAAAATCCAGTGGGAGGAGAATATGAACCTTTGAAAATGTATTTTCCTGATGAAGAAGTATCATTCGTAGGAGAAGACATTACTGAAGCATATGACGGTTGGAGGATGTTCTTTGATGGAGTCGTAAATTTCAAAGGAGTAGGCATTGGAGCAGTTTTGGTGTCGGAAACTGGTCAACATTATCCCGTATCTGCTAAACTCAGATTTTCTTGCACCAACAACATGGCGGAGTATAAATCCTGCATACTTATCACCACCTACTCCGCACCACTAAAAAGTAGTGAGAGAGGGTCGCAATAGCTTTTACCCAATTTTGGGTCGGGATCGATTTCCATAGAGAGCTAGAAAGGGAGTTGCATATCTATTTAGGTTGGGATTGCGTATTGGTTCCAAATTGCACTTCTATTTATTTTTGGGTTTTCTTTTATAATTCTACTATTATCAAACTATAAATTATAATTGAAACTAGATTAAGCTAAGAGTAAAATGCTACAAGCTGTTCAAATATTCTAAAAGGCACTAGGGTAGTGACTTTCACCTAGGTGGCCAATTGACGGGTAATTGCGTCTAAAACACGATTGACTTGATTGGGGAATATGTTATAATTTTTGCTCGATATTACCATTCTCACACCTCTCAGTAGAAAGAATGATTTTGCCCAATTGTCTTTCTCAAGACCAATTGGGTATGCATATTTGCTCAAGCAACTAAGGTTCAAGTCGGGTATTACTCTCTCGAGGTTTAACCCTTTTATTGGGACTATCAATTCTCTTGAGTCCATCCCAATTCCTTGTTGGATCAATTTCGGAGACTTATGCTCTCTTTCTCAAGAAGAGTCCAATCAACTTAGCACAAACTAGTGTTTTCAACCACTAATTCAGTAATTAAACCATGAAATTGACCCAAATAGCAAACACATATAGTCAATCTAGCCCTAAATTGCAACACCCATCAATTACCCACACTAGGGTTGAGCCACAACCCTAGCTAATGGGTCTAGCTACTCATACTTCAAGAGAAAAACAGAGAAATAGATAAGGAAGAACACATATTAATTAATTGCTAAGCTAAATACAAAGATTCAATGATAAAAAGTAAGTAAAAATACCCAAAATGGCTACAAGATATGTTCCCACGAGCATAACAGTTGTTCTTAAATGTCTGATACCCCAAAAATGGAAAAAGGATCTATTTATACTGAGCTGGACAAACTGGACAAAAATGCCCCTGCGGGGTTAGTGCGGACCGCACAAAATGGTGTGCAACCGCACTAGGCTCTTGAACTTGAAAACATGGCTCTCTGAACTCAGGCTCTGTGGACCGCACAGAATGGACTGCGGCCACGGTGGCTTCTAGTGCGGTCCGCACAAACTGGACTGCGGACCGCACAGGCTTGAAAGTATTGACTTCACCCTCTCTGAACCTTAACTCTGCGGACCGCACAGAATGGTAGTGCGGCCGCATTGCCTTCATTGCGGACCACACAAAACCTTTTGGGCCGCACTGCCTTGATGCCTGAAGTACCAACTCTCTGAGTCTCCCTAGTGCGGACCGCACAAATTGTAGTGCGGCCGCACTAGGCCTGTTTTTCTTGAGTTTGTCTTGTCTTTGGTACTTGTGCAAGTTTCACTCCTTTTGAGCTGATCTTTGACATCTTGTCATTTTATTGATCAAACCTAATCAAGCACAACTTATGAGCCTTTTAGGACTATTTTGTATGAATTTATAATCAAAGCATAAGCAAGACGAAGTATAAAATGCGTCAAAATTCCTAGTTATCAACTCCCCCAAACTTAAGCTTTTGCTTGTCCTCAAGCAAACAAAATAAGACCCATCCCTTAAGGGAAAATCCAAGAAATTTTGAGCTGTCCTAAAGCAACCTCACTAGCATCAATTGGGACTAATAATTGACCTCAATACAAATGAGTCATTAACAACATTTAACCTTTGAAAAACCATAGATCAAGTGTGACACAAGAGCTTCAAGAGTTGACTCAACACATCAAAGAACTCTCTCCATTACTTTGGTCATTGTGGAACCCAAACTCTCACATCCTCAACTCTCCCTAAGCAAACCTCACATTTAGAATATTGGCACGCAAAACGAGGCTAATGGAATTTCACTCATCTCTCTCAAGAAAAAGTCACAAGTCCGGCTCTAAGTACCATATGCTTGCCCCTTATGTGAGTATCCACTAATGTAAGCTTCATTCAACTCAAGATCATATAGGGCTTTTGTGGTGATATTGTGAAGGCTTTTGGTTCAGGGTAGGACATGTTTTAGTCTAAGTAGGTTCCATCTTCCCTTAAGCACTTCTTTTGATTCATTTGGCACACATTCTCTTGACTCTTTGAGTCATTTCACTTCTTTCTAAGGGGTAAGAGAGACATACTGTCACTCTATCTTATGCATTTCAAACATTTTTCTCCTTTCTCAACTTTCCACACCTTTCATTCTTTACTCTTTCTTGAATCCCTTTTTATTCTTTTTCACTTTGAACATTCTTTTTGTCTTTTTGATTTTCTTTCTTCTTCTTTTTTCCGTGCCTTTTTACCACTTTGTTGCCATCTTAGTCTCTCCCCCCAAACTTATAATTTTGCCATGTGCTAAAGGAAAGATCGGGTGCCAAGAGAGGGTATCTATTAAAATGGGTATAGGCTTGTATCATGGTTCTTGAAAGAAAAAGGTCTAAGGCTCAAAAGGGTTAACTAGGGATCATATCATTAGTAGGCTATGGAATTATTCAAACAATCATTTGGATCAAGGAGAGCCTATAATCACGTCTCAAGTCAAAATTCACTTAGGATTTCGCCTCAACAAACATTCAGGGCAAGTTCTAGACCAATGGCTCGGGACTTGGACTCGCAATTCAATTACTCACCACACAAGCTAAGGGATTGCTAAAGACATAGAGTCGGGGGCCCACAACGACCTTAGATACGATTTGAGCACACAATGGTCCCGAAAAAAACCACTTGATGATTATTGGTCAACACAAGAGTCTCAAGGTCACGACATTCACCATCTTAAACACAACAACTTGTTTCTGATCATGAGATCAAAGGCATTTAGCCAAAGTGAAGCTTTGCTTGAGGTATCCTTAACTACAACTACTAAAAACAAAAAGGAAAACAGACTCAAACCCTTAAGAAGGTTGTCACGCCATCCATCATTGGGAAGAGCCACCCGGTTCACACAACACTCCACCTTTGGAAAGAACCGTGCCATTAAGAAAACCAAAGGTTTATTGAAAATGACCAAAACAAAACAAAAAGCTACGAACATAAATACGAAGCTAAAAATGAAAATTTTTGCAGAAAATACAATGAATATATACAAGAGGGAATTTGAATATACAACGAATGGGATGAATATATACAATGTGATATAACTTTATATACAGACCCAAAGTAAAATAAAAGTGCAATAAATGTAACTAAATATCAAATTATATACAGACCAAAGATGAAAAATCAAGAAAGCATAAAGATGTATCAATATATATACAGTCATCCATCAAATGAATAGTAGGGCCTACCCTCGCAAATGAAAGATAGCATTGTCCCCAATGCCAACTAGTCCAAATAAGCACCAAAAAGATAGAGAAAAAGGATATAGAAGCCTCCCTAAGCCTTGTCTGTTTGCATAGGATCATGAGTGGTCCCTGGGTCCTCTATGTGCTCGGGAACCTCAGACTAGTTCCCGGTGGTCTGCTCCTCTGCTATTGGGACCTGGGCCTGGACCTCGATAGGCTCTAGAACTGGTACATCCTGTGGCTGACTGGAGGAAGTCTCCGGTGGGTCCGCCAAATAAATGATAACATCATCAGCTCTAGGAATCCTCCTCCTCCTCTTTGGAGGCCTCTGTGTCTGCTCCGACTATGGGTGAGCTGCTGGCATTAGGTCATCAAGCAACAAATCTAAAGGCAGTTGGTCTGCCTTCAATCTATCAACATCTGCCCGCAGCACCTTCACAGACTCCTTGGAGGCCCGTGTCTTCTGCAGCTTCTTATGCTCCTTAGCAATCTCCTTGAGAGCCTTGCTATGTGAATCGACTGCCTTTGAGAGCACAGCCTAAGTATCGAGGATCTTCTTCTGGTTGTCAAGTATCTCCTTGAGCGCATCCTCTATCCGACTATGGCACCTGTAGAGCTGGGGGGAACCGACTGAGCCTCTACAGTGGTAGTCAAAATGGACAACTTGGATGAGGCAGTCTGCATCCAGTTGTTGATACTCAAAAGTGTCTGGCTCAGACGGTGGGCAGTAATAGGATGGGCCCGAGTAGATGGGATCTCTGGTCCTACTGATGTGGATGGACCGGGAGGGATATCTGGAGATGTGGAGGTATGCCCAGCAGAAGCCACTACCTCAACCGGCTCATGCATAAAATCAACTAAAATGCGATCAGGGAATGGATCACTTACTTTCTGTCGGCCTTCATGTTATACCAGGAAAATGGGGTTGTCACCTTGACCTTGATGTCATAGGGCCTTTTTCCACATTCAGGTCCCGGAAGTACATTGTGAGGAAACTGGGGAAAGGATAGTTCCGGTCATGCTCCGCGCCTACAATAGTGATAATCTGGGACATCATATTCCCCACACTATGGGGTAACCTGCCATAATCGAAGTGACCAATACAACCCAGTGGAATGGAAGGGTGTTGTCATGAGTGGTACGGTCCAACCGGTTGCAAACAAAAGTCTCCCATCCCATCCCCTCGCTTCAAAGTTCAAGGTCCTTCTCAATATTTTGACCCCAACAGTCAACTAATCGGGGACGGTACCTAGGATTGCCAGGTACTGTGCTAGCCATGGACGGACCTCCTCACCTATCTCCATCTTCGCCATATACAGAGTCCCATCCTCCTCATTGAAATCTAGATATTCATTAATCGACTTCCTATCAAATAACACCTTGAGGTTCCGAACCTTGGTCACTTTGGAGTCCTTTTTGATGTGGGCTGCATTGCAATAAAACACCTTGACCAAGTGTTTGTTGGCATCCACACAAGAATCTAGGAAGTGCTCCCAGCCCACTCTAGTCCTGAACTGTCTCTGCACATCAGGGTTGTGGGGTAGTACGTCTCTATCTATGAAGCTACCTCTCCGGAATCAATTTTCTCACTAGCCACCGCTCCCAAAACTTATGGTATCTACCTCACTTACAAATCTATCTTCCCAAGATTCGGGTTTCCTAGTTCTAACAACTCCTTCCACTTGAGGCTCACCACCTTCAGCTACTCCCTCATCTCCCTGTATATTCTCCTCACCTCCTCCTGCACCCTCCCCATATAATGAAGTTGTGGAGAGGTGGAGTATTCCCCACTACCTTTACCTGAGCCCTCAGACGACCCAGAAGAAATGTTCACTGATGCTTGGGCATCGGGGGAAGAGGGAGGAGTGTCTCTATGTCTGGCCCTCTCCGGATACGGGATGTATTCTGGGACTGAGTCCGAAGAGATCTCCCGAGAGGGCTCGTACTCACTCCCCGACATGTCAATGGCTCTGTCAGCCGCTTTTATGGCCTTATGTTCTTGATTTTTTGCCTAGCTTGGGGATTGAGTTTGACCATTTTCTGTTTTCCACCCCGGGAGGATTCACCTCTGCCGGTTTGTTTCGAGCCTTTTCCTCGTTGTTTAACCATAGCCTGCAAGCACAATCAAATGAACTCGTTAATATCATTGTAGCAATTGAAAGCAGTGTTACAGAATGAGTTACAGATCAAGCATGAAGAATTGTAGACAGTTGCAGAATACAGCCTAGTGCGTACCACACAAAATGGAGTGCAGCCGCACAGGGGTCAATGCGGACTGCACAAAATTGACTGCGGTCTGCATAGGGGCGGGGTTCAGAATGCGCACCCTCTATATCGTGACAGTGCGGACCACACAAAACAGTAGTGCGACCGCATTGGGGACAGTGCGGACCGCACAAAATGAAGTGCGGTCGCACTGCCCAAAGTTCAGCTTCCCAAAAGTTCTTCAGTGCAGTCCGCACAAAATGGTACTGCGGACCGCACAAGGCACCAGGGACTGCACTAAAATGACCGTGGTCTGCACTGAGTGCCCAGATGTGTCACTAAGCTAGGGTTCATGAAATTTTTCTTTTAAGTCCAATTTTTGCACCTAATAGGTGTTGCTAAGTGATTACCCATTCCATTAGGCTAACTAGTTCCACATGAATCAAAATTTAAACTAACCTAACTTAGTAGTTAAGAAAAAATGAAAGGAAGAGGAAATAGCAGCTAAGAAAACGAAAATTAAATGAAGTTGACAAAATTAAATAAGTAAAAAGAGGATTATGGTACCAGATTATGAGATGAATTGAAGCAAATAAGTTCCAACAAGTAATTACGAGCAAGTAAGGGTAGTGAACAGTGATTATACTCTTTAAGATTTCAAATTTGTGAAAAGTGTAAAAGGGAGCCCTCAGGGTCTATTTATAAAAAAGCCCCTGGGGCCCATTCTCACCAACCAGTGCAGACTGCATAAAATGGACCGCGGTCCGCACTGCACAGTTATGTTCAAACCTGAGAAGGCAATGCTCTGCCGGACGCACAGAATGGATTGCGGCCGCATAGGTCCAGTGCGGACCGCACAAAATGTAGTGCGGCCACACTGGCAAACTTTAGAGAGGTCTCGATTCACCCTTCACCAGTGCGGACCGCATAAAATGTAGTGCGGCCGCACTGGCAACTTCAGAGACCTGTGCATATTTCCACCTTGTCTTACACTGCATCAACACAACCATGTAACATCTCACAACCAGTTAGTCCAAAAATCAGTCCTATACTACAAACAAAATCAAAGAAAACAAGAGGAAAAACGCATGGGTTGCCTCCCAAGAAGCGGCTGATTTAACGTCGCGGCACGATGCAGGTTACCATCACATCATTTGAAGTGAAGAAGTGCCACCACGTGGCTGTCATCAATTTTCCCAAGATAATGCTTGAACCGGTGCCCGTTAACTCTGACTTCACCATTTTTATTTTTCAAATCAAGAGCACCAAAAGGGATCACAAACACAACTTCAAACGGTCCACTCCATTTGGATTTGAGCTTTCCCGGAAACAGACGTAACTGGGAGTTGAACAAGAGAACCAAATCACCTACTTTGAACTCCTTTCCATGAGCAAATTTGTCATGAAGGTACTTCATCTTGTCCTTATAAAAGGACGAACTAGAGTAGGCATGGAATCTAAATTCATCGAGTTCATTGAGCTGCTCTACACGAAGATTGGCTGCAACATCCCATTCAAGATACAACTTCCTCAAAGCCCACATGGCCTTGTGCTCTAACTCAACCGGAAGATGGCAAGCTTTCCCAAACACCAACCAATACGGAGACATCCCAATCGGAGTTTTGTAAGCCGTTCGATAAGCCCATAGAGCGCCATCCAACTTCTTCAACCAATCGGTCCTATTTGCATTGACCATCTTTGACAATATGCTTTTGATTTCCCGGTTGGAGACTTCCACTTGACCACTTGCTTGAGGGTGATAGGGGGTAGAAACTTTGTGATTGACACCATACTTAGAAAGCAACGTGTCGAAAGCTTTATTGCAAAAATGAGATCCCCCATCACTAATAATCGCACGGGGAGTGCCAAACCTTGTGAAAATGCTCTTCTTAAGAAATGCAACAACACTCCGGGCTTCATTGTTAGGCAAAGCCACGGCTTCAACCCATTTTGAGACATAGTCAACCGCCACGAGAATGTAAGTATTCCCACAAAAGCTAACAAATGGACCCATGAAATCGATGCCCCAAACATCAAAGATATCCACTTCAAGAATAGTATTGGGAGGCATCTCATCCCTTTTTGAAATTCCACCCGCTCTTTGGCAATCGTCACACCTCTTTACAAAATCACCCGCATCTTTGAACAAGGTTGGCCAATAGAATCCACAACTAAGAACTTTTGAGGCGGTCCTCACCCCACCGTGATAGCCACCATAGGGTGAAGAATGGCAAGACTCTAAGATACTCAATTGTTCTTCCTCCGGGACACATCTACGAATCACGCCATCCGTGCAAATCTTGAACAAGTATGGCTCATCCCAATAGAAATCCAAACTATCTCGCTTGAGCTTCTTCCTTTGGTTAGAAGAGAGATCACATGGGATTACTCCAGTCACAAGGTAATTGGCAACATCGGCAAACCATGTCATATCATTCATTGACACCGCAAGGAGTTGTTCGTCGGGAAATGAATCATTGGTCTCAAGGCCATCACAAGGCCTCCCCTCCTCCTCCAAAAGGGACAAGTGCTTTGCCACTTGGTTCTCACTAACTTTTCGGTCCATACTTTCTAGATCAAATTCTTGAAGTAGTAACACCCATCGCATCAATCTTGCCTTGGAGTATTTCTTTGTCATCAAGTACCTAAGAGTGGTATGATCGGTGTACACTATGACCTTGGCCCCCATAAGATACCGCCGAAACTTTTCCATTGCAAATGTTATAGCCAACAACTCTTTTTCGGTAACAGTGTAGTTCCTATGAGCCTCATTCATGGTCTTGCTTGCATAGTATACCGGATGAAACATCTTGTTAACCTTTTGACCCAAGACAGCCCCAACCGCAACGTCACTTGCGTCACACATGAGCTCGAAAGGCAAGCTCCAATTTGGTGCGGTAATGATTGGGGTAGTGGTCAACTTAAGCTTGAGAAGCTCAAATGCTTGCATACATCCCTCATCGAACACAAACTTTGCATCCTTTTCTAGTAGCTTGCACAAGGGGTTTACCACCTTTGAAAAATCTTTTATAAACCTCCGGTAGAACCCCGCGTGCCCAAGAAAACTCTTCATCCCCTTGATGGAAATGGGGGGAGGAAGCCTTGAAATCACCTCTATCTTGGCTTTGTCAACTTCAATTCCATGCTTTGAAATCTTGTGGCCCAACACTATGCCTTCCTCCACCATGAAGTGGCATTTTTCCCAATTAAGCACGAGATTGGTGTCTTCACATCGGGCTAATACTCTATCCAAATTTCTCAAACACTCTTCAAAGGAATCACCAACCACACTGAAATCATCCATGAAGACTTCCAAGATAACTTCCACCATATCGGTGAAAATAGCCATCATGCATCGTTGGAAGGTCGCCGGAGCATTACACCACACGAACGGCATCCTAGAGAAAGTGCCATACGGACAAGTGAATATGGTCTTTTCCTGATCTTCCGGAGCAATCAAGATTTGATTATACCCCGAGTATCCATCCAAAAAGCAATAAAAAGGATGCCCTACAAGATGATCAAGCATTTGGTCAAGGAATGGCAATGGGAAATTATCCTTTCAGGTCACTTTGTTTAGCTTCCAGTAGTCCATACATACCCTCCATCCGGTAATTGTCCGAGTGGGAATACGTTCATTGTTGTCATTTGTTATCACAGTCATACCACCCTTTTCGGTACACATTGCACCGGAGAAGTCCATGAGTTATCGGAGATGGGGTACACAACACCGGCATCCAACCACTTGATTACTTTTTTCTTCACCACTTCTTGCATTTCCCCGTTCAATCTTCTTTGATGCTCCAAGGAAGGCTTTGCATCATCCTCCAAAATAATTTTGTCCAGACAGAATGCGGAGCTTATTCCCCGAATGTCAGCCAAAGTCCATCCAATTGCCCTTTTCCACTTTTGAAGCACCGCTAAAGTGGCCTCAACCTGCATGTTAGTTAGGCAAGAAGAAAGAATAACTGGTAATGTAGAATTTGAGCCTAAGAATTCATACCTGAGGTGTGGAGGAAGTGGTTTCAACTCCAACACCGGTGGCTCCTCAATTGATGGTTTTGTTGGTGGAGTTTTCCGGTTTTCAAGATCCAAATACAATTTTCTAGGCTCATAGGAATAAGAGCCCATTCCATGTAAAGCATTCACGCACTCCACTCGGCTTGCATCCTCATTGACATCAAGATTTAACAATACGGCTTCCAATGGGTCCTCCACATTGATCATTGCACTGGTGTCATCAATTATCACTGTTGTGACGAGGTCAACAAAAGAGCACACCTCGGTACTGTTGGGCTGTTTCATAGATTTGCACATAGATCTACCACTCGGAAAGTGAGCTCACCCGCTTCAACATCAACCAATGTCTTCCTCGTTGCAAGGAAAGTCCTTCCCAAGATGATAGGAACCTCATAGTCCACCTCACAATCCAGAATCACAAAGTTGTCGCAATATGAATTTGTCCACTCGGACAAGCACGTGATCAATAATGTCCAAAGGTTGCTTCATCGATTGATCCGCCATTTGAAGTCTCATTGAGGTTGGCCTAGGTTGCCCGATACCCAAAGTTTTGAAAACCAAGTAGGGCATCAAATTGATACTAGCTCCCAAGTCATATAGAGCCTTGGCAAAATCTGCACTCCCAATAGTGCAAGGAATGGTGAAAGAACCGAGATCTTCAAGTTTCGGGGCCATTGAATGCACTATAGCACTAATTTGGTGAGTCATCTTTATAGTTTCACAATCCAGAGAATGCTTCTTTGTAACCAAGTCTTTCATAAATTTTGCATAACCCGACATTTGTTCAAGTGCCTCCACCAAAGACACATTAATAGATAAGCTCTTCATCATGTTATGAACATTTTAAACTGATTATCATTCTTCTGCTTTGCGAGCCTTTGAGGATAAGGTGGAGGTGGCCTTGGCAAAGGAGCCTTGGCTTTTGGCACAACCGGCTCCGGCATGTCAATTATGTGTTCCCTAGACGGGTTCACATCATTTTGAGTTTCCACCTCAACTTATTGAATATCAATCCTCACTTCATTGTTCATATTTTCATCAACCACATCTTCAACTACCAATGGGACTTCATCATCTTGCAACTCAACATCATCATCCACGACTTGCTTTTGCTTAGAGGCATTCACATCACCACATCTCCTACTTCTTGTTGTGACCGCCATAACATGAGTGTTCCCACCCTTTGGGTTCACTACCGCATCACTTGGTAGAGCACCCTTCAAGCGAGTATTCAATGACTGAGAGATTTGGCCTAATTGCACCTTCAAATTTCGGATAAAGGTGTTGTGAGAAGCTAACTGTGCATCAGAATCCGCATTCCTCTTCATCATCTGCTCGGACATCATTTCAATTCTACCCATTGTCACACCTCCTTTTTGCGCGCCCGCCCCCGAAGGGTTAAATGCGCGAGGGGAGTTTTTTCCAATTTAAGTGACAATATTCGAAATGAGATTATTTATTTAATTCAGAGTCGCCACTTGGGAAAGGTTTGGATTTTGGTGTCCCACGTCACCAGTTTATCTTGAATCCCAAATCGAGGAAATTTTCGACTTTTCCAAATGAAGTCTGCAAACCAGAAATTCTAAGTAAGGAATTCTGTTGACCCGAGGGAAGGTGTTAGGCACCCTCGAATCCCGTGGTTCTAGCACGGTCGCTTAAATTGTTATAATGGCTAAATATCTGATTTAAATACATGTTGTGACTTATGTGCTTTTATTAAGTTTAAACCGCTTTTATTATCATTTATTTTTTATAGAATTGCAACGTCGTGAAAATGTATCTCGAGCCACGTCGCAATCAATGCACCCGTAGTTATTAACACATTTCGACTCCGTTGAGATTTGGATTCGGGTCACATCAATGTGCACCCGAGTTTAAGAATGTAATTTAATTGAGCCGCGCCTAAAAAGTCTAAACGCGTTATTATTTTTGAGGAAGGCCATGAAATTCACTAAACGGCCTGTCCTGAATTCTAAATATTTATTATGGTTAGTTATTGAGGGCCCCGCAATTTTCATTTTTATTTGGCGAGGCTCGTCTCGATTTTATTTAAGAGGATAAACCTATAGCGACTACATTTCTATTGTGTTCGTCTCTGATAAAATGAAAGAAAAAGGATTACGTGCTAATTACATGCTTGACCAGCTTCGGATCCTTATTTGATTATCTGATTTTATGAGGCGTGAATTGTTTTGTGCCTTATTTCATGGATGAACATGTTGTTAAGTTGTCAGGGGAAATTAATATACAAGATCAATAGAACTGCTAAAAGCTTATGATAAATGTTCTTCAGATTCGAGTTCGAAACTCGCCTATTTAAACCAGATCAATGGAATTAACTTATCGCAAACTATTACTAATAGAGTTTGAACAGGGTCATGTGAACTACCTACAACGATTCAATAAAACTAACATCATATCTGGCAAGATTAAGGCATTCTGTTCTATACATGCAGAATATTAGTTGAAAGGTTACCTAATTATCTGTGTGCCAAAACACTCATACATTCCTTATCAGACAACTCATTAAGCAAACGAAATCACAATTTAGGACGAACTAAGTTGCGATTAAGTACAAGGCTACCTAATGTGTTTCTTTATTGGATTACAAACTAAATGAATTACACAAATCTAATAACATTCGTAAAAACTGTAACTGCAGCAAACGAATGATTAAACTCCTGCATATCTTTGATTTCATGTTTTCATTGTTACATCAGATGCAAAGTCTTAGTATGTACCTGGATGTTGGATACAACAGAAGAAGCAAGGGGTCAGTAGAGCAATAGAAGCAATACCAAACAGCAGCAGTAACAGCAGGCACAAATAGGACAGCTCCCAGTGCAAGATACAGTTAGAGCCGATGAAAAAATGGCAGAAAGACAACAACAAACAATGCAGTAGGAACAAAACTCCAAGGCAGACCAAATCCAGGAGAAACAAACAATGTGAATCAACCAATGAACTCAGCTGATACTTGAAAGAAAACAGAGTTGATTGAACAGGTTGAACAAACTGAGAAATCACACAAACAAGGAAGAAACAGTTGCTGATTTTCTGTATATTTTCCTCTCGAATGTGTATCTGTATAAGCCCCTCTATTTTCTCTCACTATCTCTTTTCTCTTCAAAATCCAGTGTCAATTTTCTGTTTTGAAATTTTACTTGAGTTGTCAAGAAGAATTCTTTCCAGTTTTCTGTTTTTCAGAACCCAGCTCTCAAATATTCAGTATGAGTTTTCTATCTGTATCTTTTTTATTCTCCCCCTCCTCCTGAAGTTTTTTCTCCCTTTTATACACCTAAAATCATCCCTTTAACAGCCTGTTAGACAATCAGAACACCCCTCCCATGTGCTATCCTCTTTTCAGTTTCCACTCAAACATTTAAGTATAAAAACCTTTCCATCATATTCCTGACAGCACCCTCTAATATTTAAACTAAAAAGGCAGACAGGGCAGCAAGAATATAATCTGACAAACATGATGTCAAATTATTTTCATCAGAATGGCTTTTATGCACATGTTGTGCACTAATGCACATGCCCTCCAATTCAGGCTGTAACTAACAGACCAAACCTTAGATTTCTGAAATCAAATTAACAACTATAAGTTACTAAACCCAGTCCCTAATTGATTCAGGCAATGCTTAACAGAAGCAGGTCAATTGGTTATTGTTCGGACAACTAAAACTAATTGACGACATATGTCGACTCGACTATACTAATCATAACACGTACAATCGTAGCCAAAAATCAGAAATCTAAGAGTATCACACAAGGGGTTCAGATTGCAATGTTAACACAAAAAAGACCTCGGGAGCTAATTGAATGACCAATTACGAATTCAATTGAACATACAGTTTACACACATACATTACGAAGAAAGACTTGACTGAATACATAGGTCCGGTCAAGGTGGACAATAGCAGTTCAAAAACACAAACTAAAACAAAACGTTTGGCCATACGGACGGACCTTTAACAACACACAAACACACGAACTGAAATAGAGAAAAGAAAATTAACTCACCTTAAAGCTTTGAAAGAAAAAAAATCAGAAAAAATCCACTTGTGTTTTGAACAGATCCTCCTCAAGGTTGAACGGACTTTAATCGAAGTGTTTCGCAAATGAGAAACACTTCGATTAAGGTTCATTAGACCCTAATCTCTTGGCTTGAACAGACACGGACCAGGCTTGGGGTTTCTAGGGTTCGTAGATGGTAGATTTGGGACTTGGGTTTCCTTGGTTAGATTCGGACCAAACCAAGCATGGTTTGGTCACGAGGGAGGTCCAGGGACTGTCTGGTATGAATTTAGGGCAGATCGGTGTAGATCGAGTTTCGACTCGAATCTTCAAATGAAGATTCAAGAAGGTGGGATGGGATTCGAGATGTGTAGTTGGTGGATTTGGGTTCAGGACCAGTGAGGAGCATCTATGGTGTTAAGGAGGGGTTCACCGGCGTCCATGCCGCCGGCTTTAATGGTGGGGAATAAGGGGGCGGCTAGGGTTTCGTGGGAAAGGGGATGAGGACGAAGGCTGGGGTCTTGGATAGGGGGGCAGGGTATGGTAGGAGGTTTATATATGGAATGGGTGGGCTGATCTCGGCCGTTGGATGAAGTACGATGAAGGGCTAGGATCCTTCAACTAACAGGAAACGGTGTCGTTTTAGACCTAAGGGGGTTGGGTCGGTCCGGGCGGAATGGATCGGGTTTGTTCATGGGTTAATGGGGAAGTGATCTTGGCCGTTGATCAATCTGAGATCAACGGCCCAGATCATACCAGATTAAAACGGTGTCGTTTGGAAGTTCTTGAAGTAGGCTGGTCTGGACCGGGGCAAGCACAGGTTTTGGGTTGGGTTGTTTTGTTTGGGCCTCAGATTTTGCAATGGGAATCGGCCCAAATTTAATTAAAACAAGTTTCACCCCTTTTTTTTATTTCTAATTTTTTAAACACACAACCTAATTAAACTAAAAACTAAACACCATTAATCAACACTTAATGTATTTATTACACGCATATATATAAAAAAAATGTTAAAAGTAGGTAAAATTAAACAAGGCAACAAATCAGGACAAAAAATGCATATTTTATGATTTTCTATTTAACAACCGGATTACGGTTCAAATTACGCATGACACACACAATTTTTGTATTTTATTTTAATAAAAATAAAAATGGGCAAAAATCATAAATAATTAACAAAGTGTCACGTAAAAATCCAAAAATTGTACCGCAGGACCATTTGTTATTATTTTTTATTTCTTTTTGGAGCGATTGTCGCGTAAGACAAATCACGTGCTCACAGCTACCCCTCTTTGTTCGGAAACACGAAGGGTTTTCGTGCAAAGATAAAGGGAGCAGATATGAGCGATTTTTGCCTATGGACTACTCCGTGTGAAGCATGTTTTTGAAATATTTGACCGAATCTTTGCTTCAAAGATTTCCTACATATCCTGGGCTAAACAGGAATCAGGTCGATGTAGTTCGGGAAGCTTCGGTAGCTGGGACTACCATGGGATTGCAATGCTTGTTGTTACTGCTGTTGCTGTTGTCACCTGCTTTACTGACCGCCTTATTACAACCAAAGAAAAATTGAAACTGAACTAAATACTTATATGGATGTCAACTGCTAGTTACAAGATCCCTATCTATGATTCTTTTGCGACTTGATCTTGGGTCTCAGCTGATTTTTGCTTGTAGACTTCGATCCGAATCTTGATGCTTGCGAGTTGTAGGTGCTTGCTTATTCTCTGGGATGCTGAGTGAGGCGTGACTGGCAGCGTTCTGAATCTTAATCAAATGTTGGAGTCGATCCACCTTCCATTAACTCCGATATCTCGGGACATCTTCTTTTGTCTTTTTCTTCTTTGATTCTGAGTTGAGACTCACTTCGTGGGTCGTTTCGATCCGTGTGGCTCGAGGTTAGGCCTGTGGGAGAAAACAAACAAACAAACGAAATTTTCTGCCCCAATTTTACTAGGAAAATTTCGTGAATTATTCGCCAGGAAGTTCCTAAAATTGATGAAGGAAGATAAAAATGCTCAGTTCAGGGTTGGAGCCCTAATACCGACTAGCTGGGGAGAAGTTCAGTTTTAGAGTTGAAACTCTAATACTGACCAACTGGGGAAAAGTTCAGTTTAGGGTTTAAAACCCTAATGTTGACTGAATGGAAAAAGTTCACTTTAGGGTTTAAAACCCTAATGCTGACTAAAAGGAAAATTTAGTTTAGGGTTTAAAACCCTAATGCTGACTGCATGGAAAAGCTCAGTTTAGGATTTTAAAATCCTAATGCTGGCTGAAAGGAAAAAGTTCAGTTTAGGGTTTAAAACCCTAATGCCGACTAAACGGAAAATTCAGTTTAGGGTTTAAAACCCTAATGCTGACTGCATGGAAAAGCTCAGTTTAGGGTTTAAAACCCTAATGCTGGCTGAAAGGAAAAAAGTTCAGTTTAGTGTTTAAAACCCTAATGCTGACTAAAGGAAAAATTCAGTTTAGGGTTTAAAACCCTAATGCTGATTGCATGGAAAAGCTCAGTTTAGGGTTTAAAACCTTAATGCTGTTTAGGGTTTAAAACCCTAATGCTGACTGCATGGAAAAGCTCAGTTTAGGGTTTTAAAACCCTAATGCTGGCTGAAAGGAAAAAGTTCAGTTTAGGGTTTAAAACCCTAATGCTGACTAAAAGGAAAATTCAGTTTAGGGTTTAAAACCCTAATGCTGACTGCATGGAAAAGCTCAGTTTAGGGTTTTAAAACCCTAATGCTGGCTGAAAGGAAAAAGTTCAGTTTAGGGTTTAAAACCCTAATGCTGACTAAAAGGAAAATTCAGTTTAGGGTTTAAAACCCTAATGCTGACTGAAAGGAAAAAGTTCAGTTTAGGGTTTAAAACCCTAATGCTGACTGGAAAGAAAATTCAGTTTAGGGTTTAAAACCCTAATGCTGATTGCATGGAAAAGCTCAGTTTAGGGTTTAAAACCCTAATGCTGGCTGAATGGAAAAAGTTCAGTTTAGGGTTTAAAACCCTAATGCTGATTGCATGGAAAAGCTCAATTTAGGGTTTAAAACCCTAATGCTGGCTGAAAGGAAAAAGTTCAGTTTAGGATTTAAAACCCTAATGCTGATTGCATGGAAAGTTCAGTTTAGGGTTTAAAACCCTAATGCTGGCTGAATGGAAAAAGTTCAGTTTAGGGTTTAAAACTCTAATGCTGACTAAAAGGAAAATTCAGTTTAGGGTTTAAAACCCTAATGCTGATTGCATGGAAAAGCTCAGTTTAGGGTTTAAAACCCTAATGCTGGCTGAAAGGAAAAAGTTCAGTTTAGGGTTTAAAACCCTAATGCTGACTGAAAGAAAAAGTTCAGTTTAGGGTTTAAAACCCTAATGCTGACTGAAAGAAAAAGTTCAGTTTAGGGTTTAAAACCCTAATGCTGACTAAAAGGAAAAGTTCAGTTTAGGGTTTAAAACCCTAATGCTGACTGAAAGGAAAAGTTCAGTTTAGGGTTTAAAACCCTAATGCTAACTGAAAGAAAAAGTTCAGTTTAGGGTTTAAAACCCTAATGCTGACTAAAAGGAAAATTCAGTTTAGGGTTTAAAACCCTAATGCTGACTGCATGGAAAAGCTCAGTTTAGGGTTTTAAAACCCTAATGCTGGCTGAAAGGAAAAAGTTCAGTTTAGGGTTTAAAACCCTAATGCTGACTAAAAGGAAAATTCAGTTTAGGGTTTAAAACCCTAATGCTGACTGAAAGGAAAAAGTTCAGTTTAGGGTTTAAAACCCTAATGCTGACTGGAAGGAAAAAGTTCAGTTTAGGGTTTAAAACCCTAATGCTGACTAAATGGAAAGAGTTCAGTTTAGGGTTTAAAACCCTAATGCTAACTGAAAGGAAAAAGTTCAGTTTAGGGTTTAAAACCCTAATGCTGACTAAATGGAAAAAGTTCAATTTAGGGTTTAAAACCCTAATGTTGACTGAAAGGGAAAAGTTCAGTTTAGGGTTTAAAACCCTAATGCTGACTAAATGGAAAAATTCAGTTTAGGGTTTAAAACCCTAATACTGACTAAAGGAGAAGTTCAGTTTAGGGTTTAAAACCCTAATGCTGACTGGAAGGAAAAGTTCAGTTTAGGGTTTAAAACCCTAATGCTGACTAAAGGAAAAGTTCAGTTTAGGGTTTAAAACCCTAATGCTGACTGACTGGGGACAAAGTTCGAGAATACTAACTGACCTCTTTTTTGAGTTTTCTTGTTTTAGTAGAAGATAAAAGGGAGTCTCGTGGAAACTTACCTTTCGAGTGAATTCTTTATTGCCAAAATATTTCTTTTACCAATGTACCTTCTTCTTTGGGCGACACCTGCTTCTTGCACGGTTGTCTTGGATTATACCTGTTTCATCTTTTCAGACAAAGAACAATTGTCAGTTCGGAAATGACGGTCGGTTCGGTGACCTTGATCGTTCCCAGTTGCTTTGTTGCGTCTTTATTTTTGTTGCGAAGTCCCGCCATTGATTTGATTCAAATGGCGAAACCCTTTAGACTACTCATGCTTGTATTTCCAGATTCTGTGATGATTTGCCTCGTAAGGCTCTTTTTTTTTGTTGTCCCGTTTTGCTTGGAGGTTCTCAACGGGGATTTTATTGGAGGTATTCTGCGGGGATTTGTATAAAAGGAAGCTCTGTGGGGGAATATTTACAAAGTGGATTCTTTGTGTGGATTTTTGTACAATGGGGCATGCTGGGGATTTGTTTCGAAGCAGGTTTTCTAGGATTTGTTGGGGTAAGCTTGTTGGGGAATTTTACAAAGGGGCTCGCTGGGGATGTGTTGGGGGAAATTCCAACGGGGATTTTTTTTTTGATATATATTGGGGAGACTTTGTGGGGAATTGTACAAAGGGAGACTCTGTGGGGATTCGTCCGAAGGCGGACTTGCTGGGGGAAATTTCTCTTTTTCCTCTTTACTTTGAACACCATCAAATGTCACGATTCATCAGTCTTAGACAAATGTACCAACGAAACGAGGTGTTTTCCTTCATGAAATGGAATTCCGTGCAACCAAACCTGCCACCTGTCCTTTACGGTACATCTAAAACTTGGGCTTAAACATAAAAGATATTCGAAGAAAAACAAAGAAAAGATAAAACGAATTTCAGAAAAGGAGTGCCCCCTTCGGGACGAGAAAGACTTATCTGAGGAAGATAATGCTGGCTTTAAATGACATGACATGCTCTTTGGACTGGACGCCTGACTTTCCATGGGCTTGCGTTTCCCTGAACCAGAACGGATCTGTGATTCCAAACCTGGTG
Source organism: Nicotiana tabacum (assembly GCF_000715075.1). Classification (NCBI taxonomy): domain Eukaryota; kingdom Viridiplantae; phylum Streptophyta; class Magnoliopsida; order Solanales; family Solanaceae; genus Nicotiana; species Nicotiana tabacum. The sequence continues at coordinate 41,303,852 of NC_134095.1, forward strand.
GAACTTTGCCGAAAACCTCCTTGGGTGGAGTCACTCTTTCGGCCAACAGCGCCCTTTGCGGGTTTTCGCTGGCTGACCTCTCTCATTTCTCTTCTTGTCATCGCTTGATAGCACTCTTTGTGAGTTTTTGCTAAACAAGCTCTCTCATTTTGGTCTCTCTACTCCCGTCGCCTCGCGGTGCCCGAAGGTTTTCACCGACGAGACTCTCTCATTTTATTTCTCTCAATTCAGAGTGTGCCGGTCTCCATTTGTGACGCTTATTGGTTTCCCACTATCTTTGGTAATTGATTTGAAGGCTTGTGCTTGGTAAAGAGAGGTAGATGATACTAACTTCTAAACTGCTTGACATGCCCCGGTTTCAATTTCAGGGTGAATGGGATTTTATTGTTGGTGTGACTGAACCTTAGGGAGAGGCTGCCTACGTATCCTTTCGGAATCAAGTCAAACGTAGTTCAGGCCTCAATCAATGTTTTGTTTTGTTTGTTTTTGTTTTGTTTTGCTTTTTTTTTGTAACAGGCTCAAAGGCTTGTAGAGAGAGTTGATAGTGGGAATAAAACTTTCAGCATTTCAAATGTGTCGGGATCGCTGGGGCGTCACTCAGACATAGTATCTTTTTACTGCGTCCGCATTCACTGCTGTTTCGGGATCATTTCCTTCAATGTCACCTAGGTACAATGCTCCTCTTGGCAATATCTTCCTGATGATGTATGGGCCCTTCCAGTTTGGAGCAAATTTCCCTTTTGCTTCCTGGTGATGGGGCAGAATGCGCCTCAGTACCAGTTGACCTACTTCGAAGTTCCTAGGTCTGACTTTCTTGTTGTAAGCATGGGCCATTCTTCGTTGGTACAACTGTCCGTGACAAACCGCGGCCATTCGTTGCTCATCAATCAAAGTCAACTGCTCCAATCGAGTCTTAACCCATTCGCTGTCCTCGATTTCTGCTTCAACAATGGTTCGAAGCGAAGGGATTTCTACTTCCGCTGGTATCACAGCCTCGGTCCCATAAACCAAAAGATAAGGAGTTGCTCCTACTGACGTGCGTACCGTAGTGCGATACCCCAATAATGCAAATGGTAACTGCTCATGCCACTGTCGGGAATTCTGGATCGTTTTCCTCAAAATCTTCTTGATGTTTTTGTTCGCCGCTTCTACAGCGTCATTGGCCTTCGGCCGATAAGGAGTAGAATTCCTATGCGTTATTTTGAATTGCTCGCATACATCTCCCATCAAGTGACTGTTCAAGTTTGCTGCGTTATCTGTAATGATAGTCGCAGGAATACTGAAACGACAGATAAGATTTGAGTGTACAAAATCCACTACAGCTTTTTTAGTGACCGACTTGAGAGTGACAGCCTCTACCCATTTTGTGAAGTAGTCTATGGCAACCAGTATAAACCTGTGTCCATTCGAAGCCTTTGGTTCGATTGGTCCAATGACGTCCATGCCCCAGGCGACAAATGGCCAAGGCGCAGACATGGGATGCAGTTCTGTGGGAGGAGCATGAATCAGATCACCGTGCACCTGACACTGATGACACTTCCGAACGAAGCTAAAGCAATCCTTTTCCATGGTTATCCAGTAATAACCTGCTCGAAGGATTTTCTTCGCTAAGACATACCCGTTCATGTGAGGTCCACACACACCTGCATGTACTTCGTGCATGATCTTCCTCGCCTCCTCGGCGTCGACACATCTTAATAGGTTGAGGTCCGGGGTTCTCTTGTACAACAATTCACCGCTCAGAAAGAAACCACTTGCATGTCGCCTAACGGTCCTCTTTTGATCTCCAGTAGCATGCTCGGGGTATTCTTGCGTTTTCAAGAACCTCTTGATGTCATGGTACCAAGGCTGCGTATTTGATCCTGCCTCGATTACATTGCAGTAACCGTTTCTTTCCCTAATTTGGATTTCCAAAGGATCGACGTGGGCGTTGCCCGGGTAGGGTAGCATTGAAGCCAGAGTAGCGAGTGCGTCTGCCAGTTCATTGTGACACCTCGGGATATACCTGAACTCTATTGATGTAAAGCGCTTGACGAGGTCCTCCACATGCTGTCGGTAAGGAATAAGTTTGACATCCCGAGTTTCCCATTCGCCTTGGGCTTGCCGGATAATCAAGTCAGAATCTCCCATAATAAGTAAGTCTTCGACATCCTGATCGATTGCCATATGCATGCCCATGATGCAGGCTTCATACTCAGCCGTATTATTCGTGCAAAAGAAAGGAAGTCTAGCTGTGGCGGGATAATGCTGACCAGAAGGCGAGATCAAAATTGCCCAAATCCCTACACCTTTGGCATTCACGGCCCCATCAAAGAACATCTTCCAAACATGAGCGTCCTCTGAGACTACTTCTACAGTATTTACCTCTTCATCTGGAAAGTAGGTACTCAATGGCTGGTATTCCTCATCGACCGGATTTTCAGCCAAATGATCTGCTAGCGCCTGGGCTTTCATTGGCGTGCGAGTGACATAGACTATGTCGAATTCAGTAAGCAAGATTTGCCACTTGGCTAGTCTTCCAGTAGGCATCGGTTTCTGAAATATATACTTTAAAGGATCCAACCTGCTTATGAGGAACGTAGTGTGGGCTTGGAGATAATGTCTCAGCTTTTGAGCAACCCACGTGAGAGCGCAACATGTCCTTTCCAACAGTGTGTATTTGGCCTCGTAGCCGGTGAATTTCTTGCTCAAGTAGTAGATTGCTTGCTCTTTCTTTCCGGTTATGTCGTGTTGCCCGAGGACGCAACCGAAAGAGTTCTCCAAGACTGTCAGATACAAGAAAAGTGGCCTCCCTAGTTCTGGAGGGACCAAGACTGGGGGATTCGAAAGGTATTCTTTAACTCTATCAAAGGCTTCTTGACACTCAGTTGTCCATTTAATCGCCGCATCTTTCCTTACCAGCTTGAATATGGGATCACACGTGCTTGTCAGCTGGGCAATAAACCGACTGATGTAGTTCAACCTGCCCAACAGACTCATCACGTCTTTCTTTGTTCTCGGGGGAGGCAGATCTCTGATGGATTTTATCTTAGTTGGATCCAGCTCAATACCTCTCCTACTTACGATGAAACCCAAAAGTTTGCCCGACGGAACTCCGAAAGCACACTTGGCTGGGTTTAGCTTCAAGTCATACTTCCTTAGTCTCTCGAAGAATTTCCTCAAGTCTTGGATGTGATTATCCTGCGTCCTGGACTTGACTATCACGTCGTCCACGTACACCTCTATTTCCTGATGCATCATGTCATGAAAAATGGCAGTCATGGCCCTCATGTAAGTAGCCCCAGCATTCTTCAAACCAAATGGCATGACCCGATAACAGTAGGTGCCCCAAGGCGTGGTGAAGGCAGTTTTCTCGGCATCCTCTTCATCCATCAGTACCTGATGATACCCAGCGTAACAATCTACGAAAGACTGTATCTCGTGTTTGGCGCAATTATCAACGAGGATGTGGATGTTGGGCAGTGGGAAATTATCTTTGGGACTTGCTCTATTCAAATCTCGGTAATCTACACATACCCGAGTCTTCCCGTCCTTTTTCGGTACCGGAACCACATTAGCCAACCATGTTGTATATTGGACTACCCGAATCACTCCTGTTTTCAGTTGTTTAGTGATCTCCTCTTTAATCTTGTCGCTGACCTCAGTTTTGAACTTTCGTTGCTTTTGTTGAACTGGAGGAAAATCAGGATGAATCGGCAATTTATGTACCACTAGATCAATACCTAGACCCGGCATGTCATCATATGACCAAGCAAACACGTCTTTAAATTCAAAAAGAAGTTGAATTATCGCCTCTCGCGTTTTCTTGTCCGTGTGAATGCTTATTTTGGTCTCCCGGATTTCTTCAGGAGTTCCTAAATTAACCGGTTCGGTGTCATTCAGATTTGGCTTAGGTTTATTCTCAAAATATTCCAACTCTCGGTTTATTTCCCTAAAAGCTTCTTCCGCATCATATTCTGGTTCTGGGTTCATTAATTCGCAGTTAAATAGCTCATTGTGATCTGGGCGTGAAGTCCGCATGCATGTCATATTTAAAGCCGCATTATTATAACTGAAAAGAAAGATAAAAGGAAAAATAACAAAAATCAGAACAAAAGAAAGAATGGGAAAGCAATGATGATTTTTTTTTTATTTTCTTTGGAAAGTTGGAAGACAACAATTTTTACAACTTAGGAATTCAAAACAACAATTGAAAGGAAGAAAACGTTCAAATTATGTCCTGGAGATAACTTGTGACGCAGGAAAGGTGGCAGGACAGGTCTACCCGGACTTCCGTCTAGTCGGGAATGGCGTGGCCTCCCAGTTTTGAAGTTTGGCGTTCGGCCCCACGTACATCATCTCAGCAGTGCTTGTGCCTTCACCTGGTTGAACCATGTGGACCTCGTAGAGCATCTCTCTCATCGCCCCACATATCTCCTCGATTTCCTCAGTTATGAAGACCTCATCATCTTCTTCTTCGGCATACCTTGGCTTGATGAAAGTTGCATATAAATCCGGCAATGGTTGAGGTAACTTCCAACCATCATTTCTCCTTTTCTTTGCCCACTCTTCGTCTGCTGGAGTAGGTTTGAAACCTATTCCAAAAGGTTTCTTGGTGACTGGCAAGGTGATGGGTTCTGTTATTCCCTGAAGGGTTCGTCCAAGCCCTTTCCCTGTCCTAAATCCGTGCCGGATCATCTCTTTGGCCACCATAACCGAGGCGTTAGACAAGAAAGGCTAGGGGCAGTGTATTCCCTCTTCGTGCTGCTCTGCCAGTACAATCTCGAAAGCTTGATAGACCGTATGTTCACTTCCTTCTTTTGGTTCGAGATATGGGATGGATGGGTCCCGATAAATAGCATGCTCATCTTCTCCATGGACCACGATCTCTCGGTCTTCGTACTCGAACTTCACCATCTGGTGAAGAGTGGAAGGCACAGCTCCTGCCGCATGGATCCAAGGTCTGCCGAGGAGGAAATTGTAGGATGTATCCATGTCGAGCACCTGGAAGGTTACTTCGAATTCGACTGGTCCTATGACCAACAACAGGTCTATTTCCCCCATGGTATCTCTCTTGATGCCGTCGAAATCCCTTACGCATACATTGTTGGGTCGGATTCTTCCGGTCCCAATTTCCATTCTTTGTAGCGTGGAGAGCGGGCAAATATCAACACCTGATCCCCCATCCAACATTACCCGCTTGACATAGTAGTCCTCGCATTTAACTGTTAGATGCAAGGCCTTGTTGTGTGCCGCTCCTTCTGGGGGTAAATCGTTTTTGCTGAAAGAGATTTGGTTGACGGCGAAGAATCTTTCCGTCATCCGCTCTAGTTGTTCAACCGATGTTTCAACTGGCACATGTGCTTCATTCAGGGTCTTCAGTAAGATCTTTTGATGCTCAGCCGACCTCATCAACAATGATAGCATAGACACTTGCTCGGGGTACTTGCGCAGTTGATCTATCACTTCGTAATCCGGAATTTTCATTTGTTGGAAGAACACTTCCGCTTCTTCAACACTTACGGGCTTCTTTGGCGGGAAGCGCCTTTGTGTGGCGTTGTTCAGCTCTTGGGTATTTGAATATCTTCCAATGAAAGTGTTTTCTGGAAGTTCTCCCATGACCTCTTTACCTTTGTACATTACAAAAGTCTTTTGATAATTCCACGGCACTGTGGACGGGTTGGTCATTGGCTTTTGTGGCACGCGTCTGATAACCACTGGCTCATTCAGCCAAGGTGGTTGAATCGTCCCCCGGACCACATAGGCCCCTTTTGGCACGTACATAGGTTTTGTCTTTTTGATCCCGAAGTTCTGCGTCTTCTCAGCTCGACCTCGTGGTATGTAAAGAACTCCATCCTTTACCGGTACCACTTCCTTGTCCACCTTCTTTTCAGGCTCGCTTTATAGCCTTGGCCTCCTCCCCCTTTTCTGGTTTCTGGTCTGTTTTAGGCCTTTTCCCCGTGTCGACAATGGCAATTATAGCTTTCAAAGCAGAGTCGAATTCTTTGTCTTCGCAAATCATTCCGATCAGCGGCCCATTATTGTGAGCAGGCAATGGATTGTTAGTCACATTTGGGATCTCTTCGTCCCTTAGCACTATTTTCCCTTGCTCTATCAAATTCTCGACCACTCTTTTCAACGACCAGCAGTCATTTGTATCGTGTCCCTCGGCCCCTGAATGATAGGCGCATCTGACTCCAGCTTTGTAAGAAGGTGACGTTGGGTTTTGCCTCGTTTGAGGGATTGGTTGTAAGAAACCCAACTGGACTAGCTTCGGGAACAAAGTAGAGTATTGTTCACCGATGGGCGTGAAAGTCCGCCTTCGAGGTGGCTCCTGAGGGCGAAAGTTATTCTGCGGGGGTTGTGGGTTATAGTGGTTGCGGTAAGGAGGCTGATTTCTGGGAGGTGGAGCTGGGCCTCGGTTGGCTTGTTGTGGTGGATGGGCATAAGGCTGGGCATTCATGACCATATAAGGTTGATGAGCATATGCCAAATTTGAGTGGGGGTAGTAGTGTTGTGGGGTTCTTTCCGGAAAACGGGGCCTGGGATGACGATACTCCCTTGCTTCCGAGGCTGCCATGGTCGTTTCTTCCTTCTTCTTCCCTCTTGTCATTCCTCCGGACCCACTTTGGACGGCTTGGGAGGTCGCCCTTATGGCTGCTTGACTCAGAATCCTACCTGTTTTCAGACCATTCTCCACCATCTCTCCAATCTTAATTGCTTCTGCAAACGGCTTTCCCATGGCTGACATCATGTTTTGGAAATAGTCAGACTCTTGAGCTTGGAGAAAGGTAGTGACCATTTCCACTTCATCCATGGGAGGCTTCACCCTCGACGCCTGCTCACGCCACTTAATAGCATATTCTCTGAAGCTTTCTGAAGGTTTCTTCTTTAAATTTGACAGAGAATTTCGGTCTGGTGCAATGTCGATGTTATACTGGAATTGTTTTACAAAATCTCTGGCGAGATCATCCCATATATGCCATCTGGACATTTCCTGGTCCATATACCATTCCGAGGCTATCCCTACTAGACTTTCCCCAAAATATGCCATTAGCAGTTCTTCTTTTCCGCCGGCTCCCCGCAATTGGTTGCAGTATTTCTTAAGATGTGCAATGGGGTCACCGTGCCCATCGTATTTCTCGAACTTTGGGGTCTTGAAACCCGGTGGCAGGTGCACGTGAGGGAACATGCATAGGTCGGCGTAAGAGACGCTCTTCTGCCCGTTCAATCCTTGCATATTCTTCAAACTTTGTTCAAGGCTTCTCATTCTCTTGGCAATCTCATTTTGTTCTGGAATTCTGGGGTTCTGATCCAGCCCGGGTGCAAGCTCGCACTGAGGCGGTGGAGGATTAGTGCTGGTAGCGAACCTAGTTGGTTCCATTGAGAACGATGGTGCTTGGAATGTAAAAGAGGATGAGTCAAAGCTCAGCTTGTATGTGGCAGGCTGTGCCGTAATCGGGCAAGGCGGGGCAGTAAAGATGTTCATGCTTGCATCGGTGGCTGACATTCGGGGATGAGGCTCAGAAGGCGATCCAGCAGAGAAGGCTGAGGTGGCTGGGTACCCGAATGGGGTAGCAGGATAATTTATGGGGACATTAGAAGTCCCACTTGACCTGGATAATAATTCAGGGAATCCGGGAACGACACTTGGCGGCTCTTTCCCATTATTCCAGTCGTCCAGCATTTCCAACATGCGGAGCCGTAGGATTCTATTTTCCTTCGCAGTTGCGGATTCAGGTGTAAGGACGGCTGAGATCGAGCTCTCCTCGGAAACAGGGATTGTTTGCAACGGAATTTCTGAAGACATTTCCACACTTCCTTTTGACCTGGTGAAGTAAGTGTGAGTACTGCTTCTGGTCCTAACAACAGGTAGTTGAACACTTCTCCTTGACCTCGTGAAGTATGAGTGCGAGGCCAGACTTTCACCAAACCAAACAGTCTTTTCCAAAAACCCTGGATGTACTCAACGACAAACACACGGTTAATTTGAAACAAGATAACAGATAGGCAACCTCACGTTGAGCATGATGCACCTATACAGTTAAGTGAATTCTACATGGTTGCGACGAAAGCATGCGTCATTCCGGCATTCCTTTTTTAGGCTTCCCTTTTCTTATTATTTTCTTTTTTTTCTTTTATGTTTTTATTTTGCGGTAAAAATGCGACCGGATCCGATGAGGATTGCCTACGTATCACGGTGCCTACGTGAATCAGATCATTACGTAGTTCGAAACACAAATGAAAGAAACACACCTTTTATTGTCGAAATAGTCTATTACAAAACTACATTTTGCAAAAGAAAGAGCAAACTTTAAAAATAAACCTAGACTCATCCTAGACTAAACAAACTGATGGGAAAAACAAGCAACAGATGCTAAGATATAGACTCGACTTATGAGTACATTATGGTTTTGACAATTTGTGTCCGCGGGGCATCGTTCGGCCTCGCCGCGGTCCTAGGTGTGAGATCCCTCTCAAGTTGCTCCAGCTCATGCATGGTCTGCTTGACATAGCTCATTACTGCCGAGAGGACGGTAACGCTGGTCATGTTCTCACATCGTAGACATCGTCGGGTGATGGCATGGGCAATGGCCTTGATCCTATCTCTGGTTTGCTTCTTCTCTATGAGTAGGCGTTTTATCTGATCGCTACATATCTTGAACACCTGAGCATCCTGTATATGCTGATGTTTTAGTTGTCGTACTTCTAACTTCATCTGGGCCAACGAATCGTACCAGTATCTGCTCTCAATTTGGAAATCCTGGGCCTGATTAGCTGCTTTGATCTCAAGTGTAGCCATCTCTCTCTTTATTTTAGCAACAGTTTTCTCGTGATCGCCTTCCAATTGATTCAAGTGTCGGCGATGCTTATCTGCTCTTGTATCCCATTGTGCCCTGAGCTCTGCTATGATGTTTTTAGATTTCTCTAAATCCTCTTGCCATTCCCTGACTTTGCCTTTTAGCCTTTTTATCAACTGCTCATCTGCTCGACGCCTTGGCTGCTTATCCGCATCTATCCTTGTCTGTTTGATCTGGGCTTTGAGCATTTCGTTTTCCTGAATCAACCTGTTTCGTTCTCCCAGATTGGTAGCAACTTGCACATTGTGATCATATTTCAGGCTTTCCACTTGTCGCTTCAACCTGCTGATTTCGGCGCAATAGCCTCTTTCTTTTGCTAGCCAATCCCACTGTTTTTGCGATGTTTCAGCGAAATTCAGGATGTGGGGTCTCTTAGCCGACCTTTTATGCTCAAGTTCCCTTCTATACCATGCCAAGTAACCTGGCGCCGTCTCCCCTTTGGCTCGATCCCGCACGCAAGTATCTGATTTCAAATATTGACACTCACTCCAGATTTGGCGAATTTTCGCTTCTGGAAACTGTCCGTTAGGACTTATCTCAACTGCTTGAGTGCTAAGATCTTCCTCATAAGGTACTGTCTGGCATCTTCCAAGCTGTCTCAAAACTCGGCAGGGTGCGTAAGGTTGAATGCTCTTAAGCCCCATCAGTAAGAAATGGGTTTTAGCTGCCGGCATATATATGACCTCGTCAACAGGCAACCATCCCAGTGTCCATTGTATTTGGCTGGCAGTAAGAGCTTGAAAGAACGAGGTCCATGCCATGACTCCTTTGGGCAAACTAATCTCTTTGGTTCTCGTGTAAAATTCTTCTATGCAAGTCTTTTCCCGGGAACCATGGCTCAAAATCTCGGAACGATGGCAGAGGTGCTCGGTCATCCACATTTGTAGGAGCAAGTTACAACCTTCGAAGAAATTTCCTCCAGCTTTACAGGCTGTAAGAGCTCGAAAGATGTCAGATACCAACATAGGCACGAGAGTATTGTCACTTTGCGTGAGTAAAGTGCTGACGACCCCGGATATCTTCAAATCAATGTTTCCGTCTTTCCTTGGAAATACCAGAAGGCCCAGGAACATCATCATGAAGGCTACCCGTCTGTGTTTGTCCCACTTCTGACGAATACCTTTGCCGCACAGTTTGTTGATTGGATTATTGAATACTCCCTCATGACCGTACATATCATATATGAAGCATGGAGTACAAAAACCGGCAGCCAGATCCGGGTCGTGGACCGTTCTGGGTATCTTCAGTGAATCTAGGAACCGATGTACCGTGACAGCTCTTGGGGCGACCAAGTATTTTTGCCTCAACGGAAGTTCAGCATTTCCGATGTACCCAGCCATTTCTTCCAAAGTCGGGGTGAGTTCAAAATCAGAGAAATGGAAAACATTGTGCGTCGGGTCCCAGTAAGTGACTAAAGCTCTTATGATATCTCCCCGAGGCTGGATTTCCAACAAACCCACGAGACCTTTCAGATATTTCTTAACCTCATTTTGTCCTTCAACACCTAGATCATTCCACCATAGCCGTAACTTGACAGGGATTTTGGTCATTATTGAAAAATATTCATTTTGCATCGTGCTCATCCTGCACATTTATTAAGGTGATTTTAACAAAATGACTTGACTCAAAAATATTTTACAAAGGGGATCAAGTTTTGAACACGGCCTTTAAGCACTTTGGGGACGAAGATTTTAAGGCTGTGTGGGTCAACTAGACAAAAATACTAAACAAGACCCAAAGGTGGCTGTTTATGCAAAGTCAGTCTTCAGGCGTCCCTTTCGGGAACATTCGGCTATTTATGACAAACCGCATCGCCTGATTTATTTATGACTTTTTTATAGTTTTTCAAATTAGAAAACTCAAA